>NC_089495.1:9045624-9651249 GCF_036850765.1 Saccopteryx bilineata
CAAAGAAAACATTTCCAGGTTATCTTGTCATTTAGTTCTGTTGCATACCCATCACCCAAAGAGAGATCGTCCTCCGTCACCCTCTATCCCGTTTTGTTTGTACCCCTCACCCTCACCCTCTCCCTCCTTCCCTCCCCCCACCCCCCGTAACCACCACACTCCTGTCCATGTCTCTTACTCTCGTTTTTATATCCCACCAATGTATGGAATCCTGCAGTTCTTGTTTTTTTCTGATTCACTTATTTCACTCCGCATAATGTTATCAAGATTCCACCATTCTGCTGTAAGTGATCCGATGTCATCATTTCTTCTAGCTGAATAGTATACCATGGTGTATATGTGCCCCATCTTCTTTATCCAGTCTTCTATTTTTTTTTACAGTGATTAAAAGCCTTTAAGCAAACTCTTGGCCAATACAGCAAAAATCCATAAAAGAGTAGTGTCCTTAACATGTTCACCAAGTCCAAGTTGGCCCCATCACCATGCCAAATCCCTGAAAAATGCAACCCAACCACAGTTCAGTCTGTTAGGAGCTGTCACAGGGAGCAGGAGTCCAGGAAGACAGATGAGTTTTTAATAAAAAAGAAAACATTCCTTATACTTTACACAAGCATGTAATAGATGCTGAGTAAATAATACATTTGAATTATTATCTCAGCTTGTTCTTCAGTCATTTTAGCTTCTGTCATGACTTGCTTTTACATGGTGGTCATAATCTCATCTCTAACTTCACAGCTACTGTGAGGAACTCCCAGGATGCAATTAACTCACTCCTGCAATAGTGTCGTCTAAGGGGATGAGATGGTTTGGCTTGTTTTCTTTCCATGGGCTTTTAAATTTTTATAAGAGAAAAAGAAACATCATTCTGATGTATAGTTTCAGAGATGTGTAATCAGTGTGAGGGTGTGTGTGTGTGTGTGTGTAAGAAAATAGATTTTTGACTATATACTGTTTGGATACCCACAGGGGATTTGGGTGGTGTTGGGCAAATGAGTTTGTAAAACTTGTGTTTTTTTGAGTTTGCTCACTTTTACTGTTAGAAATCGCACTGGGATGTACCAGATATGTGATCTGTGAAACTGCAAATTACGTTCCTGCTTGGGAAGGGCCATAGTCTTGCTGGAGGAGAGGTTTTTGTACTAGAAAGATTAGAAAGAGAAGGAAAAGAAGAGAAGGAAGCCATGTTTGCAGAGTGAGAGCAGAGAGGATGCAGGGTGCTGAGAATGAAGCCAGTTTGTACAGAGAGAGAAGGTGTGCAGATGGGGAACCAGAGCTGAGGGGCTTTGCGAGCTCCACTGAGACTGGTGAGGCCTTTGATTCTAGGAGGAACCGGAGAAGATTCTCCTGGTTGAGGAACCAGAGAATGCGTCAGGGCTTTAGGGGCCCTGAGTGAATGAAAGGGAAGTATTTTCCCTGAGTGTTTGCTCGTTGGCCGGTACGAGACTTGAATAAAAGAATGGCCAGCCATTTTTTGGCTCCACTGTTTCTTTACTGTCTGCCCGAATCCCATGAGAACCTGCATCTGCATGGCCACAACAGCGACCATCAGTACTGGCCTTACAGATGGTAATTGACACCATTTCTTCATAAGGCTGGCCCCATTTATTGCCACAAACATAAACATTGGAAGTTTCCCAAATACAATCCAAAAGTTGAATGAAAACCTGTTACAGATGGGGTGTGACAAGAGCTGCCCTGTCTTATGGAACAAGTGGCATTTTTACTTGCACTTTTTAAAGAATTCCAGATGGTGAAGCCTGAGTTTATGGAAAATGAAGGAGGGAATGTGTGGTTTGCTTCCTAATTGCTCACACACTCCAATATTAGTGGCATCATAAATAACAGGATAGAGATGATCAAGAGAGAGGTTATTAGGGGAGTAAGCAGAAGCAGAAGTAAGAACAAAGAGGGCAGTTTTTAAAATTTCTAGTGTATGTTTAGAAAAAACTTCCAAACAAGCATGTTGGTTTAGCATTAGAAAATCATTTTCTTATTTAAGCATCATACAGTATATAATGCCATTAAGAACATGCAAATAAGAAAAAGTGGGTAAACCTTTGATTATGTAAGACAAATAAATATTTGGCAAAGCTATTCTTTTTAAAAAATAAATTTTTTCATCTTTCCTTGGTAGACTGACTTACGAGAAATTTACATAAATACGTGAGATGATAGGTTTACAGTTTCCCTGCAATATCATTAATAAAAATCTGTTCACTTAAAATTTGATTGCATAAATATTTACAGTTCTTTCATTTTTCATAATGGCTCATCATACATATTTTACCCAGGTTGTATATTCTTATAATTGTTTTACATTCTTATGGTGCTATGGACATATTTAAGTAAATATTTGAAAACTTGACTTGAATCAAATTAGGCAGATCTTTTTCCATGCAAAATATGGAATTTTATTCTCAGTTACATATTATCTTGATCATGAGTTTTTTATCCACTAAAACCATCTCAACACCAAAAAATAAAAGACAAAATTTCAGCCTCAATTTTAAACAGAGAACAAGGGTTCCCAATCTTTCTGGATAGGGTCAAATAAGAAATCATTGAAGCTTCCTCAACATGGTGGCTGCAGCAGGAAATGAGCTATTAGTTACTACAATGGAAACCAAGCAGGTGGCTGTGTTCCTACAAACTTTTATTATAAAAAGAAAAGCAAAAACAAGATATAGGCTACATTTGGCTATTCTTTCTGTACTCCCAGGCTAGAAATCACACAATCAACTAAAAAACTGAAAGATGAGGCTCATCCGATAGCATCAAGAACACCCATCCCTTTTCTTTCCCCCATCAGGGTCAAATCCTAGCCGTGTTTGAGCATCACTTGTTGAACATTTTAATTATGCGTTATACAGTTATTCATGGTGTCAGGTATGCTATTCTTATCTTTATATATTTCACACAGGAAATCTACAGAAATGCAACTCTCACATTCTGGTTACGGTGAATTTAAGACAGATATATATTTTTTTAGATTCACAATGTGTGGGATAGAACTTATGAACAGCTCTCTTTACAATACGGAAACACGGAGCACACGAGTTTGTGTGAATTCACCTTAGAAAGCATACCCTCACTCCACATCGACTTGTCAGCTCCCTTGTCCCCACTCATTCATCGCAGAGAGCCACATCGTTTGCTTGGGAGGGACTCTGCTCTGTTGTGTCTAACTCACTGAACTCTCGTTCCCTAGTGTCACGGCCACAGGTACAACGTTTTCATAAAGTTTCATTTTAAAACCACTGCACATCAGGGGGGAAATATTTTGAAATACACCCAGAAGAGAATGATTCAGGGACAGTCAATGATTCCTAGTCACACGCGGAAGGCTCTCTCAATCAGCCTTCCGTGGGGATGACATTTCTTGTAAGACAGAAGGTACCTAACCCACATCCTCGTGGTTCATGCCCACATTTGGAAATATATCTTTTAAAGGAGATCTCTTTTCTTAAGTATTCCACTATGTTATTAAAAGTAAGCCATTTTCTTTAAAGATTTCTGATAGAAACCTTTATCATTTCCAGCCTTAATAATTCTAGATAGATAATATACTTGCCGTCAAGCCCGTCTTTACCTTTAGAAATACTACTACAGTAAATAATAATTATTATTATATTGTTATATTGCCAGACTTTTTTAGAGCATGAGCACTACATTTGAAAAACCTAAGAAAAGTATTAAAATACAAAATGTAAAAACTAATCCATACAGTACATTGTTTTTGAAAAATTAAACTACGTTTATATGAATCAACTACTATTACTGTTGAAGTGATTGTTTATATATCAGACACTTTTATATGCTATAGTCCTATGTTGCACAGGAAAATAATTTGTTTAATATGAGAAAAGCTAAAGAAATGGTACTGATTTGCCTGACCAGGCGGTGGTGCAATGGATAGAGTGTTGGACTAGGATGCAGAGGAACCAGGTTTGAAGCCCCGAGGTCGCCAGCTTGAGCGTGGGCTCATTTGGTTTGAGCAAAGCTCACCAGCTTGAATCCAAGGTTGCTGGCTTGAGCAAGGGGTCACTCACTCTGCTGTAGCCCTCTGGTCAAAGCACATATGAGAAAGCAATCAATAAACAACTAAATTGTCCTAACAAAGAAGAACTGATGCTTCTCAACTTTATCCCTTCCTGTCTGTCTGTCTCTCTCTCTGTCTCTCTCTGTCTCTGTCTCAAAAAAAATATAGGTACTGATTTGAACAATGTAACCCAGATAGAATAAATTGTTTTGAGAAAGAGAGGGAGTGACATACGCAAAATGACCAAATAAGACATACCTCATACCTCTATGTATCTCTTCTCAACAACAACACTTTGGCATCTCCCACAGACAAAAGTGTCTTCCTGGCAGCCATGGGATACAGGTAGGAGACTGAGGAAGTCTGGGGTAGTCCTGGACTAAGGGGAGGCCTTTTGAGAAGCAGACCCTTGATCCAGCGGCAGCCTACTGAATGAAACAATGGAGACAATCCCATCCACTTAAGGATCGTACAGGAAACACACCTATCCAAGCCCCTAGTAACGAACCTACCAACTGCAGACCCCCATGTTGACTGAGAGACAACCTCAGTCCTGGTTCCAACCAGCTAAAGAGCAATTCCAGGATAATCCCATTTGTCCAGGGACTAGCAGGAGAAGGTGTTCATTTGCCTAAACCAGTCTGTACAGATTGAAAGAGGTGTTTACTCCCTCAACTGCACAAACGAATGTATGGCTACACAGATCCTGAAGAAGAAGGCAAATATGATACCACCACAGGAAAAGTCTAGTTACCAGCCCCAATGGAGATCAACAATAGACATAGAAAACACATTTGACAAATTTTAACAATAAAATATCTCAACAAATTGGATACAGAAGGAACAACTTCCAATATAATGAAAGCCAAATATAAACCCCACGTTTAACATCATACTCCCTTGTGCAAAGCTGAGAGCTTTTCCTGAAAGATCAGGAGCAAGACAAGAATGTCTACCTTTCATCACTTTCATTCAATGTATTACTGGAAGTTCCAGCCAGAGCACTTAGGTAGGAAAACCAGAAGATGAAAGGCATCCATTTTAGAAATAAAGAAGTAAAACTGTCACTATTTGCTGATGACATGATATTATATAAAGTAATCTCTAATGACAACACTAAAAACTGTTAGAACTAATAAATGGATTTAGTAAGCTTGCCAAATACTCCATATATATATACACAGTGTGTCCATAAAGTCATGGTGCACTTTTGACTGGTCACAGGAAATTAACAAAAGACAATAGAAATGTGAAATCTGCACCAAATAAAAGGAAAACTCTCCCATTTTCATACCTATTCAGTGCAGTTCGATGTGGGCTCATGCACAGATTTTTTAGGGCTCCTTAGGTAGCTATCCCACATAGCCTCTACAGACTTGTCACTGACTGATGGCCTACCAGAACGGGGTTTCTCCACCAAATTGCCGGTTTCCTTCAACTGCTTATCCAACCGAGTAATGTTATTCCTATGTGGTGGTGCTTCGTTATAAATGTGTCGATATTCACGTTGCACTTTGGTCACAGATTCGAATTTAGCGAGCCACAGAACACGTTGAACTTTCCTCTGTACTGTCCACATCTCGACTGGCATGGCCATGGGCTGCTCCGCTGTATACACGGTGTTACATCATCATCTGTGCATGCACACATACTGCCACATCATTCTATAGAAACTGGGAGTGTTTTACTTTTATTTGGTGCAGATTTCACATTTCTATTATCTTTTGTTGCTTTCCTGTGACCAGTCAAAAGTGCACTATGACTTTACGGACACACTATGTGTACGTGTGTGTGTGTGTGTGTGTGTGTGTGTATTACTCTGCTGTATTTCTATACACTAATAACAAAATATTAGAAAGAGAAATTAATAAAATAATTTCATATAGGATAATGTAAAATAAAAGTGCTTAGGAATGAATTTAACCAAAGCAGTTAAAGATCTGTACTAAAAACTATAAAACATTGAAGAAAGAAACTGAGAAAAACACAAATGTTTGGAAAAATATCCTATGTTTGTGGATCAGAAGCATTAAAATGTCCATACTACTCAAAACCATCTATAGATTTAATAAAATGTCTATCAAAATTCCAATAAATTTTTTTCATAGAACTAGAAAAAACCTTAATATTCATATGGAACTCTCAAAAAACTTCGAATAGTCACAGAATATTGAGAAAATAAAACAAAGCTTGAGACATCTTACTTCTTGATTTCAAATATACCACAAAGCTAAAGTCATTAAAATAGTATGGCAATGGCAGAAAAACAGACATTTAGACAAATGGAACAGAATAGAGACCCGAGAAATAAACTCCCTCACTAGGGTCAACTAATATTTTACAAGGAAGCGTACTTGGGAAAAGACAGTCCTTCTAATAAATGGTTTTGAACCAACTGAATATTCCCATGAAAATGAATAAAACTAGGCCCTTATACCACCCACAAAAAAGGAACTCAAAATGGATCCAAAGCTTAAATATTATTCATAAAACCACAAAACTTCTTGAAGGAAAGCCATAAGAAAAACGCCCCTTGACATTGGTATTGGCAATGACTCTTTAGAAACGAAGCCAAAAGCAGAGACAACAAAAGCAAAAATAAACAAGTGAAACTACATCAAACTAAAAAGCTTCTTCAAAGCAAAAGAAACAATCCTGATAATGAAGAGACAATCTGTGGAATGAGAGGGACCTGAGGGCATTCAATTAAGTTCATTAAGTCAGTCCAGAAAGACAAAAACAGTCTGATATCCCCTAGATGTGGAATCTAAGAAGAGGTCAGGCTAATACGAACAGAGAATAGAATATGGTTTTCAGAGGTTAGTTGGAGCAGGGAAAATGGGGAGATTATGAGCAAAGGGTACAAACATCCAATTAGAGGCAAATAAGTTTTGGGGAGCTAATGTCCAGAAGAGGTGGCTATAGTTAACAATACTGTACCATACACTTGAAAGTTGCTAAGAGAAAACATTTCAAATATTTTCCCCACCAAAATAATTGCCAATATGTGACTTGATGGAAATGTTAACTATCCTTATTTTCCAGCATATAATTAAGAACATCTAACAACTTTTCAAATGAGTCACATTAAGTGTGTTAGGTTAATAAAAATCCATACTTACCTCAATATTATGTAGTACCTTCAGATAAAGAAATTATGAGTATTTTTCCTGAACATATATTTTAACATAGATTTTAATATTTTAATATTTTAAATTTGTTGATTTGCAAAAGAGAGAGGGGAATCATCAAATTCTAGTTCCACTTATTTATGCATTCATTGTTTTACTACTGTGTGTGTCCTGACCAGGGATCTGTAATGTTGACATTTTAGTAGATAATCATTGTATGCATTTCAGAAGTATGGATGAAAAATAAAAGCAATGTAATCAGAATTTTGTTCTTCAAAGATGTAAGTATTTAGATGAGTGAAAAAATCATGTGACTAAATATGAGGTTTGTAAGGTTTAATTATAAGCTGTAGAAATAAAAGCTGCCTTCTCTAATAATATAGACTATTCTTAGTTATTTGGAAGTAAAATAATATTTTGAAGTATGATTATCTTGGAAAATTTATCAATTTTCAATATACTTACCACAGGAATAGCTTTCCTGACTAGTTTTGTAGTCCTGTCTATATAAACAATTACGGTTTTCTTTAAGGAAATATTTCTGTAGTATTTTTTTTTCAGTTTCCCGCTAATGTAAATAACTTCATTTTAATATGTATATGTCTCCTTTCTTAAATAGCTCTTCCTTTTGCAAGACATCAAGGGACCCAGGAATAACATTACTGTTCCTTTTACATATTGGCATTACTTTCCTTCCATCCAAAGATATTTTAAATTGCCAGTTAAATCTAATAATCATTTATGTATTCCTGAATATTTAATTTTACTTCAAAATATATATAAATCTTTTCTTTTTATTTTATTATTTTCATTTTATTGTAAATACTAATTAGAATATTTATGATCATTGCTAATATGAACAATAGGAGCTGAATACAAATATCTCAAATGAATCCTCATGTTGTACAACTTCTCAAGTCTTATCCTTAGTATCAGTTCATTATTCTGTTTCTCTCTGCCCCAAACAGCCTATATGTGGGTTGAAGTTCTCACCTGTGAATTTGACCTTATTAAAAAAAAAAAATAGGTTTTTTTTTGCGGATGTAATCAATGTAAGATGAGGTCATTCTGAATCCGGGTGGCCTCTAGTCCAATATGTCTGGTGTAAGAAGAGCAGAAGAGACACAGTAACCGGTTCACAGGGGGAACACCCGGTGCCAACAGAGGAAGGGAATGGAGCTTACAAAAGGAGACAACAAAGAGAGAAGGATTTATACAGTGAACAGAAACTAAGGTGCTGCGGGTGACACTGAGCAGCGTAACACATGTAAAACTGATGTGCTATAAACAGAGGATCAAAAAGGGACTGAGGCACAAAAATACTGTCTACAGAAATAATAGAAAATTCATAAATTTACTGAGAAACAGATACGGGCAGATTTAAGAGTTTCAGAAAATACCTGGCTGAATAATAAAAGAACTCCATGCCTAGGCAAAGAAAGCAACGTCAAGCAACTAAACATCAAAGATAAAGTTTTCAAAGCATAGAAAGACATATGATATTTTAAGTGAGGCAAGCAACAATACAAGAGCCCTCTGACAACTCATCAGGTTGTGGAGGTAGTGTAACAGCTTCTTCCGACCGCGGCCAGGGAATAGCAACAGAACAAACAAACAATCAAAAATCCACCACCTTTGAATCAAGTATCGTATCTCCATTGAGAATATCTATAGAGAGCATGGCAAAGTAAAGGCAGTTGTAGATTATTAAAATCAGTAACAATAACCAACATAATTCATCCTCAGAACACGTACAATAAAAGAAATGCTAGAGGAATTTCTTTCAGCCGGTGGAGAAATAACAATAGATGGAGCTGATCTAAAGTATGTGAGAGACAGGCCCTAGCCCAGGGGTCGGGAACCTATGGCTTGCAAGCCAGATGTGGCTCTTTTGATGGCTGCATCTGGCTCGCAGACAAATCTTTAATAAAAATAATAATAACATTAAAAACATAAAACATTCTCATGTATTACAATCCATTCATATCCTACCGCTCATGTTCATGGTTGCGGGTGGCTGGAGCCAATCACAGCTGTCCTTTGGGACAGCACCAAATTTTTATTGGATAATGCGTAATGTACACAGGTCATTGTATGGCTCTCATGAAATTACATTTTAAAATATGTGGCGTTCATGGCTCTCTTAGCCAAAAGGTTTCCCCGACCCCTGCAGCCAGTTTGCTCAGTGGTAGAGCAGTAGCCCGGTATGTGCAAGTCCTGGATGCAATTCCCGGCCAGGGCACACAGAAGAAGCGCCCATCTGCTTCTCACCCCTCCCCCTCTCCTTCCTCTCTGTATCTACCTTCCCCTCCCACAGCCAAGGCTCCATTGGAGCAAAGTTGGCCCTGGCACTGAGGACGGCTCCATGGCCTCCACCTCAGGTGCTAGAATGGCTCTGGCTGCAACAGAGCAACGGCCCAGATGGGCAGAGAATCGGCCCCTGGTGGGCATGCTGGGTGGATCCCAGTCGAGTGCCTGTGGGAGTCTATCTGTCTGCCACCTCCTGCTTCTCACTTAGGAAAAATCCAAAAATAAAAGTATATATATGTGGGAGACAGTTTACACAACCCTGACAAATTTATAACTGAATATTTATATCAGGATAGAATATACATCTAAAGTTAAAATAAAAACCCTTGAAATTTTCACACTTAATGGCTGGAAAAACAAAAGTAAACACAAAAATTAATAGAAAATAGTAATGAGAATACTATGTATAGAAATAAAGAAACAAGGAAGCAAAAACAACAATAGAGGGATTTATCAAAGACCAAAATTGATCCTTTGAGGTAATCAGGAGACCCATGGAGAATTGTGCTCCCAACGTAAGGGTGAAGACAGAATATTGGCAAAGAGTTAGTCTAACTCACAATAGAATTGAACCTGGTGCCAAAAAGCAGATGCACACAAATATGGAGAAGTGACATGATGCCAGATTCGGTAACACAGATAAAACATTGGAATAAAAGAATCCAACAAATCAACAGTTCTAGTAAATTGGTTATATATATGAGGAACAACAAAATTGGATTCTGACTTAACATTATGTTCTAAAATCAATTCCAGAGGAAATAGAGTATTTTATATAAAACAAAACTATTTTAAATTTAGAAGAAATATAGGAAAATGTTTTCATGATTGTGGAAGACAGAGGATTTCTTAAACAAGAAATTTTATGAAGCACCTTTTGGTAAACGTAATTATATTAAAATGAAGACACTTTGTGCCTCAAATGATACAACAAAAATGAAAAGACTCAACATGCCTTTTCACAAAATAAGAGAATATATTCATAGCGCTTTAAACTGACAAAGAATCGAAGTCCAGAACTATAACATGGTTTAATGTGTTGTCATTAAGCAATGCATTTTTATTAAAGCTGATCAGAGAGGAAAAGAGAGACTGCTGAGTAAAATCCATAAACAGGCATTTCACACAGAAAACAGAACGCTGTTCAAGAATGAACATTTGCATGAGAGTTCAGCCTCTTTAGTAATCTGGGGCACC
The DNA here is from genome assembly GCF_036850765.1 of Saccopteryx bilineata. Lineage (NCBI taxonomy): Eukaryota > Metazoa > Chordata > Mammalia > Chiroptera > Emballonuridae > Saccopteryx > Saccopteryx bilineata. The sequence continues at coordinate 9,056,302 of NC_089495.1, forward strand.
CAGATGCAACCCAACAGTACCTTTCAAACTGACCATACTGATAAAAGTTAAGAAGCCCTAGACTAAATGAACATTTCATGGCATAAACTATCTTACATAGGAAAAAAATCTTATAATGTGAGGGAAATGCCGCCACTGTGTATAATATTACAGAAATAGTAATGTTTTCAGCAATATCACATCTAGGGTAAAATGTTGAAAACAAGTTAAATGACAGTAAAATAAATAAGTTGTAATATATTCATAAAGTGGAATAATATACCACAGTGAAAATGAAAAAAATTATAGTTACATAACTAAACATGGATTTATCTGAGAAAAAAAATAGTTCTAAGAAGGTAGAGTCACAGAAGAAAAAATACAGTAAGACTTTATATCATTCGCAAAAACAATGATGTATTTTGTATATCACGAAATAAAAACTTCAAAGCCGAGCAAGAAAGTAACTAGCACGAAGTTCAAGACAGCAACACGATACACAGGGAGAGGGCACGTCAGCGGAATGTGCAGATTCTTTATTCGGTGGAGTCGGTTACGTGGGGTTTCCTTTGTGAGTGATCAGAGAAGCATGCCTGCATGCCCACATGTGTCAAAACGTAAAACAAAATAAATTTTAAAATAAACATTTAGCTTATGTAGGCAGTGGTGCAGTGGATAGAGCGTTGGACTTGGATGCGGAGGACCCAGGTTCGAGACCCCGAGGTCGCTGGGTTGAGCGCAGGCTCATCTGGTTTGAGCAAGGCTCACCAACTTGAGCCCAAGGTCGCTGGCTCCAGTAAAGAGTCACTCACTCTGCTGTACCCCCCCCCTCAAGGCACATGTGAGAAATCAATCAATGAACAACTAAGGAACCGCAGCAAAGAATTGATGCTTCTCATCTCTCTCCCTTCTTGTTTGTCTGTCCCTATCTATCACTCTCTCTGATTCTCCCTCTGTATCTGTCAATAAATAAATAAATAAAATAATAAACATTCACGGGAATGTGAGGTACAGCACAGAAAGCAGAGTCAATAACATTGTAAAGCCTATGCATGCTGTCATGGAGGGAGCTGGATTTCTCTCAGTGTTCACTTAGTGAGGTGTGTAAATGTCTAATAACGATGTTGCACCTTGATATAATATTGTATGTCAAGTGTAACTGAAAACTTTAAAAACAATTAGTAAATAAATATACCTTAAAAGAAATATGTAATTAGCCTGAACTGTTGTGGTGCAGTGGATAAAGCGTCAACCTGGAATGCTGAGGTCACTGATTTAAAACCTTAGCCTTACCCGGTCAAGGCACAAAGGAGAAGCAACTAAGCGAGTTGATGTTTCCTGCTCCTCTGCTCCCGATCTTTTTTTCTCTCTCCTCTTTCTAAAAATCAATAAATAATACCTAATTTAAAAAACTGTATAATTAGTCAGAGAACTATCTTATACAATGAAAGCTAGATGACAATAGGGCAAGATTCTCGATGCATCAATTCAAAATCTAGGACTCTATGACAATTAAAACGGTATATTTAGCTCTATCTTCTATCCCATTTCACTTTTTGAGAATCGATTTTTGGGGAACTGGTTAAGGAAAATAAAAATAATATCAAGGGCATGGAAGATAACCTTTGCAATAAATATTAGAATGGACTAAGGAGTGACAGAAGAGAACTTTCAGAATGAGAACTGAGCTTGTGTTTTAATAGTTATTGGATATAAATTCAAAAAGAATTTACTTGGCTCAAGTAAACTTTCTTCAAAAAGAAAAATGGAATTAATTTTTTAATTTTATTTTAAGGATGGGAATGTCCTTGGCCAGTTAGCACAGTGGGTAGGTAAGAGGGTCCTGGAAGACCAAGGTTGCAAGTTGTGATCCCTGGTCAGGGCACATGTAAGAATCAACCAATAAATGCAGAAGTAAATAGAAAAACAAATCGATATTTTTTCTATTTTTCTCTCTTTCTTTAAAATCAATAAATAAAAATAGAATAGAATAGAATAGAATAAAAGATGGGATAAGCTAAAGTCTAAAAAAATCTTAGTAAAGAAGGCATAACATAGATAAAAAAGAACTGCTCATCTCTCTTCCTTCCTGTCTGTCCCTACCTGTCTCTTGCTCTATTTCTTTCTCAAATAAAATAAAATAACCCACAAAAACTGCTAATGAAATCATGATTTGAAATAGGAGGGGGAAAAAAGGCACATTCCAATGTGACATTATTTGAGCAAACGGTCTTGTAAGAAATTAGCGGGCATCAGTCCTCCTGACAGCAGAAACGAGAGCCATGTCACTGGAACAACTTTCTCCATGAAGCTATGACTTCGGGGGGACTCACTGCAGAGACACAACCTGGCTCCAGCAGCAGAGGACTCTGGGAAGCACTCTCCCCTCTGCGACTCCCTGCAGCCCCTCTCTGGGCTGACCACTCTGCTCACAAGCTGCAGGGAAGCTGCTGTCCGAAGACAAACATCATCTCCCAGGAGGGAGGTAAATGAATGGATAGTGCCTGATGTTATCTTTCCACTCAGAAATATGCTGTTCTGGCCCTGGCCAGTTGGCTCAGTGGTAGAGCGTCGGCCTGGTGTGCGGAAGTCCCGGGTTCGATTCCCGGCCAGGGCACACAGGAGAAGCGCCCATCTGCTTCTCCACCCCTCTCCCTCTCCTTCTTCTCTGTCTCTCTCTTCCCCTCCCGCAGTGAGGCTCCATTGCAGCAAAGATGGCCCGGGCGCTGGGGATGGCTCCTTGGCCTCTGCCCCAGGTGCTAGAGTGGCTCTGGTCACAGCAGAGCGATGCCCCGGAGGGGCAGAGCATCGCCCCCTGGTGGGCAGAGCATCGCCTGATGGTGGGCGTGCCGGGTGGATCCCGGTCGGGCCCATGCGGGAGTCTGTCTGTCTGTCTCTCCCCGTTTCCAGCTTCAGAAAAATACAAAAAAAAAAAAAAAAAAAAAAAAAAAAAGAAATATGCTGTTCTTTCTGATCTAGTCTGGGAGACGACCCACCATGTGGTTTTGCTGATAACCTCCTCTCCGAAAGGGGGCCTCATTCTGGGAATGGTATGGCTTTTCCCGGTCGCTGGAGGGAGCCCGCTGTGGCTGTGCCTCTATTAGTAAGTTCCCCTATTCAAGCTTGGATAATTGTGGCGAAGTCTATGAACTGGTTCTTTGGAATCTATCTTAAATTTAAACTTTTAGAACTTTCTCGGAACAACTGCAATCGTGTGACATCGTTCGGGAGTCGGAGGACACCGTGTAGTAAGCAATGACCTGCTAGATTCTTTGTTCATATTCAATTCTCTCATGTTCCTTTTTCCAAGTCTCGCATAGTCTCACTTGGGCTGCGTAAGAGAATATAAAGCATTGGATCTTGCCATGAAAATGAAAGTTATAAAAATTCAGACAATATAATTTGGAATTTGGGTGGAGAAGTGGGCTTAAGGAAGGAAAACACACTATCTTTGCCTTCCATGTTGAGGAGTTTGAAAACAATGTTATGGACTAAACGTTTGTGTATTTAAAACATTCATATGGGGAAGCCCTCATCCCCAGATGGGTTGGTGTTTAGAGATGGAACTATTAGAAGAAGGTGAGTACAGTCCTATGAGAGCATGAGTGTGGGGCTCGCATAGTGGGATTTGTGCCCAATAAGAACAGAGAGAGTTTGCTCTCTCTCTCTTTACCACGTGAGTACACAGCAAGAAGGTATCCTGTCTGCAATCCAGAAAAACGGCTTTCACCAGAAACCTAATGAATCTCACCTGGAATTCATACTTCCTGTGCTCCAGAACCATAAAAATTAAATTTCCATTGTTCAAACCACCCAGCCTATGGTATTTTGTTATGGCTGTCAGAATCTATCAAGACAATAGTCTTAAGTATGATATTTAAAATTACGAAGGTGGCGATTAGATAAGGTGAAATTGACAATAAAAATCGTTAAATAGGCCCTGGCCGGTTGGTTCAGTGGTAGAGCGTCGGCCTGGCGTGTGGAAGTCCCTGGTTCGATTCCCGACCAGGGCACACAGGAGAAGCGCCCATCTGCTTCTCCACCCCTCCCCCTCTCCTTCCTCTTTGTCTCTCTCTTCCCCTCCCACAGCCAAGGGTCCATTGGAGCAAAGATGGCCCGGGCACTGGGGATGGCTCCTTGGCCTCTGCCCCAGGCACTAGAGTGGCTCTGGTCGCAACAGAGCGACCCCCTGGAGGGGCAGAGCATCGCCCCCTGGTGGGCAGAGCGTCGCCCCCTGGTGGGCGTGCAGGGTGGATCCTGGTCAGGCGCATGCAGGAGTCTGTCTGACTGTCTCTCCCGGTTTCCAGCTTCAGAAAAATACAAAAAAAAAAAAAAATCGTTAAATAATAGGAGAGAGAAGTGACAGTTGAATAACTTTATTTAAATTCAAATATTTTATTGCAGTTATACACATGAGTCATGATATCTATAGCTGGGAAATCAAAACAGCAATAGTCACTGTAATATTTGGATAAAGAATTAATCATTAAAAGAATTAAACATAAAAATACTTTAAAATAAGTGACTCTGAAGTCTAGTCAGTGGAGAAATGGGAAGTATATTTTACTATGAATCTTTCCATATCATTTAATTTTAAACAGTGGTATGCATCACTTCGAATTAGGAAAAAAAAGAGAGTGGACAAAACATGCAGAATTCAGCATTATCAATGGCATTAAAATTTGCATAAACATGGATTATAAACCTCTAAAAGTGTAAGAGCTGCATTTTCTAATTCCCCTGCATCTCATCATAATACATAACAGTGCTCTGTGCAGGGTGGGTCTTAACAAATACTGTGGAGGACTTACAATGTTTATGTTAATAGGGAGATAGATGCTGCAGGGACTCCACAAAAGAATTGTGATCCTTGTAGTTTACTTGGTCTAAATGCTTAGATAAGGACAATAACATTGATCAGTTTGGAGCCTAGCTCATTAAATTAATAATGAAGGCCAGGGATACAGGGTCCAGAGATCCTGCACTTCCCTTTATAAATGAGGAAAACAATAAAGATGCCTAAGACTTCAGGGGGGAGTGAAAAATAAATATTAAAACCTAGGCTGCAGTCTTGGGAAAGTTAACTCATATGCGCATAAAGGCAGATCATGTTTGAGATTTTATTTCTCCTTAACTGACTTTAATTGGCAATGCTTATCAACAAGGACAAACAGACCTTGCATTGAAATGAAGTGGGGCCAGCCGTGGTCCATGCTGCCTTGAAGTTTCCCAACCATTTCGTATGTAGGAAGCAGTAACTGCCATGGTCTTTGCTTCTACAGTGAAACAAAAGGAATCATCACACTATCGTCTAGATTCCAGATAGTCTCTGAAAAATCACTCAGTACTAAAAAAGACATAGTCCAGAAAATAGTTGCATGTTTTTCTTTATGGAATCTATCATAAGCTTACATGAAAAAATTAAAATGATAGTACTACTCATTATTTTTGCCTCTACTTAGCACTGTGTTAAAAGCAAGAATTCTTTTTGTCTAACATCTTTGGATATAATCATCCATTTTCAAATATAGTGAAACAAACTATTTTCTTCCCCAACATGAAGTCTATGGGGCTCAGTATAAAAATGGGAGACATCAAAACTTTTATTGCTTGTGAAATCATATAATGGTAATATTCTTCTGATTGCTATTGAATCTTTCAAACTCCAATGATAATCACACCTAATGTTTAGTAATCACACTGATCAGAAAGTTGTCTACAAAAACTGATATTGAAAGCTTTGAATATTAATTTATTGATTCAACTAAAAAGCCAATTAAAAAGGTATGAATTACAATTAAGTTATAATACCAAAACTAGTATCCATTTCTTTCTAGAATGTTTCTCTCCTTTGGCCAGGAAGTCATTAGGGACCACGTAAGCCTGGTGTTTGTCAATGCTGGCCCATCTCAGATGAACAGATGCCAATTACATTTCAGGTGCCCTTTCCAGAGGTTGAGAGTACTTCTGTCACTTTTTGCATTTCAAGGGTTTATTAAATTTCAGTTAAAATATCATCATGTTAGTGGGACAACAAGTGGATGGATCAAAAGTTCTCTTTTGGAGATGTAATATATGAAAGATGTCACATGCATAGTGATTGATGAACAGTGGAAGGGACATGTTCTCTGTCAGAAAGCTTCTCATAGTTTTTATCCTTTGTATCATATTTTATATTTCATAAATTTGTAGGCTATCTATCATCTATCTATCTATCTATCTATCTATCTATCTATCTATCTATCTATCGTGTCAAAGAGTGGTTAACCCTTTCCATATTTTCTATTTCTTTCCCAAAAGTGCTATGCTTTCCTAATGGAGATGTACTTTATATTTTATCTGTAAGAAATCTGCCTTTGATTTTACTAATGTTACTCATAATTAGAGCTCAACAGGAATAGATATTTCACAAGTAAGGACCAAATTTCAAGATCCAAATATACACTATTTTTTTGTGTAAAGTTTAATCACTATCCCTGGTAATTTATACTCTTTAGGCACTTACATTACTCATAAAAATATATCACTTGGTAATGACCAACAAAACATAGACACAGACAATAGTATGGTGGCTACCAGAGGAAAAGGGGTGGGAGGAGTAAAGGGGAGAGGGGGTCAAATATACGGTGATGACAAATGATTTCCTTTGTGGTGGTGGGCATGCAATGCAATATACAGATTATGTATTATAGAAATGTACAGTTGAATTCTATACAATCTTATTAACCAATGTCACCCCAATAAATCTAATTTAAAAATCTCATAATATATCAAGTAAGGCAAATACTGACATTAATATATATATGACATATATATATAATTGGAAAATATTTTTAAAAGAAAATATTTCTCTATGACTTCTACCAGAATTATGTCCAAGATGCCTTGAAATTTAGCAGAGACAGAATTATATTTCTCCAAAAATATTGATTCCATTTAAAATAATACATATTATCATGTATTATCTTTACATAGGGTAAGGGATTTTACTCTTCGAAAGAAGAATAATGTTACTGACCAATACTCATTGTACTTCCCATGACGCAACCGTTGCTATGCACTAGGAAAAGGAGCTCTCTTTAAGGCTGCTAGGGAAGAGAAGCCATATGTTTCTGCCGATATTAAATACAAATTTCTTCTTTAAGGTCAGGATGAGTAATAAGCAATTATGCCATTCTGTGTTGAGCTTTCAAGTTCTCGGTGTTTCTATGACCTTCTTTGAGTAGTTTAGTATATTTATAAATATTTGACATTCATTTGTCTTTTGTCACTGACTAAGGACTGCCCTGAGTTGCTTGTCACTGACACTCACCACCAAAATGAATTGAAATCCTGTCCTAAGAAATAGGTTTCCTGATACCGTGACATTTATAAATGGGCCTTTAAAGACTGCACTTTTTCTTTACACTTTGTTTCAATTTCCTGTCACTCTCAAGTGGAGGTTTTTATAATACCAAATTTATCACTTCTTTCCAAGATCACTTCTTGGCTCTGAGCTCTCTGTCTGTGTCCTGTCTCTGCGGAGACCAGATTTACTCTCCCCACTTCGGCTGACAACACAGTGGACTTGGAAGCTCTCTCAGGACGGCATGTGGCCGTCTTCTTTCGAAAAGCCACCGAAATGACAATGAATCATTGGTTTTAACATCCAAGTTAATCAGAAGGCCTACCATGAGGCAGGTTTTAAAGATCAGACATTTTCAGAAAACGCCAATCTCAGTATCTTTCCTCTGTTTTGTGATATAGATAGAGGAAAGATAGATATTAGATAGAGGAAAATAATTTCCATGCTATTTAAGCTACAGTTTACCTACAAGTTTTTATTTTTTCTATCCGTCTGTCTTGAATGGCTTTTGTCTGTCTTAGTGTCTTCTCTTTCCCTTTTTTTTAAAGAGGTTTATGGTACCTTTGAGCTTTTCTCTGCTATGAAAATTATGCTGGTTACTGCCATCGTTTTTGCACTCTCTTCTTTTCTGTAACACCTTTGTAATTTAGAACAGTCTATTATTTTTATGAAGACAGACTACTCATATTCTCTTCACACAGTTGTGTGAATTCTAAGTTTTTTTTTCCCTCATGTCATAAATGAGCCTATACACAAACACTGCCTCCATAATAAGTCAAATTAAAGAAATAAAAATATTAAAAGAAAAATCTCAATTTTGGAGATTGCTAATTACTTTCTTTTTATAAACTTACTGCAAAAACAAATTTTTACTTTCCCACATTACATTTCAATGCCGGTCTCCAAAATAACTAAGCAACGTAATAGCATACTTTATTCGGTATTTAGATTATATATTTTAGTCCATACTTCAGTTTATTAGCTTCCTTTTAATATGTAGAGCACAGCCTAGTACCATGAGAAGATAATGTCTGGAACTTAAATGTCCATTGGGCACAACAGTCGGCATTTTTCCTCGGCCGAGGTCATGAACCCAATTAATCCTCATTGCAGAAAGGATAAGGGAAATACCAGTGATCGTACACACTGAGTGTTATCCGAACCTGATCTGACAGTCATTGCTGATTGGACTTGGTATACCCTGAAGCCTAAGAGAGGAGTCTGAGCGGGCAGATAGATTTCTCCGTATTTTACTAATAGCTGCGCCATATGCTTTAGAAAAATCAGCAAAAATGGCAAAACAAAGTTACATGAGGGATTAATATTTACTGCACAGGCTATATGGAGTATGAATATCTAAAAGCACTTCATGGCTTTATAGGAAAATATCCATCATTTTTACATTAAAAAATATCATGCCTGTGTTTCTCTAATATCTCCATATACAATTGACAAGCCGGAAAATAAAGTGTTAGTACAATTATTCTGCTAGATGTTTGATATTTTTCTTTTGGAATTTTTAATAAGGGATCTTAATGATATCTCTAATTCTAGCATTTCACATCACTCTTGAATTGTTAAACTGTCCATAAATTTTTGCTGAACTTCATCTCTGTAGTTGTACATATATAATTTCAGATAGTTGTGGTGGCGGTTTATATATAATTGTATACCTACTATTTACATATTTATTCACATTATTTGTTTATTTTCTCATATTATTTGTTCATATTACCTTGATGTCTTTATAACCCCACTCTGTAGCATGATTCTCAAAACTAGTCCTGTTTAACTGCTGTTAGTTAAAACCTGCAGCTCATATATTGAAATATGTAGTACAATGCGTTATACCTCAATTAAATCAGGTTTGTGCTTTATGTGTCAAAACGAAACTATTTTCTCATCATAATTAGCTCATTTATTTTCTTCTATTTCCAGTGTTACTGGTGCAGCATCTGCCCATACATCAAAACTGGAACTGAAAAAGTCATTTTAGTTGCTTCCTCTTCTTCCCTAATCACGCCTAATTATTTATCAGGTATTCTCAACTGTACTTTGCAAGTGTCAGACAAGCCTTCCTGCCCTTACACCCCTGGCTGAGTGCTAACTGTTCTTTCCCTGGGGGATGACACCACCCTCCTCAAAGTTTTCTCACTGTGAACTGAGTACTCCTTGGTCAGTCCTTTCCACAGCAGCTTTGCATTGCCCTCCAAAATATCAAGCATGACTTCTCTACTCCTTACAGCCAAACAGTTCATTTTCTTCCAGAGGATAACACTATAAAATTAAACACAACCCACACCATCCAACATAATCTGCCTCCCGTACCATTTTCAGGATGACAAAACTTAAATCTTGAGGTTATTCACATATCCTCCTCAGAACAACTTATATATTTAAGGATTTTCTGAGGTGGGCAATGCTGGAATTTTTTTTTTTTTTTGTATTTTTCTGAAGCTGGAAACGGGGAGAGACAGTCAGACAGACTCCCGCATGCGCCCGACCGGGATCCACCCGGCACGCCCACCAGGGGTGACGCTCTGCCCACCAGGGGGCGATGCTCTGCCCCTCCGGGGCGTCGCCCTGTTGTGAACAGAGCCACTCTAGCGCCTGGGGCAGAGGCCAAGGAGCCATCCCCAGCGCCCGGGCCATCTTTGCTGCAATAGAGCCTCACTGCGGGAGGGGAAGAGAGAGACAGAGAGGAAGGAGAGGGGGAGGGGTGGAGAAGCAAACGGGCGCTTCTCCTGTGTGCCCTGGCCAGGAATCCAACCCGGGACCTCTGCACGCCAGGCCGACGCTCTACCACTGAGCCAACCGGCCAGGGCCAATGCTGGAAGTTTTTAACAGAGCAGACAAAGGACTTCACACTTGGACCATGTCCATTGAACCTCTTGTCTTCAGGTTTCCATCCCAATCTCCAAATATCTGCCTTAGGATTCCTCATCCAGTTTTGTATGATTCCTAAACTGTACCTTATGTAGGGAGAGATTCCAGGAAGTCTATTAGAGAAAGCACCCGAGGAGAGGCAAACTCTGAACAGATAGTTCAAATTTTATATTGTTGGAGAAACAGTAAGTTTCTGAACCAGCCAAAGTGGAAAGACCTTTAAAAATAACTCAGATATTCATCTGAAAGGCTAAATCAAAGGAATGAGGACCATGGCTTAAGAATAGCCCTCTTCTCTAGGAGTAAGATCAAAATCGGATATTACCACACTCCACAAAACCTGTACCCAAAGCTTAAGGCAGCCAAGGCAGTCCAGACTGGTATTTTGATTAGTATCTGGTGGTAATGTGACTGCCAACCAGGCAGAACATAATAAAGAGAAAATTAAACTTCAGAGAAATCTATTGAGTATCACCTGTAATAAATAGTTTAAACAGAAAATTATTAGACAAAGTCATAAGGAAAAGCTGATCCCTAACCTAAAGGTGACACATAAGTAAAAACAGACTTATCTTCCAAATATTAAAGAGCACAGGCAATTTTCTTTTTACAAATGACTGTAACTAATATATTAAGTAAATTAGAAGAAAAGGTAGACAAGATATATGAAAAGAGGGATTGGCAATACAATAACAGAACGCACATGAACCAGTTCAACAGACCTCTCGAAGTGCTGTATCCTACCTGAAACAGGAAACACATTAGGCGGCTTTAACAACAGAAGCGCCTTACCAAGAGAGAACTAGAACGCTTGAACACAGTTAAATTTCAAAAAAGAATTAGTTGAACTAAAGGACAGATAAACTATTCATTGGTAGATAAAAAGATGACTATATACATTTTAGGGAATCAAACTGTCTACTATAATGTAAGTGAAGTTTTAAGAGGAGTAGAGGGAAATGAGACAATAACAATATTTGAAGAAAATTCTTAAAATCCTGTAAAAGCTATTTGACCACCGATTGAAGGAACATATCAAACCCCATGCAGAATAAATGTAAGTGAAACCTCACTCTTATATATTGTAGAAACTAGCAAATGACACAAGATTAGTTAAGTTTGGATAAATTCTCAACAGAAATCACACAAACCAAATATAATGAAACGGACTCTATAAAGTGCTAAAAGAAGAAAATGTCAATATGGAATTGTATTCCCAGCGAACATTCCTTTTAAAGTTAAAGCAAAAGAAAAAGCACAGAATATAAGAAGGCATGAACATCATTTGGACATATAAATATATGGGTAAATGTACATGAGTATGGACTATAAAGCGGTGATAATCAATATAACAATTTTTTTTGGTTTATACACTATGTAGAAATAAAATATTTGACAAGAACAAAAACAGCAGAAGGCTACATCAGTTAAAATATTATACTATGTTTTACACTGTTTGAGATATGGAAAATTATTGATTTTACATAGACTGAAAGAAGTTAAATCCATATTTTGTGATTTCTATGGTAAACCAGCAATTGAGTAATATTTAAAAATATAGCAAAAACTTATAGAGACAATGAAACAAAATGATAAAAGAAAATCCCTGTTTAATTTACACTGAGATGGAAAGAGTCACAAAGGAACAAAGAAAGGCCACATGGAAGAAGGCACACACAGCCAGAGAGACGTCAGGTGATGATTGACAAGGTACTTGTGGTCCTTCTGGGAACTGGCAGTATCATACTGCTTAACATGGGAGGTGTTCACTACAGATTTCTGTTTGATGTATGTTTTGGTTATAGTTGTTGTTGGGTGTTTTTTTTTTACAAAAAAAGATAAATAATAAACAATACTTAATATTAGTAGGTCCAGCCTGACCAGGCAGTAGTGCATTGGATAGAGCATCAGACTGGGATGCGGAGGACCAGGTTTGAGACCCCAAGGTCGCCAGCTTGAGCACGGGCTCATCTGGTTTTGAGCAAAGCTCACCATCTTGGACCCAGGGTTGCTGGCTCAAGCAAGGGGTCACTTGGTCTGCTGAAGGCCCACGGTCAAGGCACATATGAGAAAGCAATCAATGAACAACTAAGGTGCTGCAACGAAAAACTAATGATTGATACTTCTCATCTCTCTGTGTTCCTGTCTGTCTGTCCCTATCTATCCCTCTCTCTGACTCTCTCTCTGTCTCTGTAAAAAAAAAAAATTAGTGAGTCCACATTCATGCACAGCACCGCCATCTGAAGCTGAGTAGCAAATGCCTAACGGAGAGGGGCCTCTTCCATTTAATTTATTGCCTATCTTTTGTCATATATTGTCTGATCTCTCCCCTGAACCTGCTGCTTCCTGAAACTCATAACCCCTTGTTGTATCCTAAACTTCTTCATGAAACAAACTGCTAGTGAAATAGCAACAGCATGTCCTAGATTTTCTCCGTTCTCATTCAAGAGTTGGCTGCAGGAGCGCTGAGAGCATGGGGCGCAGCTCCGTGGCCAGTGGCTGGCTGGGAACCGAGGAGGGAGGGGCTAGTGGTCATCTGCTTTCTAGTAGCTTTTGTATTTTTCAGATTGAATAAAAAAAAAACTGTTCTTCTTCACTCCAAGTAGTTGATGGGATGGCAAAATTATGTGTGGTGTGTGTGTGTGTGTGTGTGTGTGTGTGTGTGTGTGAATATGATGTTGGTGATTATGGCAATATTTGTTGAAATCTCTCACTAGCTGTAGGCCAGATATGGTTTGGGTCTCTGAAATATGAGGTGTGACTCCTCTGGTTCTGCCTGTACTGCTGTGGCCCCATTTATATTTGAAGAAAATAAAACCCAAGGATGTGAGGTAATTTTCCCCGATTACCGAGCAAGTCAGTGCCTTACTTTATTAAGTGAACTAAATTACGTCAGGGTAAAGGCTTAAAGTCTACATCAGGTAGCTTTTTAAATCAAATGCATGCTATCTTAAAAATATTAATAAAAGTTATGTACTTTTAAGAAGCAATAATATTGGAAAAAGTTGTATTATGAATAGGGATTTATAAGGTTAAACATTTAGCAATTAATATGTTATATATCAGTAGCTTGAGAAAAAGAGGCTAATCATAAGAGGAAAAACAGATAAAAGTTTGGTGTCTATGATCTTATTTGTAGAACATCAATTTAAATGAATGTGTTGTTTTCATTATAGATACTATATCTTTCTTATACAAGAAAATTGACCTTGAGATTTTGTGGCTTTTATGAAATAATTAGGTGGCTAAAAGGGGAAAAATGGAATTTAGACAGAAGGATTCACAATTTAGACCATATGTCTTCCAAGTAAAATGTCAAAAGTATTTATTTTAATGAAGAAATACTTCAGTAAAATAACCAAAGTTAATTTATTTTTAAAACTTCAATTTTTGAGTTATCTGGCCAATATTTAAAACAAACTATTTAGAATATATGTTGCTAATTTTGCATTTAATTATTTTAGAGAGATCCATCTTTTTTTGAGAGTACTAAATAAAATGTTATTGAGAGATTACAGCTAAAGTAATAAATGACATTCCTACTTTCAATATAATTTAAATAAACTTGACCTTCTTAGATTGAGTATAAAATGATATGAACTTATACTCCAGTCTTGCTAAGGTTTCAAAGCTTAAAGGAAGAAAAATGATATGGATATAGTGAAATTATGAAATAAGTATATTCTTGGCTTCTGTTGTCTCTGAAACATGAAAGGGAAGTTGAATGGGAATGTGGGTATGTGAGGATTGGGAAAATTCTAGATTCCTCAACTGCTTAAAGTGTGAGAGGTTATTAAGTGGACAGTATTGATCCAAGAAACAGTGATGTCTTAAAAAAGTGAGTTATCAAAGCATCAGGAGCCCTGCTACTGGAGACTGGAAGGGGAATGGACGAACAAAGAGAACTCGTGCTGAGAACTGTCGTGCTAACAACCCCCAGCCAGGTGTGTCATTCCACAATCTCCACGTGTCCTTCCATCGGCATGTGCCCCGCTCAGATAGAGCCAGACTGATATTTCAGATAGAAAGCACCGGAGAAAATATAGAAGAGAAATGAAGAAGGGGAAATACAAGTTGAGATAAAAATTGCTCAACATGAGCCCTTCTATAACCAGGATCTAATTGTAGAACACTGACATCACCTCCAAAGGAAAGTCCTTTCTCATTAGGTCCCCCAGTCTCCAACCTCAGGCAACTGCTAGTCCCTTCCTGTCCCTACAGGTCTGTCTACACTGGACCTTCATAGAAGTGAAATTGTGGGGTATGTGTTCTTTTTTTTTTTTTTTTTTTTTTTAAATTTCTTTTTTTTTTATTTATTCATTTTAGAGAGGAGAGAGAGAGAGAGAGAGAGAAGGGGGGAGGAGCTGGAAGCATCAACTCCCATATATGCCTTGACCAGGCAAGCCTAGGGTTTTGAACCGGCAACCTCAGCATTTCCAGGTCGAAGCTTTATCCACTGCGCCACCACAGGCCAGGCGGGGTATGTGTTCTTTTGTGACTGGCTTCTTTTCCTTACAATCACCTTTGTAAGGTTTATCCATGCATCATTAATACAGAACACTAAAGATACTTTAAAAAACATTGCAGTGTATACTTTTAGTGGAAAAATTCTATGATACGTGAATAAAGATGTATGTGATATATCTCAATGAAGCTATTAAAAAATGGAGCATCTCATAGGGAAGTGTCCTAATGTCCACTCAAAGACAGCTTGAGTTGTTCTGACTTCCACATAAGGGAGACCAGTAGCTTCCCCTGAGATGGTAGAAAGTCCAGAACTTGGGATAATCCGGACCATGCAGGTAGTAGTAGCTTCATTACCTGAATTCCGTTATCAGTTGGGCATGCAAAATCATAAACTCAAGTATTATCAATTCAAAGTAAATCGTTAATTAAAGGCAAGTTTCTAAACCTCTTATGGGGAGACATCGCTTAATCGATTAAAAATATATTTGGTACCCAACTAGATCCAAACAGGAAATTAAACACCTGGTCAGTCTGTTTCAAATTCTGTAAACCTATTTCCTACATTGGGAAAGCTTATTTGATCACATCCTCAGGTACCTCGAATGAGGGACAATGTCTGTCTTCAGTGATCACACATTCAGTACAGAATGAAAACTGGCAGTCAGGAGATGTGGCATGTGAGGTTAATAGTTTCATCCATAGAGAAATGTTTGTCTGCCTGGTTGGCTGAATCTTAGATTAAAAGATGGCCCATACCAAGTGACCTGCCTTGGTTTAACAATGAGGAAAGAATTCAAATGTTTGGGGAGACTGAATGTTAGAGTGGGTTTGGCTTTTAAAACTTACTCACCTACAGTGAAAGCATCCAGGAGACAGACCTGTCATTAACACTGTAAAAGATAGATTGTGAGGGAAGTCTCAAAGTCCTTGAAGACGTGCTCTGTCATCACTCTTCTCTGTCAGCCAGACTTTACAGGGGAGACTGCAGTCCCTGACTGGGGAAACTTACATGCAAAGGGGGTAACTGGATCCCAGGATGACATAGGCCACAAAGCAGTGCCCAACGCCAAAGTCAAAGAGGGCATGTTCACCACAACAAAGAGCAGCTTCAGACAGCAAGAGGAAAAGCTGAGGGCACAAAGCTATCGCCCTGGTCGTTGACCATGGCCTTCTTAGAGGTGAAATAGATGAAAAGCCTACTAAATTCTTACCTGATCTGTACAATCAGAAACATTCTAAGTCAAGTGAAAAAAGAGTTTAACCTGCAGCATGAGAACAGTGAGTCACAGCTTCTGAATCAATAACCAGCCTTGAGTCCGTATAGACTTAGAGCAGAAGCGCTGGAAGGAAGTTGAGGCCAGGTCTCACGGAAGAAGGACCAAGGTGGTACACTGCCAAAAATGTATATACTCCTTGTCTTTGCCCCAGACTTCCCCGAGGGCTCTAAAGTCTTTTCCCAAGGCAACTGTGCACTGGAGAGAAAGAAATAATTAAGGTTTTTAGCGAGGACTGGACACTGGTTCTGGACTGATGTTAATTTTAGGAGCCCCAAAATGTCCCTGTGGTCCACCAGTTAGAGTAGCAATTTATGGAGGCGAGGTGATCAATGGAGTGTCGGCACACGGCCATCTCACATCGAGCCAGGTGGTTCGCCGCACCGATCTTGACGTTATTTCCCGCATTCTGAGATGCATGGTTAGAGCAGATTTGCTCAGCTGCTGGCGGAAGGATCCCGCATTGGTTTCCAGACCTGGGAGTGAGGGCACTCACGATCGGCAAGTATAAATGGAAGCCACCACAACCGCCTCTATTTTGGAAAATTCCGAGAGGGACTTAAAAGATGCCAGGGTGGTGATTCCAAACACAGGCTCATTCAATATCCCTACTCTGTACAGAAGACAGATGGATCTTGTAGAAGGACAGCGGAGTATGGAAACATGACCAGGTGGCACCGCCAATTGCAGCTGCTGTACCAGATGTGGTTTCATTGCTTCCGTAAATCAACACATCCCCCGGTACTTGATGTGCCAATAATGATCTGGCAAATGCCTTTTTCTTATTACCAGAAGCAGTTTTCTTCGAGGCAGCAAAGCCAGTTAGTTATATATGATATCTTCGCTGTCCTTCTTCAGGGGAATACTAACCCTCCAACCTTTTCTTATTACCAGAAGCAGTTTTCTTCCAGGCTGCAAAGCCAATTAGTTATATATGATATCTTTGCTGTCCTTCTTCGGGGAATACCAACCCTCCAACCCTGTGTCATACTTTAGGGACCTAGACCACTTTTCCTTTTCACGAGGCATCACACTGGATCCTTATAGTGATGACATTATACTGATTGGAGCTACTGAACAAGAGGTAGCATTGAATGAAAGTCCAAATATCCAGTATAGACATTTGTTGAACTTCCATTTCCATGTTTGTGCACGGACAAATTTGACATCTTTGGCCAAGGATGTGTTGTTTCCTTGGGAATTGTATATTTAGAGTAGTTACAGTACTAAATGGGATGGAGATTGTAGGGAAACAGTTGAAATAACATTGAGTCACATTGAAAGTGTTTTCCTTAATTTCTTGCATTAGTAACATGCCTTCCCACTTTCTGGTTAGACTCCTGGTTATTCAGTAAGAATGGACACATTTGATCTTACTTTTTTCCTTCCTGTGGCTTTTCCATTCCTCTTATTGAGTCCCTTGGTTAATGAAGCTATTTTGTAATGTCACAGGCATCATTTAGGATGTGACCATCATAAGTTGTGTCGTGTTTGTAAATCCAATTGCATGAATTGCAAAGGGAAGTTAGAAGATCAAGAACCTAGCGACATCAGCTTTCAACCTGTGTAATATGGGAGATGACTGACATTTTCTAGTCAGTGAAAAGGCAGATCCAGGTATTACGGTAGTGAAAGCACAAACACGCTAGCGCAATCTTTGTTAAGATATTGATGAACAAACGTGGTCAAGGCCAAAGAGTGAATATAAGAGAACAAGGAGATTTGTTTTGCTTACAAGCTGGGAGAGGAAAAAGTAACTCTGCTAGAATTTCTGCTTCCTGCCAAAATGTCAGGGTTTTGTGAAGGTGAGTGACCTCTGCTTTATTAGCTACAGAGAACCTGCAGTTAGCTGGAGATGATTATTTAGAATAAGATCTTCCAACTGGAGCACATCTACCCTCAGAGCTACCCAGACTTGCGGAGCTCTATCCTGGGATGGATAGTTTTAGGGAATTCCTCAACTTTCATTTATACAATGTTCTTCAATCGATCTGCTGTAGACCCCAACTGTTTTATTTTTTATTATTTATTTATTTATTCATTCATTCATTCATTTTAGAGTGGAGAGGGAGAGACCGAGAGAGAGAAGTGAGGGAGGAGCTGGAAGCATCAACTCCCATATGTGCCTTGACCAGGCAAGCCCAGGGTTTCGAACCGGCAAACTCAGCATTTCCAGGTCGACGCTTTATTCACTGCACCATCACAGGTCTATTTTTTAGTTTTTAATCACTTTTTCTTTAAAATTGCCTTATCACACTTTACAAGAGAAGCAAAGACCTCTCAACTACCTCGAAGTATAGTGCCCTGGCCTAGAGTGTGTAAAACTACTCCGTATTTAACAAAAAATTTACAATATTTCTGTTGGGGTTAAAAAAGTGAATGACTTCACACCTGGGTGATATAATCTTTTGCAATACAATTAGTTTCCATTTCTTTCGTTTAAAAAAAATTGAAGCCCTGGCCTGTTGGCTCAGTGGTAGAGCATCGGCCCAGTATGTGGAGGTATTGGATTTGATTCCTGGTCAGGGCACAGAGGAGAAGCTACCATCTGCTTTCCACCTCTCCATCTCTCTCACTCTCTCTCTCTCTCTCTCTCTCTCTTTTTCTCTCTCTCTTTTCTCCTCCCACAGCCATGGCTCCAATGGATGGAGCAAAGTTAGCCCTGGGTGCTGAAAATGGTGCCCTGGCCTAGTCTGAAAACAGTTAAAAAAAAAAGAATTGAAGAGATATTTACTTTCATTTCCATCTAGTATGTCATAGAAAAATTTTTTATTATGAATTATCATAGTTTTTGTCTATAACTTTGGAGGAATTCAAAACATCTTTGTGGCATTATTACAAAATAAAATTCTTTCATTTTTATGAAATTAAGTGAACAATGCTCCTCAACATTTTTATATTTATTAAAATAGAAAAATATAAAAAGAATTGATGCTAAATAGTATTTCATTTAAGCAATAAGTTCTATTAATTATTATATATAAGAATTAATGTAAAAGACATAGCAGAGACCTTCCCATTCATTCAATTGGTATATTTCAAATAATTTCTTCCTTTAAACTTTTTAATTAAATTTAGTAGTATGTTAATATTTTCTTGATATTAATAAAATTTACAATGGTAAATCAACCTAGAATAGATATTTAAATCTAACTATAGAGCACCTAAAAATACACATTATTCACCTACAGGTTTTACTCGAGGAAAGTAAGTCGGTATAATCAATAAAAGTCTTCTGAGCATAAAATTATTTTTCATGAAGGCAAAATTCAGTGAAGAAAGTGGGATAGAAATATGGAAAGAGGATAACTAGCATGAAATTTCTCTTATTTGAAGAAACTCTCCTACATATATTATATATTATATAATATTTTGGAATGGATGGTAATATAAAAAATCTATTATATTTTCATTGCATCAGATATATTTGAAATAGTGATATACAGTTTATTTCAAAGAACCAGTATTTGTAATATGTCTAAAAATCACATCATTGGTAACTCTTTAAATTATAAGAAAATTTTAGATGTCAGAAAAAAAAACATGAAGAAATACACAGGTTTTCAAAACGCTTGAAGGGGATAATCAGGTCAGCGCTGGGAGCAAGTGCTGTACCAGCTACGAGGAGAACGGATCAGGGGCGTGTGGATAGGATGAGAGAGAGCCAGGGGCATGAGCTCAGAGCAGCAATGGGACCATGCAGAAGTTGCCTCCGAGAAAAGCCAGGAAGCAGGGCAAAGATGACTCACTCAATGAGCACATGAAACCATGTTTCAATTCAGTCAGTAGGTGAAAGGAAGGCAAAGAAAAGTAAGTTTAAGATTT
The DNA here is from genome assembly GCF_036850765.1 of Saccopteryx bilineata. Taxonomy (NCBI): domain Eukaryota; kingdom Metazoa; phylum Chordata; class Mammalia; order Chiroptera; family Emballonuridae; genus Saccopteryx; species Saccopteryx bilineata. The sequence continues at coordinate 9,076,078 of NC_089495.1, forward strand.
GAAGTTAGAATTAAAACTACTTTCAGATATTAGCTGTTTAACTTTGGGCCAGTCACAAAACACATCAGAGCCTAACTTTTCCCAAATGTACACAGGAAGTCTTTCTTTACAGCTTATTAAAGACTGACTAGGGCAGTATAATAGCACCCACCTCTCATCCCACTTAATGAATATTTACTGAATGAATAGAAATTCAAGTAAATTTGAAAAAAAAATTGGTTGTTTTCTATTGGACACATACATATTTTCTTTGACAGTGCTCCAATTAAAGAGGCTTAATTAGGGATTGTCCGTACTAACAATCACAAATCTATGTGGACATTGCGAAGCATCTGGTCATTGGATTATTGCCCTGAAAAAAAGACAGAGTATTCATCATTTCATATACCAGAACATTTCTTTGTGCAGGAAGAGGAATATACTGATAAATGCTAATTGTGTGTTCATTGCCTGAAATTACACATTACTAGATGTGCTATCATCTAAATGCTTAACTGGACATTATTTTGCAACTATATGTAAAATATCTAAGGTGTATCAATCAGATATTTGATTTGCCACAAAGAGATCTCTGCTCACTTTTCTCTGCCCATTGGAATGTCAGTAGGCCAATAACAGAGTGGAACACTATACCCATGCTTTTGCCACATTGAGAGTTAATATTGAAAGAGACAATGTGTTGTCTTGAGACTAAAAGGCCAAATGTGGTTGAAATATTTGTCAGTGTCGCTTAGTAACTGAAAATGTGCCTAATCAGAGTTCTGAGATACACGAGTAAATTATTTTTTTTTAAATTACCCTGCCTGTTGTATACTCCAGGCAATTAAATTTGACTCCAGTAGCAAACTACCTTCACAGCTATTAGCAAATACCATTTTAACAACAGTAATTCTTAATGCAATAAAATAACATTGATACATAAAATATTGTTTTTTGTTCCCTGTGGATTCCCCACAATAAAAAATAGAATTCATTATCAGCTTCTAATTTTTGGTAATGTGATATATTTATATAACCATTTATAAATACTAAGCTTTTCTATTTTCTTTTGAATTTTTCAGATGCTGTTATTGTAAGCAATGCTATTCTATAGTGAAATATTATAAGCAAACTTGGAATTTTTAACCGGACCTCAAATAGCAGGCTTTTTTTTTTTTTTTTGAAACTTTGATCTGAACTTTATGCTAATGATGAACTCAAAAAATCTTTTTGTTTATTCAAGGTCATTATCTACACTGAACTCTGGAAAGATGTTAAAGGAAAACATAACTTTGGCTGACAGTTAGAAACTCTTTTATGCATCCTTAAGTGAGAGTTAAAGTTACTGAGACAAGAATGTGTTAAATTAGCTAAACAGATAGTCAAGACTTGTCTCTTTGTTTTACATTTTCCTGAGAAAGTTTCAGTCCTTTTTATTGTACAAAGTAGGACATTTCACCAATAATGATAAAGTACTGGTTTGCTTTAAGTTATTTTTTATATATGTGCTAAGAAATTCAGCTTAAATTATTAAAAAATTAAAGATAGAATATGATCAAAATGTTTATTTTATATGAGAAACAAATATCAGTGTTTTATTTATTTTTAAGTGACACAAACATAATATTTCAAAGAAGAATTATAATGATGTAATGATGCCACACCAATTTCACTGGGTTTAAACATGAATTAGTTTCATAATAACCTAGTATTGCCAAAGGAAACATCAGGACTTCTATTCGTTTTTATCCTTTTTATAGCTAGTTTTTCTCATCTGTCCCCAGAAAAGTCTTGAAATTTATTTAAAGTTTTTCTTTCTAACAATTTTCTTATTTTACTTTTACTCAGATTCTGCAAAAGCTTTTAAAGTCAAATATCCAATGCGAACACTGAAAATCATTTCAAGTGATATATTAATGAGTAATAATGTAAAAGAGCTATGCTGCCCTATATACATAAATGCTAATGATATTTTGTCAGTAAATGATAAACACTCAAATAGTAAGCAGTTATTGCTAAACTATAATGCAATTATTAATAATATATTGGTAGTTAAATACTATGAAATTATTTTGATTAATTACTAGCACATGATATCATATTATAATAGTAATAAATCTCCATATATGAAAAATCAATTGAAAGAAAAAATCTTCATACTCCCATGCATGCATGAAACTAGATAAGCTAAAAATCTAGAAAAGTAATGAAGTTCAAAATTACTTTTTCACATTGTGAAGTCACTCCTAGGCAAACTGGCTGCTTGGGTAACTCTGAATGGTAGTGCAAGCTAGTTGTTGGTGGCAACAATATGACATGCTGGTGTCAGAAATCTCATTAATTTAATTTGAGATCGATAATTGACTTGCAGAATTAGCCAGGTCTTGAACGGGCTTTGGTCCTCTGGCTGACATTTCCCAGTTAAGAAACTATGTTGAATGATTTTCCTGATGCAATTTATCATGCTACAAGGGAAAGAAATAAAAATGTTATTATTCCCTTCTGTTTGGAAAATGGTAGCCCAAGCCACTATATTGCTTGATAAATCAATTTAATCACATCAATTCACTCTATTCTTCTTCTTTGCTTATCAATAAATAATTTATGTTAGGTAATTTCCTTAAAAACTCTACTTAGAGTTATTAGAGTTTAAAATAAAAGCTCCTGCCTTCCGTGCTGGTTATTAAATGTTAATACAATGGAAAATTTGAATCATATGGAAATATTAAATGACTTTTTACAGACCCTATATACCACTTACATCAGTGGTAGTCAACCTGGTCCCTACCGCCCAACTAGTGGGCGTTCCAGCTTTCATGGTGGGTGGTAGCGGAGCAACCAAAGTATAAATAAAAAGATAGATTTAACTAAGGTAAGTTGTTTTATAAAGATTTATTCTACCAAACTTAGGGAAAATCCAACATAAAGTACTTGGTAAGTAATTATTATTCTATGCTTTAACTGCTGTAACTCTGCTTTATAAATTTTATAAAGTTACTTCCCTACCTTATAAATCACCATTACTGTGGAACTGGTGGGCGGTTAGAAAATTTTACTACTAACAGAGACACAAAACTGGGCAGTAGGTATAAAAAGGTTGACTATCCCGATTAGATTCTCTCGTTTACATACATGGTACACATAGGTGATTTAGCATATATCCATTCATCTCATTTTTGAGACAACAAAAGTATATCGCAGAAATCTATACCTTTCCACCAAATACTTCAGTTTTCATAACACTCACTAAAATGCAGTACTGTAGATCTAGTCTAGTGAACTAAAAAATTAAAAGTTGAAAAAGATGCCATTCAGAATAAAGCCCTATATCAGTAGACAGGATTCCATGAAGTTTATTAGCCTCTCAAACCTTGGACTGATGAGGAGAAAGTTCTCTGTGAACAACAATAATCAGATATACATGCTTTTATTCTAAATTACTAGTACTCACTTCTAATTATTTTATAATATTCAAGAAACATCTTGAGAAAAATCATTCTTACATGCTTATAGTATGCCATCTGCCAAAAGAAATTGCTACAGTGTAGCTCACTGACAAATCTTTACCATAGGGTTGAGAACAGATTTTATTGCTCTAGTGAATGGCTTCTGGACCAGAAAACGTGTACTTTGCTTCTAAATCTTTTATAATGTTCCCTTTCTTACTCCTACAGCTAGGGTTGCTCATTTGTTTCTTAAACTGCTGTTCCCTTTATTTACTCAAAGATTACTATCAGATGTCACCTACACTACTTAACTGTATATCATAATGCCCATTAAACTCTGTGCCTATGAACGTATGGAAATAACACTACATAATGGTGGGCACAGAGGCTCAGCACACACATGCATCAGGATGAATTATACAATGCTTTACTGACTAGAGATGTGGTACGTGAGACAGGGTTACAAAAGGTCCCCAGTGTTCTCTTTAAGAGACTATGTCAAATGACTTCACTGGATGCTGTTCCCATTTGCACTAACAAAATGGGAAATGTCCTTAAATTATCCTTTCTCCTAGCCATTTGTCATCTAGGGAGAGTTGCTTGAGTTTAAGAATAGGCTAAGATCCTAATTGTGTCCTTTTGTCTTTTTCAAGGAATGACACGGCTGGGTGCAGGACATAAATGCAAATATAAGGTGACTATGACAAACTGTAGGAGCATAATTCTTTGGTTTACAGCAAGAGTTCTTTCCAATAGGCTACCATTACAGACTAGTAAGAGTACAGTGCCACGGAAATAAAAAATAGCTGATGTATATGCAGTGCATAATATTTGAGGGCTAAACACTAGTTAAGCTATTATTTTCTAATTCTTATGCAGCATTGCTTTAAGACTAATAGGCAAAAGAATCTTTACAATTTTACACGTTGTCTAAATCTAACAGATCGTACCTACATTTAAACATTAATCAGTTCCCATGTTCACAAAGGCTCTTATAAATGTACTCTAAAGGATTTATTCTAATTTGAGTTATAGAATTACTAGGTATCACCCGCAATTTTATTGTAATTTTTCATAAATTTTAATTTTTTTTTAGGTCATGAATATAAGTGGTTGGTGGTAAATACAGGTAATACAAAGTTATAAAAATAATTTTAAGCCATTATTCTTGAAATGGTTACTTTGGTATTAATTTGAGTATTTTAAGCACAGGGCAAAAAAAAAAACTTTTTTCTACCACTTAGAAGTGAAATGTGACTATATGACTTGCTTTTGTCAATGAAACATCAGCAGAAGTGATGTGTATCATCTTCAGATGTGAAGATCCACGAAGAAGTTTTGCAAAACCTCCTTCCTACTGCCATGGTGTCCTTGTAATGTCCCAGACATGATTCCGCCATCATCCTGAGCCCTGGAGGGAGGCATGGGGGGAATGAAAACCCCAGCAATCCCAAATGTGCAGAAAGCACAAGAAAGAAATGAGCCTTATTGGGGGTTCTTGTTTCTACAACGTAACTTCAGCTGTCTTGACTGATCCCACGAATGGGAACTGATGGAACAGAGCACAGAAAACATGGCATTGCCTAACTGGGCATAGGCAATCAGGGAAGACACAGACATGGCATGAAGGAAGGCTGGTGACGCAGAACATACGGTAGGAAAGCATTTGGTACACTGCTGCCTCCCCTGACGTGGAACGAAGGTCATATCGCTAGAGAACGGTGGTTCTAGGGGAAGACATTGCAAAGCAGAATGCTAATTTTGTGTGTCTGCTTGTGGGGTTGCATTTGGAAAATTCAGGATAAAAAAACAGCCAACCTAAGAAAGAATATTCTGGTTTAAGAGTGGGAATAAAACAGGATTTAGGGACTTGCAGGATGAGAGGGGGCAAATGCTACTCAGTCCCAAATGATAAGCAATAAAATTAAAAAGTCATTTGAGGGTCAAGGCTGATTACAACTCAGCCTTCTGGCTGAGTGTCACATCAATGGGGGAGTCATCAGACTCATTGCTAAAATATCTCAATAAAAACAGAAGCTTCAATGCAGAGACAGTTCAGGTGTGGCACCCAGTGACTTTTTTGAATTTAAGAATTGGCTGGAAGAAAGGCTCCCTGTGGGACTTGTCCATCTAAGTCTGGTGACAAAAGGCCTGAGGAAAGAAAGCAATTCCTGTTGCAAATCTAAGACTTGTCTAGAACTACAGCTTTAGATTTAGCATTTAACTCATAGAGATGAATGGAATGAAATAGATAAGTAAGCCAAGTAACTTTTAAGAGAATGGCATTATTAAGTAAATACATAAATACATAAATAAATAAATAAATAAATATTCCACCAGCCATGCCTAGGGAGGTCTCAAACTCTGAAAGGCAAGCTAGAATTGTCAGGGAGCAGTCTGAGAACACTGATCACTTCAAGAAAAAGAAAAACAAACTCTCTAATGCCCAACCATAACCTGCAGGAGAGGAGAATAAGGGAACGTGAAGCATCCAGTAGGTAGAGTCTGGAAACCGGGGTAATTAATGGACTGAAGAGTCCCTTTCAGAAGACAATCTGTAGCCTGATTAAGAAATATTATCCCCCACCAAGGTCAGGGAGCAGCCAGCAATGCCCAACGGGACATCAGAATCCCTGTGACCTCCCATATGCACCTCAAGCAGTGTGGGTGCTCTCTGTGGTGGCGTCTGCCCCAGTCTTACCATCCCCACTGCCTGTGCCGGGCATCTCATTTTCCTTTATAGTTCATAGATTTCTAGATGGGAGGAAAATACGCTTTTTATAAAATATATCGACTTATTTCATATCATTCAATCTAAATAAATTATCACATGCTCCAATGAACACAGGATAGTTAATATTTTGTGTTGATTATACTTAAAACATGCATTGCATCAATAAAAAACAAACTTAGGAGAGAAAACAAGTAAGTGTTAAGATTACTATTTTTATCAATCGTTACATAAAAAAAATCAATGGTAATTAATGTGAAAGCAGTATCATAGTTATCTAACTACACTAAATTTGAACTGAGCTGACAAAAGGATGCAGAAAAAAGGTAGTAAACAAAATTCAAATTAACATCTAAGGGTTTCAAGTTTTTTAAGGTGCTTTTGCTAGATACGGTATATAATCTTAGAGCATTGGTTTTAATATTTGCATTAAGTAACTGAATAGTAGTCATATTTAAAAAGTCATGGGAACATGTCTCCTCACCAATTATTTCAAAGTGTCGTCATATTTTTTAAAAATCAGAAATGACCTTATAGGTCATATGATGAGACTGAGGAACTGTGGATGAATTATTTTTCAAAAGCTACATTACAAATTAAAATACAAGATGGGAATGAAATTCAAACATGTTATACTGTGCTTAATCTATAAATCCCCTAACATGCATTTTTATATGAGAAAGCAGTACAATTTTCCCAATTTCACTAGTGACCACAGATTTTTTCCAAAACTGTGCACTGCTTGTAACAATTGTAGGTTTTTAATAATGTTTGTCAAAGTGAGTTGAAGTGAACTACCTTAAAATGTATTTGAGTGTTCAGGGTAATTTATTATGGATTCATTATTAGAGCAATGCTCTTGATTTTAAAATATAAGAATAAAATCTACTTTTCTGCATAGAAATACAGTTGTTCAATTTCCTTAACATCAATAGAATAACACCAAACATCACTTAATTTAGCAAAGTGATATAAATCTATTAGAAAAACAAGATTGATCAATATTAAATGAAAATTGGTTTTTCCCACTAATAATTTTGGTAAACTTACTTGTGTTTCCTTGTAATATTTTACTTCTACAAACATGTATCTATGTCTAGACATTATTTTGTCATTTAAAAATATCATTTTTAACATATTAAAATAACAAATTAACTTTTAATCTTGGATGTTGTCAACATTATTTTGTTTAAGAAAAGCAATTTCTAACTCCCACTCTGATTATCTGCAGACTGGATTAAGTGATCATCTTTTCACAAATAACTGAAGCCAGTGCACAGAGAGCCACACTCTGTACACACACAGTCAGTACACACACTGACTGAAGTGGGAATGAAAATGAAACATAGTCAGAAGCATCCAAATACTCCAGTCTTGCCTTATTGTCTGAATAAACAAAAATCAAGTCTCCTTTCACTGAAAAGATGGACACTGCTCACAAAAATGAGGGGATCAAGGAAGGTGCCCATACTCCAGTCCTTTCAGCCCTTTAAATAGTGTATTTTCACCAATGAATAAAAGTTGGTTTGGCATCTCATTTGCATAATCAAACAACCTTCTTTGACTTGTTTGCTTTTCTGATGTTCTTGTTTAATAAAAAAAATTTTAAATGCTTCTTTTTTCTTATCGCTTCATATGCATTTTAAAATATCCCCTAATTTTTGTGAGCAGTATAGTTAGCTTACATGGTAAACATATGAACACTGAGAAACACGACATTATGGGGACCCGCGCTGGCAGGGGGATGACCAGAGGGAACCGGGATTTAGAGACTACCAGCAGCATCACCTCCTGATACGATGGATACCCTGCCTCTCTTTCACAAAGCACAGGCAATTGATAACTACGGGGTTGTTTTTTTTTTTGTTTTTTTTTTTCTCCTTCCTGCCCTGAACAACAAATAGTCTACATTCACTGTTTCCAGAAAGTGTGAAAGTGGACTCATTTTAGTCAGTATTTATAGCTTGAAATAGGCTGTCCCAGAAAGCGTTGTATAACATTTCCCCTTTCATCTACCATGCAAGGCCATAGGCAAACTAAAAAACAAAACAAAACAGAAACAAAAACACCTTCCGTGGAGCAGTAAGCAGGCATTTAGACCCTCAGTAACAGGTCTCAGTTTCCTAGTGGACAAAGTGCTGGGCTCTGTTAGTGTCCCAGGCTGATTAAATCACTGGCATGACATCTCAAGGTGTCTCAGCCAATTAAGCCCGCTCAATTTATCTCTGCTTTCTGGGGTCATAAAGATTTTAGAAACAAATTTATGATCTGGCCTGTTAGTGAAATGACTTGGAGAGTTGTTTTTAAAATCTGGTTGTCCAAATTAATAATAATAATAATAAAAATAAAAAGTTTGAAATGACTGGAAAAGAGTATCTTTTAATATTCAAAGCCATCATGATCTGGCCTTAATTACATTCAGAAAATGTGTGTTTTTTTTTTTCCTCTCTTTTTCTGAGCAGACTTAGAAAGCAGTGAACTGAGAAAAGCAGCCAACTGGAACAAAGAAGAAATAAGTTGAATTCCTTTTCCGCCAGGTGACCCCACTGTGGAACTATCTTCCTGTACCTTTCCGTTCTCGGAGGAGTAATTCCACCCAGCAGCACGCAGGAGAGGGCGGCTTTGATTTCTGTAGCAACACGCCTCTAGTCAATTCAGGGTAGCGGGTTAGGCTGTGCGGTTCCTAAAACTATACAGATGTCTGCTTTTCACGTTCCTGCCCAAGTGGCCGAGTCTGTCACACGCACCGCCGATGTGAGATCTTTGACCAAAAGGGAAACAAAGTGCTGACCAAGAATGGGCAAAAGAAATGTATGTACATGACAGCAGCCTATGCTACATGAATAAATACATCTCTACTTCATTATGCTGAAAAGAACTACCGTTTTTTTTTATCGGTCGTGATACCATTTATAAAGAGTTTAAATGGTATGTGTGTGTATGTGTGTATTATATATATAAACTATAATGGTATATATATATACCATTAGGAGCAAGATTTTGACTAATCTTTGATAAATAAAATAATCACACAAGTATAGATTTTTCTACAGTGACCTCAAGTTAGAAGTTTGAATACGGTTCAGTCTCAGGTTAGTCATTACAACACCACTCAGTTCTCAATAACCACCGGATTCAAGACTCATCCATGATGGTGTTAGAGTCAATCTCTGCAGCAATTTGTTCAATCTGTCTGTCTCCTTAAAAGAGACATTATATCAATACTAGCTTATACAGCATCGCTTTGTTTGGGTTGCTTTAATTTCTTTCTCTGTAAAAATGTAACACAGATATTTTTGATACGGGGCTGACGTAAAAGGCTGTGTCTGAAGAATCCACCCAGGGACCAGCCACCTTCTGCTCTACTCTCCATTATCCCTGGATCATTTTGCTCCAACCCTTTGTCCAAGGCGACAAACCTACTGATTCTGCATTTCACGCAGAGGAAAGAGGAAACGGCAAAAAAAAAAAACCAACACTTTTTACATTTAAGAACACAGTTCAGAAGAAGTACATTTGTATGGATGTATTATGTACTTGACTAACAGTTGTAGGAAAATTTCTGGCTGCAAAGGTACATGCATACTGATGCACTGTTTGGCCTGCCTTGTACAGATGGGACGTGGGATATAACCACCTTAAATAGGTAAGGAACAAAGAACGATGCTCCAGGAAGGCAGAGAAGAACAACTGCATGCAATATAGTGAATGTGGGCTCTATTCATGTCGAGGCTCTGAGGTGTTGAAAAGTGCATCTTCTGATAAAGCTGCCATCTGCCACGTCGACCAGCCACCAACAAATGAAAGCCCACACGACTGAAGTGGATTAGTGTGCATATCAACAATCTCCTAATGGTTTTCATCCTTCCTATCACATCTGACCTTGCCTTTTGGAGGCATTTGATATGTAATTAATTATTCATCTAGCACTTGATCCTTGAACGACGAAACTACTTCCCGGAAACAAATATAGATGTGTATTAGAGCATCAGAATCAATTAATTATTCATTGATTGTGTGCCTTGTATTTGTCTAGTGTGTGCTCAACTTTAAGTTAGGCATCAGTAAGATACAAAAATAACAGAATATGTGGTCACTGACCTCAAAGGTCTTATAACCAGAATGAAAGAAATACTAAACAAGAGGGGGTTAGGATGATGGATTATATTAGTGTCTGCCTTCATGGTCTTTTATTTAGTCTTGTGAATCTGGGTCAAATTACCATATTTCTCCAGAACCATTGAGGAAGAAATGGGATGCTAAACAACCAAAAAACCTTAATTAAACGGCAATGAAAAATTTGGTGGTAGTAAGAAAATAAAAAGGCACAGATTTAAATTTTAGGTTAAGATCTTAATATCTATTATCATCATAGAGGGAGAAGTGAAGAAGTTAATCCGCAACTCAGATGTGAGTACCTCAGGTTACAATGGAAAGACAGAGGAAGGAAATGAGTAAGCCCACGCTGGAAGCTGAAGAGGGAAAGTATTACAATAGAGAGAAAGGACAGGAAGGCTGAGGCAAACATTTGTGTCTCAGAGAGGGAAACAGTGGTGAGAGTCGTTCAGGGTGTCAGTCAAATATCAGGGAGAGAAAGAGAAGAAAACGGCACTCTTGGACTTTCTGCACATGTTAAATTTGAGCCCATTGAAAGGTACATTCTCAATGCCTGAGCTTAGTAGGACTTCAGTAGGTTGGAGACTATCAAGATCCTCATTTTCTCTTCCTTTAAAGTAACTAATGTTCTTTTATACATTTTTTTTTGACGTGGAACCATTATGCTCACATAGCTTTGTATCTTGGGGACATGCCGGGAGTCTATTTTTAATAACTAATTTTCTCTGTAGTCAAAAGGTCAACAACTGACCATACCATCATATAGGAATCTCAAGCAATGAAGTCAGGGTAATTCTGCCAAGGGCTGGATCCAGTGGAGACTTTGTCATTTCCCTTTGCAACACCTCCTGAGTTGCTTCTTATACCGATGGCTTTATTTCTAATATTTGGCATGGTTCCTGGTATAGCTTAACACACCAGTGAATTTAAGATAAAGGTTGTTAGACCACACACTGGGTGTTTTTGATGATTAAGGACTGGCTGTTGGAAGGTAGCTATAACAGCTATCACTGAGACAGGTTGATCATTTGAGAGTGAAGAGTATATGTTGGTGGATGATGAGGAAGACAGACATTAATCAAGATAAATGGAGTTAAGAATTTCATTGCAGTATTTCTCAGTCCGTACCAATACCAGGGTTATTTGACCTTTTTTCTAGGAAGTCCTTGGAGATTTGTTTTGGTCTTCACTCAGTCTGATAGTGACCCCCCTCTCAATGGAAAAGTGACAGAGAGACACATAGACTTAAGGATCTTTGCTTAGGCATTATGTTCCAGGAGTATAGTTTCTATTTATAATTCCATCACATTGTAGTATTTCTTTTAAAGATTTTGAAAAATCTTTGGCCTCATTTTAAGTTTTTAGTTACATAACTTACATAGCTCAAAACTGCACTAACAATTAAATGCAGTTTTGAAATACAATTAATTATCATATAAAAACTTCTTGGGCTTAATTACTTACTTTAATAAAAAACATATAAAAGATGTGTTTAACTCATTAATGAGGAAAACAGCAGGATGATGAAGTTGGTTCAGAAATTACAGACTCATAAAAGAAGAAACATAATCTAAATAGGCCTCTAATATCTAATAGAAAGGTGAATCAGTAATTAACAACCTTGTTAAACAGAATGCATCAGGCTGAAATACGTTCATCATTAAATTCTACCAAACACTCAACTTTACATCAATTCTCTACAATATCTTTCAAAGGATAAAAGCAGAGGGAATACTTTCTAACTTATTCTATGAGGTCAGCATGACCTAATACCGAAATGAGACAATCACATTTAAAGAAATTATAGACCGATATCTCTCATGAACATATCTTCAAAATCTTAAAAAATATTAGTAAATTTTGACAAATTCAACAATGTATAAAAAGAATTACACACAATAACCAAGTGGGAGTTATCATAGGGATGCAAAGCTGATTCAACATTTCTAAGTCAATTAATGTAATCCCTCAAAGCAATGGTATAAAGAAGAAAATTCACAAGATGATCTCAATAGAGGAAGAGAAGTATTTAACAAAACCCAATTTTTACTCATAATTTAAAAACTCTTAATAAACTAGAAATAGAGGGCAACTTTCTCAACTTGATAAATATATTAATCAAGAAAGAAAATGAGAGCTAACATCATACTTAATGGCAATAAACTCAAAGCTTTCCCACTGAGATCACCAATGCCTTACAACTTAAACTGGTAACACCAACAAATGCAAAAAAAAAAAAAAAAGTAAATTGAAATCCAAGAAAAGGAATAGAAGATATACAGTTTAGAATTGCAGAAATAAACCTGTCTGGTCACAGATGATATGAAGGTCTATGTTAAAAATGTGTAAAAAAACAACCAAACCCAAACAAAACTAAACCTGACTACCACACTACTCTTGCAGTTTTAGAATAAAAGGTCGATATGTAAATGCAACTGCTTTCCTTGCACCAGCAATTAGCAAGTTAAATTTCAAGTAAAGAACAATGCCATTTACATTAAAACCTTCAAAATTAAAAACTTAGGTGTAAGCTGACAAAATATGTATGAGACCTATATAAGAAAAATGACAAAAGTGATGAAAATATCAAAGAAGAATTACATAGAGAGATACTGTGTGTTCATGGATAAAAAGATAATATTGTCAAAATTTCAAAATTGGTGGATAGAGTTAATGCAATATCAAACAAAATTTCAACAAGAGTTATTTTGTGGATGTCAGTAAAATGATTGTGTAGTTTATATAGAGTCAAAAATCCCAGAACAGATAACACAACATTGAGAAAAAGAAAAAAAATTAATGGATGACACTACCTGACTTCAACTTCCTATAAAAATACAGTAATTAAGACAGTGTAGTATTGCTGTAGGAAGAGACAAAAAGATCAGTGAAACAGGAAGAGTATCATACCGTATGATTCCATCTCAAAAATAACCCACGTAAATAAGTCTACTTATTTACTGATCTGTGAAAAAATCCAAAGTTAAAACAATGGAGCAAAGACAGTGCCTTCAATATGTGGTGCTGGAATAACTCTATCCACATCCAAAACAATAAATAATCTAGACACAGACCTTACAGCCTTTAAAAATTAACTCAAAATGTACCAGAGACCTAAGTGTAAATGCAAAACCATAAAAACTCTTAGAAGATAACTTAGAAGATAATATAAATTCAAGCTGGCATTTGATGATATTTTAGATGCAACCCCAAAGGCATGATTTATAATAGAACAAATTTAGTAGCTAAACTGACATATAATTAAAATTTTAAATTTCTGCTCTCTGAAAGATACCATCAAGAAAAAGAAAAGACAAACTACAAACTGGAATAAGTATTTGCAAAAGATTTAAGTGATAAAGGATGGTAATTCAAAATATACAAATAACTCTTAAAACTCATCACCAAGAAAATGGTCAATCCAATTAAAAAGTAGGTAAAAAATCCTAACAGACATCATACCAAAGAAGACATACAATTGGTAAATAAGTATAAGAAAAGATATACCATATCATATGTCATCAAGGAATTGCAGATTGAAAAATAATGCACCTGGTAGGGTAGCTCAGTTGGTTAGAGTGTTGGCCCCATCCAACAAGGTGAAATACAAAAATCTCTGTAAACCAGAAAGATTACAGAGCAGGAAAGAATAAGTTTTCTTACCTCTTATTATGCACTGACTAGGTATTCTAGACAAATTTATCATTTTAACAGGAAGAAAACAAAATGTTAATCTTACATCATTATGATTTGTAACATTAAGAATGCATGTATTTTAACGACAAACCTATCTAATCTCAGCAAACTTGCTAAAACCATAAAAATAATTTCCCATTTATCTGCAAACCATCTATGCCCTTTTATATACATTTACACTAATTCCGCTCTGTTCTTTCACATTTGTTACAAGACACTTCTCTTTAAACAAGACTACTCTCCATTCCATGAAACACATATTCTTGACTCATTATACATGTTCTTATTTGTATGTAGCACCTAACATAGTCTAAGTCACTCATATTAATTTAACTTTTAGCCAATTGAACTGCCTATTATTCTCCTAGGAGTTTAGTAATTGAGAACTGTCTAAACCTCAAGCATTTTAGAGATCAGCAGAGCTCATCAACATATAGTCAACAACCTGCAGCCACATATACTCCTGTCACACAATCTAAAAAGGTTTAAAATCATATTAGTTACCTTCCCTTAGAACTGTAATTATTTCATGGCATTCTAGGTAAAAGAAAAATCATAATACATGATGTTATAGGTATAGATATGCATGTGTGTGTGTGTGTGTGTGTGTGTGTGTGTTGGGAAGGTGAGTAGGTGGGTGTCAGTGTGTGTGTTGCTTAGTAACCAATATTTTAGAGGTCTCGCCTACTTAAACATTATACAGGTAACTATAATTTATTCATCATTTAATTCTATTCGTATAATGAAAATTTACACACTCATCTAGGGAGTTTAGAAATGATTTTTCAGTTGACTCATTAAAAAACAATTATTCTAAATAGTGAATAAAATTTCAGAATCATAATTAAAATATTTTCAAAAATAAATTTACATTTCTCTTTATTATAAATATTATATGAAAGTAATATTAGCTTTTTCAGTCAGTAAATAAGGATAAGGAGTTTAAGAATTAGATTATTTAGTTTGCCACAGAAAATAGTAGCAAATTTTAATTTAAAAACTACGAACTATATATCCATTGTGCAACATGGATGAAAGCAGGCTTTCCCCAGAGATTCCTTTGTTGTATGTAAACAAGGATTATTCCATTGTTGTATATAAACACGGATTATTAAATAAAACTACTTTAGAGCTGATAGTTTCGGTGAGAATATTTTTCTTCCTTTCCATATATAGCACATTTTAAGTACTAAACACTATATTCTTGAATATTTTTATGCTTATTTGTGTTCCTCTGTATTGGATATAGATATAAACTATTAGCTCCTCAAAAGCAACAAAAACAGTACTTCTTTATTTAGAGACTTTTCAGTCTAAGTTACCAAAACATTCTAGAGGTAGAAAATATTTCCAACTCTCATGAGAGATAAAAGCTTTTTCTTCATTGCAGACACACAGCCCATAAAGAACTTTGCATTTGGTTTTATAAATTTGACCACGGTTAAATCAAACAAAAACACAAAAATCACACAAGTCTACATGGCAAAGGGCTGTTTCCTTTCTAATGAGACCTATACTGCACAAACCAAAATGGCTGATCCTTGTCACCTCCCACCTGACAGAGAACAGATCCCCAGCTCTTGATCACAGAGATGGTCAATCTGCTGACCTATAAAGCCAAATTTTTCTATCCCTATAACCACCAAAAGAAAATTATGTATTGGCCATGAGGAAGCCAGACTAGATCCAAACTTGGTCAATAACAGAAACCAAAACAGACAGAAGAAATTAAAATGGAGACAGCATCAGTAAGGTGAAATTTATTGCTACTTGGAATTACTCCAGAGACAACACAAAAAAAGTGCTGGAGTCCAGGAATTCCATGTCTTAACTGCCACAGTTTAAATGGCTTTGGCAGCTGAAGCCTCTTGGGTACCTCAGTGGGACCTCCGTCAACCGTCAAAAAAACTTTCAAAAGTTATGACCATGACTCTCCCACCAACAGCAACAAGCAACTGTCAAAGATTTACTTAATTCGATAATGAGGGAACTAGAAATCTGGAAAGTCTAATTGCTTAATAATGTTTGTAAGTTTGATGAATCTCATTCAGAAGGGTGGTGTCTCTGAATGTGTTTTAGCTCTAAAATGAACAATGGTTTAGTATATTTTTTAAAATTTAAAATCATTACTCAAGTAGAATACAATATTCTGCATCTTAAATTGTGGTTATAGAACTGCCATTCTAACAAAGCCAAAGTCTCTTAGATAGGACATACATATATCTAAAATGCCAAACATGTATGTATTTCTTTCCTAACACAAAAAATGAATAACACACGTTAACTGTGGAATCAAATATAAACTAATTATTTTGTCTGTTAATATGCATGTGCCACCTCCATCTAGATCAATAACTTAATAGATTTTTATTTGTGTAATTAATATGTACAGCTTACTTTATAAAATTATCATTAATTATTTTTTATTTGATGGGTTACTGAAGTGCACAAATGTACCATTTATCAAGTTTTAAAGATTTTCTTATGTTACCAAACTTGCATGGTCCCCTATTATTAATGCCATGCAAAACTTGGAAATACTTCAAGTGAGATACTATATAATTTTGGAGATCTTTGAACTCATGTTCCAAATTTTCTCTGCAATTTTAAATATTTAAACAAAAGCAATGTTATACCAGGATTACACAGGTTAATTTAATTTAAGGCCTAGTTGTAATGAGGCACTTTAATTAAGAATTAAAATCTGAGGGGGGATTAGCTGCTAGAGAAAGGCCATGCTCCTAAGGTGATGATGACTAGCTTGTCACTTCTCTTTGTCTCTGATTAACACCAGGTGGTTCTTGCTTAAATTAGAAATGTTTGTTCTTCTATCATATATTTTCATAATACACATTAGTATAATATAAATTAGCTTATATCATTCCTAAGCAAAGAAGGATGTCCATTTAATGTTTCATAGCATAGACTCCGGTCAAATAACTTGCAAGTTGGCTGTAGAACTTATTTTTACCTACAAGGCCAGTTACATAAAATCCTCTTTGAGACGGTTGTATCTTTACACTTAATTTGTCTAATGAATAATCTAAAATGTAGTATAGTATCAATTGAATATGCTTTATTTTTTGCTTGCTTGCTTGGTTGATTATATATATTTTCTATGCAGAGAAGGATGGGCTATGAAGCCCATTTTTAATAGCAAGTTGAAGGTAAAATGTTTCTGCTTAATTCTACTAATTAAATACTATCATTGTACCTCCAAATAAGTTAATATGTGGGTCTGATTAAATTGGTTTGGATCAGTCTGAACTGAAAATTTTGTAATTTTCGTTAGGGTATGTTTTAAGGAAGGAACATAAACTCTTGGACCCCTGTGATTTCAAAGAATCATACATACAGCGTAGTGCCTGGTGTTTGTCAAATGTTTCTGGCCTAAGCCACCTGGCCCCCTGGCAATTTTGTGCACCATATGTCTAGTTCTGGCCAATGAACTGTGGGCAGAAATAATGTGTATCACTTCCAAAATAGAACACATAATTGCTGAAGCAAGACCCCCCTACAGAGCACACTTTAACCTTTGGCAAGGTGATTGACATTCCTCAAGATAGTTTCAGTTGTGCCAGCTTGAGTCCCTGAGTGACAGGCAGCCCGGATCTTTGAGCTACTACCATTAGTGATAGACATGAAACAAACAAGAAATTAATCTTTGCCCAAGCTCTTACCATTTCAGGGTTGTGTGTTAATTGCAGGATAAACTAGCCTATCTTAAAGACATAATGTAAAACTATAGCTTAGGCTATATCAGAGATCCTCTAATTACTCACAGGCTAATTTGATGCATCACTCTACGTATTTGGTACCTAAAATTTCTTTTTTTAAATCAGAGCCAAACTTCATGTAGAATGTGGAAATACAAAGCCAGTGTCCAAACCAATTTACAAATGTTAGAAAAAAATAACAAATATATATTCAATTGCAGTGCTTACATTAATAAACTGTTGTTAGAAACGTGGTACAAATACACTGGTACCTTGAGATATGAGTTGTGGTTCAGGAAGCTGCCCCTAGTTGTCCATAGGCACGTGAGTCCAGTATCAGCAGCACAACACCAGCATCTCATTCTTTCTCATGTGTTACCCGCAGAATCAAGTTGAATTTCGTGCTCTCTATACTCATTCTTACATCGTTTTTGCATTTTTTACTAACTTGTTTTGTGTGCTATCATGGGGCCAAAGAATGTGAATATGAAGGACAGTGGTGAGAAGAAGAAGAGAATGATGTCGATAGAAGTAAAGCAAGTAATAAGAAAAACATGAGCATGGTGTACGAGTGATTGAACTGGCAAGGCTGTACAAATGCAATACATCTAAAATTTGTACCATCCTTAAACAAAAGGATGCCATCAAAAGCATAAATCCAACAAAAGGAACTA
Source organism: Saccopteryx bilineata (assembly GCF_036850765.1). Classification (NCBI taxonomy): domain Eukaryota; kingdom Metazoa; phylum Chordata; class Mammalia; order Chiroptera; family Emballonuridae; genus Saccopteryx; species Saccopteryx bilineata. The sequence continues at coordinate 9,094,436 of NC_089495.1, forward strand.
CAATTCTGTCCCCAGTAAGGACAAACATCCATGAAAAAATGGAGAAGCTTCTGCTGGTGTGGGTGAAAGAGAAAAGCTAGCAGGAGATACAGTGATGGAGACTGTAATATGTGAAAAGGCTCGTATTATATACAGCAACTTGTAGAAGAAAGAACCATCAACCTCAAAAGAAGCAGCAGAAGATACATTCAAGGCAAGTCACGGCTGGTTTGAAAATTTCAAGAAGAGATCTCGCATCCACTCGGTGGTGAGGCATAGTGAAGCTGCGAGTGCTGACGTTAAGTCACCTGAGGAGTACATTGCACGTTTTGCTGCGCTTATCGCAAAGGAAGGCCACATCCCTCAACAAGTGTTCAACTGTGATGAAACAGGATTGTTTTGGAAAAAAATGCCCTGGAGGACTTCCATCACTGCAGAGGAGAAGAAGCTGCCAGGCCATAAACCCATGAAGGACCGTCTGACCCTTGCACTGTGTGCAAATGCTACTGGTGACTGTAAAGTAAAGCCACTGCTAGTGTATCATTCCAAAATCCTTGAGCCTTTAAGCCTCACAAGATTCTTAAAGAAAAACTGCAGGTTATGTGGTGCGCCAATGTAGGGCATGGTTATGTGGCAGTTTTTTATACAATGGGTAAATCTTGTCTTTGGTCCTGCAGTGAAGAAATATCTTCAAGAAAATAAACTCCCAAAGAAAGCATTACTAATCCTTAAAAATGGTCCAGCCCACCCACCTGGTCTTGAAGATGACATTCTCGATGAGTTCAAATTTGTGAAAGTCCTCTACCTCCCACCCAACACAACTTCCATCTTGCAACCAGGTTATTTCCAACTTTAAAAAGCTTTACACAGCCTGACCAGGTGGTGCTGCAGTGGTTAGAGCATCGGACTGGGATGCGAAAGACCCAGATTCGAGACCCTGAGGTCGCCAGCTCGAGCGTGGGCTTATCTGGTTTGAGCAAGGCTCATCAGCTTGGACCCAAGGTCGCTGGCTTGAGCAAGGGTTTACTCAGTCTGCTGAAGGCCTGCGGTCAAGGCACATATGAGAAAGCAGTCAATGAAGAACTAAGGTGTCGCAACAAAAAACTAATGATTGATATTTCTCATCTCTCTCCATTCCTGTCTGTCTGTCCCTATCTATCCCTCTCTCTGACTCTCTCTCTGTCTCTGTAAAAAAAAAAAAAAAGGCTTTACACAAAGGACTTGTTCCACCACTGCTTTGAGGTGACTGAGAATACAAATATAACCCTTTGAGAGTTTTGGAAAGATCACTACAACATCGTGATATGTTTATGCATTATTGACTTGGCATGGCAAGAGGTTACAAGAAGAACCTTGAACTCGGCATGGAAAAAGTTATGGCCTGATGTTGCTGTAGACAGGAAATTTGAAGGATTTGAACCAAAGACTGAGACTGAGGTAGAAGCATTGGAGGAGATTGTGTCCCTCGGAAGGTTGATGGGTCTGGAGGTAGATGAGGGTGACATAAATGAGCTTGTCAAGGAACATGAGGAGGAACTCTCAACTGAGGAGTTGAAGGAGCTACAGATGATGCAACGTATGGAGCTTCTCCAAGAGATTAGTAGTGAGGAGGAGGTAGAGTCGGAGGAAGTGATTCCTACAAGTGAAATTAAAAACATGCTGGCAATGTGGGAAAAGCTTTCAAGTCTCATTGAAAAGAACACCCAGAAAAAGTTTCAACTGGTTGTGCTTCGGTACTTTTTAATGACACCTGTTTGTCACATTTCCGTAATATTTTAAAAGGCAGGCAAAAGCAAACCTCTTTGGATAGATTTTTATTCAAAAGTCCTGTAAGTGAAAGTGCCGAAAGTGCAGCCAAAAATGTAAAAACAGGTGATGATTAAATGAAAAATGCAAAATGTTAAGCTTAGGCTAAGTTTAAAGTTAAGAAAGTGCATTTTTTTTACAATTAAGTGTTTGTGGTTTCATTTTAAGTAAAGAAAGTGCAGTTCTAGTTGTTCTAGTTTTGTTTAAAGTAAAGAAAATGCAGTTTTAGTTTAAATTTAGTGTTAAGAAAGTGCAGTTTTAGTTTACATGTCTACAGTGCCTGCATCCCTTCCTCCCTCCCTCCTCCTCCACCATTCACCTCAGTTAGCCGCACTCGTTTGTCTCCAAGGTAAGAATATAGTACAAAATAACGTTTTTTTCTTTTATTTCATATATTTTTTTTATGCATTGGTAAAGTATACATGTGTGTTTCTTAATTAAAAACATGTCTTTTTTTCATAATTTGGGATGGTTTGGGGATGTTTCACAGGGCTGGAATGGATTAAATCTATTTCAGTTATTTTAAATGGGAGGAATTTGATATACGAGTTGATTTAAGAGCTCGGTTACAGAACATATTAAACTATCTCAAGGTACCACTGTATTGTGTTTAGAATTTTATAATTTTTATGATAGACTTGATTACAGATACAGCTTATGATAAGATTATCTGCATTTTACCAAAAATTTACCTATAAATAACATAGTTATTTCAAGTGCAGCACCACGCAATTGCAATGCATTTGTGAAAAATATTTGTTTATAGTGATTTAAGTTCTGATTTTTTTAGCATTGACATTTATATACTTGGATAGAAAATATTCTATAATCAATATTTTAAATATCTCTTTTTATACTAATGAAATGCACCACCATAAAAATCTCACAATGTAATATGCTTTAAAATGAAAAAAATATTAAAATTTGATTTATGTTGTATAATAACTTTAATCAATTTTTTGAGATGTTACCATATTCCCAACATAAAAGTACATGTTCAGAAAAATGACAAATGGCATGATAATTCTTTTTTTTTCTAAACAAGTCAGAGATAGTTGGTCATCTCTTTTTGGTGTTCTTTTATTACTCAGCAATATTAAATCTCTCTGATTTAACCCCCCTTTAAAAAAAAATAAAAACATTTGATTATATTAAGCTTCTTAACTATATTTTGGCCTATAGCTTTTTTTTTTTTTTTTTTGTATTTTTCTGAAGCTGGAAACTGGGAGAGATAGTCAGACAGACTCCTGCATGCGCCCTACCGGGATCCACCTGGCAGGCCCACCAGGGGCGATGCTCTGCCCCTCCGAGGTGAGGGGGTCTCTCTGCAGAGACCAGAGCCACTCTAGCGCCTGGGGCAGAGGCCAAGGAGCCATCCCCAGCGCCCAGGCCATCTTTGCTCCAATGGAACCTTGGCTGCGGGAGGGGAAGAGAGAGACAGAGAGGAAGGAGAGGGGGGGTGGAGAAGCAAATGGGCGCTTCTCCTATGTGCCCTGGCCGGGAATCGAACCCAGGTCCCCCGCACACCAGGCCGACGCTCTACCGCTGAGCCAACCAGCCAGGGCCTGGCCTACAGCTTTTTATAGCAATTTAGCAATTGGATTTTCCTTTAGACAATTCCTAGCACCATAGCCTAGTGTTTAATAGCATAGGCTCTGTTCAGACAGCTTGAATATTGGCTGTACAAATCATTGTTGCCTCCAGGGCAAGTTATTTAATATCCTCTGTGAGAAAGTTTTACATTTACATTTAATTTGTTTAATTGATAAAGAAAATTTTGTATTTTTCTTGAGTAACTTTTGATAATGCGTCTTTCATGAAATTTATTCACTTAAAGTAAAATTTACTGAAAAATATGCTTTGTAATATTTCCTTCTAATATTTGTGTACTCTGTAGTGAAACCTCTCTTTAATTTGTTGCTGGTAACTGTGTCATTAAGTTTTTTCAGTCTGTCTAACTAGAATATAATGATGCTATTGATTGATTCCAAACAACCTTCTTTTGGATATATTTTTCTTTGTCTTGTCCATGTTAGTCATTCATTTTGTGTTCTTATCTTGACTATTTTCTGCCTTATGCTAATTTAACTCAAATTTGTTCTACTTTTAGTACAGTAAGGTTGAAGGTTAAATCACTGATTTTATTTTACTTTTTTAATTTTTTTTTAAATTTTTTTATTATTATTATTCATTTTAGAGAGGAGAGGGAGAGACAGAGGGAGAGAGAGAGAGGAGAGACAGAGAGAGAGAAGGAGGGGAGGAGCTGGAAGCATCAACTCCCATATGTGCCTTGACCAGGCAAGCCCAGGGTTTTGAACCGGTGACCTCAGCATTTCCAGGTCAATGCTTTATCCACTGCGCCACCACAGGTCAGGCTACTTTTTAAATTTTTAATATTTTTCCTCTGTGCTTTTTATTCTGCTTTACTTTTATTTTATTGGTTTTACTGGGGATGATCACATTACATCCCCAGTAAATAATTATACAGATTTCAGTTGCCCAATTCTATGATAGCTGATGAGCTTTTTAAGGTACTAATTTCCATTTATACAATAAATTTTAATATGTTCTTATTTTAATTTCATTAATTTAGAAAAAGTTTTGAATATTCTTGAATATATAGCTATTTTAAAGTATATTCATCTTCAAATCATTCATTTTTAGTCAATTTCATTAAAGCCACAAAACTACCTTTTTATTTATCATATCAAATCAATAAATTTATTGAGACTCACTTTAATGTCTATCTTATTAAATGTTCCTTACGGAGAAAAAAGTTTTGAAGTCTTAACAGAGTTATGGATTTATGTATTCTCTTTTTTAGATCATCAGATTTGGTTCTGTATTTTAAATCTACTTTTTCAGTTGGTGCATATTCAGAATTGATATATCTATATATTGCTGATAAATTGCAGCCTCTAGGAATATAAAATGTTCTTTATCACTTCTAACAATTCTTATCCTGAAGTCTAGTTTGATATTAATTTAGTCATGCTAGCTTTCTTATGACAATGTTTATATAATATTTTTGGTACCAATTTTACTTTTAATCTTAGAAAATTGTCTGTATGCTTACAAGTTTCCTTAAACCTATTTTCATTCTTTTTTTAGAAGTCTTAACTAGTCTGTTTTATTATATTAAAAATAAATTTATTTTAGATTGCACATGATGAAACTTATGTTTTTATTCAGTTTAACATTTTCTCACTCTTAACTGCTTAGACTATTTATATTCAAGGCAATTCTCTATATGTTTGGGTTTAACGCTAATATTTTATAATGCTCCATATGTCCTTTCTTTCTTCTCTTCCTGAATATACAATAAGGAGAGCATTTTTATCTTCACAGTTGGCATAATCACTGTAACATCTGCTTTATTTCATGTTTTTTAGTGTTTATTCCAATATTCATAATATGTATAATATATATAATATATATGTATGTATATAAAATGTTTACTTATATTATTATAATCTACTTTTATAAACTCACCTATAGGTACATTTTCCTCTTATCGGTTATTGTATTGTTGTCATATAGTTTATTTGTATACATTGTAAATCCTAAATTATTAGTTATATTTGTATTAAACAATTATTATTATTCAAATCAAAATAAACTATGAGAAAATCTTTGTTTATGAGCATTTTCTGTGCTCCTCTCTTAGTGTATGGATCCCAGTTTCCAGCTGGTCCCATTTTTGTTCAACATGAAGACGGTTCTTTAAATTTTCATGAAGTTGACATCTGCGGCCAGTAGGTCATTCAGATTGTATCATCAGCTTTTATTTGCTTTCATTTTTTTGAATGGTTTTCCTGGCTTTATCATTGTAGGTGGACAGTTTTTTTTATTTTAACAGTATAAAGTTCGTATAGGTTTTGATGAGAACGTAACAAAAATGTTTATTCTTGTTTCTTAATGACATAATGATTACATGACATGTGTGTGCCTGCTTGTTTGCTGGCTGCTTTAAGCACTGTTCTCAGCAGGTTGGTTATGACGTGACATGGGGTATTTGTCTTCATTCTGGTTTTGCTTGTAGTTTGTAGTAAGTCTTGGATTCCTAGGTTTATAATTTTCATGGAATGTGAAATATTTTCAGATATAATTCTTCAAATATATTTTCTGCCCCCCCCCCGACGTTTCCTCAGACTTAAATTCCATGTGTTACTGTGGCACAGCTAAGTCAGACTCTTTTCTTTATTCACAGTTTTCTTTTTTCTCATTTTTTCTTATAAAAGATATTATTATTTGAAAGAGTAAGTGAGAAAGAGAGAGAGAGAGAAGAATGGAAGGCAGGAGATGTGGAAAGCACAAGGTGTAGTAGTAGTTGCTTCTTGCATTCCCTTGACCCAGCAAGCCGGGGTTTCGAACCTGTGACCTCAGTATTCCAGGTCGATGCTCTATCCACTGCGCCACCACAGGTCAGGTGACTTTTCTTTAATCATCTCTGTAGTTCATATGAAGTATTTTCTATTATGGTGTTTTATATCTTTTAGAGTCTTTGCTAATTACATTATTTTACCCCTCATTTTTTTTTATTATCTGATTTATCCATAATATGGGTCACATCACATATTTTTGCCTTTTTATTTTTTTGCATGTTCAGTAAGTTTAAAGCACATGGTAAACATTATTCATTCTAAGCTGCTGTGTGCAAAATTATTTTTAAGAATGTTGGACTTCGTTCTAATAGACAGTTCAGCTATATGCTGATCGATATAATATTTATTTTTCTTGTTCTTAAGTTATTTATTACTTTTGGGTGGGGGACAGAAACATGCCATTATTTGGGGGATAGGCCAGTTTTCACTCCCTGTTAAGGCAGGACCTCTCCTTTGTCTGTATCTGTGCCTCACGGGCTCAGCTGATTCTTCCCGTTCTAGCTGCTCAAATCTCTGGAAGCACCTTTTAAGCCCAGAAATGGGCTTTTCTCCAACGTTTTCTTTTTCTGCTTGGATTTATAGAGTTTAATCCTGAGTGTGCACAAACTGGTATTTAATTCCAGAAAGCTTGAATTTTCAGAGTTTTTTCTACCGTGAATTTCTTTCCTCTCAGGTACTCCTACTGACCCAAAAATTCTACCTGCCTTAAGTGTCTTGGCCCCTAATTTTAGTTTCTTCCCCTCAGGATAACTGATGAGCTCTGTTTGGGTATCTTCTCCCACACTGCAGTCCACAACCCTTCCCAGGTGGAAGTCCCAGTTCGCTGTAGGGACCAGCTCTGTCCTCCCTTTCAGGGACCACAGTCCTGCACGGTCAGTTGAACAAAGACTGAAAACCATTGCTTTCTATAATTTGTCTGATCTTCTAGTTATATGTGAGAGGATAAATCTTTTAGGAGTTACTCCTCTATAGACAGAAGGGCAAGTCTCCAAAATACTATTTTGAAGTATAATTGATACACAATATTATAGTGGTTATATCAGTTTTAGATGTAAAATATAGTGATTCAATGTTTCCATATTTTACAATGCGACCACTAACTCCCGTAGTCATCTGTCACCATGGAAACCTATCACAATATTATTGATTATACATACTACCTTACCTTCCCACCCTTTAACCAATCTCTTCACCTCCTCCTGCCAAAACACCATTTTAATTCACTCAATAAAATTTGTGTGGATTACAGAACTCCAGACTGTTTTTAAAGGAGATATATTTCTACATGTAAATAAAATCATACAATGCACTAAAGATGAGTTTCTGATTTATTTATACTCAAATGTAAATATCCACTTAACATCTGTTGTTAAAAGATGCATACTTATTTTATACTCAAATAATTCTTCTGTGCTGTGACTGTGTAAGTTTGGCTCGCTTGAGGGAAATATGGCTTCACTTTTACCTTTTGATAAACTTTAAAGTATGAGAACTTGAAGAACTGTTTTTAGAAAAACAGATTTTGCTGGGGACAAGTGTGAGTTCAGTAAAGGCTGCTTTGACAGTTCCTCCTAGAGTGCTGAATTTCCTTTGACAAGTTGTCTGCATGTCCATTATCTCTAACATGAGCTCATCTAAGGCCCAGGAAGTTGAACGACGGTGACAAGACGGATAAATCTTTTATTGAGGTGAACTGATTGAAGAATCCCTTGTATACTCAGATATGGGAAATCATATGCATGTATGAATAATACTAAAGAAGTATGGATCTATTTGACATCAAAGCAAAGGCAAAATAAATCTAACAATATCACTCCTTTGGCCCCTAAAGCAAGAAGAAAACCAGGGGACAGTGTCAGGGCCCAATACACAGATGAGATCATATGCAGTGAACCCTGGGAAGGGCTCTTCAGCCCTGGAAACTGTGCCAGTGTTCACTTGTGGAGCTTGGCTTAGTATCACAGGGTACAGTGGATAATTTGTGGCAAGCCTCATATTTCTAGATATACCAGGACTTCATGTAACTAGAATGAGAATCTTTTATATTTTTCCATGAAAAATATCAAGAAGAGCCTGACCAGGCGGTGGCACAGTGGATGGAGTGTCAGACAGGGACGTGGAGGATCCAGGTTTGAAACCCCGAGGTCGCCAGCTTAAGCACAGGTTCATGGAGTTTGAGCAAGGCTCACCAGCTTGAGCCCAAGGTCACTGGCTAGAGCAAGGGGTCACTTGGTCTACTATAGCGCCCTGGTCAAGGCACATATGAGAAAGCAATCAGTGAACAACTAAGGTGCCACAACAAAGAACTGATGCTTCTCATTTCTCTCCCTTCCTGTCTGTCCCTCTCTGTCCCTCTCTCTGTCACAGAAAAAGAAATATATATCAAGAAGAATATACTCAGAATCTACGGAAGGAGAACTACAATTTGAGGTCATCCCTGCTTTGCAAACAAGATGTTATAGATGAGTAATTATAGTTGTCCAACTCAAACTGAGAGGAGTAGATGTCCCTATGAACCCTAAGATAAAGAAATATTCATCTTTTATTTCTAATGTTTCCTTAAGAAAATAAGTTAAAGTGAGAACTGGTGACAGAGATACATGACAGACTGATAGGCAGCGAGCCCATTGTATGTTTCCCATCGGAGCGAACATTGCGTTTTAAGCAGATTGCTTTTCAGGTACTGAGTCAGACATGGCACTCTGGCAGCAGAACAGATGAAAGAGGAGAAATATAAAGTCAGACACCTGTGTAACCTTTTTACTCATACCACAGTCCTCTCTGCGCCAGTAGGATTCTATAGTATAACACACAGCCAAGACGATGCCCAAGTGTGGTAGCAGCTAAGACCACCGACCCCCATATCAGATCCACACTATCATTCACTGATCTGCTTATCAGACAAAAATACTGGGAGTGCCCCATTATCTGAAATGTAGAGGGTGTGACTCCTCCTCCTCCTTAACAGTGTGTAATTACAAACTCTCTTTTATGTCATTATAAGGAACATTCATGTTTAAAGACCTGTAACTCACTCTTAAGTGATCATTCAACCATATTCTCCAAGAATTCTCTTTATCAGTGATCTGTCTTGACATAATAATACTGTGTGCAGAGTTTTCCTCTAGCCAAGGAGAGATAAAGGGGAAATAGATTTAAAAAATCCAACTAGCCTCGTAGGTGTTTACGGGTTCCTTAGTCCATTTTTGAAACTGACCGATATAGCAGCCTCCTGATTCCTGACCATATTACTCCCAGAGCACTTTCTATTTCCTTTGTTTCTACAATGTAGAGGAATTTTCAAAGCATGATTCCAGGACTATTTTACTAATAATCAAAACTATTGAAGAACAGTAGAACATGCCACCCCATAGTAAGCACTTTGGTATATTAATTATTTTGAGTTGTAGGTATTTGAAAAACAGCAAAGACAGGGAGAGGCATACTTTAAACCAGGGGTCCCCAAACTACGGCCCGCGGGCTACATGCGGCCCCCTAAGGCCATTTATCCGGCCCCCGCCGCACTTCCGGAAGGGACACTTCTTTCATTGGTGGTCAGTGAGAGAGCACAGGATGCATCCTGTATGCTGTATGTGGTGGTGCCACAAAGCGCAGCGATGCGGGACGCACACGTCAGGGCTCCGGAAGCGTGTCATATCACTTGTTATGGCTAGCATTGACAAATATGGAACCAGACACTGACCATCTCATTAGCCAAAAGCAGGCCCATAGTTCCCATTGAAATACTGGTCAGTTTGTTGATTTAAATTTACCTGTTCTTTATTTTAAATATTGTATTTGTTCCTGTTTTGTTTTTTTGCTTTAAAATAAGATATGTGCAGTGTGCGTAGGGATTTGTTCATAGTTTTTTTTATAGTCCGGCCCTCCAGCGGTCTGAGGGACAGTGAACTGGCCCCCTGTGTAAAAAGTTTGGGGACCCCTGCTTTAAACTTTACTTATCTGACTAAGGACAAATCCTCCAAAAGAAACTCAACTGTCACAAATCCCTACTTGGAAGTTTCAACAGTCAGGGAGGATTGACCCCTGGCCCAGGAGAGGAGACTAGAAGTCAGCACCACACGCAGACACACTGTCATAAACTCTCATACTACCTGTTCTTCCAAGGGACCATTGATCTTCTTTAAAACATATTTAGTGTCTCATAAAAGGCCTATGGCCCCATCCCTCTTCCTCCTTTAAGCCTGAAGTCTAAGCAACCTCTTTGAGTTACTCATTTTTCCCTGGGTATATCCCATGTACATAGAAGATGTACATGTCAATAAACTTCCGTTTTGTTTTCTCTTATCTGCCTTTTCTTATAGGATCTCAGCTAAGAACTCAGTAACATACAGGGCATACAGGTATTTTTTTTCACCCTTGGACCAAAAATAAGAATCTTGATATACGCGATAGCGCAAGAACAGGGCACAGTGGCTTCAATTCTGTACACCATGTGTAGTTTTATAGTACAGTTTATTCATAGAAACATATTTATTTAGCAATAACTATAGTGAGGTAGTGTTAAAATTACTTCACAACATTTAATTCACTTAATGTTCATAATAACCAAATGAACTATGTACTACTATCATCTACTTTTCATAGAGGAGGAAAAAGAATTTCTCTAAGTTTACAGGTAGTAGGTGTAAGGCAAGAATTTACACCCAAGCAAACAGACCCTAAATTCCTTGTCTTACATGGATTTACAGTTTTAAACATAGTATTGTAAAGTAATATGAATTCAATAAATATGTGTTGAATGATAATTCATGATTAAATAAGCCGTTAAGAATATACATTATATCCTTAAGTGATGTAATTAATATGCATACTACTGGATGCTATCTTTAGATTATTTAGTGTTATTGTTTACTTTCAAAAATAAAAAGAACCTAATTATTGCATTAAGAAAGAAATTATTTTATTTTAAAATTAGATAGACTTAATATGTTATAAGTAGACAAGTAGGACCACTCTTGAGATTTTCTGGCCCTGGTTGCTTGGCTCAGTGGTAGAGCACTGGCCCAGTGTGCAGATGTCCGGGGTTTGATTCCCAGTCAGGGCACACAGGAGAAGTGCCGATCTGCTTCACCACCCCTCCTCCTCTCGCTTCTCTCTCTCTCTCTCTCTTTTTCTCTCTCTTCCCCACCGGCAGCCATTGCTCAAGTAGAGCAAATTGGCCCTGGGCCAATTTTAGATTTGCTTTATTCATTTTTAGAGAAAAGATAGAGAAAAAAAGAAAGAGAGGGAGAAAGGGGGGGGGAGGAGCAGGAAGCATCAGCTCCCATGAGTGCCTGGACCAGAGAAGCCAAGGATCTTGAGCCAAATATATCACTTTTTTGTACTCCTTCCTGAAATTTTACCATACATATGGAAATAAAAATATAAAAGGGAGAGTACGGATTATCTAAAACACTTGACAATATAATGGCTATGAGAGACTAGGATGTATAGAAGGTGAACATAAAATGTTGATGACTAGACAATTGACTGTGACATTAATAAGACTCTGAATTCCAGATGGGAACACATTTAGTGGGGAAAATTGTGGTTCTGTTGAACCAGAGTTGCTGGCAAAGCAATAAGACATAACAGTTTTATAAGTGTTAGGGATTTATGACTAGAATTTGGAGAGTGACAAAAGTGTTGAAGACACAGACCTATATATTTCACAGAGAAATGAGAGTTAAAGTCATAGGAATAGATGGAACTTTACAGAAATGTAATTTTTAAAAGTGAGTGAACCAAAGGTGGGGTATTGAGAAATGGTGACATTAGAAAAGAGTTAGAAAATAAATTGTCACAAGCAGAAGTAAAAGTTAGAGAATGCCGTCTTATAGAAGCAAACAAAATCTTGAAGCTGAAGTACATACTCAAAAAAATAAAGCTACGGTGCCTATATCCAGATCCAGTTAAATATATTTCAGGAAGTGATACTTCACAACCAGTTAATTATATATATATATACATATATATATATACACACACACACACACACACACACACACTTTTCAAATTTTAAATTTATGATTGATTGTAGAGAGAGAGGAAAGAGAAAAAACAGTTGTCTATTTTCTTTTAAAAAGTACGTCAACTGCTTACATAATTGTAAGGAGAGAAGACATATTACTTCAATTAGTGAATGATTTCATTAATGTTGGTACCTTCTAGGAGAGACACTTTGGAAATTGCATGTTTTCTTGTCATCATCCGTTTTTCTGAGTTATGTTCAGCTTCTGGCTTGTACAAATCCACGTGGTCCACAGTTGCAGACTTTCTGAGAGACTGATTGCAGGAATGGCGTCCTCGGGACCTGCAGGGCCAGGCAATTTCCAGTCTGGGGCAGGGCGGTCTTCATCTGCCCAGGGCGCACTGGTGGAGAGAACCCACCTATCTTGCAATCTTAGTCACAGAAATGGCGCTAGGTCATTAATATTAGTGCTATAGGAAGACATTCTGGCTATCTAGCTGCGTAGTCTTGATTTTTTTTTAATTTTTAAAATTATTTTTATTTATTTATTCATTTTAGAGGAGAGAGAGAGAGAGAGTGAGAGAGAGAGAGAGAGAGAAGGGGGGAGGAGCAGGAAGCTTCAAGCTTCAACTCCCATATGTGCCTTGACCGGGCAAGCCCAGGGTTTTGAATCGGCAACCTCAGCATTCCAATTCGAGGCTTTATCCACTGCGCCACCACAGGTCAGGCCTTGATTTTTTTTTTTAACATAAAACTGACCTTGCCATCAAAATCATCATCTCTCAGTCCCCAAGTAACTCTTTTTCATCTGCTCTGTGAAAATGGATATAGGTCCTTAACGTCCTTTCTTTCTCAGCTGGGACTGAAGCTTATGATAGAGAAACGTCGAGGGAAAAAGGGTTTGGTTTCCCAAGCGTGGTGAACGTGCTTGAAGTTCTCCAGCATTGCGCGCGGCTTCCCCAGGGCACCGCGCCTGCGGTGTGAGCAGCTCACCTAGCGCTGACCAGTCCGTCACAACACATGTGGCTTCTCCAGCATCAGCCACCTGCAGTCATAGAATAGAGTCAGAGGGACCCATCTCCCAGCAGCTTTGCCACCCTCTCCCACATAGTTTTGCATCAGACAAGCTCCAGTATTTCCAGACCTGGGCAGGGGGGTTCCAGTATCCACCCCAGCCAGTGCTCTGCCAACACAAAAGAGTTATGGTGGAGTCCATGGTGGAGTCCTCTCCAGTGAGGTCCGAGTCTCCGCCCAGGATGGGAATGTGGGTGGAATTTTTCCTTTGGGGGCTCATTCAGCTCAACAACAGGGCTAGTGACTGATCCTAATATCTGACAGTTCTACACTCCTTACAGTTCTCTTTCCGTATTATTCAATCCCTCACTATTGTTTGCTGTAGTTAATAATTCTTCATATTAAGTTGACCCTGTTCAAATAGCTGCATGGGTATCTCTCCTGATTGGACCCGTACTTACACATTGACCAAATGACATCCTAGAATCAAATTTCTGAAACTTTATTATTATCAACAGAAATCAGAGGTCGTGTCAGTTATAACTAAATAGCCTCTCCAAATCTATATCTGATGTGGCTTCTAAATCTAAATGGGAAAGTTGGCCCTGGCCGTTTGGCTCAGCGGTAGAGCATCGGCCTGGCGTGCGGGGGACCAGGGTTTGATTCCCGGCCAGGGCACATAGGAGAAGCGCCCGTTTGCTTCTCCACGCCCCCCCCCCTTCCTTTCTGTCTCTCTCTTCCCCTCCTGCAGCCAAGGCTCCATTGGAGCAAAGATGGCCCGGGCGCTGGGGATGGCTCCTTGGCCTCTGCCCCAGGCGCTAGAGTGGCTCTGGTCGCGGCAGAGCGACGCCCCGGAAGGGCAGAGCATCGCCCCCTGGTGGGCAGAGCTTCACCCCTGGTGGGCGTGCCGGGTGGATCCCGGTCGGGCGCATGCGGGAGTCTGTCTGACTGTCTCTCCCCGTTTCCAGCTTCAGAAAAATACAAAAAAAAAAAAAATGGGAAAGTTAAAATAGTACAGCTTTTGGAAGAAAATACCAGGGAACGTATTTATAGCCTTAGAAAAGACCAAGATCTCTTACAAAGGACTATTACAAAAACCAGTAATCATAAAATTAAAACGATGACAAAGTATATAAAGTTCAAATAAGACATTTCATTCATCCAGAGATACTATGAGTCAGACCAGGCAGTGGTACAGTGAATAGAGCATCGGACTGGGATGCGGAGGACCCAGGTTTGAAACCCTGAGGTCACTGGCTTGAGCACGGGCTCATCTGGCTTGAGCAAGGCTCACTAGCTTGAGCAAGGGGTCACTGCTTGAGTGTGGGATCATAGACATGACCCCATGGTTGCTGGCTTGAGCCCAAGGTTGCTGGCTTGAGCAAGGGGTCACTCACTCTACTGTAGCCCCCTGGTGAAGACACATATGAAAAAGCAATCTCTGAATAATTGAGGAGCTGCACTGAAGAATTGATCCTTCTCATCTCTCTCCCTTCCTGTCTATCTGTCCCTGTCTGTCCCTCTCTCTGACTCTCTATCTATGCCCCCCCCAGAAAAGGAAACACTACGAGATGATCAAAAGTACAAGTTGACTTGCAGCCAGTATACAAAAACAACTCCTACAAATCTCCACAAAAGACTGACAGCACAATAGAAGAATGAGCAAAGGATTTGACAGTTTACAAAACAGCGTAGACCTCCAAATGGCCAATAATCATATGAAAATGTATTCAACATCATTAGTCATTAGGGAAATAGTAATCTAAAACAAAACATGGTAAGTATTACTACTACAACACAGCTACCAGAATAGCTAAAATGAAAAAATAAAAACTATAGACAATGCTAAGTCTCCCCAAGGAGATGAAGCAACTGGAATGCTGACGCATTGTTTGTGAGAGTATAAATTGATACAACTTTTCTAAATAGTTTTCCAATATATACTAGAATGAATATATGCACAGTGTATCACCAAATGTGTAAGTTCAACAAAAATGCATACAAAAATATTCATAATAGCACTATAGAGAATGACTCAAGATTTGAAATAATATTGCTGTCCATCCAAAACCAATTGGGAAAATATGTTGTGGTATATGTAAGCAATCTAATACTATACAGACATGAAAAATGCTGAACTAGTCTATACACAAGAAGCCAGAAAAAATAAATCAGGTAGAACCTTTGTAGAAAAACAGTTTCTTGGGAGTGAACAAGGGTTTTTTGGAGATGCTGGCAACCTTTTGGTTCCTTCTCTGGGGTCTGGGAATGAAGAGTGTGTGCTGACACCTTTCAATTCACAGCATTATGCAATAATGACTTGTAAAATGATTTTTCTGGGTGTTTGTTATACAGAAAAGTTTAAAAAGCAGTCATGAAAAAAGATGATTCTTCCAGAATGAGAAAGATCGTTGAGAAAATAATATATAAAATGCCTGTCCAGTTCTTTGATGTATTGGAATGCCTGAGATCATATTATTCAATGAATTATTATTAATTCCTAATTGTCTTTATTGATGTAAGTTTCTAAAGAGCCCCTTAATTGACATTCCTTTCTTCATTGGACCTACACACTAACCATTCAGCAACCTATTGACATTTAAAGCTGTTCATTTCTCCAAGTTTTATGTGACAAATAACAAAGTTATATTACTGTGAGAAAATTGTATGATTCCCACCAACACCCAGAAGGAGGTCATATGTCAAATTCGCAAAATGTAGTAACAGCAGTTTTTGCCTTTAGACGTTCAATAACAAGTCAAGGTTTAAGGTCAAAGAAGTAAGCATCTGAATGAAAGCACAAGTGACGATAAGGGCAGACATATTTGGAATATAAGAATCCTTTCATTTTGCACTAGGTAGTCAGTTCAGTTAGAATCTCGGGGCCAACAGAATTTAAGTTCTAGGGTCTTGATTCCACGACGAAGAGTGTTTTAAGACAGAGATGATGTGGTGCTCAGTGGTGGATTAATGTGTTGTGGTGGTTGCTATGCTTGCAGTCTGAGGAATGACTCACTGCTAATCTATTTATTATTTATGGATTACATAGTGGGCCAGTCCAGAGAGGGAAGAAGAGAACTTGCAGGCTCAAATCAATACAAATAATAGCCTCTCACAAGAGAAGTCCCGGAGGCTTAAGTAGCTTTCTGCTCTCTTTCCTCTAGTCATCTTTTTTTTTCCTCCCACTTTTTTTCCATTTTTCTTCTTTGGTCTGGAAAATATTCTTCCTGTTGGACTGTTTCACTCTTTTTCTCTATTATATCCTTTGCAAATGATCATTAAATTTTTTTTGGCCCTGAATTTTTCTAAATGATCCATTTCAAATTAAAATGTGAGACAGTAGAAAACCCTTTGGTTACTTCTCCATTCTACTGTGATTTGTGGAAAATACATGTTGTAAAGTATACACCTTTCAAGACCAGAAAGACAGTAATTAATAGTCACATATGCTAGAATTTATATTTAATCTTCCTAAAAACCTTATAAGATATTTTACTTTCTTCCTACTAATTTTGTCAGAAGTTGACATTAATAGTTAAAATAATAAATCTAGACAATGTGTTTATAATATATGTATATGCAATTTGTCAATGTTTCCACATTAAAACTTAAGGAATTTTATTTTGCCAAAAATAATGCTATACTGACTATGGTTTTACATCAATATAAATAGTACCTCAAAATTAAGTGTATTTTTAATAGAGTATTATAAAAGAAAATGAGATGATATGAGCAAATAAAAATATATTATTGAATACTACAAATAAAGTCTTTTAAAAAGCAAATTTTCCAATATTTTACTTTTGTTCACTAAAGTTACTCAATAATTTAAGTAGGTGAATAGAAACACAATTTATATCTCTATTTACTTATTTCTTGAGCGAAATTATTGCTGTTCAAAATTTTAAAAAAATTCCGGCCCTGGCCGGTTGGCTCAGCGGTAGAGCGTCGGCCTAGCGTGCGGAGGACCTGGGTTCGATTCCGGCCAGGGCACACAGGAGAAGCGCCCATTTGCTTCTCCACCCCTCCGCCGCGCTTTCCTCTCTGTCTCTCTCCTCCCCTCCCGCAGCCAAGGCTCCATTGGAGCAAAGATGGCCCGGGCGCTGGATATGGCTCTGTGGCCTCTGCCTCAGGCGCTAGAGTGGCTCTGGTCGCAACATGGCGACGCCCAGGATGGGCAGAGCATCACCCCCTGGTGGGCAGAGTGTCGCCCCTGGTGGGCGTGCCGGGTGGATCCCGGTCGGGCGCATGCAGGAGTCTGTCTGACTGTCTCTCCCTGTTTCCAGCTTCAGAAAAAAAATGAAAAAAAAAAAAATTCCATACACTTCATTTATTAGTAGAAATC
This sequence comes from Saccopteryx bilineata, assembly GCF_036850765.1. NCBI lineage: Eukaryota > Metazoa > Chordata > Mammalia > Chiroptera > Emballonuridae > Saccopteryx > Saccopteryx bilineata. Next base: position 9,111,936 of record NC_089495.1, read on the forward strand.
TTCATAATAATTTTCAAAAAATGTTACAAATAAAGCTTCCTTCAGTACAATAAAAATCAATATTTTGCCAAATTATATTTACTTGAATATCCTTTCATATCAAGCAATTTGGTTTACTTATATAGCTATATTCTTTACTTAATCATGTTGATAATTGAATTATCTTCTGACAAATTATTTTATTGGGGTTTTTTTTGTTTATTTTTTTTAGTTAAAAATGGGAACCTGCTTTAATTTAACCACAAAGGCTGCTGGCTGATATAGTCAAGTTATAAAGGACCTGTGTACCATAGAAAGTCACTGATCTTGATTCTGAGCAAGCTAAGATTCTATTAGACAATTATCACTGATGAAAAGAAGATTTCAGTTTGTAAAATTATACTTTAGCTGCTTATTGGACAATGGACTAAGAGACCAATAGGGGAGCTGGGATAACAGCAAGAAATTATGGGTCAAGTGGAGATAATAAAATTCGCTGGGTTCTTGATATTTATTTGAAGGATTTGCTGCCCCCAATAGGATTTCTGGGTGACCTGGACTTGTGGTGTGGGAGAAAGAGTTAAGGCAGACTTAGATGTTTGACCTGAACTTTAGGAAGATGGGACTGCTCTTAATTCTGATGAAAAGGACAGAAGGAAGAACAAACAAAAAAAATTTTTGAGAAGACATATTGAGATGCCCATTAGATGCCTACTGGACATTCAAATAGCAAAGTTACTAGACAGTTGAATATAAAAATCCAGAACACACCTGAAACTACTACAAAATATTATTGAATGTAAACTGTAATTTAAAAATAAAATTTTAAGTGAATTAATAAAAGAACCCAGAGCAAGCTAGAGGTACACATTTCCCAAAGGCATGCTAAGCCTCCTGTGTTACTGAGTGTTATATATTGAAAGGATACTTTTATTTGGAAAATTGTACTTAGCACTTTGGTTTCTGCCAACAAGGTAAGCATAAGCATATTTGGAAAGAATGAAATGAGATTTATTTTCTGTACTGTCTGAATATTCCCACGGTTTGCACATCATTTAAAAAAGTTAATAGGTCCTTAAAATATGCGATATGTATGTGATTGCTTCATCTTTTGTAGAAGCTGTGAAAAACTGACAATTTTGGAAATCTGTTAATTTTATTTTTTGATTTCCATAGCACCTTAAGGTTGTATGAAAAATGTCTTTTACCACAAATGACTAAAACTTAGCTTTCTCACAGACTTATTGCACAAAGTATTTATACTTTCCTTACTAACTTGTAGCAAATTATGTGTCCATATTATGAACATGTAGAAAATGGATAATACAATCCCCTCTTGTTATTATGTTAGTATGTGCTATATAGTCTCTGCAAACTTTGAATTAGCCAATAACGAACTACTGCGCCTAGCAGAAGAATAGGACTGGTGCCTGAAACCCTCTGGTCATATCATTTTTGACAACAGATCACTATATAACATTGTTTTTATGTGTTCCTGTCCAAAGAGCCCTTATTAATATATATTGTTGGTTCATTTACATTGAACTCATGTCCAACAGCACCATAACTGTTGTCTGGAGGGAACTTAACAAATACATATACCCATGTGCTTTCTGCATAAGGCACACGACAGCCTTCTCATACCAAGAAACCTAGACCGCACATCAGCCTCACCTTTGAAGGCCATTTTTAAGCAGTCAAATCACTTACAAAAGCTCAAAAGTATACAAACCCTGGTACTAAATAAAACATGAAAAGGACAGGTGTGTTGTATGAGAGCTGAGCTAAGAAGGGAGAGCATCGAAATTTTTACTTCTGCTGGGAACAGATACATAGAATGACTCACATTTCTAGCGGCTCTGAGCACATTAGTGAATGGCTGTGAATGAACTGTAGTGTAGATTTGGGGACTCCAGATAAATTTCACGAGTAGGCAAATTCACAAATACAGACTCAGTGAATAAAGACAATCAATTGTTCACACAGGCATTTATTCTTATATTCATCGCTAAATATCTCACTATTCTCCCCATAGAAAATCAACTATGGAATACTACACAGAAAAGTGGTAAAACAACAAAACAAGTAAAAAAAAATGCAAGACCAATATTATAATATTAGTGCTATACTTACTCAAGGAAAATGAAAATGAGGAAAATGCATGTTGGATATTAAGAGAAAAAAAAGAATATTGGTCTGTAATGGCTTAGACTGACATGGATTTTCAAACCAAAATTTTTTGGGTGGCTTAACATTATTCTTTAAAAAAAATTATTCTTCATAAATATTACAGGTCTGTTATCTTGTTAATGACACTATATTTATTTCACTCTAAAAGAGTGTTCCAATTGTTGTACATGCAATGGCAGAACATGCTGTATTGGTTGATTTTATATCAATCCAGCTACCAACATTATCACAATCCACATTACTCTCACTAAGTTAACATTTCTATATTGTCTTAAATTACTGATTTTAGTTTATCTGTATTCCAGCAAGAATAGGATCAACTTGGAATTTTTAGAACTATATAGTGTATATTTGATACCTGTAAAAGAAGGCATAATTCTTTTTTTTTTTTGTCACAGAGAGGGAGAGACAGAGAGAGGGACAGACAGGGACAGACAGACAGGAAGGGAGAGAGATGAGAAGCATCAATTCTTTGTTGTGGCACCTTAGTTGTTCATTGATTGCTTTCTCATATGTGCCTTGACCAGGGGCTACAGTAGAGCGAGTGACATCCTGCTCGAGCCAGCGACCTTGGACTCAAGGTGGTGAGCTTTGCTCAAAGCAGATGAGCCAACACTCAAGCTGGTGACCTTGGGGTCTCGAACCTGGGTCCTCCACATCCTAGTCCGATACTCTATCCACTGCACCACGGCCTGGGCAGGAGAAAGAATAATTCTGGATAATTTATCTTATATTTATAATGAAACCTGAGTGAGAAAATATTATAATAGTAAACATAAAATTAAGCAATATCTAATTATTAATGCAATTACACAACCATGGGACAATGGTGATTTTTTTAAATAGTTTTATAATTTAAAATTTTCCATGTAAGCCTTTCATTCAAATTACTTTACTTACCTTTATTCAAAATTTAGCAATTATGTCTCAATTTGGAATCACATCAGTATATTAATACAGACTGTTTTATAAGTAGATTTTAAGGATTGTTTATTTCTTTCTTTCTTACATCTTATATTTTTGAAAGTTGTCTTGCTACCAAGTTTTACTTCCCTTCTTTGCTCTGGTGCTTAAGGTTTCAGATAACCCTTATATTTTCATGCCTGTGTGCCTGCAACCACAAATTCAGACCAACTGAAATGGAGAGAGAGGAAAAATGACAATTTACATAATTAAACACTCTGCATTACAGCCTTTGTAAATTCCACGACTTGCAATGACTTTTGGAAATTCAATGCACGACATATTATTCTCAAATGTGTACTTAATTACCATATAAAAACACCCAACTAATCGTGCTCACTTCTACTTAGGTTAGAGTCAGTCATGTTGTTCTCACCTCACCTGGTTATAGTGCTTGACTTTAAAAATTAAATATCCTAGGCAATTTTTAATAGTAATAAGTATTTTAGTACATATTTTCAATTCAATTAAATTAATACGTATTTCAATACAATACTTGACTGCTTCAAGAACTCCAACCAATACTTATATCAATTATCAAAATTACAAAAGGATTCATTATTAAGGATTTTTAAAAGTATATTATTTGATACTATTTTTTCTAATTATGCACACATGCACACCACATACACGTATATATGTGAACAGATTCTATACTCCCTGTTTGCAGAAAGCCACGACTCTCTTACTTTTCCTTGGAGGAACATTTGTTTCTTGGCTGAGTGTTTTTTGTCTTGATGCCTATGAACTTCTTAGAGAATTTGCACCACATCAGAAAAGGAAATGTCCATATAAAATGATATTTGGGGAAAAAAGACATAGAGTGAAGAAATATTACAACAACAGAAATTTCTAAGTTACAATGAAGAACAGGTAGAAAAAGGGGGTGTGTCCTAAAGCAGTGGTCCCCAACCCCCAGGCCGTGGACCAGTACCGGTCCATGGACCATTTGGTAGCGGTCCACAGAGAAAGAATAAATAACGTACATTATTTTCATTTTATTTATATTTAAGTCTGAACGATGTTTTATTTTTAAAAAATGACCAGATTCCCTCTGTTACATCCGTCTAAGACTCACTCTTGACGTTTGTCTTGGTCACGTAATACATTTATCTGTCCCACCCTAAAGGCTGGTCCATGAAAATATTTTCTGACATTAAACCAGTCTGTGGCCCAAAAAAGTTTGGGAACCACTGTCCTAAAGCTCACAGAGAGAAAGTGAACTGAGAGCAGAGTGTAGAAAGACAGTTATTCTGCATTATTTTCTTCTGTTTACTAACCATTCAATTATCTTGGAAGGAATACAGATTTTATCAATATGTATTATTTGGTTCATACTTTCAATTTTATCATCATTTGATAAATGATATAATTAAAATATTGAGTGATTTTTACCTTTCTTTAAATTTTAGATACATATCATTTGGGAAAAAAAATAAATCTAGAAACTCTATTCTTGATTATGTAAACTAGAAGTGTTTTGTTAAAACAATATTCTTGATTAAGCTACATAAATCATGTCCTAGTGTTTTTAATCAATGGACATCATGTATATTTTTACCAAGTCCAAATCAATAGAGGGAATAAATTAATGATGAAGCAGAAAAGACCATCTAGTAAATTCAGTTAAATTAATTAAGAATGTAATTAGAAACACACGTGTGCCTAGCAGTCTATTAACTATTGAAGAGTTTACAGAAGAAGCACAGCTCATAGAACAGATTCTCTAGATACATAAAAAACATTTTCAAAATATCTGAGACACACACCTGACAGAATTATAGACTAAAATAACCTAGAACTTTTGCAGTGGTCTGGGTATATAAATAAGAACCACCAATTCGAGTTCTGAAACTTTGGGGAAATTACTCGAATTCCTTAATCCTCAGCACCTCACTTGCAGAATTGAAATAACAGCAAATGCATCCATAGGTGATATAGTTCACAACACTGTAGTCACTACCTATGGTGACAGGTGGGCACCTGAATTATCAGAGGGACACTTGTTTGGTTGATACCTATATGGATGTCTCTCTGCTGTGCTGTCTACCTGGGACTAATACAAAAACAAACAAACAAAAACACAAACTGTTGAATGTAAACTATAATAAAAACATTAAAGTTAACATTGAAAACATCATACAGATAAATTCCTGCTACAATTTATCCAATTTCCTTCAATGGTGACATTTGTAAAACTATACAGCACTATTCAATCAAGATATTATGGATAGTTTTGATAAACCCCAACAATCATATTCAGATTATCCCAGTGTTACTTGTATTCCTTTGTGTGTATATGTATATTTGTGTTAACTTCCAGACAATTTTATTGCTTCAGCTTTCTGTATGATCATTGCTCTCTCTTTCCAGTTCATGACAACTGATGATCTTTTAAATGTCTTCATTTTTGCCTTTTCCTAAATGTCATATCGTTGGAATTATGCAGTATGAAGTCTTCTTAGATTGGCTTGTTTCACTTAGTAATTGCAAATTGTACTTGTCATTGCTGAAAAGTAATTGACTTCTATATTATTGTCTGACTTATTGTATATTATATTACTTTTGTGTCTAAACTTTTTATGCTGCTATAATCACTCATAAGTTCCAGGAATTTTTATTTGATTCCTTCAAGATTTTGTACATAGATAGCCATGTAATTTGTAAATACTGTAAACACTTTTCTTGAGATTTCTATTGTAAATCTTTAATGTTTGACTAATACCTATTACTTGACCAAAATAAGGAAGAGAGATCTAAAATATAGTTCTTTTATATTTTAAGACAGTTTTCTTTCTTCCCAATATGTATATGTCTTCTTTTCTTGTCTTGTCTTACTACATTCTCTAGGAATTTCAGATGATGTTGAAAAGCAACGATGAGAAGAGACATTCTTGCTTTATTAGGCACAAAGACTTAAGTTTTTCATCATTAAAATATAATGTTATCCTGACCTGTGGTGGCGCAGTGGATAAAGCATCGACCTGGGATGCTGAGGTTGCCAATTTTATGGGCTTGCCTGGTCAAGGCACATTTGGGAGTTGATGCTTCCTGCTTCTCCTTCTGTTCTCTCCATCTCTTTCCTACCCGCCCTCCTCTCTCTCTAAAAGTGAATAAATAAAATCTAAAAAAAAAATTTAAATATAATGTTAGCTGTAGTTTTTTGTAAATATTCTTTAACAAGTTGAGAAATTCTAGTCTATTCCTAGTTTGCTAATAATTATAATCATGAAAAGGTGCTGAAATGTTTTTTTTATGTATCTATTGATACAATTATGTCTCGTCTTTGACTTTTGATGTGTCAAATTACATTAATTAATTTTCAAATGTTAAACTAGCTGTGCATGGCTGAGATTAATCCCTCTTATACATTTTTAGATTCAATTTGATAATATTTCATTAAGGATTTTTACATCGATGTTTATGAGAGATATTGGTTAGTACTTTTCCTGTATTTGTTTGTCTGGTTTAAGTAGAAGGGTAATGCTAGCTTCACAGAATTAATTAGAAAGAATAATTTTTGAATAAAGGGCCATATTTTTATTTTCCCACCGCCCTGCAAATATATATGCCAGTCTATTAGAACACCGAGGGCTTTGAGTTTTATCTCTCCTTCTCTTTCGTTCTCACTTTGTTGTGTCTCTCTGGGTGACCTCAGCCATGATGACCTTTTCACTTCTTTCCTGTGATGACTCTTTCTAGAGGTACCACACCCAACTGCCTACTTTATCTCCTCGGTCGCATTTGTTAGAGAAATCTGAAATATGACAAACATAACTGCACAGATAATTTTTCTAGAATATTTTTCATCATCATAAGCTTACTTACCATCCTCCTAAGGATACATATCAAAAAGAAAAAAAGTCTAAGAATCATTTTTTAAAAAATGTATAGCATTCAGACTCCATTACCAACTCAACATCATGTTTTGTCAGCCCTCCATATACATTTCACATTATACAACTTTTCACTATTTCTATTCCTATAACCCTTGTATAAACTGAAATCAGCACTCAGACCACATATAATATGAATCTTTTTATATGAAATATTTACATAAAGCAAATTGATAGAGGCGGAAAGCAGAGCAGCGGTTGTTCAAGGCTGGGAATGAGAATGGGAACTAATTGTACCTGAGCATGAGAGGTCTCTGGCAGAGGGTGAAAGCCTGGGGGAGGTGCTCAAAACACTGGTGGGTACAATGACTAAACATCAATGAATTGTATACTTGAGATGGGTAAATTTTTATTTATGTAAAACGTAACTCAATAGGCTATTAAAAAATAAAAACCTTAACCTCTTTCTCTTTTTCTAAACATATACCTACAAAATGCAATCTCTACTCAACAGCCACATTTTAATGAGACCAGACACTCCCAGTGTTTTAATGAGACCAGACACTCCCAGTGTTTTCCAGTGACTTCTCAGCCCCAGGCTTAGATCACAGATTTCACGTTCTACTACGCTCTCAGCATACTCCACCTGCTTGTGAATCCCTTTGCTTCTCAAACTCCCCAAGCTTCTTTCAGAGGTGGGTTCCCACATGTGTCATTTGTTTCTCTCCTTCATTCCCACTTTCTCACTTTACAAGTTTAATGTCAGAACTCGGAAGAGCTTCCCAGATTGCATAGAGCCCTGTCTGCACACCAAACTCCCTCTATCTATCTCTCCTAGTTAATTTTTTATGGTGTCTGACACTCTTATGTCTGTATCTTTAGATGTGTTTCTTCCATCACAACGTAAGTCACTGGAAGGCAAGGATTCTGCCTAGGTTCTGCACAACTAAGTTCCTAATGCTCAAAATAACATCTGTTAGATGTTGAGGGCTTAGAAAATACTTTTTCATTGACTGTCTTACTTTAGAAATGACACAAAAGAGTAAATTAAAAAGACACCTTTAATTATACTTAAAAAAAATGAAACCTAAGAAACATAACTGCAGAGTTCTTCCTAAACACTATGCCATCTTTTATAAAGTCCTTAATATAAATGGTTTTTAAAACATTATCTTTTCCAGATTCTTTTCTGTACCTTGTTCATCATTTTAATCTCATTAATGCAACTTAAGAAGCACAGTATATTACATCCTCTAAATGCTTTACAAATAATAACTGACATTCATTAATTAGTATCAATTGATTTCTTGAATTAAACTCACTTCTAAAATTTCACATTTTTGAACATAATTAAGAAGGTGTTCAAAGAGGATCTCTAAATATATCTAATCATATCTAATGTGTCTATATTGTGTCCCAGTCAAATGTGGAAAATTCTTTTTTGTACACTTTTAATTTAGTACACTTAAAATGACAGCAAGCTAATACACTATTTATTTATAGTTTCTCACTTTTCTTTCTAGATCTCAAAAACCTTAAAAATGGTCAATGATAATATATATATTTTCTTACCACAATCCAAAAGGCTCATAGGCAATCTTAATAAATTCACTATTTCTCTTCCATCTTGTTTTTCAACATGTCTTGAATTCTCACTTTTATTAATAATATTTGGATAGCATTTCTGTGTTTTATCATGTTATACTTTTTTGTCAGATCTGGGATAATTACAACGAATTAAAAAACAGTCTTTCCCAATTTTCAGTCTCATATATTATACCACCTGGAGAACTTCTAAATCCCTGCACCAAAAATCTCAACACAGCGAGGAATTAACAGTTTATCTTTCAACTGGTATAGAATGTGATGCTTTCATAATCTTTATTAGGAGATACAGGAGAAGATATTATAAACACTGCAAAGTGCATATATATATATATATGTGCTTTATATCTTTAAAAACTATGAATTATAGAGAAATGATGACCTCACTGGGCAGCAGTTTTAAAACTCTCATTATTTGTGTATGCAAGCTCATCTCTAACTGTCAGTAACAGCAAAACTGAATCAAATTTGACGATTCTGTGGAGATCTCTTGTCAATATACCAAAAATAACAAAATGTCAAAAATGACTTAGCTTATCCAATGAAGAAAGTATAAAACAATTTCCTTAGTTTTGGTCATTTAAAAAAAATCTAGCTTTAGCCCTGGCTGGTTGGCTCAGCGGTAGAGCATCGGCCTGGCGTGTGGGGGACCTGGGTTCGATTCCCGGCCAGGGCACATAGGAGAAGCACCCATTTGCTTCTCCAGCCCCCCCCCCTTCCTCTCTGTCTCTCTCTTCCCCTCCCGCAGCCAAGGCTCCATTGGAGCAAAGATGGCCTGGGCGCTGGGGATGGCTCCTTGGCCTCTGCCCCCGGTGCTAGAGTGGCTCTGGTCACGGCAGAGCGACACCCCAGAGGGGCAGAGCATCGCCCCCTGGTGGGCAGAGCGTCGCCCCCTGGTGGGCGTGCCGGGTGGATCCCGGTCAGGCGCATGCGGGAGTCTGTCTGACTGTCTCTCCCCGTTTCCAGCTTCAGAAAAATACAAAAAAAAAAAAAATCTAGCTTTAAATTTGGAATTATATTTCCATATATGGGTAATTATATTCAAATTGGAGCCTTAAGTCTAATTAGACGTAGGCATTTCCCCCCTGTAGTCTGCTGGCACAATCTTATTCACCCAAAGTTCAGTGAAACAAAAGGTAAAAAATGTACAGTTTCTGGAGTATATTACATATGATTTCTTGTTGAATGTAGATATGCTGAATACAATTGTGTGATACCTCTTCAAAACAATTGAAAAAACTTGGATGAATGATTAAATATACCTTTTTCTTTATTTGTTAGGACAGAAAAATATCTACATAAGAATGTTATTTTTTTATGAATATAGTGTATAGTGTATATGAGTTAAAATGTACATATTTGTATTCTTTTCGGGTTTGGTATCCATTCAAAACAGGTATGCTGTGGTCATACGGTAAACCAAAAACTATTGCAGTAGAGCTTTGACTATGTGGTAGTAGGTTTTAGTTGCAAAATAAATTTATACAGGAAGACTGTAACTAAGGTGGAATCTTATTATTCATTTTACTGTAAGAGCTATATATATATGTATATTATGTATATATATATTATATATGTATAATGGCTGCTGTTGTAGCAAAATAGCTCAACTGGGGCATTCCCACCAACAATCTCTTCATGGCAATCTAGATATTTTATCCTGAGCATCAGAATCCTCTCAACTCCCACCTATTCCTCAACTCCAACATCACTTCCACATTTTTCTGTATGTTATAGTAGCACTCTAGCACCCAGCACCAAAGTCTGTTATAATTTCTAAAAGCTACCATAACAAATACTACCAACCAGGTTTAAAACATCAGAAGTGTATACTGACAAAGTTAGGAGGCTAGAAGTCCCAAAATCAAGGTGTTGGCAGAGTTGGTTCCAGCGGAAGACTCTCAGGGAGACTGTCCCACGCTTCCCTTCTGGCTTCTGGTGTCCGCCACTCACTCTTGGCGTTTATTAGAAAGTAGGTATATTCCTTGAATTTCTGCCTCTGTCATAACATGTCTCTCTATGTCCAAATTTGTTGCTTTGTAAAGAAAGCCAATTCCGTTTTTGGGAACGAGGCAAACCTGATAATATGACATATTAACAGGATAATATGAAGCTTAATTATTATGACAACTGACCCAATATTTAGGATTGTATCAATGTAATTCCATGAATTTGAAGATAACTGGGAATAATGGCATGCGACAATTTGGTGCTTTCACTTTTTATAAAGTAAAGCCATCACTATAGAATGAATATTTGACTATTTTAGGAACAGAAATTTCTAGTGATTGCTAGTGATCAAACAGTAAAAGTGAATTAACATGATTTAATTGAAGAAATTTACTTGAATTCAGCAGTTACTTTCATTAAACATTACAAGTGTTAATATTCTATTTACTTCTTAATTGTCATCCCTAACCCTCTTGGTTATTATTTTGTCCATTTTAACAAATAAGAATTTGAAGGTAAGAAAGTCTCAATTATTTACATGATTCATATGAAAACTATGAGATAGATTTAAGGGATGTTTTAGAATAAATAAATTTGTTTTGCCACACTATTCTTCAATAATTTTTTTTTCTCTTTGCTATTTCTTTCAGCTACTAAATCTTTTCTTTTAATTCTGGATTTATTTTAACTTCATATATTTCTACATTCTTTCCTAACTTGAAAGTTGTCTTGCATTAGGTCTACTAAAAAAGATCATGAAATCATTGATAGCATTAACATTTAATTGACAAAATATTAATGAATATCATGTAATATATATGCTTATATATAAATTTAGATCTATGAAGGCATACATTTATGATTTTATCAAAGAAATTATTTAAAACTCAATGGGTCTCATATCCACTGTGTATTAAAAAAGGAACCATGCTTTGGGCAAAGAAGAATGTTCATCAAAATTGAAAGAAAGATTCATGTCTTTATTAGTGTTTTCCTTGGGGCCATCGTGCTATCCACTGCCGTGTCTTCTGTTAGCTCTTCCTGTGTGTGTGTTCTTGGAAACGGGGAATCAGTGGGAGAGGGGCTGAGGTGGGGCTCCGCAGGAGGATAAAAATAGAGTTTGGGGATTTATCTACCCACTAGAGATTTTCTGTAGGAGCTTATGATGACTTATGACCATGATGATTACATTAATTTTCATGGCGCCCCAGGGTGATCATTTGAAATATCTTTTTCATTATCTTAAGAGAGAGAAACCTGAGATTAACAAATTAAATAACGTGTGCACAGGTCAAACAAGTCCTGAATTGGCAACAATATTCAAAGTCTTAACTGAAACACCTGAACTCACTGGTCTGCAGGGTAGATTCTCTTTCTGCCAGATCTGAAAGTGTTTTCTTTCCGATTTCACTACAAAGATGTCTTATTTCTTTTTCTTTTTGGGGGGGCGATGTTTTTTGTTTGTATTATTGTTGTTTAATTTTAAAACTACATCATAGAATAGAGGCAATTATATTTTATAGCCTTCCTCTTAACATAAAAAGAAGAAAATTTTACATGAAAGGTTTGCAGATGTGAATTTGATAGGTTGTTTTTCTAAGGCAGGAAAACATTTTTAAGAAAAGCTTCAAAAAAAAAAAGCTTCAAATATTCTAAAATGAAGAAAGGAGATGTCTTTATTTTTTGTACAATCCATCATATAAAGTTAAACATGATATTTGTTAATGTTTCTCTATAAGTTTGAAGCAAGAGCACTATTTACAGGATGAGTAACTAGAATGCGCTTAATAAAATATATTAAAATATTTCCCCCAATAGTGAACTTAAACCTACATTCTAGTCTGAAGATCACTAGGAAGGAACCTGGATTTCTATAACAAAATGTTTCGGAGTGTTAATTATGTTAATCTTATAAGAAGGGATTTTGCAAATGGTTAATAATTACTCTTTCTATCTTTAGTTGAATGGAGCGAGTCAAGCCACTCGCACTGTAATGTCTGGGTCTCAGTCACTTCCCCGGCAACGCGCTCTGAGCTTGGTATTGCATGTCCCCTGTTTCCTGACTCTGGTTGGCTTGCTGGGTCAGGCGCTCTTGATTCTTGATTTGTGAAGGAGCCAAGCAGGTGGGTTTGAATGTCCTTCACGAACACCAGGCTGAGAACAGCAGGCTCCTTAAAGAAATGTTTTTCGGAGACCTGATTTCGGGGGTGGGAGGGTCATTAAAGGCAGGAAAAGACTTCTCACTGTGACTACCATCTTGTGTCCTGGGGGCATGTCTGGGTGTAATGAACCGACTTGGATGTTTCCAGGACTCCCTATGCTGTGCCAACCTCCTAGGCTTAGCATTTTTGTGCAGGTCCGCTCTCATTCAGTCACCAGACTCAGGGAAGCAAAACTGTGAGGGAGAAACTGAGGCCCAGGGCAGGGAAGCAGCTTTCTCGAGGTCGCACGCGGAGTGAGTCGCCTAGGTCGAGGCTGGGTCTTAACCCAGATGTTCAGACTCAGTCTAGCACGGTTATTACCTTAGTGCATCTCAGTGGGAGCCTGTGGGACGTAAGAGGCCCATTCGGAGGTAGAAATCTTTAGTGCAAGATTTCCTGTACTTTTATAAAATAGTATACTTAAGAGCCAGCTGCACTGGCTCGCAGAGCATCATCGGGGGCTACCTCTCAGCTACTTGTCAGGCCCGCCCTGATCCGCCAGGGATGCTTCTGACTTCAGCGCCCATTTGCCATCTAAGCGCAGTACATATTGATTGAAAAACAATTTCGGGACCCTAGCCGGTTGGCTCAGCGGTAGAGCGTCCGCCTGGCGTGTGGGGGACCCTGGTTCGATTCCGGCCAGGGCACATAGGAGAAGCACCCATCTGCTTCTCCACCCCCCCTTCCTCTCTGTCTCTCTCTTCCCCTCCCGCAGCCGAGGCTCCATTGGAGCAAAGATGGTCCGGGCGCTGGGGATGGCTCCTTGGCCTCTGCCCTAGGCGCTACAGTGGCTTTGGTCGCGGCAGAGCGACGCCCCGAGGGGCGGAGCATCGCCCCCTGGTGGGCAGAGCGTCGCCCCTGGTAGGCGTGCTGAGTGGATCCCGGTCGGCGCATGCGGGAGTCTGACTGTCTATCCCTGTTTCCAGCTTCAGAAAAATACAAAAAAAGAAAGAAAGAAAAACAATTTCGGAGCTGCAATTTTTTTTCCCCAAGGAAGTTTAGCATATAATTAATCTTTGTTTCTGAGTTTATATAATAAACACATAAAAATAAAATAATAAACACTCACAATTAAAACTGCTATTATGAAAGAATTGTGTCGTTCTCATTATAATCCATAGATCAAATAAATTAAATCTGTCTCAAAAAATAAGCACTTGCCCATCATACTAGAAGCAAAAAATATATTTGAATGAAAAAGTTAAATTAGTTCCAGAGTCAGCAATCAGAAGTTGCTATCATGTGTGATATTCAGTGGAACTTAGAAATGGCATCCTTGCTTGGATTCTTGAATTATTTACTTAGGTGCAGATGGCTTAAAATTTCTGGAGGGCACAGCGTCGGTGAGGACTAGGGTAGATTTGAAAAATGTAAGGCCAAAACCTACCTAAAGCCTATTATATACTTAGGATAGAATTATTCTGACAAGAAAACTGAATGTTAATGTGAAGAATAATAGTTGTCATAAAAAATGGCAATGCAATAAATCATTTATCCATGAATTTCTCTAAACGTTATAAATCAATTTATTTATTATTTTTATTATTTACTACCTTTTAAAATAATATATACCAGAGGTTTATCAGCTATTATGTGAATATAGTAAAACTTTAGCTTTAGGAGATTAGTTTTCTACATCTCAGAAACCATAATTTACTTCATTGGCATTAACACACACATTCACACGCACACACACGCACACGCGTGTGCGCACATGCACACACCATCCTAAACACCCCCAGTGGCTTTGGAGTCAATAGATCAGCCCAAGGATATACAGAATAAGCCAAAGAGAGAAGACTAAAAAAGAAGATTTAAACAAAATTTTAAAAGATATACCTAATACAGGGTGGTTTGCTGTTTTATCTTGTAGAAGAAAATGGAGACTATTATGGTTTTATATTGTCTACAGAAAAGGGACAGCCTGACCCTGTGGTGGCTCAATGGATGGAGCATCAGGCTGGAATGCCGAGAACCTAGGTTTGAAAACCCGAAGTCACTGGTTTGAACCCAGGCTCACCAGTTTGAGCGCAGGGTCACTGGCTTAAGCGTGGAGGCATATATATATATGTTCACTTGCTTGAGCCCAGGGTTGCTGGAGCCACCCTCCCCGTTAATGTACTAAGCAATCAATAAACACCTAAAGTGACACAGCTACGAGTTGATGTTTCCCATCTCTTTCCCTTCTTGTCTGTCTGTCTGTCTCTCTAGAAAATAAAAAATAAAGAGGTTTTTTTTAAAAAAAAAAATAGGGACAGAGGCCCTGGCTAGTTGATTCAGGGGTAGAGTATGAGCCTGGCATATGTATGCCCTGGGTTCGATTCCCAGTGAGGGCACATAAGAGAAGAGACCATCTGCTTCTCCACACCTCCCTTTCTCTTCTCTCTCACTCTCTCTTCCCCTTCTACTGCCAAGACTTGATTGGTTCGAGCACAACAACCCCAGGCACTGTTGATGGCTTCATGGAGTCTCTGCTGCAGGCCCTAAAAATAGCTCGGTTGCAAGCATGGCCCCAGATGGGCAGAGCATCAGTCCCACATGGAGGTGGCCGGGCGGGTCCCGGTTGGGGCGCATGCAGGAGTCTATCCCCCCCCCCCCTCACTTGGACAAAAAAGGAAAGGGACATCATTTTTACAAAAATAATTATAAAATGGTAGAAAACAAAGGCAAAAGTAAGTGAAGAAAGGGTAATGAAGGTGGCACTCATCGTTTGGACAGAATTAAAAGCTGTAACAACAATGGTAATATTAGACACTGACAGAAGAAATCTTTTAGAACAAAGGAAAAGTGCGGTGGAGTCCAGTCTCCTTGGGGTTCTGCTGCCCTGGGAGCTGAGGTGGCTCCTGTCTATGGCTGTACATCGGGACAGGTGCCCACTGAGGGTGGGCAGGACAGACGCGGGCGCTGCAAGAGCCACCGCACGGAGACTCTCCCTGACGCGGCAGAACAAGGGTCATGTGGCTGTTCCTGAAAGTGCTGGTTCTGCTGGATTCCAGAAAACAGAGCATCTCCCCATGGGAATGGTATCATCTAAGCATGCTCTTGTGTCCCATATTTACCGTATTTACACTGCAAAGCAGATGCCAAGACAAGGACAGACAGGAAAGCTTTTGTTTCAGAAGCCAGCTTACTGGCAGTGGAAGGTCCTTTCAGAACCACGGGTATGCCTGAGGACACGAAAGGCTTTCTTTGCGAGGCAGCTATGGAATTCACCCTGAGGAAGCACCGTTATTGGTAGAGAATGCCTGCCTGTCACCTCGATCTCTGGGTATGTCCGTTACATTTATTGGCGCAATTTGTGAATTCGGTTTTTATTTGGAAGTTTTCACACACCACCACAGAAAATGTTTTTTGGGGGAAAAAACAAATCCATTGTCCATGACTTCATATCATTAAACCATCTTAAAGCTAATGTTGTGAATTTAGCTGATGGTAGCATTTTCTTCTAAGTAGAATATGAGCGAAGAATTTGGACATTTATTCTAAAATGTCTTTTGTGGGAGCTGTCATCCGTCTTTCGTGTCGCTGACCTACTCAGAGACCAGCATTAAGGTGATTAATGAAGACGTTTATAGTCATTCTGAACGTCCGGGAGTGAGCCAGTCCTCACACCTCCTCTTCAGCGATGCTTGGGACCCACCTGTGATGCTGCGAACCCATCCCGTGGGCCTGCCTCTTCTCCTCCCAGAGCCCCTCACTAAGTGAGCTCTCCTCTGAGCACACCATCAGTTCTCATCTTCCATTTCCCTGTGACAAGCGCCACACTTGACAGTGTTGTGGAGTTCAGTTTTTGTTTTTCCTCAAGGGGTTTCAGGTACAACCATCATTTTTTTTATTAACTTTATGTATCCAATATAAAAACAGATCAGTGTCTAGAAAATCAGAAATCTTGAGAATTCAAATCTGTTTAAATTTTAAAAGGAAGATTTGTATCTAGTGGTTTCTGTATATTGATGAGTGTTTAAACTCTTTCCAGGTTCGTACAGCATCTTGAATTCTGAGATTTGAAAACCTTCTTGTGAAGTGCCAAGCATTAAGGGGATTTAAAATTTTACTTTTTGCTTATAAGGAAAATTTGGTAAACTAATCTTTCCATTTTTCCTTCTACTAACCTGTTTATTTGATATTAGGAAAGAAAAAGATCTTGTTTTCTTAATCCAGGATTTCCAAAATTACCAGTACTTTCAAACTGATCATTCCCAGAGGCAAAAGAAAAAAGAAAAAAATATTTTTCCCCAAATAATTTTTGCTAAAATACTTTCATAAGTTGCTAGCTTAAACCAAGAAAAATGACTATTATTACAATAGGTGTTAGAAAGTTTAATAAGCTAAATTCAATCTGTAGGTTCTGCAATTTCAACAAGAGATATAATTTATCAAAAAGCCCTAACATGCCCCAAAACATTTATATACACACACATTCCTATTTCTACTTATCTCCAGCTCAAAACAGAATCTGAAGTAGAACTTCTTATGCTTGATAAAGACTGGCAGTTTAGAGGGGGTTATTTTATTTAGGCAATATAAATTTGCATGAAGAAAATGGAAAAAAATTAAAAGAATTGAATTATCTTCTTCACCTTAAAAGTGGGATTGTATTGATAGTTATACTGTTTCACTGGGATTTGTTTCTTTGTAATTTTTTTTTTTTGTGTGTGTGTGACAGAGACAGAGAGAGGAACAGATATGGACGGGCAGAAAGGGAGAGAGATGAGAAGCATCAATTCTTCGTTGTTGGACCTTAGTTGTTCACTGATTGCTTTCTCATATGTGCCTTGACTAGGGGGCTACATCAGACCAAGTGACCTCTAGCTTGAGCCAAAGACCTTGGGATCAAGCTGGTGAGCCTTGCTTAAACCAGATAACCTCGCGCTCAAGCCGGCCATCTCGGGGTTTCGAACCTGGGTCCTCCGCGTCCAAGTTCGATGCTCTATCTACTGCTCCACCCCCTGGTCAGGCTGTTACCTCATTTTCTATAGAGAGCAATTTCTATTTCTTTGTGTGTTGTTTTGTTTTTGGGTTTTTGTTTTTGTTTTTGTTTTGGTAATTAAACTCTAAACTGATCCTGATAGAAATTTTGGTTGAGAAGTCTAAATTGCACTACAGTGTAGGGCTATTACCATTTTTCTGGGCTTCCATTAAAAGATGGACTGACCTTGTTAGACCATGGTCCATAAGAATGTGTGTCAGATTATAAGACGCTGAAAGGGGCAATGAGAACATGTCGTGTTTGAGGAGCTAATGTGGGCAGCGCTGCTGGTTAAACATTTGGACTGCACTTGGCGTTCATCACTTTGCACTAACTTCATATGGAGCAATCGTAATAAGGCCATTTAGTGTCATCATGACATTTCTGCTTACCCAGATGTCCTATAAATTCAATTAATTTCCACTGTGCCTGGGTCTTCAAAGACCATATGCTCTCTCTCAGGAATGTTTGTGCAATCTAATTGCCAGAAGCAAAACCTGCGCTATGACCCAGCGATGCTCTGACCCACAGTTAGCGACTCTATGGTCTGATCTCGTGGTAGTGTGAGGGAGGAATGCTGGTCCACCCCACTCTGTGTCTGAGCTACGGATGGAAGCGGTGTGCTTATTTGAATGATTTTAGAATACACTGGATAATCGTGCCCTCCCATCCTTAATGTGCTCTGCTCCAAAGGATGTTTGTGAGAAATCAGAAATAGGTGTAGCAAAGGAAGTATATCTCTCATTCAAAATGATTTATTGTGTTTCCATAACTGTTAATAACTTCCCCCTACAATGTGTCTCTCCTACTAGGCAATCCCAATAGCTTTCCTGCTGCAAAATACGCAATTCATATCTATAATGATTAATTTACATGCCTCCTTGACTCAGCTGAGGGATCCTCGGATAGGTGCTAACACATTATTTTGAGATGTGTCTGTGAGGAAGTTTCTGCAAGAGATCAGCATTTGATTCAGCAGACTGAGTAAGAGAACTGCCCTTCCTATATGGGCCTGTGTCCTAACTTACTGAAGACCCCGTTAGAACAAAACAGCAGAAGAAGGACCAATTCCCCCTCACTTCTCTTTTCTTGTACATTTTTCTTTCCCCTTTCTTTTCAAATTGACTGTGCCACATCCAGTGGAAAATCAAATTTTCACCCTTTTTCCTTTTAGAAAGACTACTCTAGGTGCACTTTAGCTGTGGACTGAGTGATTTTAAGTGAAAATGATAAGAGAAGTCCATTATTAAAGGTTCTCTAAACCATCAAATACATTTCTCAGAGATTTTTAAGCCAAAGAAAAAAAATTCAAATAAAGTTAGCGGCGTCCTCATGGACCCACAGATGGCAGTGGTGGTGGCTGCTGCCACCTGTTCAGCAGTTTGCTCCCTCACAGTCCCTGTTAGTGTTTTATGTTGGTTGGAACTTGTGGCCTTTTTGTATTTTTTTGTTTGTATATATCTTTTAATTCTAAAAAAAAAAAAAATTCTGTTAGACTGACACAGCGGTATCTTTGTTATTGGTCTCATCTCAGATTGCTGTTCATGAAAAAATAACATGATAAGAAGCAAAGATAATGTATGGTAAATTCTTTATGCCAAGTCAGTATCTCACATGCAGAAGTGCACTGAGCACGTTAAGTCCTTGTCAAGGAACACATTATTTTTCTGTTCAGCAATTCCCGGGCAGAGTGACAGCAACGAGTCTTCTGCGAATCCCACCTCATTCCGGAGTATGAGGAAAGGACAGAATGGAAATATATGAGGGACAATCCAAAAAAATGAACGGAAACTAGAACTTCTCGAGCCTTTGCCCATTAAGATACTCTCCTCTCACTAATATTCTGCTTTGTGTTCATATTAACTCTAACCTGATTAGCAGTCCTGAAGTCAGAGACCCATCCTGGGATGGCACTGTCAGCGTGAGAGAAAATTATGTTTGGAAAAGAAGTTCGGTTTGATGAAACACAGTGGCAAAATTATACGTCAGTCTCAGGATCAGGTCATTATTTGGAAAATAATTGGGAGGAAGCAGTAGCATAATCACATTTTCGTTCAAAGTTTTTCATAGTGGAAATGCTCATTCATTTATATAAAACACGAGAGTCATAACATGAGTACACATCTTGATCACAGTTCAGGTTCCCGGAAAAGAGAAAAACTTTCGGGGTGCCTCTGTGATCCACGTGCAGAAAACTCCAGTGCCATTTCTCCAACGTGACAACCCCACCCCTACTCTGCGAGGAGGACTTGGTTGGGTTTAATACAGAGAGTTGAAGGTCAGCTCCTGCCAGAGCACCCGCTGAAAGCCAGACACTTGAATAATCTTTTGTCTGCATTTCTGTTACTCAGGCTGTTTTTAACCTACCATTCCCAAATGGAGCCTACTTAATGACGTGGCCACCAGCAGCTGCCCCTCCGAGAGCCTCCAGCAATAGAAAAGCTTATTGCCCATCCTAGGTGTAGTGTCAATTTCCAGAAAGAAAGGTAACCTGATCTCCTAACATTCTGTTTGTACTTGCAAAGTGTAGCATGTCTGTATTGAGATATTCCTTCTGGGAGAGCATCACGCGCATCCAGCACGTTTCAGAGGTCACTGAAATATGTCAAGTTAGAGTCTGAATGAAAGCACCCCCTTGCCGGGAGCATTACCACTACGCAGAGCAGAAAATGAGCTTTACTAGTCACCAGATCAATAGGGTGTGTACGAATAACTAAGGTGCTCTTTGTTCCATCTTCTGTTCTCTCTCTCTCTCTCTTTCTCTCCCTCTCTCTCTCTCTTTTACTTTTTACTTCCTGGTTATTTAAAAAACAGAAAGTATGGCAAAAGCTTAACTCTTCATTATCCAACTTCAATTTTCTCAGTTCATAATATACTGTGAACACACCCATTGAGATGCACCCGGTCTGCAGTAGGATCTTAATTGTTTACTTATATCATATATTAAAAGTAAAGTCCATGTTTATAAATGTCCCCTTTTAGAATATTTAAATTATCAAAAGAGAAGTCTTCACAATGTCACAGATAATATGAATTTTATCTTCGGGTAAAAACAACACAAGTCACTCACCAGACTAGCTCTGTGGATCCAAGGCTTGCATGCTCTTCATTATTAATGAGATTCGGTTTAGTTATCCAAACAGATTATTTTTAAAAAGCAGAGGAATATTTTTTTGCATATAATTCAATATTATTATTCACATTTAGCAATCATGGTTGAGGAAGTGTTCCACTCGAGATATATACTTATCATGAGGACAATGAATAGAAAAACTGTAAGAAACAACATTCTATTTCTCCATATCTTCTGATATTTTTATAGTGCCACTCCATGTTAGAAGTATCCTTCCAACAAAAATGAACATCCTCTCATTGCATGTCGTAGTATCTCAAACCAAAACTCGGGGAAGGCTGAACACCACTCACAACGAGACTGACCTGTCATTCATGGCCTAGACAAGAGCTTCCCAAGCAAACTCAGTCAGACCTCAAGACACACCTACCGAAACACCTGTATTTTTATGGCATGATAATTTGAATCTTCACGAAATACAGAAACACAAACTTTTCTTCATAAACCTGGTCATACTTTAAATAACTTAAATCCATAGTTTATTCAAAAGGATAAATAAAATGATTAGTATAGGAAACTAACATGACTCAAAGGTACATTCCCAGAGGCCGTATGACTACTCAGAAGACGTGACTCACATCTATAGCATACATATATAATACATCTCAAAACTATGGCACCAAATCAGAAATTCAAATCAGAAATTTAAAGCTAGAAGAAACAAAAGCCAGTTTTTGAACTCCCCTACTTTCTGTACAAAAACGTTGAAGATTGGGGAGGTTGAGTTACTCTCAAAGTTAATAAAGAGCCATAATTAAACCTAGGTCTTAAGTTTTTCATACCACAATAAGTGATCTGTAGTTTGTTCCATTAATAATATTCAAGGTCTAGCATCAGGTTACTTATATTTAAATTATCTATTATCTGGAAATGTTTTAATTCCATGTTTCTTACTTTTAATATTATAGTATTCTGCATTAACTGCTAACAAATGTATTGCTCTGTTAGATCTGAAACAAGGACATGATATATTTTCACTTATATTAAGTAAACCAAAAAAAGAGAGACTTTATCGTAGTTTCTCTTGTTCCTCTTAGTGAAGTGTATGTACAAGTAAAGGTGTTTTAAATAGGGATGTGCTAATTTACCCAAAGAAATAGTCCTACACTATGAGGGCTGAAAGATCTGCAGGTTATCTTGACTCAAACCAATCATGATAATCGTTCGGATGTATTTACTCTTACTATGTGGTACAGACTCTTACTTTGTGCCAGAAACTATTTTTAAAATTTGAACCAACCCCATAAATTAGGTACTAATTTTATTCTCAGTTAATAGGCGAACTGGCTGCAGAACAGAGACGATAAATAATATGCACAAGGTTATATAGCTCGCGAGGGCAGGAGCTGGCAGACACATCCCAGCCCTAAGCCACTGCACTCCTGCCTCCATGATGAAACAGAGTTACACGTGTTCTTCCTACAAAGCACACATTTCAGTGGGGAACTTTTGTTCTTCTGGCTTGAAAATTTTTACGTAGATCAGTCGTTCTACAAAGGGGACATTCTAATATTGAGGATTGCCTAGCTCTTAATGTTTAGATCAGAAGATTTTAGGATATAGTCTCCATAACACTAGTTTTAGGAAACGTTAACAGTATTTCTTGAGAAAAACTATCTATAAAGTAATTCGAGGAATTTGGGATTGATTAAAATGAAACATTCTTTATTATGGCAATTCTCGAGACTAGAACGTGGATATTCATTGTGATTCTTCAAGAGTAATAGTGTATCTCCATTTTACCATATGAAACCCATTTGATGAACGAATACTATTGTGTTTATTTAAATATTTAACCAATATTATTAACAAAATATTTTGCAAAATATCTTATGTGCTGGTGGTGCTGGGGTAAGGAGTGGTATAGTTCTACAACTATGTACTCTGTTTAGTGGGGAGTGGGTTTGGGAAAGCCCTGTTGTTAACTCAATATTTCTATTTGTACAAAATCAGAGAGATGCATCATTTGTTCTAGGTTAAAGATATTTAACATAATCTTATCAAATACCTATAATTCTTTGGATATCTATTTCATGCTGAAAATAAAGAATTCTTTTTTCTTTTCTTTTTTTCTAAAGTGAGAAGAGAGAAAAAAAAGAGGGGGAAGAAGCAGGAAGCATCAACTCATAGGAGTTGCTTCCTGTTTGTGCCTTGACCGGGCAAACCCAGGGTTTCAAACTGGTGACCTCAGCAATCCAAGTCAATGCTTTATCCACTGCACCACCACTGGTCAGGCCAGAAAATAAAGAATTTAAAAATAGTTTTCAAACTGCATTGCATGCCTTCCTTTTCACAATTTGTGCATTTCATTATGTGATTAAAAACAAAAACAAAAATGAAAACGTAAGATGTAGTGTGGTATATACAATTCATCCTAAAACATGTTGAAATTTGAAATTCAAACATCTACTTAAGAATAGTACTAGCCTTTCATTTATTAGCAGTGTGAATTTGTGTGTAGCTGTGAAAATTTTCTATTAAAAGTACATTTACGTTATATTAGAAATTTTATTTAAACAGCGGTTCTCAAACTATAGAGTGCAGTGGAATCACCCAGAGGGCTTGTTAAAACACAAATTGCTTATCAGTAGGTCTGGGCTGGAGACAGAAAATTAGCATTTCTAACACGTTCCCCAGATGATGTTGATACCACTGGTCTCAGAAGCACAGTATCAAACCACTGGGACATTAATCCTCACAAAAATATACACGGCAAGAAATATTTGTGATTAAAATATTATTTTTAAAGACTATCATTCAAAGTGAGCCATCCTGCTGTTTGGATTCTCAGATTAAGCAAATCACATTAATAAATAATCCAGGTGAGTAACTGACACGGCATTTCAAATGTAGAATATTTAGATCACCTCCCCCTTCCCTCTGCTTTTCAGACTAGTGCAGCGATGAAATCTGAATTATGTGGTGGCTATTACTCTACCTAAAATCAATTCCGTCTTTGGTGTGGAATACATTTTAAATAAACCATTAGATCCAAAACACACACCACGACTCGAGTCTTACCTGTATTTATTCCTGGTGATCAACTCCACTACCACGGATGTCCTGTAAAATAAAAAAGGAAATAATGTTAGTAACCATAGAGACAAGCTTCCCAAATCATTCAGTCTCCCAAATCAGTAGGTTTATGGTCAGGATGCGTAGGTTTTAGGGGAAAGGATTAGAGGGACTGCCTTCTATTCCTTCTTGTTTCATTATTATGTCTAGAGACAAACCCAGAAAACTCTCCTCACCTACTCTGCTGTCTGAGAAATGAAGGCTGCTCTGACGCCTCCTGTATTTCTGAAATGTGCAGATTTTTGTTTTTGCTCCTATATTTTTCAACTCACTTGCTCAGAACACTGTAGTACTCAGACACTGGTCATGAACAGTTATAGTTATTTGGTAAAATAAATTAATTAGGTGCTATCTAATTGTAGCAGCCATAACAGAAATCAATTGGAAGTCATTAAGAGATTGTAATTACATTCAGGGAAACTACTATAATTCAAAATTCATATTGCTTAAGTAAATGGGAACTGCTAATAAACTCTCTCCCATTAATTTTAGAAAGACTTAGCAATTATAATGATCAGAGTGATATCCACATATTTGCCACAAGAATAGTAGGAAGATAGCAAGCATAGTGATTAAGTAGGCAAGAGCAGAAGAAATAGGTATAAATCTTTGAAAATTTTCACTAGATGCATATATACTTTATAAACATATATACATAGCTAGCGTTTTAGATTGCAAGACATAACACTCAGATAAAGCAATCATAGCCAGAAAATTGTCCTCCCAAATGTCAGTTAATGTTTGATCAAGTGTAAAGTTGATCTGTATGTGAGGAAGAGTCATTAGAGACCCAGATGGAAACCAAATCAGAAGCATAACCAGGTGACTGACCATGTAAGATGTTTTAGATTAGGGTCAGAACCTCAAGTCTAAATTAAATATTTTCCTCAAAGAAATGCACATCAATTTGCAGTTAGCATGAGTATGACCCATAATCCAGAAAAAAAAAAAAACACAACCCAAAACAGCTGTTGAGATGTGTGGATCATGAGTCTAAAAATGATATTTGCTAAAAGAGGGAAATGACAGCAGAGATTAAAAAAAAATTACAAAAGAGCAAAAATATCAAAAATTTTTAAAAACCCAAGTGCTTCAATTTAGAGCAATAGTTTCAAGACCCATAATAATAATAAATTTATCAAGCAGGAAAACCTGAGAGTAGTGTTTTAATTCTGTGGCATATTGGATTTTTACTGAAACAAGGTAGGTTCAAGATTTTTTTTTCAAACCTTGCAGCCATTTGCTTTTTAAATATCCTGACAATACAATATTAATTCTTTACTTAAAAAGGAAATGTTTTCCAATCAGATTGTGAGACCAGCATTACAGTGACACCAAAAGTGAAAAGGGATACATAAAAAAAATTAAAAAAATAAAAATAAAAGAATGCAAGTTGTTTTAACATCAGAAAAAATCAAAACTTGTAATTCATCATATTAAAAGGCTAGAAACAGGCCCTGGCCAGTTTGCTCAGTGGTAGAGCGTCGGCCTGGCGTGCAGGAGTCCCAGGTTCGATTCTCGGCCAGGGCACACAGGAGAGGTGCCCATCTGTTTCTCCACCCCTCCCTCTCTCCTTCCTCTCTGTCTCTCTCTTCCCCTCCCGCAGCCGAGGCTCCATTGGAGCAAAGATGGCCTGGGTGCTGAGGATGGCTCCATGGCCTCTGCCTCAGGCACTAGAATGGCTCTGGTTGCAACAGAGCGATGCCCCAGATGGGCAGAGCATCGCCTCCTCGTGGGCGTGCTGGGTGGATCCCGGTCAGATGCATGCGGGAGTCTGTCTGAATGCCTCCCCATTACCAACTTCAGAAAAACACACACACAAAAAAGGCTAAAAACAGAAAAGACATACTTTTTCAACAGGTTCAGAAAGAAGCATTTGATAAACTTAGCACCTGCTCAGGATACAATTTATTAGCAAATTAGGTATATCAGAGAATTTTCTCAGCCTAATGAATGGTATCCACAAAATACCTACAGCTAACATCTTATTAAATGGCGAAAAAATAGATTACGTGCTTTCTATCCAAGGGAGGAGCATGTCAATGATAGTCAATCTCACCACTTTCTTTCAGCAATATATTAGAGGTCCTAGTCAGTACAATAAAACTATTTTTAAAAGGCATATAGATTGAAAAAATGATATAAACAAACTTATTTGCAGATGGCATACTTGTGCATTATACTATTCTAATGAGTTGAATATAAGCTAGTATTACAAAATACATTTAACAAGGTAAAATGATATTAGCTATATATATGTACTATCAATATACACTTAGGGAATCAAAATTTTAAAATCCTAACTTACAAAAACATCAAAAAAATAAAATGCTTAGAAATAGATTGACTTTAATGTGTATAAGACTTATTCATTGAAAAGTCTGAAATATCACTGAGAAAAATTTAAAAATCACTTAAGTAAATTGATATTTATTCTGTTTATGGATTATACAATTCTTTACAACTAAAATGACAAATCTCCTCTGCTCTACAAATTCAATATTTCCTAATCAAAATCTTTTTAAGGTTTTGACACACTAGTTCTAAAACTTATATTAAAATAGCAAAGTAATTATAATAGTTAAAACATTTTTTTTAAAAGAAGATTAGAGGTTTACACTATCTGATTTTAGTTTTCTACAGATATAAAAATAATGTGATATTAATGAAAAGACAGACATATCTCTCCAGAATAGAGAACTGAAGAATAGTCTATTGAGTTTTTATAAGATGGCAACGTAATTCTGAGTAAATTCTGTGTGACATTGAGTTAGACAAATTTTTATTATAGAGGACACAGAAATCACAAACTCAAAAAAAAGTTGGTAAAATGGTATTCACAACCTCAGCAGCCCAGCCTTGAGGAGAATCTTTTCTACTAATGGATGGTGACAGGTTCTTGCACCAACAGATATTCTAAAGCTCTGGGTCTCCTTTGGAGATGGTTCCTGTCTTTGCCTCACATGCATTCCTCCTCTCATTCCAAGCATCAAGGAGTAGACTATCCTGTCAGGGAGACTTTCCATTAAACTTCCCATGGAGAACTCTCTAGCTGTCAAATCTATACTTTTGAAATGATAATATATCCAATCCATCCACATACTGCTCTTTCCCTAAAACATCCCACGTGACCAGGGGACCAGAGAAAGCGTGGGCACTCTTCTACAGTAATCAGAACTTGGGATCTGAGTCTTGGGACCAATTCAAATGTCCCATTTGTGTGTGATCCCCTCCTGTTATTTCTGTTACCTGATCTCCACCAGTTTCATTCTTTTCCATCTTACATTTTCTCATCGCGTTGAATCACAAAGAGAGGGGACCACAATGTTCATATGCATTTATCTATGGGTCTGTTTCATGTTTTGTAAAACATGCCAAGAATAAGTATATATATGAGAGAAGCATACCACCCTACTCCACTCAGTAGAGACAAGATCCAACTGTCCATGAGAGTTTGAAATCCCAATGATTTGCTATTATCTTGCTTAAAAAGGTTTATATCACATTTTAATCAAATAAATTTAAGTTAGGTCTAATTTCAGCATGCCTGTTGGACAGCAACCACTTCTGCTGATAATAAAAGTGAAATATGATGGTCTCTTCTAAACATATTAAAGAACTAATTTAAAAAATTACTCAAGAAGACAACAATGTTTATATAAAAAAATAGTAACTAAGCCATCATACAATTTTTAAAAGACAAATAACTCAAATAAAATAAGATATTCAATAACTAGTTGGATAATTTATTTGTAAAAAGCTTTTGGCATTTGTATTTTTATGTGAGTGCACTGATGTGGATGAAAAAGGAGATTTTGTTGCAAGTTATAAGGTCATAGAGTTTATTATATAAATCAATCAAGCAATCAAAAAAATATTGAGCTCTAAGGAGAGAGAAAGAACAATTTATAGAAAAGATGACCTTTTAGGAAGTTTCTCAATTATTCTTGTTACAAGGTGATCAAATAATGTATTTTTTTATGAATATGGAGCTTATTTCCTCAAGTATTCAGGTATCATGCATTTTAGTCAGAATTATTCTGATTGGCTTGAGAAATGACATTTAAATTAATTTATTACCTAGATCTGAAAGGCATCATTGGGTGCACAACTAAGAATGCATGAAAGAACAACCTTACTTAGGGAAAAAAGAAATAGTTTGATATGACTGAGGTTACAGAGAGAGAGTCTTGAGAGAGAAGGGGTAGAGGTGGCAGGTTATGAAAGGGTTACATGCTCTATGAGAAAGTTCATTAAGCTATTTTACTGGTGTTCTTTTTTTAAAAAGTGATATCAGAATCATAAGGGTATTCTTCAAAAAATGGAGATCGTCACAACAAGGAAATGTCTAATCACTTAGAGTTAGAGAATCACTCTTTACGTAGTGGAGAATCCAAGACGGGTTTCAAGGGGAAGTGTGACAGGGAATTGGGGGAATAAATGAGTGAGGAAGAGAGAAATAGTTCCAAACCCACAGAAATGTAGACTTTGTGAAATAAAATCAAAGTTAGAGGCTATGGGTCATTATCGAAAACAGAGATATTCCACCCTTTTTTTCCAGTCTGTATTAGATAAAACAATCCTATAAATATTAAGCCAGAAGAGCACATTTGAACAAATTCAAGAATTACCATAACACTTCCCAATAAAGCAGATAATTAAATGGAGAATTACATCACTGCCTTTTCTGCTTTCAAAATAGTCCTCGCAGGACACATATTATCTTCTAATCAATTTAGATATTGTAAAATTTCAACTTGACTGAAATTAGTTTGTACTTTCTTATTACCAATCAGAGGATGCAGTTCAATCTCCAATATATATTTTTTCGGTGGGTGAGATCAGAAACAGAGGAGTAAGTTTTGGTGATTTTATAGCTAATACCCTGAGCACACAAAACAAAATGAAATTTGGAAGCATTTTATCTTTTTACAACTGATCTTTTAACATTCCTAAAAAATAAAAAAAAACCCCACAAAAATAATCTAGGTCTTAGTGGGTTCTTATCAGAAAAAATAACTACAAAAATACAATTTTAATTGTCACAGATGCTCTGGCTGTTGGCTCAGTGGTAGAGCGTCTACCTGGCATGTGAAAGTCCCCGATTTGATTCCTAGTCAGGACACACAGGAGAAGCAACCCTCTGCTTTTCCTCTCTTCCCCCTTCTCTCTCTCTCTCTTTTCCTCTCTCTCTCTCTCTCTTTCTCTCTCTCTCTGTCTTCCTCTCCTGCAGCCATGTATCAACTGATCTGAGTGCATTAGCCAGGGCACTGAGATGATTCCTGGAGTCTTTGCCTCAGGCAGTAAAAATAGATTGGTTACAAATAGATTGGTTACAAACATGACCCCAGATGGACAGAGCATTGGCCCCATCAGGGGTTGCTGTGAGGATCCCAGTTGGAACACATGTGGGAGTCTGAATCGCTACCTCCTCTCCTCTCACTTAAAAAAAAAAATTGTTACAGAAAGCCTACATGATAAGCCTTTGATTCAGGTCAAGTTAAAGACTCTAAAACTAAACAAACTATTTCTATATGTAAAAGATCTTTCTGGTAAATAATCCTAGTTTCTGAGCTTTAAAAAATTTGTGGAATACCTGGGTAGCCCTGTTAACTAGACTGAAATACTTGTACTTTGTTCATATGGTAATAACAGCATTTAAGTTTGTCCTATTAAGTTTCTATTGGTTTCAAGTGACCTAGAGGAGTGTCAAGATTGCTTAAAAGAATTGTTTTAAATGTGAATAAGGGTTATTAAAACCATTTATATACATACATATATATATATACACACACAGTATACAAATATTGATCAACTTACGACCTGTGCAACTTATGACCATTTGACTTTACGACCACAATCGCTAGCCATGACTGCTCTGTGTCTGGCAGTGCAAGCGTTGCCCAGCTGGGCATAGGACAGTGTGGACCAGCTTCCGGCAGCACTACCATCTCCGTGTGCACCATTTCAACTGTTATCCCAGACTCAGTACATCAATTTGTGTTTTGTGTCTTAGATATTTTTCATCAAACCCCTCCCAAGATGTCTACCAAGAGGACATTGTCTTTGCAAATATTAAGCCAGTTGTACTGGTAATGCAGTGTTTTACTTAAACCTGACAAATGTAAAATAAGAAACAAAATGGTGTAGAGATGATACAAATGGCATAAAAGGAACAAAGAAAATTATGATATATAACAATAATAAAAGAAAATGATGACAAAATATGACTTAAAGATTTTTATAACATCATTTCACAGTACTGTACATATAGCCTACTCAACGTATGATCAAATCGTGGTACAACCAGTCTGTGGGAACCAATTGTGAGCACTAGCTGTATATATAATAATATATTTTCAAGTGAATTAAACTTAGTACTTTATTGCTTTAAAATGTTAAGAATGGCATAGGAAACTACTTTTCTTGATGCCAGAGGTTAGTAAAGTTTACTTGTTGCATTTCCTTGCTATAAACTAGTATATGAGTTTGGGCCCAGTATGGTAGGCAGACCCTAAAAGAGCTCTCTACACTCAATCCATGCCATCTTCTATTTACACCTTGGTGTGGACCTATTTATTTGGTTGTCATACTGTAAAAGAAAGTATTCAAAGCCTTTGGAAGTATATTGATTTTCTTTACTGCCACAATAATTTAGCCCAAACTTAAAAATGAAAATAATACTAATGTATTATCACAGTTTTCTTGCTAAGGCGTCCTCGTAAGGGTTAGCTGGGTCACGCGCTCAGGGTCTCACCAGGCTGCAATCAAGGTGATGTGCACACTGCATAACTGGTGCTTATTCAGATGATTGACAAAATTCAATTCCTTGAGATTATGCTGAGTTCCTTCTTGTCTTGATAGTAGGCTAATCACCCCTTTTGATGAACTCAAAGGGAGCTGATCAGGAAACTTCATTATTTCTGAAAAAAATTATTTTGCCTTATAAGGTGATGTAATCATGACAGTAATATATTCACAGATTCTGTTCACATTTAATTAGAGGGCCATTAAAGACCTCATTTTAGAATTCTGCCTATCACGGAGCGAATAAAACTATATAGTGGATACTCATAAGACCTACTCCCAACCTGTCGTGTCCAGAGAACACTTCTCTCACCATGGCAGTAAGAAATAAGATTGGCAAAGAAACCCCAGCATTATTAAAGAATTCTGTGTTGGTTCTTGTAGGTCTGAAATCCCAACAGAAATTGCTACTCTCAACATGAGGCTCCCAAACACCATGAGGAGATGGGATCAGGAGGAACGGGCCTAGCGGCAGTACTCAATTACAAGGACTAGGTAGATGTGGTTACCATCATAGATAGCAGACCCAAAGCACTGATCAGAATAATCTGATCTGCAGAGATCATTGGCATTGGCTAGTTGACCATAGAGTTCCTTGGACTGAGATAGAGGGACAACCTACTACACTGTTACTTGATCCGTATTAACAGATCAAGTCTAACGAGCACATGTCGGCCTTGAAGGAGTGAAACCAGGAACCAAAGGCCCTCAGTACATTCCCAGAGCAGGCGGGTCATGGGCTGACTCCCCGCAGAGAAGTAGAAGCTGGGAAACTTGAAGAAGGACCTGGTGGCACCATCAAAAGTTCACGCTGCTCGTCCTCCTGCCAGACATTCTTAATGGAATTTGCAGCCCTTGACTGTGGTGACTGCACTTGGAAAGGGAAAATAATCAGGCTTTTCATGAATTCCTGGACGCTGGCTCTGAACCAACACCTGATGTAGGGATACACCTAAGCACGGTAGTCAGCCAGTCGGAATAGGGGCCAGGGAGGCTGGGGAAAATGGAGCTTTGCCTGACGTTCATCTCACAGTGAACCTAGTGGTTCCCAGAACCTACTTATCTTGTGGGTACTATGTCTTTCCTATTAGAATACATAATTGGACCAAGTCATAGGCATACTCAGAAACTGGCAGGATCCCCGTATTATTCCCCTGACCTGTGTGGAATGAGGGTTATTACGGTAGGAACGACCATCTGGAAGCCACTAGAAGGATATAACCTACAAAAATAGTAAACCAAAGACAATGCCACATTCCTGAAGGGATTTCAGAGATGATTGTCCCAATTCAAGACTTAAATAATGCAGGAATGGCATTTTTCTTACCATATTCGATTTCAACCTGTCTAACTGGCCTATAAAGAAGGCAGATGGATCTTAGAGAATGACAGTGGATTACTACGAAGTGTTTTGTTGTAATGACTCTAATTAGAGCCATTGTTCCAGACGTGCTTTTGTAGCTTAAACAACTCCGCAAATTTTTTGGCACTTGGCATGAAGCCAGTGATCTGGTGAATGTTTTCATTTAATGTCTCTTAACAAAAGTAATCGAAACCAGTGGGGTGCCAGCAACACACCTTGACCATCTTATCTCAGGGACATATTAACACTCTAGCTCTGTCATGTTTTCATCTGCAAAGATCTTGGCTGACTTTCCATTCCAAAAAACAGCCCCCTGGCTCATTGCATTAATGCCTGTGTGAAGCTGGCTGGACCTGGTGACTAGGAAGTAGCTACTACTCTAGAGACATTGCTAGGATGTGTGCATTCCAGAGAGTGGAAAATCAAGCCCATAAAAATTCTAGGCCTGCTGCCTCAGTGACATTTCTAAGAGTCCATGGTCTGTGTACTGTTTGATATTTCTTCTAAAGAGAAGGGTAGGTTGCTGAATCTAATCTTCCTAATAGCATACTTAAATATAGTATATGTTGCCTTTAAAATCCAAAGAAAGTCGCTAAGCATTTTGACTTAAGTGTGCTACTTTTACTCATTTACTGGGTGATCCCAGAAGCTGACATTTTTTAGTGGGGCTAAGAAAAAGAGCCCTACTGTATTAAATCTAGGATACCAAGTAAGCTGTGCTCCCATGGATTGTATGATAGAGCCGTTTATGTGGTGTTTGAAGTGTCAGTAGGACCTAGGGGTCCTGCTTGGAGTTTTGGGGGAATCATAGTTTAGAATCTTTCAAGTTTGGGAGCAAAGCTTTGTCATCCTCTGCAGATAAGTACTCTCCTTTTCATAAGCACTTTTTTTAGCTTCCTACTGGGTTTTGGTAAGAGATTGCATGCTGGACTCAGGGCTGCCATTGAGAACTGAGCATTGGAATGAGTAAATGTTGATAGTCAACACAGCTGTCACGCAGAGCAGGTCTACATCCTTCAAGGGAAGTGGAATCTATGAGTTCAGACTTGAGCAAGTCCTAATGGCACAAGTAACTCAGTGATAGTGTCTTGTTCCCTCTGTTGCAAATATATTAATTTCTCTCTTTTTTTTTTTGTATTTTTCTGAAGCTGGAAACGGGGAGAGACAGTCAGACAGACTCCCGCATGCGCTCGACCGGGATCCACCTGGCACGCCCACCGGGGCGATGCTCTGCCCACCAGGGGGCGATACTCTGCCCCTCCAGGGCGTCGCTCTGCCCCGACCAGAGCCACTCTAGCGCCTGGGGCAGAAGCCAAGGAGCCATCACCAGCACCCGGGCCATCTTTGCTCCAATGGAGCCTTGGCTGCGGGAGGGGAAGAGAGAGACAGAGAGGAAGGAGGGGGTGGGGGGTGGAGAAGCACATGGGCGCTTCTCCTATGTGCCCTGGCCAGGAATCGAACCCAGGTCCCCCGCACACCAGGCCGACGCTCTACCGCTGAGCCAACCGGCCAGGGCCAATTTCTTTCTCTTGATCTCCACTTACGGCCCATGGGTAGTTCCCTATGACAAGTTAATTGAGAAATGAAAAACTTGAAGTTAACAGATAAATGGGTCTGCACAAGAAGCACCCAAAGAAGAGAGCTGCAGGACTACAGCCCCACACCAGATGTCCCTCTGGGACAAAGAAAAGCCATTCTGACTTGCCACAACTGTTCTTTTTGTCAACTGCCTCCTAACTAGACACTTAAATCTGACTATGAGAGCCAACATGCTGACTCCGCACCTAATGACTTTTTTTTTTTTTTTCCTAATGACTTCTTAATGTCCCTCTTGGATTGGATGCAATCAACAGTAGTGGTCATGTCACTTTCCTTTCCTATTGATTTTCTGAATGTCATTGTCTTCCACTCAGAAGGTCATTGAGAGGGACAGATGTGTATAATGCTGAGTAAATCATTGATTGCAGAGGTGTGTGTATTTATGTGTTGGTTATACAATGACATATTGTCTAAATATTTTTTTATTTAATCCATAATTTGGCCAATTTGATATTGAATTGGTACTCTTGATAAGCCTTTCAATTTACATCTAATATCA
Organism: Saccopteryx bilineata; assembly: GCF_036850765.1. Taxonomy (NCBI): domain Eukaryota; kingdom Metazoa; phylum Chordata; class Mammalia; order Chiroptera; family Emballonuridae; genus Saccopteryx; species Saccopteryx bilineata. The sequence goes on from NC_089495.1 coordinate 9,146,105, forward strand.
TATAAGACAATAATAAGTCCCATGGGCATTTCTACAAATCAGTGGGGAGAAAAATGAATTGGACTTAATTTAGACTGCAACAAGTATGGCTTATGTCCCTGATTGGATACTTTATGTAAACCTGGAAAATTAATTTGGTATAACCACAGCAATTTCGGTGTTGACCACATGTGAGAACATTATGATTTTTAAAGGATACATCATCTCTACTATAGAGTTCAATATTTCTAACCCCATCTTGAGTGTTAGAAATATTAAACTAAAACTAGTATGCCTGACCAGACAGTGGCACAGTGAAGAGTGCATCAGCCTGGGACGCAGAAGACCCAGGTTTGTAACCCCAAGGTCATCAGTTTAAGGGGGGCTTATCAGCTTGAGCAAGGGGTTGCTGGCTTAAGTGTGGAATTATAGACATAACCCCATAGTCACTGGTGTGAGTCTAAAGGTTGCTGGCTTGAGGCACAAGGTCGCTGGCTGGAGCCCAAGGTCATTGGCTTGAGCAAGTGGACACTGGCTTGGAGGGTCCTCCGGTCAGGGCAAATATGAGAAAGCAGTCAATGAACAACTAAGGTGTTTCAACAAAGAATTGATGCTTCTCATCTCTCCCCCTTCTAGTCTGTCTATCCCTATCTGTACCTCTCTCTTCTCTGTGTCTGTCTCTCTCAATATATATATGATATGATATGGTTTCATTCTAAGTCCATGTTCTACAAAAAGCTTAATGTTTCTTATTTCTGGATAAATTATTTCAGTGAATTAGTTCATGAGGAATATTTCCTTTCCTCCTTCTTTGCAATGACATCTAGGTTCTAGGTATCATTGACATAGTGTTCGCCTCAATAAACCTTTATGTGCAGAATGATTAGTGGGAAGGATGGAGTACAGACTCTCTTAATCTGACATTTGCTGTCATATGGCAAAAATATGACCCAGGCATTTCTGTATGCTCCCAAAGGGAATGTGAAAATCAGCTGATATTTTGACTAGTGACATGCCTGATAAGGACAGATGTACCCTATAACCTAATGGTGTAAGAGTCAGCTGAAACTAGGACTGGACAAATGGCTTGGAGTCTTGGGGAAGTCCGCAGCACCCAGCCACTAAGGCTAAGAGAGCAGAGATACCCACTGAACCCTGAACAGGTATGAGACAGAAACATGCACTATCCGCCTATTTTCCATGACCCTTATTCTCGCTTCCCAGGAAAGGCTGAGGGATTCCGAGCATCGCTGAGACCGGGAAGAAGATGACTATGAAGGCCCAGCCTAGACATGTGGGTTCTTTATCGTGCAACAGGCTTGCTCATTATTTCTGTTGTATTTCTCTTTACCCAATTTCCGAGAGAAGAAGAAGAGCTGTGTTTGTAACTTGTTCTGTCTTGATTTGGGGGCAATTGCTCCTGCTGAGGTATGGAGATGGAGATGTGGATGTCTCATTTTATAATCAATATTTCCACAATTTGTCTGAGCCTTATTTTATTTGATACACATTCTTTTTCTATTGGTTCAGAAACATGGGGGGAGCAGGACATGATAAACAGCCTTAAACAATGAAAACGTCATCATGGATTAAGTTATCAAGTCATGTATTGATTTATTAAACACATTTTTATTCTAAGTTCCTACTATATTTTGGGATTTGGGTTAGACCCTAGAAATAAATAATAAACACAAGCCTGTTCGATCCCTGAACTCATGATGCTTATGGCTTAGTAGAAAAGATTGATATTTGCTAAATTACAACAATAGCACATATTACTATTTCAAACTGAGATAATATATTGCAAGCGCATTACGAAGGAAATTGACACGGATTGATTTTTAAGGGAAAGGAGTGGGATTCCAGAAAAGACTTTCTTATAAAACTGAACGGTGACCTGAGATTTTCAGCATGAGCAGTAAACCAGGTACCAACCTGGAGGGGAAGAACTGCACACAGAAGGACCGGCAATAGTTACGTCCCACCATCATGCTTATTTATACCAGAGCCGTGAGCCAATTAACACTACTAGGGGCTCCTGATCTTGAAGAACAGATTTTAGGCAGACTATGTTTACTGGGAGCTTTGGAAATAACTTTTCCCAACAGGGTCCAAATCTATGTTCTGGAGACCTAACTATGGTAAACAAATCAAACAGAATTTTCATGGAACACACAGAGAGACGGCTGATGTGGTTCAAGAGCAGAGACTGAGCAGGGAAGGAGAAAGCAGCAGTGGAGTTAGAGAGAGGAGTGCCTTGGTGAGAACTGTGCATGACTTTTTTTTTTTTTGTATTGTATGAACAATGAGAAGCAATTAGGAATTTTATGATCAGATACCTGTTTTAAGAATGTCATTCTTGTTGCAAGGTGGACAAGGAACTGGGAGGTGAAGAGTGGTAATAGAGTCGATATAAGGTTGCCCAGGTGAGAAACTGGTAATAAACTAAAGAAAAAGCACATGTTTTAGAGATATTTAGAACTAGGAACTGTAATGCAGGGAGACTTATGTGTCTGACTTGGACAATGTATACCTTGTGGCTGTATCATTCGTGATTAGGAATCATGTACGTGCTCATAGTTTAGGAATGAAAAGATGAAAGTTGGGTTTTGTATATATTTAGCTTCAATTGTATGTTCCAGATGGAGTAAAATTAAATTTATATAGTTCTGAAGCTTATAGGAGGACTCAGGCATTCATATATAATATTGGGTCATTGTGAAACAATGAAAGTGACTAAACAAACATATGAAGTTTCTTCCAAAGAGAACTTGGATTAAACAAGAAATGAGTGTCTCCAAATGTAATGATCGGTAGGAGAGGACAAGTATGCAAATGACTGGAAAAAGGATCAAGCAGGAAAAACATAAGAAAACCAGGAGCATGTGGTTAGGGAGTGGTTCTTCTGAAAGGAGCTGGTGGCCACCGTATTTAAATGACAATGTCAAATTAGAGGATGGAATAATATTCATGGAATGAGATGGCATGAAAGTCCAATTCAGCCTCAGCAAACAATAGTTTTGGAGGAAGTCTCTAAGGGATCAAATACTGAATGGGTTGAGAGGTGGGAATGAATGGGAGGTAAGCCCTCTTGTCTAGTGTGAACAGAGAGGATTCTTCCAGAAAGAGTGGCGGAAAATGGTAGGTGAGTGATGGCGAGACAGCTGAAGGGCAAGATGAAGTGGCCTTTGGGTAGCTGATTCTATTGTTGCTGAAGATACCCTGTATTTAAGTTTACAAAAGGAGCATTCATTCTGATTGAATATTAAAGAAAAATTTGATTTCACAAATGGTGGTTGACTATTGAGGTGAAGAGAGAAAGAGTGGTCATTCAAAGCACAGGTAGGGATGGGCCCACTTAATTATTTCCTCAGATGTTTACTTAGTGCCTATGTAACGGGCAGCTCTGAGCAATGGAACCACCCGGGATCAGGGAACATTTCTATGGATCGTGGTCTTGACTGGCCCCACACAGTAAAATAATGCATTATCAGAGAACAATCTGTGTCACCATTTTACATTTAACTGGTAAAGGGAGCATGATTATTATTCTAAAGCTATGTACTACAGTGAACTCATGTTTTCATTTGTAACCAGACTCACTTAAACCATAAAACCCTGTGTAACGTGGTCTTTGCCAGAGTCTTTCTTCAAAAGGGTAGATGAGCTAAGTATATAAACAGAAACTTAACTGAACTGTGAAATTTTATTATTGTTATTGTTCTCAACTTACTTAGTTGAATTTTAATGCTCAAAGACTATCAAAGCATAGCCACAGGAAAATGCCCTGCATTGCAATTGTTTGTTTAGAAGTCTATAAATATTATTTTATTTACACCAAATTCTCTAGTGAAATATTTGCCTTCTTTTCAGTCTTCCTAACCATTTTCTATAAAAATGTACAAGTTTTGAAAGCTAGAGATACTTAAATCTGATGTCAAATTGTAATTTTGCTACTCGACTGAAGGAATAGAATGACACTATTGCTCAATTTATTAACAAAAACATTTAAGTAACAATATATTTTTTTTCTTAATTTCAAGGACACTTCAACTTATCTGTCAATAGTCTCAAAAGTGCCGGCTATATATTTACAAGGGTATTAGGAAAGAGTTTTGCTTTTCACAAGTGCATAGGGGAAAATTAAAATGCTACAAAATGCACACCGGAGCAACTTGATGTTCCTATCTATCCCTGCCTCTATCAAAATAAATAAATACAAAGTAAATGAAATGCCACAAAAAGGATGACACTGAAAGAATGTGCATTCTAGCATCATCTAGCAAGGGAAATTTGCCAAACTTTCAACTGTCCTTACTTACCTCATGGATTCACAGTACCAGGTGTTTTCTCTCCTTTTGACTGACATCATCCACTTGGCTTCGATTTAGCAAAATACCTTGATAATAAAATTACACACTTTTCGCTTACTAGTTAAGATTAACTTTCATCATCTCACTTTAAGTTACAGTATCCTTATTGCATGTGTGGGTTATTAGAAACAAGCCTCATTCCTCAGTTTGCTGTTAAGTGCTATCTAAGTACTGAGTTCTACACAGAGCATTAGAACCGGGAAGCCTGGAATGCTAACCGAAACAGGTGGTATTTTCAGACGGAAGCCAGCCACCACTGAGTTCATTTATATCAGGTAATTACATTTCTCATTACTTTTCCTGGTGAGGCCAGACTGGTTGTTTACTCCACAGGGAATACATACATAAAAATTGTGTTTTCACAAGTACTTAACACGTTGGTGGCAAAATAGAATCCAGAATATAAAAATTTTCAGATTCCAATCAGATGTAATTTTCTTATAACTAAAAATGTACATGAAAATTTAAGAATTTTATCTACTGTATTATTATCAAGACATACTACTGTTATGTCTTTGTTATTAGCAAGACCTTGAGCAATAGGAAATCTCTAAGATGAAGTAATAAAAGCCTTCAAATTCTAAAAGTTCAGAAATGCTCCTGATACAAATTTATTTTTCTTAAAATTAAGCTGTGAATATCACCAGTAAACATCATGTTACTTTGACAGAGAGATCGATAAATCAATAGACTGATATTCAACTTTAGCTAGGTTGTGATTCTGAGCCTCACCCTTAATGGACAAGGAAAGAAGTTATCTTCTCTTGTAAGGGCAGAGTCATGGAGATCCATCACACTGAGGGTGTGTAGAGATGTCTCAGGAAGTCTGAGACTGGACGGTGCTTTTACCTTAGAGACGTAAAGATACATCAACAGCTAATGTACTGTGCTCAATTTAAAATCCATTGAGCTAAAGATTATTGTTATTCTTAAATGCTATTATGTCTTGATTATATGCCGGCTTTTTATGAGAAAACCTAGTATATTTCATTTGCAATATTGTGGCCTCATAAGTGGGAGTGAAGGTAAATGAAGAAGTGCATATACTGGGAAAATGTGTATTAAGGTCCGTCCTGCTTTATACAACCCCCAACTCTCCCTATCTCCAATTCATTTCATCCCTCAAATTCTTCCATTCTCCCTGTAATTAATACAGGGGCCAGATTTTGTTCTCCATTATTGTATTTCGGTAACCTCAAGTTTCTTCATATAGTCCCCATGCTGACCTCAGATACGCCTTCGTTCCTTACGCATCCCAGACATCTCCCAGAACCCGTGCGTTCGCTGTGGAGGGAGATCTCCTGGTCCGGATGGACGTCCATCAGTCTTGACCCCCTCACCCCACAGCCAGTGGTTTGCATTCCACAAAGCCCCACATTCTCCTGCACTAACTAGTCTCTATCGAAAGCTCCGTGCCTTCTCTCGCCAAGCTTAATTACAACCATTTATGTGCATTTCACAGAAATTTGATTTTTAAAAATATTGCCACTCTCCGACTTTTCTTCTCTTCCTAACCAACTATTTTTCAAAGGTTCTGCCCACAGACACTCTCCTTCCTTTCTCTTTCTTTCTTGCTTAAGTCACTTGTTGGTACATTTAATATTTTCTGTTATCTCTGCAACAGAAGGGGCCTCAGGCTGTAGCCTGACAATGGCACCCAAAGGGACCCAGTCTCAGGTAGACCCCTGCTGTCAACACCTCCCAACCCTCCTGCTACAAACTGGGAAGGACAGAAGTGTTTGCTCTCACGGCGGTTTTACATTTATTTAGGGCTCGTTTCGTGTCAGGTCTTGAACATGTAAAAGATACAGGTACTCCCTCCAAGGGACTTCCACTCCAACGCTCTCAAAGAAGACAGGTATGCAAAGGAGGCCTTTGTAAAATGTACTTTCCCCAAGTGCCAGGGAACAGAAATGGGAAGGAACAGGGAAACATTAAAGGAGAATTGCGACAGGAGCAGAGAAGACCACGGTCTCCCTACTGCCTTTTAAACTTCAGAGACATAGTTTTCAACAACAGATAATAAGTTATGTTAAAAAAATTAAACTGTTTTTTTAAAAAAAAATGCATTTCAAGTTTTTACTCACATATTTCTGTCATTCTCAGTGAAAATATTGATTTTAGATAACTTTGGAGGGCTTCTTTCAGGACAAAGCCACATAAAAAAAAAACAATGTGTTCTTTGAGGAACTGGATAGACTTAAACGTTATTTCAACTGGGAATGAATCTTAAAATAAGATAAATATTAGACTCTTTAGTGCCTTTGAAGTCTGGGGAGCAGAGCAGGGTTGGGTTTTTCACTCTTCCTAAAATTGCATTCAGACTCTGGAGGAAAAGACAGTGTAAAGGACATCGACCAGGGAGACAGCGTGGCGAGGAGGCATCTGTATTTCTGGTTCATGATTTGTGATAAAAGAATGATCGGCAATGTACAAGAATATCTCCCTATATCAGGGAAGAGCAGGTTGTCAGAAGACTTTATTATCTGAAAAGGAAGTTAGAAAAAAAATGTGAAGTAGAGGAGAAAAAAAAATCAGTCCTACATAAAACCTAGGTTAGGAGAGAGTTGGACTTTGGGTGATGGGCACACAATGCAAACGATTCATACGCTATAGAAATGTTTACCCGAAACCTATGTGCTCTAACTGCTCAATGCCACCCCATTAATTGTAATTGCTATATAAAGAAGAAAGAGCTCGGAAAACAACAAGGTATGGCATAGGAAATGGAACTCTCAGGGTGAAAAAAATAGAAGAACTATGAAAACAGGTACATATATATTTATATAATATCTATATGTCATTAAGCAGTTGTTGCTAATTAAAATACCTCTAAAGGTAGAATTTTTATTGAGGGAAGCAAATATGCTAAGACATTCTAAAATAAGCATCAGGAAAATATTTTCACAAAGTGGCCAAACAGTATATTTTTGGCTTTCTTCAACCATATGGGTTTCTTTAGCAAATACTCAGGTCTGCCTAAAGAGCCTGAAATAATTATAAATAAAACCTAAATAAATGAGTGTGGCTTGGCTCCAATAAACCTTTGTTTTCAAAAGCCGATGGTTTGCCAGCTATGGCGTGTGGGTTGCAGTTCTTCAAACTCCGTGCTAGAACCATTAGGTTAGTCTGTAAAGTGAATTCAAGTGAATTTGATCCTTCACTTCTATACTTCAGTTCTACAGTATTTTATTTTGACTTTTTAAAAAACGATATTATTTTACAATAAGATATATCATTAAAAGATAATTCTATTTCAAATTTTAAAAATTGTGACTTATTATCTTTTCAGCTAAAAAACAGAGATCCAGAATTAAAAATAGTGAGTCCCTATAATTTTTTAAAAATTGATTCCTATTGGGGCCATTGATAAATTTCAGACCACCAACAACTCAGCAAAATAGAATACACTGAAATATCAACAGTGGTTCAGGCTACCTATCAACAGATATTTATTATAAGAAATTAGTGTCATCTCTTTATGTGCATGTGTGTGTGTGTATGTGCACCTGCGCACAGGGCTCTCTGTGAACTCCTTCCCATTTCACCTCCCATCCTTTAGGCTTGACCAGGAGCATCCATCATTTTTAAATACAACTCCTTGCCATGTCATGGAATATTAGCCATGCCCTGACTGGATACCCGCCTCCCCCACCGCTGAGAGTAATCATCAAGGTGTGAACAGGAGAATGGATGAGGAGCCCTTAATTGAGGGAGGTCCTCAGGTCACAGTAGACCCTCAACAAGGATTAATCTGAACAGCCTGTTGATCACTCAGCCAGCGTTCTATCAGCCAGTAGCTGTCAGATGTGTGTGTTCCACTGTAGATACACTCACGCTCCTACAGGATCTCTTTATTGACACAAATGTGACAATTCCAATGGATCAAGAAATAGTCACTCTCACAGAGGAAGCTCGGCCAAGCTCAATCATTCCTTGACTTATGTGATCCCCACTGTTAAAAGAGCATATCATGGTATATAGGACAATAAATCTCATTGCTTGGTCTGATTTCCCAAGGTCATGGACCAAATACTGAAACAAAAAACCATGTACTCTAACCAATAACAGACATAGTATTTGTGTGAGTGTGTGTGTGTGTGTGTGCGTGCACGTGCATGTGACAGTGAGAAAGACAGAGAAAGGGACAGATAGGGACACACAGACAGGAAGGGAAAGAGATAGAAGCATCAGTTCTTTGTGGCAGCTCCTTAGTTATTCATTGATTGCTTTGTCCTTCTCATATGTGCCTTGAACAGGGGGCTACAGCTGAGCAGATTGACCCCCTGCTTAAGCCAGTGACCTTTGTGCTCAAGCCTGTGACCATGGGGTACATCTATGATCCCATGCTCAAGCCAGTGACCCCACACTCAAGCTGATGAGCCCGTGCTCAAGCCGGATAAACCCACATTCAAGCCGGCGACCTCGGGGTTTTGAACCTGGGTCCTCTGCATCCCAGTCCGATGCTCTATCCACTGCGCCACCACCTGGTCAGGTTAGACACAGTATTTTCAGTACTTCACACCCTAAACTCATTTTTAAGAGAGAAAAATATATCTCTGGCATTTGAGAGACATAGTCTGTTAATAAAACTGCATTCAGTTAATAAATTCTGGTTATGGTGACCTTATATTGTCCTCCAAGAACAAGAAAGCTGTGGGTTATACATCTGTGAAACTAAGAGGCTCTCACTGGTTGTTTTTTTCCCAAACAAAAGGAAATCTGCTCCAGGTACATTAAATTTCTATGCTGAGAGATATCAATGGTGGCAACTTTCAAATGCATGTTGTTTAGCTCCATGAAGATGAAGACGCTGCATTCACCAGGCACAGATTTCACACCATTAGAATAAATAAGTACTGACACCGGTTTCCAAATGAGAAACCAAAGGTTTGCAAGGGAAGCTAGCACCAAAGCATCTGGAAGCACTCACTGCAGTAATACCTTCAAAGAGTGAAAATGTCTCGCTGAAAGCCAAATGGACCTCGTACAGAGCTTGAAAACTTTTAAGACAGAACATGAACCATAACCCTTGCTTGGAATTCCTTCCCCTGCCCCATGGAACCCCCACGGTTTCTTCTCTCACCTCCTCCATGTCTCCATTCAAGGGTCTCCTGCTGGAGACTTTCTTCAGACACCCCCTCGGAGAGGACTCTCCCCTCCCCCACTCTCTCCCACGCTCTGTCCCTCTGACTGATTTTATTTTTCTTGTTTGCATTTATCATCACCAAGCTTTGCTTAACTTGTTTATCATATGATTTTGCCCACAATTCTGGGCTACACTGAGTGCTGCAAGGACCCTAGGCTTTTATCTGACACACAGTAAGTGGTCGATAATTATTAGGCCAATGATGAAATAAGTGAGTAAGTAAAGAAGGGGCTCTTCTTCACACGGAACCTTCGCCGTTCCATTTCTCTTCGCCAGAACCTCACGTGAATTTATAAATTGTGGAGACTCATAGGCAACTAAGAAATATGCGCTTTCTTTACTTCCAGTCCATAAGTTCTTTCCTCCTTTTTCCTTAATTTTCCCCAAGTTTGCTTTATCAGGTGATGTTTCATAATGATACTGAAGACACCCACTCACATAAAGTGGCATTTTTCCAGAAGGAAACATAGTTTATGTAAAAAGCAAACTTCTCTACTGGCATTGGGAGAAGGAATAAAAATATTGAATTAGAATAAGTCATTTTGTTAACATTGACCTTAATCTACCTCAGTCATTGTAATGCCTACAGTGTAAATACCTACCCTCAATACACAGACTTATTTCTAAGATACCTAACTATATTTATTCTCTTTCTAGTATAACCCTTTAATACAATCTTGAAATGTGAAAAAAAAATTTCAATAAAACAGCTTAAAAATATAAAATGCTTCAGAATAAATTTAATAAGAAAGCCCAGGAACTGTATGAAAAAGGTATAGAAACACACTGAACGTCACAAAATACATAAGCAAGTGAAGCAGTATTATTAACATTCTCTAGAAAGACAAAATAATAAAAATGCTTGTTGTCCCCAAATTATTATAGGAATGTGATCCAAGTTCAATTAGAATCCCAGGGGTGTTTTTGATTGGATAAAATATATATGAAAAAAAATTAACACTGAAAAGTAGCAAGGCACTGTATGAGTAAAGAACGGTGAGAAGGGACTTCTGTTTCCTGGTGGTGGTGTTGGGATCTGAGCTAGAAATGCCGTCAACCTTCACTATCAGAAATATGCAGCCCTATAGCGTGGAAATGGAACTGACAGTTTCTAGTGTACAGACTATCTTGGCTGAGGATGGTTTGAATTACAATGTTTCCACTTCATGATGGTCAAAAATGATACACATTCAGTAGAAACCATATTTCAAATGTTGATGTTTAATCTTTCTCCGGGCTAGTGATACGCAGCTGATGCTCTTTCATGAACCCGGGCAGCAGTGGAGAGATGATTCTGCCCAGCCAAAGGCTGATGGAAGTGCTCTGAGCACGTTTCAGGTAGGCCAGCCTACACTATGATGTTCAGTAGGTTAGGGGTAGTAAGTGCGTTTTCAACCCTTAGTAGTCTCAGTGTACAGTGGGTTTACCATGACATGACCATCTTGTTACATTGATGGGTATTTATAAAGTAAAAAGACATAGAACTTTTGAGTTAACTGCTATCCTGAGACCCAATCCATAGGAATAAAGGTCTCGGTACAGAAGACATATGTACAAGGATAATTACCACAGCAATCTTGAAAGAAAACAAAACAAAACAAAACTAAGCATCTTTCTAATATCCATGGATAAGGCAATAAGGGGAAATTACGGTAAATTCAAATGATAGATCATTATGAAGAGAATGACAATAATACATTTTTTGCTCTACCAATTTACATGGATAAATTTATGTGAAGAATTATTTAGTGAAGAAAGTGGCCTGACCTGTGGTGGTGCCGTGAATAAAGCGTCGACCTGGATCACTGAACTTGTCTGATCAAGGCACATATGGGAGTTGATGCTTTCTGCTCCTCCCCCTTTTTTTTTCTCTCTCTCCCACTCTCTCTCCTCTCTAAAATGAATAAATAAATTAAATTTTTTTAAAAAGTGATATACAGCCTGACCTGTGGTGGTGCAGTGGATAAAGCGTCGACCTGGAAATGCTGAGGTCACCGGTTCAAAACCCTGGGCTTGCCTGGTCAAGGCACATTATGGGAGTTGATGCTTCCAGCTCCTCCCCCCTTTTCTCTCTCTGTCTGTCTCTCCTCTCTCTCTCTCCTCTCTAGAGAAAAATGAATAAATAAAATAAAATAATTTAAAAGTGATATACAGCAAAAAGTGTGATGAGATAAGCATATATGTTTCTATATAAACAAATGTATATGCATATATATTTTTAGATGATTATATAAAAAGATGGATATAAAAAGAAACTTTCAAAGTGTGAGTTACCTAATCCTAGGCAGAATGAACAGCCATGCGTATTGGGGCAACAACAGGAAAAACTGGAGGCATGTTAAAAATGAAGATGACATTAGAAATGAGGCATAATAAAAACGATTGAGAAAAACATGTGTTGGCAAGGACGTGACAAAACGAAGCTTTCATAAACAGCTGGTAAGAATAAAAAATAGTGCAAGCTGACCTAGAAAACATACTGGAAGTTCTTCAAACGGTTAACCATAGAGTTACAATATAGTTCAGAAACTTAACTGCAAAGTATGTGAGGTGTGTGTATGTGTGTATACGCATGTGTGTGTGCATATCCCTGTGTATAACCAGTCTACACAAAAGAATGTACACAAATATTCAGAGCACATTACTCATAATAGCCAACAGTGGGGAAATGAATAAACATCTATCAGGTGATGTATGAATAAACAGATATGGTGTGCCAAATAGTGGAATATTATTCAGCTGTGAAAAAGAAGTAAGGCACAGATACATGCTATGACATGGATGAAGGCTAAAAAACACACAAGAAAAAGGCAGTCACCAAGGACAGCCTTGTAGAATCTCATTTATATAATATGTCCTGAGTAGGTGTGTCTATAGAGACAGAAATTAGTTCATCAGGAGCTGAGAGGAGGTAGGAAGATTGGGAATGAGTGCTAAGACCATCCTGGTTTCTTTGTTGTCTAAATAAAATGTTCTACAGCTAATTGTGGGGACGGATACAAAAGTCTGTGACTATACTAAAAGCCATTGAATTGTATACTTTCAATGGATGAGTTGTCTGGTATATGAGTCATATATCAATAAAGCTGTTTGACAATCCACACACACATGCCATGTATAAGTCCGTCTTTGTTAGGACAACAGAACCCTAAGGTGTGTTAAACCACTGTAACTAAATGTAGAAATGTTTGCTTTACTTGTTAGAAAGTAAAAAACAAACAGACATGTGAATATGCCTCTTGCTAGCCAAATTGTTTTAGCTGTATGCAAAGAGCTCCCCATTGGAAACGTGAAGATCTTTATCCACGAGCACACAAGATATGCACCTCATGAAATATATGCTGCACATCCTAGTTCTTTCATTGGAGCAGCTGCTGCTTGGACAATTAATATCCCTGTACAAATTCCTTGCTGCTCCATGGCGGCGTGTGGTGGTGTGCTGGTGCTGGCGACCCCTGAGCCCTGAGAGGCCACTGTGTGACTTCAAACTTTGTGTTCGCTGACAGCACACTGACAGCTTGAAGGGGGTTACAGTGGCATACATGCATAACAAAAATTCACAGAGACGACAGGTCTGCCCCCCACACCACATCGTGGCTAATCTGCACACCGTTGGTATGGATAAAGAGGCCCAAGACAGAGAGACAAGAGGCACTGAGGGCCACCGCAGAAAGAGGGCTTCCAGCCATAGCGTGCCGGCAGTCGGTAGACCAGCAATCCCCAGAGAGGCTTCTGAGCTGGTCCATTTCTACGAACTTGCACACCACCCCTTCCTTCCCAGTACAGCCTTCTTCTTGGACAAGGGGAAGAGGCTCAATCTTTCCTGAACCCAATTAAAGGCAGTTCCGAGGGAACCATCTGAGTTTACTGTGCCCCTGACCCAATGAAGACCTAAATCCCATTCTACAGCTGCTTGAAGAATCACTAGGCCCACCTGCTCACCGTGGTGCCACCGTCGGAGCACAGGGGCTCAGAGAGACCTCGGGCAAGTGTCCCGGGAAGCTCAGAGGGTGGGGGAGCTTGCTTGTCACCCCTCCCGTAACCGCAAGACCAGTGGGAAAGAGGTGGGTTTCCCTCCAGGTTGTCCAAAGCTCGTGTGAATACTTGAACCTAATGACGGAAGTCCACTTTGGTGGGTTGCTGAATGCAGCAAGTCCTGGGCTGTAACAAATGCCAGCAGGACTTTTGGGCCCATGGACTCTGTGTGCCTGAATAGAAGCAGGAACAATCCCTGGATCATGTTTTTCCTCGGTAACCCGTGCAGGGTGCTTCTCACTCCATGGGCTGAAACAACTGGTCTGTCCAGGGGTCTGCTCGGCCGAGCGATGAAACCCCCAACCCAAGAAGATATGGAGGGAATACCCTGGCGGGTAAAGGAGCCCCCCGCTGGTCCTCAGGGACCCACAATAGTAAGGAGGGTTAATACACCCGAGCACCCCTCCAAGACGGTGTTTATACCAACTCGGGATCACCGCTCAGCACACTCCACCCGGACCACAGAGCAGGGTGAATGAACGAACTCTTCTCAGGAAGAAGAAGGCCTCCGTGTCGCCGTCGGGTCATCCTGGAATCCTGGACGGAGCCTTTTGTCTCCTTTCTGCTCCCAGCAGCAGAACTAGGAAAAGGAAGGGGGAGAAGCACCTGCTGTGGGATCCCGGCCCCCACCAGCTCTGCACCAGTCAGCCCCCGGAGGAAGCCGGGCAGGGGGTGTGGCCCGACCCCCGTTTGTCAAGCAGGTGATCAAAGTTTGGGAAACGAATAGGACTGACACCGAATCTTAAGTAAAAGCTGCAGGGAACTGATGAAACCTGACGAAGCTGTTGAGTCACCTCAAAGCCAGTGGGAAATCGAGATCCCACCTGGTCTAGTCAGAGTAGTGCCTGCACGAAATAAAATTATTCCACGTCTCTATCCCAACGAGTTCTTCCATAAACTGGCTCTGTTATTAATTATTATCCTCTTTCTCAGCTGGAGTCTTTCCATCAATATTTAAAGATAATCTTTTTTTTTTTAACTAAAGGAAAAATAAAACAACTTTTTTTTCCCCCTCTTTGGTGCTGTATGGAAGTTTTACTGCGAGTTCATCTCTACTTGCCGTTTATAGTAACATTTTCTTCTCCCTATTTCTTCCCGCTCTAATAACGCCCTCTTGCTCTTCATCACTACGCGGATGCAGACCATTACCTCTGCTGCTAAGCGCCAAGACCCTGTTCGAACGTCACTTTACTCAGACTCACAGCATGCCCTTAAGTTAACGAATTTTATTTCATAACCTTCTGAACTATTTTCAGGTATTTATACTGAAATGTCCCCTGCCTAAACACATCAGCGTGGTTCTTCACACACACGCACACACACACCCACGTACGCACACCTCCGTGCAGAACTAAAACAATATTGTAGCACTCTGTACAATTAAAATGACCTAATTCTTAGTCCACATTCAAATTTCTACAGGTGACATTAAAACAGTCTCTGTGGTTAAGCTTTTATTTTCTGGAAATGGTCTCTTCTCTAAGCTTTCAAGGACCAGTCTCCCCTGAGATTGCTGCTCTCCGTCCGGCCAGTTCCCCAAGTCCTGTAGGCCAGTGGTCCCCAACTTTTTTTAATGTCAGAAAATATTTTCATGGACCGGCCTTTAGGGTGGGACGGATAAATGTATCACGTGACCGAGACAAGCATCAAGAGTGAGTCTTAGACGGATGTAACAGAGGGAATCTGGTCATTTTTAAAAAATAAAACATCGTTCAGACTTAAATATAAATAAAATGGAAATAACGTAAGTTATTTATTCTTTCTCTGCGGACCGATACCAGTCCGTGGCCCGGGGGCTGGGGACCACTGCTGTAGGCCGTTAACTATGAGGCTTCTTACAACACATTTCTCTGTTACTTTCTTCCCACTCTAGTCTGTGATCTGACCCACAACAGTGACTTTGATCGTGAGCTGACATTAAATAACACTCTAGTTTCCATACCCCCAATATAGGATCCATTGAAATGTACATATTTATTTCCTACACAGTTTTTCCTTGTTCCCTGGTCACATCTCTCTGGCAAATGCATTAAACATAAATGATCCTTCTCCTTGACCTCTGCTCTAGTGCCACTGGTTTTCCAGATTTTACTTAATTACACTTTTCATATTAAACATTTCTAAATCATGTTATTGTTTCCATTTGAGTCATGTTTTGCATCCTTTAAGTGCACAGATTGGCGGCTGAGAATGTATTTTGTAGCCAGAGTAATTTTTTTGAAATCAAAATAATAGATCGCTTTCTTAAGAGCTTTTCAGCAGCTTTCTGGTTTTCTTAAGATAAAGATCAAAATCTCTAACATGAACCAAAACAAAACAAAAAGTCCTGTGCGGTCTAACTTCTGACCCTTCAGTACCTCTCCAGTCTTATTTACCAATAGTTCCCATGAGTTTTCTTTAGTTTGCTCAATAGTTCTATTTTTTAGTTCCCACAACCCAGATTTTTCCTATTTTATATTTCTTATGCGTGTGTTTTATTGTTACGTCTACCTTCAATCTTCACAGATAAGACATATCCCTTCACAGACCTGGTCTGCAAGGAAGCCTCAGTGGTCCGTCTGTTCGGTTCTGCCAGGAAAGCATTGCCGTGGGTAGATGTAACCGCATGCTTCTGAACAGAGCGCTGTCTCCTCCACTAGTCTCTGAGGAAATCGGGCCCCGGAAAAGGTCGGCCTTCCCCTCTGTTCCTTTTTTTTTTTTTTTTTTTTTTTTTTTTTTTTGTATTTTTCTGAAGCTGGAAACGGGGAGAGACAGTCAGACAGACTCCCGCATGCGCCCGACCGGGATCCATCCACCCGGCACGCCCACCAGGGGCGATGCTCTGCCCCTCCGTTGCGTCGCTCTGCCTCGACCAGAGCCACTCTAGCGCCTGGGGCAGAGGCCAAGGAGCCATCCTCAGCGCCCGGGCCATCTTTGCTCCAATGGAGCCTTGGCTGCGGGAGGGGAAGAGAGAGACAGAGAGGAAAGGGGGAGGGGAGAAGCAAATGGGTGCTTCTCCTATGTGCCCTAGCCGGGAATCGAACCCGGGTCCCCCACACGCCAGGCCGACGCTCTACCGCTGAGCCAACCGGCCAGGGCGCCCCTCTGTTCTTAGTCCCGACTCCGGCACAACTCCCCGGTCAGAGGGATGCTCAGTAAAAACTCAGTCAGCGGACAGAAAAAGAGAGTAATAAATAATTGTTTGCTTATCTGAAGCCTGATATAATTTCGAGATCATGTAGAATTCATACCAAGGGCAATTATTTTAAGGGAATATAATATAAAAATAATAGGTCTTATTTAATAAATATACCCTGAATTTTCAAAGAATACACAAATGTCAAATGATCAGGGAGTTTTCTTTGAGGGAAAAAGTGTTTCAAAATTAGACCACAAAGAAAACCTAAATAAATATAATAAGGCTTTATAAGTCATTTTGTATAAAGTAATAAAAGTACATTGTATATAACAAAACAGGGAGGAAAGAACAATGCAATCACTAGGAATATTTTTTAACTAATTACCAATTGTCAACTCAAAAATAAATCACAAAATGAATTGAGCCTGACCAGGCGGTGGCGCAGTGGATGGAGCATTGGACTGGGATGTGGAAGGACCCAGGTTCGAGACCCCGAGGTCGCCAGCTTGAGCGCGGGCTCATCTGGCTTGAGCAAAAAGCTCACCAGCTTGGACCCAGGGCCCCTGGCTCCAGCAAGGGGTTACTCAGTCTGCTGAAGGCCCACAGTCAAGGCACATATGAGAAAGCAATCAATGAACAACTAAGAAGTCGCAATGCACAACGAAAAACTAATGATTGATGCTTCTCATCTCTCTGCGTAACTGTCTGTCTATCCCTCTCTCTGACTCTGTCTCAAAAATAAATAAATAAAAAAAAATGAATTGAGTATTTTGCAATTACACTATATTCTAAATCTTAAAAGAATATCTGCAAAGTTATACATTAAGGAAATTTTACTGCTTTTGATTTATTTAATGGGTGCTTAAACTTAAAATTTATATTTGTTACCATAGTTACCTTGCAAAAAATTTAGTCTCCAAGAGATTACTAAATCAGATGTTATTTAATAATAATCAGTGAATGATAAAAGTTCTATCACAATATCACAATTACAATAATTGAAAAATAGAGGACTTTCATATATAAAGAGTTCAAATCCATAAATAAGAAAACTCTAAGGCCAAACAAGTGAAGAAAGAGAACACAGAACAAAGCTACTACAAGGGAACATGCTAGCAAGGTAATATAAAAACAGGGAGCTTTAAAACTGAAGGACAATGGTAACCACTTGAATTCAGCCTTTTAAACACATATCCTCTCGAAACTCCATAAATTCAACAGGAAGTACAAATAAAGCAAGATTCTCATCTTCAGGATTGTTAGGAGAAAACATCAGAAAACATCACAAAATTCAAATTATCTCTAAGTAGTAAAATGAATTATAAATCCCAACAGACCTCTCACCGCCCCCCGTAAGCCCTTGGGTGTGTGAAGTAGAGCCAGGGATATTTCAGAGAGGCCAAAGTGCCACCCCAGGAGTCCGTCACTGAGCATGAAGATTGTCAAGTCAGGTTTGGGGCGTGCAGTTCACCACGCTGCCCACTGGGAACTGGGTTGACGACACAGAAGAGGGGTTGTCGTGACAGCCGCAAGTATCACACCGGGCAGCAGCATACTGCCTCCGTATTCTGCTTCTCATGGTGCAGCTAGTGTCCTGACTCGAGGTTGACCTGGTCTCCTGTGGGGACCCACAGCAGAGAAGACCCTAATTCATGCCAAGACCCATGATAAAACGAGGAAGGGTTCAAGACAAAGGAAACAATCGCCTTAATTTGCAGGTGGCAGGGCAGACCGGGCTCCGTGGCCGAGAGGCACACGCCACTTAGTCAACTAATGGAAGTCTATTGTGAGTGACAGCTTGCTAATGAGGCAAATCAGATCTGGATTTGACAGGCAGGAAATCAATGAAACAGACATGTCAACACAATCGGAAATAGGGAATAAAGAAAAGATTGGTATGTTACAGTAGCCGACAGTATTAGATAATGAGGGGAAAGAAAGACTCGGATATTTTATAATTCTCTTCCTGCAAACAAGATAATTAATAAATAATTTGATAGCAACACATCCTTACTTTTTTTTTTATTCATTTTAGAAAGGAGAGAGGCCCTGGCCGGTTGGCTCAGCGGTAGAGTGTCGGCCTAGCGTGCGGAGGACCCGGGTTCGATTCCCGGCCAGGGCACATAGGAGAAGTGCCCATTTGCTTCTCCACCCCTCCACCGCGCCTTCCTCTCTGTCTCTCTCTTCCCCTCCCGCAGCCAAGGCTCCATTGGAGCAAAG
This sequence comes from Saccopteryx bilineata, assembly GCF_036850765.1. Classification (NCBI taxonomy): domain Eukaryota; kingdom Metazoa; phylum Chordata; class Mammalia; order Chiroptera; family Emballonuridae; genus Saccopteryx; species Saccopteryx bilineata. The sequence continues at coordinate 9,164,979 of NC_089495.1, forward strand.
ATGGCCCGGGCGCTGGGGATGGCTCTGTGGCCTCTGCCCCAGGCGCTAGAGTGGCTCTGGTCGCAACATGGCGACGCCCAGGAGGGTCGCAACATGGCGACGCCCAGGATGGGCAGAGCATCGCCCCCTGGTGGGCGTGCCGGGTGGATCCCGGTCGGGCGCATGCGGGAGACTGTCTCTCCCTGTTTCCAGCTGCAGAAAAATGCAAAAAAAAAAAAAAAAAAAAGAAAAAGAAAGGAGAGAGAGAGAGGAGAGAGAAAGAGAGAAAGGGGGAGGAGCAGGAAGCATCAACTCCCATATGTGCCTTGACCAGGCAAGCCCAGGGTTTCGAACCGGAGACCTCAGCATTTCCAGGTCAACGCTTTATCCACTGCACCACCACAGGTCAGGCCACATCCTTACTTTTTTAGTATAATCTCTACCCTCACCCCAATTTTGTTACTTTAAACCATGTAACTGATATATGGGCCTGAGCCTATTGATTGATTGATTGATTGATTTTTACTAAACAACCAATGGTATATTTTAATGACATCACATAAAAATTGGATGAGAAAACACTGAAACAACTTTATTTGCATGTGACTCACCAACTCAGCTGCATAGAAGTCACCTTTTTCTCATCCTACCTGAACAGCGTGATATCATCAATATAATGGATCAATATGGAACTCTATGTGATGTTCCGATGGTCTGGACTCTTCAGATTTTATAAAAACATAGGGCGGGCATGTTGATACAGACCTGCAGAAAACTCCATTGCAAGTAGATGCCAGTTTTTGGGTTGTCTCCTTTAACAGGAGTAGTAGAGAGTAAACAGCCCTTCAGCGGATGATTATCACACCGAGTACCCGAGGCCCTGTTAACTGCTCCGGCAATGGTACCGGTACCACGTCAGTTATTGAAACTACAACCAGAAATACAATTTGGTAGAGTTTGCAGTAATTTTCAGTCATTTTCCATGATCAATCTAGATTTTTCCTCTGGAGTCAAACTGACGAAATACACAAAAGTATCATAAGGATCACTGATCCTTGTAACGCATCCTAGACCTCTAACAGTAGCATTGACCTCTGCCATTGAATGGCCGCACCTCCCAGCACACACATTCTCTCTCTCTCTCTCTCTCTCTCTCTCTCTCTCTCTCTCACACACACACACACACACACACACACGACATACTGAGTTGCAATATGTTTTTTCTTTTATTTGTATACAACCTAGGCTACAGGGAGATTTCAGAGGCTTTTACTTGATCTTTTCTGTTAAAATATTAAGGATCCACCATGGAGGTCACTGCAAAAAGCCAAGTAAATTTTAGCTCGAATGTTCAATGTGAGGAAATAGAGAAATGAACTGGCGAGCAGGTGGGTACCTGATGCACTGGACCCTCCGTAGGCCAGCGCTCCACGTATTACCTGGCCCCATGGGCCTCCACTCTAACAAGAGAGCAGTGATTCTGCCTTGGGCCGCTTGGGTTCACAAATGTAGGGTGTTTTCATTTCCTCACTGTGGTAGCACTGGCTTAAATGGTTACGGCACCTTTGAGTAGGCTAACCCTGGTTGGCAAACCGCAGCTCACGAGCCACATGTGGCTCTTTGGCCCTTTGAGCGGGGCTCTTCCACAGAATACCATGTTCGGGCGCTACCTCGATAAGGAATGTACCTACCTATATAGTTTAAGTTTACAAAATTTGGCTCTCAAAAGAAATTTCAATCATTGTACTGTTGATATTTGGTTCTGCTGACTAATGAGCTTGCCGACCACTGACCTAGGAGAATCTTTTCAGTGTATCTCCTGCTGAGGTGGGGATAACAGCAGGGTTCCTCCACTGGGAAACCTAACTATTCAGTCAACGGGTTCCAGATCTGCAAATTGACTAGGATCCTCAAATATATAAAAAATTCCTGAACCACAGTCGTAAAATATAGCATCTAGCCAGTAAACTCGCCTCACAGTGAGAGAGGTATGGGAAGGGGGTCCATAATCAGGGGATCTGTGAATTACCTATAGCTCCTACTGTGACACAAAGAATAGAGTAAACCTTATCCTGCTCTGGGAATAGCCCACAGGTGAAACACCAGCACAGAGGGAAAAGTATGTAATAATGTTCTCCATCTTTCAGGATCCAGTAAGTGTCCTCAGTCTCTCCTAGGTTCATACACCTCACAGGAAGAATCTATGCATCCAGGAATCAAGAATGGAAATGAGAAACTCCATTACCACTATTCCCAATGAGCCATGGGGGTGGAGGGGTGCACTGTGTTGTATGCTTCACAGTTCTAGTCTCTTCCGATGTAGAGGTCCTATACGCCAAAGTCAGTGCAGTTTTGAAGCCTTTGCTGAAGGAACTGGCAGTGAGAAGAGGAATGTTCACTTGGTAGGGTAACTGACCCTGATCCACAGAACGAAGTGGGGGTTTTTTACCAACGGAGAGGAGAGAGAAGTAGGTGGTGACCTGCATGATGCACTCAATCTGAATCTTTTTTTGTCTTTTTTATTATTCCACCAGAAAGAGCCTTTATAGTATGAGGTAAGTATGGATTACCTTTCCAGAGTTGTCTTAAAAGTTTTTTCTTCTATTGGAAATAATTTATGTCATCATGTCTAGAGATATACCTAAATGACATATCTTGTCTTTTTGACTTTTTTTTCCTTCCAGAACACTACATTTTAAAATATAAAGTAAATACCAGAAAGATGCAAAATATGAGAACTTATAAAATGAAAATATAACTAACAAAACTTCCTAAGATATTTTCATACCGATATGACCAGTGTATGTATACAGAAAGAAGGTGCAGAGAGAACTTAATTTATACTATTCATCATTGTGAGTGCAAAAAGATTACAATATTTCTGTGACATGCACTAATAGAAAGACCTCATATCCATAAATTGACAATGCCAAGCTCATCCATTCCATGACTGTAGCTGATTACTCTATGGGCAGTTACATTTCCAGGAACTACAGCCTTCCTGTCCTGGTTGCTCCTTTTACTGAGAGCTCCCCGGAGGGGCCTCATGAAACAACAAACTCATTGCCATTCATATTCCTGACAATAAATACCCTTGATTGGCCATATACTAACGATAGCAAATACTAACGGTAACATTCATTAGATATATTCTGTCTTCTCAGACAGCAACATAAGGCCTGAAAATAATTACCTCAGATATACATGGAAAAATATTTTCTACAGGTGCTGTATGTATAAAGTTGGATGTTTATAATAATATAGGTACCAAATATATAAGCAAAACTAAATATATACAATAAACTATGGGCTCCAGTACACTAAAGTATTTCAAATTATATCAAAGTAGGATGATTTATCTATATAAATAACATATTAAAGTGATCTTATTATGAGTCATAAGCTTAGCTCTTCCCTCATGTTTTCTATATCTACACCCAAATGTGCGATTAAAGGCAAAAACATAAAAATAGCATACTACATAAAGAGTTTATTGTAATAAGATGAAAATGGCCTAACTTGTTGACACATGACATTTCAGTCACTAGCTTTCCTTGTTATTCTGAATATTGAAATAAAAAGAATAATCTCAGTGGGGTTTTTTTCTGGAAAAAAAAAAACAAATAAATTCCAAATTGAGAAATATGTGTTTGTCCATCTGTGCATTTTGTAGCCCTAATGACAAATTGTTGATTTGCTATCACGGGCATTATTAAAGTCCCAGGCTTGCCAACCCAGCTCTCATACATAACGGATTACACTCATTATCTACTGGGGCCAAATTCACATGCTTGCTATTAACTCTTATTTACCTGAATAGATAAAATCAGTTATATACCATATAAAAGCCAGCAATTTCAAAACTTAAAAATAATCGGGTTGGAAAATGGCATTACATAAAAAATGCATGCTGATACTAGTACCTTTTCCAATTATAGAAGTAAATGGACACATCAGGTGACTTTGAATCAACTTTCCTGACACCAAAGAGCTCTCTTGTCACATTACTCCAAATTAAAATTTTTGACTCCAACAGTTTTCTCAATTCATATTGATTGCCTTTCCCCCCTCAATTTGATTTCTCTATTCTCTGTGTGAACTATGGCAAGGATATAATGAATGAATTAATGAATCTTTCAGTCAACAGTCATTTACTGAACTTTCTACTATGTGTCAGATAATCTAGACATAATACTCTGCACAATTTAATTATAGTACTAATGACATCATCATGTTCTGAATTCCCATGCTCTTTGTTTGGAGAAGTCCATTCTCTTATTACTGCCCTATCCACAAAGTTCATAGAAGTTCCCTGTGTGCTTACATGAAGAATGTATGGGCCTGACCTGTGGTAGTGCAGTGGATAAAGTGTTGACCTGGAACGCTGAGGTCAAAACCCTGCACTCGTCTGGTCAGGGCACATATGGGAGTTGAAGTTTCCTGCCTCTATCCCCTTACTCTCTTGCTCTCTCTCTCTCTCCTTTTCTAAAAATGAATACAAAAATTTAAAAAAAGAATGTATGAGTATTCCTCCTGCAAGTCCCAGCCTAGGGCCATCACCATACTCCCACTCACAGGTGTGCATTACCTTTCCTGCTGCCATCCTTGCCACAACGAAGGAGAGTGGTTTACTTGGCTTAGCCTGTTGGAAGGGGTTGGGTCAAGTACTTAAGTTCCCAACAATAATGACTGATCAGATACAAAACTCAACACATCTAACCAAATGGGACCTAACATTTCTGCCACAGTTCTTCTCTCCTTCCCACACAGACAGACACAGGCACACTCTTTTCTTTTCCAAGCTCCACCCAATATCCCTCTAAAACTGACACATTTATTGAACATTTTGGTTGACTCATCAACTAATTAACACTCCCATCTGACCATTATCTCTACTTCTTCACTAATTCTATTCTCCCCAGATGTCACAATTACAAAATCTGATGTGTATCTCACCTTTGATACACTTCAGCAGTTGAACTGTTTATTTACTCTTAATTTTTCCTTTTTAAAACATTATTTTTGGCACTGGCCAGTTGGCTTAGTGGATAGAGCATCCACCCAATTTATGTACGTCTTGGTTTGTTTTCCAGTTAGGACACACAAGAGAGACGATCATCTGCTTCTCTCTCTCTCCCTCTACCACTTCCTTTCTGGTCCCCTCCCACAGCCAGTGACTCGATTGGTTCAAGCATCGGCCCTGGACACTGAGGACAGCTTGGTAGATTCGAGCATCAACTCCAGAAGGGATTGCCAGATGGATCCTAGACATGGCACAAGTGGGAGTCTGTCTCACTATCCCCCTTCCTCTCACTTTAATAATAATAATAATAATAATAATAATAATAATATTTTATGTTTTCTTTCATGATACAAGTTTTCCCAATTTTCTTTTCTTCTCATATTCCTCAATATCTATTCATACCAAACTCTTTTGATGTGTTAGGAATTTCTATGCCTGTTTTCAACTTCATGGCTTGGGACCATCTAAAATATCTGCCTGAGCTCTGTCTGGATAGCTCAGTTGATTAAAGCACTGCCCAGGAAGACAGAGGTTGACAGTTCCATCTCCGGTCAGGGCACATACTGAAACAGATAGATGTTCCTGTCATGTGCTCTCTTTCTCTCAAAAAGTAATTAATTAAAAAATAATAAATAAATATCTTCCTGAAACCTACCTCTTTCCTTCCATGCTCAACTTAAATAACCTTTAGGAAATCATTTTTATCTCTGGTAATCTTAAATCCCCATAATATACATTTACCTAGCACCTGTACTTACACTCTGGAAGATTTCTCACTAGAAAGTACTGCACTAGACTGTTTAATCTTATTAGTGAGGATGACATTGGAGCCAAGCAAGACACAACTATCTCTTCTGATGTTAAACTCAGAGAGGTGGCCAAGCACTATCTCTGTTTCAATACAAAAATCATTATCTCCTTGGATAAGAATATTCAAACAGTGACAGGGTTATGATGAGTTTTGTCACCAGGCACATAACTGTATCCACAATGAAAAAAATCTTTCTGACTTTTATACCTTGGACTAAGTCAGAATGGATGGTTTTAAGTAGGAAACACATTGTCCTTTCTAACTTGTGTTGGAGCCACCCAATTTGTCATGGTTCTTGTATATTTTTGAATTTCAGTCATGGTCAAGCTTTCTTTTTTCTTATCTAAGACACACATGAGTACTTATATAAGTAAGAGGAATAAATTGTATTGTTAAATTAATTCAAATCAAAATTCTAGCTTCTGTCCAGCCAAGATGAAATTGTAAAAACAAATCTCTGCCAATATTCCAGGAGGTAGATGTATAAGAGATAAAAATATATGATATCAGCCCTCAAGAATGTGATAAACCATTGTGTATGTCCACTTGAATGAGCTATTGCAGGCAGGTATTCCATGAAACACTATTCTAGATTTTGCTGTGAAGACATTTTTACATCTGACTGAAGTTCACAGTGAGTTCACTTTAAGTGTGAGAAACTACCCTAGACAATGTGGGTGGGCCAGAGATAATCAGCTGAAAAGACGCAAGAACAGGCTGAGATTCTCCAGAAGAAGAAGAAATTCTGCCTCGGGACAGTAGCTCCAGCATTAGCTTGTGCCTGAAGTTGCTGTCCACCCTCCCTGTCACCTACCTTAGGGATTTCAGTTTGTCTAGCTAGCCTCCTCCCCAATCTAGCAAGCCAGTTACTTGCAGTAAATCTCTTTACATAGAACTCCGAGCAGTTCTGTTTCTCTGGTTGAACATTGGCTTACGCAAGAAGAAGACAAAGCCAAATGAACCAATGACAAGTAGAAGCACTATGATAGAGCAAAGGAGGAATCGATTATGTCCATTCACGAAAGGATATTTGGGTTCAAAAAATGTTATGGAGCAGATACCAAGTACACTAGTTCTTGAAGGATTAGTAATAAATGATGGTATAATCTGAAAAAAAGGGAAAAAATCCAAAAGCAGTGAGGGAAAAAACATGCAGGCATGGAATCACATGTCACATTTTAGGGGGAAAATGTTTGACTTATAACTGACTATACTGAAGCAATAATGTGACAGATGATAAATTTAGTAACAGCAAAACATAGATCTTGAAAGTCATTAAATGTCAGGTGAAGGTATTCAGATAAGGTTTGAACTATAATGAAAGATAAAATGCTGGGGAAAATGCAACCAAATTTGTATTTCATAAATAGCCAGTTTTTCTGCTATGTGGGTAAGGAATTAGAAGTAAGCATATAGAAAGATATAAGGTAAATAAGAAACATGCAATGTTAATGTGACAGAAGTTAAGATTGTGAAACAGGGCAGAGCTAGTGTGGGTGGAAAGAAAAACAAACTAATTATAGATATATGTAAGAGGAATTAATTACCTAATAAGGTAAGGAATAAGGGAGTTCTTTGAATCTAGCAACACAGTACTACAGTTATAACTGTCTTCAGAGAATCAATACCAATAATGAAGACACTCAAGTCAAGAAAGTGAGTACAGATGGAACGTAGCATGAGGTCAATACTTAGATACATGGAAGACGACAAATACACAGACAAATACACTGGTGTGCACATCAAGAGAAAGACTGCACATTAGCACTTTACCCAGCTCTAACTAACAGGCAGAGACATACTGCTATCAGATTATGCAACGTTATGAGATTCGCAATCCAAGGTGGATACAGCGTTCATTTTTGCTACCTAGAGCCCAGATTTTTCAATCTTTCTGCTGAACTAGTGGGAAATGTAGAGTACTTTTCCTCATAATCATAAAGTGGTTGCTGTAAATTCAAAGATTGTACAGATGCAAGGACAGGAAAAGGGAGCAGATGAAGGACAGAAAGTGAAGCGTGTGTGTGTGTGTGTGTGTGTGTGTGTGTGTGTGTGTGTGCGTGGTGAGAATTCCTTAGCCCAGGATTTCTACTAATACTTTATTTTCCAAAATTATGCCACTTGACCCATCTCTTGCAACAAGAGACTGGACTATTGAGTATTTTATCTTTCCAGCCTCTAAAATAAGGAGAGGCAAAGAAAACAGGACTTCGATTTGGTGCTGAGTGAGGAACCCATTAGTCTCTGCTCAGAGGGGGTACCTAGAAATATAGGGAGAGACGGGATTAAACATATTGGGACTACGTAAAGTTTTGTGATTGTGACATTTAAAGAAGTTCATTAAAAGACCATTAAATAATATATTGAAAAATAAATATGAAGGGCAAAGTAAAATGGAAGCAAATCATCATAAAATCTAGAAAGAGTCATAATGCAGAGATATGAAGTAGGCAATAAAGGAAAGTTTCATAAGAGGAACATCCAGGAAATTCGGCTATAGAAATATCAAAATATTAACATTAAATCTGTTAACTAGGAGGTTGACTATGACTTTTGTCAAACAGTTTTGTTGGAGTAATTTTAATGCGATAGCATCTGAGACTGCACAGAACAATCTCTGTGCTGGGTGCTGGGAAGACACAGTGAGAAGTCACTGATCTCCTGCCCGATCTCCAAAAAGTATATGTGAAAGGGGAAAGACAGGTGCATACATTTAAAAAGAACCAAAGGAAACAATAAAAAAAACCAAACAAATACAATAATAAAAGATAAGAAGGAATAGATGAAGTAAACAAGGAGCTAAGATAGAAAATCAGAGAAGGAGACACCATTGGGAGGGAGTTTTCATAGACAACCCAGCAAGATCCAAAGAAAAGAAACCTCTGAAGTGTGGAGAGGGAGAGAGCCTCCTGCTAACCGAGTGGTAGGTAACAATTCCGAGGTGGGAAGCGGGGGAGGGGTAGAGACGCGAAAGACAGTCCAGCGTGGTTGGGTCATAACGAGGAAGACAGAGCAGAAAGACAGGCAGACAAGGTTGAAGAGACACGGCCACATTTCTTGGGCCATAAATAAGAGTGGATTTCTCTTCAAAGGAAGTTTCCATTGGGTTTTACATGAAGGCCACACATGGTGTGATTTACATTATATCATCACTTTTCTTCTGGAGGAAGAAATGTTTGGAAAGGGATGAGAAGCAGGCAACAAAAGACCAATCAAAGGGCTAGTAGTTGCCTGGATTAGGGTGACGGCAGTGAATTTGGCCAGGAGAAGGTTAATGGTTGATATGTAGGAACAAACAAGGAACCAAGAGTAAGGTAGAGAAAAAGTAATGAGCTGCCATCTTAGATCAAGTTCCCTTAAGGAGATTCTGCTAGAAAGACTTGTTTCTGGAAATTTTGGGGGGAGGTGCGCTTGGGAATAACACCCAGGGTGTAATAAAGACAGGGCTGGGCAGAGGAGGAGGCTGACCTTCGATGCGGCTGCCACAGAGACCTCACCCAATTACCTGAGTACGCCGGAGAATTTCTTTGAATTGTCCAAATGGAGACAATGGAACGGGTACTATTGTCTCTGATTGACCATTTTTTTGGAGACAGGCTTTTCTGTGTGGAAGGGGCTTAGTCTTGGGTAAGAGTTAATTTATAGAAAGATGCATTGCTGGCCATCAGCAGCACCTACTCTGCCAGATGTTAGGGAAACAAGTGGCCCCTCAGGGTCCAGGAGGAGAGATGAGGATAATACATCTCATCATTTACTGTACTTCTGTCTCCAAACACCCCAAAGATCTGTGGCCAACACACCAAGGTCTATGGTCACAGAAAAAGCCCTAAGGGAGTGTCCAAGGCAGCACGTCCTCAGGGGTCTCCTCCAGGCATGCCTTCCCATTTTGGATGCAGGAGGAGTGCCCGATTATGACCTGAATCTCCATATTTGCAGCAAGCATCTTTGATCATGTTCGCAGGAGTCCTGTTCCCGCATTCTGGCATTTCCTTTCATTCTCATGACTTTTCCTGGCCACAACTGAAACGAGTTTTGGAGAACATGCCCTCCTCAAGGCTTTTATTGCTTTCAGAACTCAGTTCCTGCTTGGACAAGGAGGAAGGCTAGGGAAAAGGATTGCTTTCTGCCTTCAAAAGTCAAAAGTTTTTGGAGTTCAGGAGCACGGTTGCTTTGTCAATATAATTCCTTCAGAAATGGAGCCGGTGCCCAATTTATTCCCTTCCATCAGCTCTATGTGCTAGCCATCACCCACCGGTTTCTTCCCCACGCTCTCCTCGCAAGCCTCCTCACTCGCACGGTTCTCTCTCAAGTTAATGGTGACTGTTCTGAGACGCCATGGCAGAACAGGGGAAAGGCCTCATTCTGAACCTGACCTTCTGCCTGAATTGCTTTATTTCACTGAAATGGGTTTTTTTGTGTGTGTTTTTTTTCTGGACCCTAGTCACTAAAATCCCATTTAAAGCACAACATCTTTTTTTTTTTTTTTTAAGAGTTTATCACCTGTCACCCTTTTCAACCCTGGAAACTTCTGGTTTTATTTCTGGGCTCACTTACTATTTCTTTACATTTTTTTGCTTTCAAATTGGCCAATTCTTTTCCAAGCTCCCCTCGTTCTGTGAATAACCAGCAACCGGTGAACACACTTTTTAGAATGCGCACTCCTGCCTCCGCCCGATAGAGGCTGTTCGGTAAGCACGTGTTCCGATAGGGACAGTTTTGCCAAACACTGTGCTGTTGACCATTGCCACCTTTCGGTTGTTGGTATCAGTGTCCCCCTTGGAGCCGCCATACAGATGTGCTTGTGTCATAGAATCCAGTTTGCTAACTTTACTGTCCTAAACTAAGCACCGTACAGTATGCTGTCAAGGGACCCACTCCTCCACTAGGGTAAAACACTGGCTGCTATAAAAATCAGCCCCCCAATCTTAGTATCCCAGTAAACATTTATTTCTTACTCAGCAAGAAATATGCCTGTTCAGATAGGAATCTGGGCAGGGGTCAGGGTGGCTACTATCAGTTATAACTAAAAATTCTAGGATGTTTCCATTCGGGGGCCGTAAGAAGTCAGATCTCACGGGGACCTCAGGTATGCACGCACACAGAGGGAAGACCCCGTGAGAACACCACCGGAGGCCGCCATCTGCGAGCCAAGGACACAGGCCTCAGAAGAAACTGCGCCTGCTGACATGGTAGCCTTGGACTCTGACCTCCCAATCTATGAAAAAAGAAATTTCAGTTGTTTAAGCCACACAGTCAATAGTATTTTATGATGGCAGCTCTAGCAAAATAGTGTAAAAAGATACAGTCAATTCTGGTTGTTTACAGAAATTACGACCTATAAAATTTCCATGAACAATGAATTAATGAACCCTTAACCATGAGTCTTAGGAAAAAAACAGACTTAGATTTAGGCAAGGTTCTTATCATCACATTTTCATCAACTGATTAATCTTTAACATAGTTTTATATATGTTTTTTGTTTAAAGATACCAAGTTTAGTATTAGTGTTGATTCATTAACATTAAAGTCATGGCCAGCAGCGTTACATCCATCGCCTGAACAAAGTTTCCCTAGTGACACATATGTTATCTCCAACAGGCACATACATCACAGCCACCCTGTCCTCGGGAACACTGGACAGCGCGGAAACACTATGTTTGGGGGGCTTTTTAAATTTTTTCAAAGACTTTATTCATTTTAGACAGAAGAGAGAGAGAGAGAGAGAGAGAGAGAGAGAAGGGAGGAGCAGGAAGCATCAACTCCCATATGTGCCTTGACCAGGCAAGCCCAGGGTTTTGAACCGGTGACCTCAGCATTCCAGGTCGACGCTTTATCCACTGCGCCACTGCAAGTCAGGCTGGGGGGCCTTTTAATCAGTAAAATCACCAAGAAAAACTCATACATATGAAAAGACAGCACTGAATAGATTATGAAGAGGACACTTGTTTACAGAACGAAAGCTGAAACAAGAATTTGACCTTGACCTTATTCAGCCTCAGCTAAGAACGTGCACTTTGGGGATAAAATATTATGCCACTCTGTGTAAACCCAAAAGGACTGTGAAACACCAAAAATATTACTTTTGTGGATATACATTTCAGAGATTAAGTGAATTTACAAATATGAAGTCCACAAATAATGAGGATTGAACACAGCAAGATTTTTCTTTCTCTTTCTCTTTCAATTGCAGCCCTTCCATCTAACACCTGTCATGTCCTCGAGAAGCCATCCCCCACCTTGTGTCGATCCTGGAAGTGTGCTGTTTAAAAGACAGCTAGTATTTGCTTACATATGAATTATGGGTCGATACATTGCAGGACATGATCAGGTCACCCTATTTAGTTTATTTTTGTTTGACATTGCTTGTTGCTTTCACGACAGCAGGCAAATGGCTGAAGGTATGGACACATCTTAACTCCTGTTCAGGCCTCGCTGGTGGGACTCTAACATTCATCTGAGAAGCCAAGTAGATGTACCTTCGCTGAGAACTTGGACACTATCTTGGACATGTATACTCTTTATTTTTGTTTCCTCTGGATTCCACAACAGATCACAGTCATGAAAAGTTTAGATGACAGAATAATCAATAGATCAAAAAGTAGACAATAGGCCCTGGCCGGTTGGCTCAGCGGTAGAGCGTCGGCCTAGCATGTGGAGGACCCAGGTTCGATTCCCAGCCAGGGCACACAGGAGAAGCGCCCATTTGCTTCTCCACCCCTCCGCCACGCTTTCCTCTCTGTCTCTCTCTTCCCCTTCCGCAGCCAAGGCTCCATTGGAGCAAAGATGGCCCGGGCGCTGGGGATGGCTCTGTGGCCTCTGCCTCAGGCGCTAGAGTGGCTCTGGTCGCAACATGGCGACGCCCAGGATGGGCAGAGCATCGCCCCCTGGTGGGCAGAGCGTCGCCCCTGGTGGGCGTGCCGGGTGGATCCCGGTCGGGCGCATGCGGGAGTCTGTCTGACTGTCTCTCCCTGTTTCCAGCTTCAGAAAAATGAAAAAAAAAAAAAAAAAGTAGACAATAGGTGCTAACTGTTAAGATAGCAGAAAGAGAAATTAACTTACATTTTAATTTATGAATTTAGTTGCATTATTATTCTAGTGCAACTTTATTGTGATACCCTTCTGTTGATTACTTCTATGACCCACAAAATGTCATTTAATAAGAATATATAATTATTTCATGTATATGAAATGATTTCGTTTCTTCTAAGTAAATTATTATATTAACCTTTTTTTAAAAGAAAGTTGTCTTTTTTTCATTTTTACTATCTTTGAAAATTTCTAGTGTTATAAATCATAAGTGTGGCTTAATCTCTCCTATAGATAAGTGAAATGATATTTTAATCATGACCAACTCTCCTTAGCCCCACTGCTAGGTCTCTGTTGGGCTGATATTTTCTTAAAGTCTTTTAAATTGGAAAACCTATTCGAAAGTAATTTGTTTTCTGGAAGTTAAATGTGCAATTCAAAAATTAAAATCTCTAATGAGATGTACAGCAACCAAAATTTCTTTTAGTCTTTAAGATCCATTAACTACCAAATAATTTTACCTTTAAATAAAAATATAGTTCATTATGTTTAGGGTGATTCTGATATATAATTTTATTATACTATATCATCTTATATTGTAAGAAAATTATATAACTATAGATGAATATAATATAAATGTACGTTATAATAATGCTATATTGTATTATAATATGAATATAACATAAATATATGAATTATTTTAGAACATTACATCTATATACTTCAGATTGAATGAAATATCACTAAATGTAAAATTGATTTAAATATTAATATCTAAAATGTTATACATGTAGATGGAAGTGGTGATTAAAATTATTATTTCATTAAACTGTGTGAGCTGCTGATTTGTAAGTTTATGTGGATATGTTCTCTAGATTTTAAACTTTGAATTTGACTGCTTCACTTTTTCTGGTGCAGGTGGACACATCCAGCAGATTATGCTACATTGTATCAAAAGAAGCACTCTCCATAATAAATATAGACATCCTAATTGTCACTGTGTCCAATCTTCTTTGGCTGTAGCAGAATTTCTGACCATTTTTCAATGTACTGCCTCAGCTTTTTACCCCTCCTACTCCCTCCAGCCTCAGAAAACCCTTAGAATGTTCTTCAGCATGCTCATTAACCAATGATCCGCACATACATCACCGAGGATATGATCCAAATGAAATAAAGTAATTACCCGGAGGAGAGAAACGAAAGACTTGAATTGAACCCACACAGTGACTGAGGCCACAGCACAAAAGACCCTCGTGATTCGAGGTGGTTAGTGAGCCGACCCAAAGATAGAGCTCCAGGGCTGTTCTCTTTTCCCTGCCTCGTGGCATCACCGTCCCTCCTGGCTCTCCCTCAGTAACAAATTCCCCTTGCACCTCAAACATCTCTCCATTTCTGAAGGGACTACTCTCTCGTACCTTTCCTATTGAAAACCCATAGAAATAGGGGGATCTGGACATTCATGTTCAATCCAATCCCCTGCTATTATTCATTGTTACTTTTACATTATTCAACTGCATCAGTGAATATTCTAAATATTTTCAACAGATCTAAATAGGACCAACCCCCTTTTAAAACGAGAGATTCCTTGTCCGTGGTAAACACAGCTTTAACATGTAAGAAATATAAAATATCCTAATAAACTTAAGATTCCTTTAAAATTTTCTACATGAATACCTTGACAGTAATACATTTAGTTTCTTTTTATATTAGGAAAAGAGATAAAATACAGAAAGTTTTTGGGAATATCTAAAATTAAACACATAAAAATGTAGGGTCCTTTTTTTTTTTTTTTGGCCTTTGTGTGAAGTGAAATCTATATAGTAGATTTAAAAGTTTTTATTTTATATTTGGTCTTGATTTTTTCCCAAAGGTTAATGTAGAATATGATTAAATATAAAAAAGTTTCAGTTTGGTTAATTAAAAAGAAAATTCAATACTTTGTAAAAATGTATCTTTTACCTCTATCACATAAGAACAATTAAAAAATAATTACATCCTCAAATAGTGTCATTATAGCAAAAAAGTGAACATATATTTCGTTTGTAAACCTACAAATTGACATAAAACATTTTGGAAAATATTTTCATTTGAAGACCTACAAGTTATTATTAATAACCATTGAACAAGGGTTTTTTTGTTTGTTTGTTTGTTTTTGTATTTTTCTGAAGCTGGAAATGGGGAGGCAATCAGACAGAGTCCCGCATGTGCCCGACCAGGATCCACCCGGCATGCCCACCAGGGGGCGATGCTCTGCCCATCCATGGCGTCGCTCTGTTGGGACCAGAGCCATTCTAGAGCCTGAGGCAGAGGCCACAGAGCCATCCTCAGTGCCCAGGCCATCTTTGCTCCAATGGAGCCTTGGCTGCAGGAAGGGAAGAGAGAGACAGAGAGGAAGGAGAGGGGTAGGGGTGGATAAGCAGATGGGCGCTTCTCCTGTGTGCCCTGGCTGGGAATCGAACCCGGGACTTCCGCACGTCAGGCCGACACTCTACCACCGAGCCAACTGGCCAGGGCCTGAACAAGGGTTTTAAGGAAAGGGTCACACACGTAGTAGACAACAAAATGTTGGAAACAGGAAGAAAGTTCAAAAGCAGAAGAGTTGTTAATTCTTGTTAAATTTACAAAATGATTCAAAAGTCGTAAATACAAGAAAGATACTACATTAGAATACTGAGTGGGATTTTTACTTCCCCTGGATATTGGGACTATGAACGGCCATCTCTATCAGTCCTATTGGTAGCTGTCTTTCTTCTGGCCAAGTCGATATATCTCATTATCCTGAGGACAGTTAGGTTTGTTTTGGGAAGAAGCATGCCATAGACAAATGAAAAGCTGGTGTTCCTTTTATGGTTTATATGTCTTCCAGATTGAACTTTTCAAACCAAAAGGAAGCCTTATGCAGTAGTAGATTATAACAAAAGATTGCATTAAAAGAGAGGACATCAAGTGACCCTTTGTGCCACCACCACAGAGGCTGGAGAGGGGAATGGAGGGGAAATACTATTTGAACTTGTAGAAGGTGAAGAATAAGGAGTGTGGTATTGGCTTGTTATTTGTTTATGTATTTATATATTTGTTTGTTTGACATCCATGGGTCAGTGGTTTATAAGATAAGAAACCTCCAAGCTTTGTCCTTGAGTAGAACTGAATATTAATAAAACTCACTCTCTACTGTGAATAAAGGTATTATCAAGTAAGAGGTTTCATAGGTTTATGTTCACCCCTGATGACTAAATACAGCACAGCAGTTCCTTGGGGAAGGGAGGAGGCTGCATTAGTGTGGTTGAGACTATGCCCTACCAGGTGAATTAGTTTAAGTCAGAATGGTCCTTAGAGCATGTGGGGGAATGAATACAGTAGGAATCATTCACTTCCTGTCTCTTATTAGGAATCTCAAAAAAACCCGCTATTTTTAATCCTGATTTAATTTAAATAATTTGGCTAAGTGCTCTGCAGTATTAACATATAAATCCTAAAATCATTATGGAACAAACAGAAAAAAGTAAGAGCAACTCCAGGCTCTTATTATACAACTATTTAGTGCTGCCACCTAGGGGCTGGCCAAGTGACAGAACCAGAGGGGAGGGGAAAGCTAAACTCCACCTTCCCAACAGCACAGCCCCTGTCCCCGCTGAGATCACAGCTGTGGGAGAGAGACTGGTCTGAGAAACGGGTTTCAAATGCCAGTACGTCACCTGGAAATGGAAAGCGATGGTGGGTAAGGGTGGTTAAGCAGGTCACTCAAGGTCCACTCTTGCCAAATTAGGGTAAATATGTCAGTTTCTTCTCTCAATTCTTTTCAATGATTATTTAATTCAATTAACTCCATCCTCAATTTTGCCATTTGAGATGTCAGTTGACTATTTCTTCCAATACTTACCCTTGCCATTGTTTAAAAGAATAAAAAAGACATTTAAGGTGATGCAAGCAAACTGAACACCAAGTGTAGTTTCCAAGGAGCCTTCTCTTACTTTTTTTATTTAGTCTGAAAAGTTTGAAGCCCGTTGTAGAGCATTTACATCTCAAAGGCACAAGGACAGATTGTAAGCTCTTCCAAGAAGGGATTTTGTTGTCTGAATCTAGAATTTTACAATAGCTCAAAGCTTTCTGAGAAGAATAGGGGATGCTTTGGGATTGGTCAACAGGAGAAGTGGGCTTTGCCTATTTTTGTCAAGAATCACATTGTAAAAATAGTTGTACAAGTTAGCCTCAGTTTGTAGAACAGTTTTTATTTGTTTGTTTTATGATCCCTGAATGAATTCAAGGTGCTAGCCACCCATCGAACTACAATATCTTCAATTTGTTTCTTTGTATTAGGGAGAAGAACTTCAACTTAGATAGAAATCAAAATGTGTCCCCGATTAAGAGCTGGGTGTCTCTATAATGTTTTTATTTTCCTCTAGATACACACTTTTGTTTTGTTTTGGGGAGGCCTAAAACTAAAAATGAATTACAGGCTGCAATTTGTCAAACTTCTGACCATAGAACTACCTGCAGATACCCTGTGGGATTACTGAGTACTCCCTGGGCAGAAGAGGCATCCTCAAAAAGAGTACCAAAGACACAACTCTCTCAAAGTTCAGAGCTACTCCCAAAGGCAAGAGAGCCTCAGAAAATTCCCCTGAGAGCAGACAGCAGTCAGAGGGATTCACGCTGCAAAGTGCAATACTCATTTCTGTATGGCCATACTGTTGAGGTCCCCAACCTGACCAATCGCCAAGCCAGATTCTCGGGACACACAAAAAAAACGGCAAACAAGAAGGCAGTGGTTGTCCCTGGGAGAGAAAGGGTCAGTGACGAATGGGTCTGGATTTACCGTGTCCCCAGCTGTTTATGCTGTGGCCTTTCCTCGAGGCTACGCGGGTCCCCTTATGGCTGCCACCAGTTGTAGACATTGAGCTTCCCTTTTTTTTTTTGAGTCCCTTAATGGCTGCCAACAATTGAAGATCCCCAATATAACTACCCAGGAGCCCTGAACCTTTGTTAGAACTATTTAGCTGTCTCTCTGTGGAGTCTATCTGCATTACCAAGCTACATGCAAAGTGGCAGAGATCAGCTGCTAGAGCAGGGGTCGGGAACCTATGGCTCGCGAGCCAGATGTGGCTCTTTTGATGGCTGCATCTGGCTCGCAGACAAATCTTTAATAAAAAAATAATAATAACGTTAAAAATATAAAACATTCTCATGTATTACAATCCATTCATTTCCTACCGCTCATGTTCATGGTTGCGGGTGGCTGGAGCCAATCACAGCTGTCCTCCGAGACAACTCCAAATTTTTATTGGATAATGCGTAACGTACATGGGTTGTTGTATGGCTCTCATGGAATTACATTTTTAAATATGTGGCGTTCATGGCTCTCTCAGCCAAAAAGGTTCCCGACCCCTGTGCTAGAGTGACGGACTCCACCACCCTCGGTAAGGACGAGGGGAAGTCTGAACTCGGGGTTATTATTCGCCTCACCTGTGCATCACGGTGTCCACAGTCTCTGAGCATTAGATTTTGAATCCCATCTCTCATCGCCAAAAACTGTTAAAAAATGATTTAAAGATGACAATTTAGGCAATATGTGTGGCAGCTGTGTTAAGTTTGCTCGCTGGATAACCAGCTGCGAGGCCTTTGCCTGATTGACACCACATGTGTGTGGCCTGTGTAAGGCTAAGGGCACTTGCACTCAGGGGGATGGCGGATTGCTCACCACTGGGAGGGGCCGGTTTGGGGGTTGTTTGCCTGAGAGGCGGTTCTCCTGCCTGTGTGCTTGTCCACTGTTGTGTGACTTTATTAAACCGAATGGTCCTACCCTTCCCCGCTCCACACTTTGTCTACCGTCTGCTCGAATCCCATGTGAAATGTGAACCTGCCTGGCCCCCCGCCACCGGCAGTACACATGTCAAGCCAAAGTAAAGGTTGTTTTTTTTTTTAAACTAACATGAAATAGATTGAAGTCCCTCTGGCAGCTGTAAAATCTTAGTCACATGCAGGAGATGTCTTTAGATTGTTTCATGGTCTTTCATAGTTAGAGGACTTTCCAACTTTCCTAATTTATTTTCACAGAACTTTCTCTCAAATAAGATTTTGGGAATTGTTGAATAACACTGTGTTCAGGATTGCATGCCTTGTATACTGCTCATAAATATGAGGGGATATTTCAAAATGAACATCAAGTGATAAAGAAGCATTTTATTTATTTATTTTAAACAAGAGCATCAGAAAATCGAACCACAAGTCAAAAGAAAATTATTCAGTTATGCAAATGAGATGCAAAAGCAACTTTGATTTCATTGGTGAAAATGCACTCTACAAAAGGCTGAAAGTACTGGAGTATCTGCATGTTCCCTGATCCCCTCATTTTTGTGAGCAGTGTATCTTAGTAATTTGGATATTCTACATTGCCAGTTAAACCTACTATAAAATGTGGATGAGAGTTTTATGAATGTTTCAAAGCCCTATATAGCTAGTGCTCAACTTATGACCATGACTGGTTCTGACAGACCAGTCGTAACACAATTTGGTCATAAGTTGAGTAGGCTATATATACAGTACTGTGAAATGACGTTATAAAAATCTTTAAGTCATATTTTATCATAATTTTCTTTCATTATTGTTATATATCATAATTTCTTTGTTCATTTTATGCCATTTGTATCATCTCTACACCATTTTGTTTCTTATTTTTACATTCATCAGGTTTAAGTAAAACACTGCATTACCAGTACAACTGGTTTAATATTTGCAAAACATACAAAATTACAAAATACAGGTGCATACAAAAATACAAAATACAGGTGTAAAAAACACCATAGAAAACATTTTCCCAATTGCAAAACATATCAAAATATATAAACATGTACGAAACATTTTATTGGCCTCTGGTGCTTAGTTACGGATCATTGATGTCATCTGAGGCGGCAGTTGGGGTTACCGGAGTTGTTTTTTTCATAAACATGTGCGATCACATTCACTTTCTTTCCTCTTTGTACTTGTTCATTGATTGCTTTCTCATATGTGCCTTGACCAGGGGGTTACAGCAGAGCAAGTGGCCCCTTGCTCAAGCCAGTGACCTTGGGCTCTAACCAGCGACCATGGGGTCATGTCTATGATCCCATGCTCAAGCCAGCATCCCTGCACTCAAGCTGGTGAACCTATGCTCAAGTTGGATGAGCCTGCACTCATTTTCATGTCGAGATTGATGGTCTTTCTTTCCTTCTTGGCAGGCTGAGGCATAGACAAAGACAATTTCCTCTTGGTAGACATCTTGGGAGGGGTTTGATAAAAAATATTCAAGACACAAAACACAAATTGCTGTACCGAGTCTGGGATAACAGTTAAAATGGTGCACACGGAGATGGCAGTGCTGATGGAAGCTGGTCCGCACTGTCCTGTGCCCAGCTGGGCAATGTTTGAGCTGCCAGATACGGAGCAGTCGTGGCTAGCGATTGTGGTCTTAAAGTCGAATGGTCGTAAGTTGCATAGGTCACAAGTCAATCAATATCTGTACTGTATATATGTTTGCCCAAATAGAAGACCGTACAACCTCTACATCTATAACATCTAAAAGGTAGTAATCACCAGATAGGGTGAGCTGGGGCACACCCTGTATAACCAACAGACTAGTTGACCTCTCTTCTCTGAAGCCTCACATTGAAATGTTGCCATCAAACTCTTTTTTCTTCCCATGCTAATCAGTATGTCAGACTTTGTTACATCCACAATACATCTCAGAATCACCCAGTTGTCTACCCTTCCCTGCCAGCCCTCTGGTTGGCATCAGTGCGGTTTCCCACCTGCGCTATAGATGGCAACAGCTTCGTAATGTATCATCCACACCTGCTCATGGCCCCACTTTAATTATTGTCCACATACATTCAAAGGAGTGTTTCTCCCCAAATGTTATTCACCGTGCTGGGTATCTGTGAGCTGGTGATTATTAATATCCACCTTTTCTGTTGCTTACTCATCATTTAGCTCTCAACTCAGGCATTGCCTCTTCTGAGAAGCCTTCTTGATATCTCTCCCTGGGTCTTAGCCCTCCATTAGCTTTTCTAGCACCAATCATCCATCTCCCAGAGAAATTCTAACATTCCCTTTTTATATGGACTGTATGATCATTTAATGGATATTTATCTTTCCTGTTAGAACAAGCTCACAAGAGCAGGTCCAGATCAGGTTGAGATACTTTACTTCAATTCTGACAGCACCTAGCTCTGAAGGGATTCTCTAAAAAATGCATTGAACAAACAAGTATATGCCAAGTTCTCATCTAATGTAGTGGGTGGGTTCTTGGAAATTGTGATCTTACGTGAAATGACGTATAAGGAAACTAATGTTACCTTAGGGGCTAATTGATACAAACAAAAGTTAATTTCCTAGGGCATATTTCTGGTCACACACACAAAAAAAATGTCACCAAACTTCTAAGACCCAAAACATTTCTAATATTAAATACTGAAATAAATATTAGCTATAATGAATTTAAGAAATGTTCATAAAAACAAGTAAGACCATTCTTCTAACTCGCTGATTCCAGCCCAGGGTCGCGGGGGCCGGACCCTCTCTGGGAAGCTCAGGGAGCCCTGTGTGACCACCCAGCATCAGACAGCCTTTGGGGACTTGCTATCTAGTACTTACTTAAGGCTCCACAGATTTGACAATTATCTGACCTTGTCATGGGTCTCTTTTCCATGTCCAGTCTAGTCACAGTGAGCTTCTTTCACTTGCTAGAAGGTTCTTCCCACCTCAGAGTTTTCCTGTAATGCTGGTGGCCGAGGCCAGGCAGGTATTTGGGCAGACGGTAGAGAAACTATGGAGCCCAAAAGCGTTGGGTCATTCCCGTTTAATAGAGTCTCACAACGGCAGATGGTGAACAAGCAAACAGACAGGGAAACAGTTTCTCAGGCAAACAAACAGCAGAATGGCCCCTCGCAGTGGTGGGCAGACCATCCGCCACCCACCCTGAGGGCAAGCACCCATGGCCTGACACAGACTACACACACGTGGCGCTGGCCCGTGCGCACACACTCATCAGGCAAAGCACAAGCCAGCAAGCCTAACACAGCTGCTTTCCCTACAGTTCCAAAGCCTGTGACTTCTACCGGGAATGCTCTGCCTATGGTTCTTGATATAGATGGCTTTTCATCTCTCAGTGTGGCCTTAAGGGAACTTTGTCAGAGCTGCTTTGCCTGACCTCCTTTATGAGTTGGTCCCTCTTCTTTGTTATTCTAAGTTATTGTTGTATTTTAATTTTGCTCCTATTGTTTGTCACAATTATAATGTATATTTATGGGTGACTCATGCCACACTCCCTGTTCTCTCCTCTATAAGCTCTCCACAGAGACTGAAAGAGTGCTTTTCATCAGCATATACTCAGAATCTAGCACAGTCCTGGGCACACAAGAATTTAATAAATATTCCAATAAACAACAAATCATTAGGTTAGAACACTGTGGTCAGGTTCCAGAGCTTCCTGGGTAAAGAAGTTAGGTTCTCTGTCATCTCATATTCGAAGGGGACAGTTTAGGCAATCGATCATAAATAAAATACTTGAAGTATAAACAATTTTTTTTACAGAGGCAGAGAGAGAGAGTCAGAGAGAGGGACAAATAGGGACAGACAGACAGGAATGGAGAGAGATGAGAAGCATCAGTCATCAGCTTTTCGTTGCGACACCTTAGTTGTTCATTGATTGCTTTTTCATATGTGCCTTGACTGTGGGCCTTCAGCAGACCGAGTAACTCCTTGCTCAAGCCAGCGACCTTGGGTCCAAGCTGGTGAGCTTTGCTCAAACCAGATGAACCCGCGCTCAAGCCGACAATCTTGGGGTCTCGAACCTGGGTCCTCCGCATCCTAGTCCAATGCTCTATCCACTGTGCCATCATCTGGTCAGGCGAAGTCTAAATAATTTTAAAGTAGGTTTCAGCAAATACTCACTCTATCCATATATACAAAAAGAGAAGTATCCCCATAGAACATCCAAATAAAGAAAGGTAATTTCTGGTGAATTGCAACAGAAGTTGAGTGAGGGGAAAGGGTGCACGTTTGGTTTATTAAATATGATAGGTTGCAGGATGAGGTTTTAAGCTATGAACCAGTTCTCTGTTTTGAGGAAACAGCCTTTGTCTTGAACAGTTTAACCAAGGTCTTTTTTTCTGACAAGATTTAGATGATAATGTCTGCTATTCCATAAACCCATTTGGAATCAGAATTCTGCTTTCCAGAGCGTGGACTATGGATTCAGAAATACTTGGGTTCTAATCCCACTTCTGTACTAATAAACACCTATGAAAATTTGTTCAACATGTCTGTTGAAATAAGGAGAAAAATATTTACCTTATATAAATATTTACCTAATTTATAAAAATTAGGCAATGTTTCTTATAGGATTTCCACCATCACTTTCAATTTAGGGCATAAACTAGTGCCACCTGCATATAGAACAGGTCTCTCACTTCCGTGTGATGAGATAGATCCTGCACAGAAGGATGAGGCCTCCTTAATGCCAATCTGCAAATGGAACAATTTTTTTTCTGAGATTTTAAGTATTTCACAAAATGTAGAAAATTGAATTTATCAGAACACATCACAGGCTTTCTTTTACGTGCCAAGCAAGGTTACAAGCTTTTTGCATACAATTTATTGCTTAAATTCCTCTGCATGATGAATACAAACAAGACATACAGTTTGTTTAGCCATCTGAGGCATGCTGCAGAGCCTTCTAAATAATGTGTCCAGCAACGTGCAAAGTTTTATTGTGGTTGAGTGGAAAATGCAAGTTTAGGGGGAAAATATTAGTTTCTAGGGACATGTTAAAAGATTACTGACCCGATGGTCCTGCTCTGTCCTTCCCTCTGAATCGCTTGGCCTCTTTCCAAGTAATAGCTGAATGAATAAATAAATAAATAAATTTAATAGCAGTACCAATTTTTTTTCTAATACATTTTCATTACTTGTTCTGCTTGTGAAAGCAAGCATTTAAATATGTACAATGCTGTTGGCAAATTATTCCAAGCAAACCTTTTTAAAAAGTTTTAAAAAATTATACCCTTTTCAACTGAAAACTATTGGAGCATTTATCAAATAACCATTTATATATACCAATCCTGACTTTTACAATTACAATAAAATGCTGGCCACTCATACACACCAATAGTGCATTTTTGAATTGAGTTTATTAAACTTGGTTTGTGACTGATTCCTATCTGATGAGGAATTCAACAAAAGTCAGAAACACCCTCGTTTTAGGTTTATTCGCCTCGATTTGAAGAATTAAACAATTATCATAGTAGAGGCTTATATTTTCTTCATGCGAAATATTGGCTTACAAATCTCTAAATAGCAACGTAGCATAAAGAAAATCTGTAACTTTAGAAGGGACATATTTTTAGAACATGGATTTATGATTTGGGGAAAGCAAAAAATTATGTAAATATCTTATCCTAAAGAATTTACCAATATGTATTCCTCTAAGTGAGTCTAAAATGTTCTTGTTGTTTAAACTATGGGACAGTCCTTCAAAATGACTGCAGGATTTATTTGCTTTATAACATTTTTGTTAAAAATTATTGAATAAAAACATGTTTTTATTTTCAAAGTAAAGCATTTATCTGTGATTAGTGCCATTCACTTATTTTAAATACTGTTAGGTTTAAAACTACTTATATGTATTTTCATGCAAAAGTGGAAAAGTAGACCGCTATACGTAACTTCATTTAATGCCATATTAAAAGGAAAAAAATAGGTTTTTCTGGATTTAGAATATATAGCACCCCATAATAAATAATAAGAAAATAGCATCTTGTTGCTTAAGGCATGAACTGAAACGTAATTAAGTAATACAGTGATAATGCTGGTACCGAACACTGAGGACTTCCTCTATGCAAGCCCTCCTCCCCCCCTCCCCCCCGCCCCCCCGCCCCCCTCCTCCCCCCTCCCCCCTCTCCCCCTCCCCCCTCCTCCCCCCCCTCCTCCCCCCCTCCGCCCCCCCCGCCCCCCCTCCTCCCCTGCCCCGCCCCCAGGCTGAGCGCCCCCAGCACGCAGGCTCCTGGTCTCCCCTCAGCGGGAAGACACAGCTTTTCCCAGGATGCCCTCCTCTGTTTAAGGTAGTCTCCTCCTCTAACCTGCACTTTCTATCACCTGTAGTCCGCTGCAGTCCAAAACATTAAGTAAAAGGATAAAAATCAGAAATAAACAACCTTTACGTTTCAATAACTCACCATTCCACGGTGCATAATGAAACCTCAGAGGATCAGCCCACGCCCGTGCTCTGGGCTGACTCCTCCCTGCGTGCCCGGTCCCCACCTGTAAACACTGGCGGCCGCTGGTCCCTGGGAGCCACCTGGATACCCAGGCAGACTGTGGGGCTTCACAGAGTTCCTGCGTCAGGCACCCTCATTGTACTTAATGCAGGCCCACGGTGCTGGAGGAGCGATGCAGGCACGAGGACACCCGGGAAGACGCCCCCCCCCCCCTGTCGCCTTGGAGTGACAAGGCGGACTCTCTCTCCCTACTAAGGCATGACATCCCCTTGCGTCTTCGCAGGAGCAAGGGCAAGGACAGGACAATAAGGGATTTTGAGAGAGAACACGTTCACATAACTTTTATTACACAATATCATCATAAAGCTTCTATTTTATTATTAGTTACTCTTGTTTATCTCTTGCGGTACCTAATTTATAAAGTGAAGTTTTTCATAGGTATGTGCGTATAGGGAAAACATAGTATATATAGGGCTGGGTCCTATCCGCGGTTTCAAGCATCCACTGGGGGTGTGGGAACACGGTTCCAAGGCATGGAATGGACAACTAGACTCTTAGATGAGAGTTATTATGACTTTTGTTGGGTGAAGTGGAGCAGGATGGTGTCAAGCTTCTCCCGGTACTGCTGAGCCCTCTGCCCTGCCTCCTGGGCACGGCCCAGCCTGGCACTGTCTGCTTCTGCCCAGCTATCACGGGCACCTTAATCTCATAATCGTTTTCTGATGTCTTCATACTCTTGTCATCAGCATGAAAAGGAAAATAAATGCAATGTTTAGAGATACGCTAAATAATAATACAATGAGATAATAATGATACCCACATATTTGCACTTCAATTACATTAGTCTCTGAGGTAGAAGTTCTTCACATACTCTATGTGTAAGAAAATCTGCACATAAGCAGAGAAAGGTAGAAACTATCATGATTTCTCTTTAATAAATAAGGAAGCTGAATGTTATATATATATATAGTCTGAGTATCTTAACTGTGGAAATACAGAGCAGTAGGTGGTTGAGATGGATTATAAACCATTGATTGTCCAGAGCCTATCACCATATCAGTTTACTATACCATATGGAAAAGTTATTGGTTATTGGCCATTCGTTAAGATGTTATAGCAATAGGAAATCCTTATAGACTATATTCTTTTCTATAGATATAATGTATAGTAAATGAATTTGTATACAGTAGTGCATTTTATGAAATAAATTGATATATGTACAGGGTGGGACAAATATAGCTTCATACTTATGAGTATATGAAACAGTGTAATCTTATTATTTATTATGTTATTTTTCATATGAACAAGTGTAAACCTACTTTTGTCCCACCCTGTATATACATAAATCTTTATATATTATATTTATTTATAGATTTAATTATTTAGTAATTCCTTCATTCAGTTCATAATACATAGTAAGCACATCCAAATTCCAGCCACTTCTTTAGTTCTCATGCTCATGGTTCATACTATAAAGGGCGAGAAGATATTCTATCAACTCAGAAAATACCTTTTAAACATCTGCCTGGCTATGCTTATGAGACATTTTTTTGGCAAATACACCAAAGCAGTTTTAAACTGTTGTTATAAGGCTGTCTGAACACATAAGTTTTGAGGGAAAAAATATTCACCAAACTTTTGTTAAACATTCGGGACATTGTTTATTTTTGCTACTTCTCATTTGTTTTAATTTACAAGTGACCATCTAAGCAAACTGGAACAGGATTACAAGCTATGCATTATAAAGTAAAGCCATCTATTTGAATCTCAAATATTTAAATCAAGACAATATTCATTCTTGACATATGCAGATGGAACAAAACTGTCTTCCTGCTCTCATCCCGAGCCCTGCTTCGCAAATGAGGGGCGTGTGCTTTAAAATGCATACAATCTTGTCCTCAAAATTACAAACCGTAACTTTGAGGTCTAGACATACCATCTTATTTTTTTTCCTGAAGGGAGAAGCGGGGAGGAAGAAAGACACATTGCCATATGCGCCCGACTGGGATCCACCCGGCATGCCCACTGGGGGCGATGCTCTGCCCATCTGGGGCGTTGCTCTGCTACAACCGGAGCTATTCTAGCACCTGTGGAGGAGGCCATGGAGCCATCCTCAGCACCCAGGCCAACTTTGCTCCAATGGATCCTTAGCTGTGGGAGGGAAAGAGAGAGAGAGAGAGAGGGAGAGAGAGAGAGAGAGGAAGGAGAGAGGAAAGGGTGGAGAAGCAGATGGGTGCTTCTGCTGTGTGCCTTGGCCGGGAATCAAACCTGGGACTTCCACATGCCAGGCCGACACTCTACCACTCAGCGAACCGACCAGGGCTTACACATACCTTCTTTATACAGCTCTTGAATAACCTTTTTAATGTGCTCAGAATTTCTGGACATCATCCAGAAAACCAATTAAAAATGGCAAATGTGAGAGGTGGTGAAATAAAGTTGTGTTAGCCATGCTGAATAACATGACATGTACTTTGCACATTAACATCAAAAAGTCTTTCCCTTAAACGCATGATAAAGGAAATGCTCCATTTTCATTATAGTTCATTTGTATTGATTCATCACTGCATTACCTTTGAGGGTTTTGATAAATCATAGTCAATTCACAGAATTACAGAAATTTGAATTGTAAAGGGCCAATCAGCCTATCTTGTTCAACTCATCAGTGAAGGATTACTTAGTGTGACTTATTCTTTAATATTTAGTCAAATATTAAATGAGTTAAGCAATAGTGTTTTGGAGAAATGACTTCAATGACAAGAAAGCTTGAAGCATGTAGTTTTCATCATTATCACTAAAAAACCCAAGTGTTTAACCATATCTTAACCTTGGTAATTTAAAAAATATGAGTCATATTTCCCCCAGTATTTGAACTTTTCCATAACAAACATGAGCATGCTATAATCTCTTCAATACTGAATATTCTGACAGAGTAAGTAATATTACTGAAGTGACCAGGATTATGTGCATTTTAAAGTCATACTAATTTACTGCTAGGAAAAATAATGGTTCAATTCTTAATTTGTAGAAAATAGTATGAAGAAACCTGTTGTCTGAGACCTTAAATTCTCTTAGTCTTGTCATAACCTTTCTTTTCTTTCCCTTCCTTTAAATTATCTCTTCAGATATTTATTTATTCTCCTCATTTTCCTTCCCTGGAAATTCTAATACATAAATATTGATCCCTTCTGACTTTATGTCTTTAGTTCATGATTTCATTTTTTAAATTAAATTTATTAGAATGACATTGGTTAATAAGATTATACAGGTTTCAAGTATACATTTCTATGATACATAATCTGTATATTGCATTGTGTGCCCACCACTCAAATGTCAAATCATTTTCCATCATCATACATGTGAATCTGTCCTCACCCTCCGTTAACTAACATTGTCTCTATGACTTCACCCTTTCACTTATTCATGCTGTCAATCCTTTGCTTCTATGTTTAGATATTGAAGGAATGGCCACAGAGCCTTTAAAACATATCAGAGTGATCACTATAGGTTATTTTCTACAAATGGCATATTTAAGAACATTTTCTTGAGTAAGACAAAAGTTTAATAAATTCTCCGATCCCTCATCAAACTCCAAGTCAGTCCATGTTGATGAATGATCTGTTACAACCATTGTGTCTCTTTCCTAGATTTAGCATAAAGTCTGAAATGGGGAAAATGAGAATTGCTCTCAAATCCAGCTGCAATCAATCATCCTGGAATATACTCTGGTCCCTATGAGTGACACAATATAATAATTAAAGTCCTTTTCCGTCAGAAATTGAATAGATTCAGAAACAATTTGATAGAAATAGACTTTTTAACTTTTAATTTTCAATTGTTCTTAATGAATTCCCATAAGCATAATTCCACTCATTTAATCCTTTCTTCTTTCTTGCAGAAGTGAAATCCTTTAAGCATGGGAAATAATTTTTTTTCCATTTTTAATTTCCACTGCTGACACATTTTATTATATTTATATTGCATACTAGAAGTTTTGACAGAATCATGTGTTGGGAGGCTCTCAATGTGTCTCTACTGGTCATATGCATTCACCTATTAGATATAAAGTAATCTTTATATAGTTTAAATGTTAATTTGATTGTGTTCAATTCAAAGAACATTAATTTTTACAACATAAGTTTTCCAGTATCATCATTCTCATGGTCACTCTGTCTTAAAATTAAAAATCATCTCTGTCACTAATTCATTTCTGCCCTACAATCAGTTTTTTTTTACCCTATTTGTCTTCTCTTTTCCAGTGATTCTCTTTCAAAATCATTCCCTTGAATAATGCATTTTCCTTTTATGCAATCTAATTTTTTTTTCTTACAAAATATTTCTTTTTCTAAAGATACCTTAATGAAATTTAGGGGAAAAAAAATTCTTACTTTGATGCAAATTAGGTTCCCTTTTACATCTAAAATGCCCCTAAAACCATTAATAATTAACTCTATGTAATCTCATTATAGTATCTGTTCATGTATTCCTTTCCCCTTCCTAAATTCATCTATTATGGGGTGGGGAAATCAATGTTTTGATGAATTTCAGATACTAATATAGTGTTGTGAAACAAAAATTGCAGACGAGCAGCAGTTGATGAGAAGTGTTAACATAGGATTCTGAATGCAGCCTTTAATCAGTCCACAGAATTGTCACATAGGCCCTGAGAACACGAAGGAAGAAGGCAATGTTCTCCAAGGGAAAATAACAGAAAATCAGCTGCAGACAAAGGAAAAGGTTGTTTAATTCACATGTTTGCCTAAGGATGCTCATTAGTACTCTTTAAATATTTTGTTAAATATTGACTGAGCAGTCAATATATGCAAAGGACTGTGCTAGGTATTGAGTGGGGTAGATGGCACGTCTCCCGAGATATCCAATAGTTCTTATGTAATAAATATTTCCTTCAAAATGCTTACACTCTGTTTAAAGAAGGAAACAGCAACTACCAAGAAGAAAACAGTAATTCAAGAGGCTAATAACAGGATACCTCACCTCAAATCAAAGGAAACTGTGATTTGAGTCAGAAGTGATTTATAGAGACCCTCTCTACCACGAAATGGCAGAAAGAGCCCTAGAGAGTCTTGTACTGAATTTCACATCCTTGAAACGCTCTTTAGATTTAGGTAAGGACCTAAAAACACATTATACTGTGGTGGGGGTAAATTTTATTATCTATATAATAAATAATACCTTGCATTATTATAACATATATATATGAGTTTTAATTCACACAATTTAATTTAATAATGAGTTTTATATAATTTTATATAAATATATATATATATATATTAAAAACACCTCGTAAAATGTTTAGAGCTATGCTAACCTAGTGAAACTTGTCACGGTCCAACCACAACAAGTATATACTGGGGTCTTCAAATGGGAAAAGGTATGGAATTGAAATAAATGATAGACAGGGACTTAAAGATCTATATATACACATGGGTTCAGAAGGACACCACAGCAAACAGTCTCTACTCTTCCTTAGCCGTAACGTGCCTGCTCCCAGAAACACATCCACTATTATTCATAGAAAAACGTGGTCCATCAGCAATTCAATTAAGTTTCCAAGGCAACTCAAAGACAACCTCCACCATACCATCGAAATCTACTTTACACTAATAAGAAACTAGCTTCCAGCCTCCTCCGGAGAACATGGGTGAGACAAATGAGATTCAGGTGTAGCTCTTTGTTAACTAGGCAAATGAGGTGGGGTTTGGGCCCAGCACCTCTGTCCAGATTGCAAAAAAATACCCTGTTTATTTATTCGGTCCCCAACAGAAACTTTTTTTTTTTTAATTTCCAAAGATCATTGTTTTTAGAGCATTCACTCCCACCAGGGTCAGCTTTGCCCCCAGAGAACATTTAGCAAGGTCTGGGAAGAACGTGGGTCCTTCAGTCTTGGTGTGGGGAAAAGCTAACTGCTGGTATCTGGTAGGTAGAGGCCCAGGATCCTGTGAAATACCCTGCAATGCCCAGGACTATCCTGTTCCCAACATGGAGGGAGCTAGCCCCAGATGGCAATGCAGCCAAGGTGGAGAAAGCCCTGTGGAGAGCAGGTAGGATAGACTGTGCACTAATCTGAGAGAACGGACATGAATTGAATAGAGAGATGTATTCTTTGATGGGGACAAGGGATCAGTGAGAGTGCAGTTTCTTTTTTTTTTTTTTTTTTTTCATTTTTCCGAAGCTGGAAACGGCGAGGCAGTCAGACAGACTCCCGCATGCGCCCGACCGGGATCCACCTGGCACGCCCACCAGGGGGCGATGCTCTGCCCATCTGGGGCGTCGCTCTGTTGCATCCAGAGCCATTCTAGCGCCTGAGGCAGAGGTCACAGAGCCATCCCCAGTGCCCGGGCCATCTTTGCTCCAATGGAGCCTTGGCTGCGGGAGGGGAAGAGAGACAAAGAGGAAGGAGAGGGGGAGGGGTGGAGAAGCAGATGGGCGCTTCTCCTGTGTGCCCTGGCTGGGAATCGAACCCGGGACTCCTGCACGCCAGGCCGACGCTCTACCGCTGAGCCAACCGAGTGCAGTTTCTAAGAGAAGCCTCATTTCTCACCAATGGCTTGTGAAGGGAACAGAAGGGAACAGAAGGGAACAGGTGATGAGATGAAGCCTTTATTACCAGGCTGCAGTTAAAAGGATGACTAAGCCATTGACATGGAGGAATCTGAAACTAGGAAAATCTTGGGAAATTGATTCCTGTAAGGGTAAGCAAATATTGAGGCAAAAAAAAAAAAAAAAAAAAAAGAAAGGCTCATGACAAGGATAACAATTGAAAGTCTATTATAATAGATTTTTGTGACACTTGTGTTCAGGAATACCTGGCAATGAGACTGAACAGATAAGGTAGTTAAAAATATAAAGAGACTCCAAAGGGTTATAGGATAGGTAGACAAAGTCCTAGAGAAAAAAGTCATTATGGGCTTACCTCAGAGGTGAATTTGCTGTATTAGGCAATAGAACACCACAATCTTGATTGTCAGACAGATTCCATATATGGACTATTTTGCTGAGGAACTGAAACTGAGATGCGTAATGCATGGTATCTAGACGATAGTGTACTAGATACCATGAGAGAATGGGGGAGTAAAAACTCCCTACTCTCACTTATGGTTGAAGAAGTTTTGTGAGAGAGAGCAAAATTAAAATGGAGTCTTGAATCAACCCGAAGTCATCATCTCTGAGATCTCCTGTAGTTCATCTTTTCTAACTCTTTCAGCTAACTTCCGTCCCCAGCAGTAAAAATTTGAGATATCCTTCCCTGTTGGTAGACCACAAAATATTTGGGGTCAATTCTAAAATATTCTAAAATATCAATAGAACTCTAGATTTCACAATCATCATTTTCTTCATTTAAAAAATAAAAACCACTTAGATAGTTATAATCAAAAGGCTACACAAAACTATCAAACATTCATCTAAAATAGAATTACAAAATTATCAGCTTGCTAGAATAATTCACATTACAGGCATACCCTGAGTAACCTAGTGGTCAATCATCTATTTGAGTAGCTGGTAAGAGAAAAGTTTTCATTCTACATCAATGTAACAGCCAATCGGAAAAAAAGTCTCGGGCAAACATATCTTATTTTAACCCATTGTATTAATTTCCTAGGTATGCCACAACAAATTCATGCAAATGTGGTGGTTTCACAAAACAGAAATTCATTTTGTTACCGTGTCACAGGCCAGAAGTTTAATATCAAAGTGTTGGCATAACTTACCTCCTTCAAAGTTTCTAGGGAAGCATGCTTGCCTCTTTCAGGTTCTAGTAGCCCCTAGCGTTCCTCAACTTATGGTGAGGTGACTCCTATCTTGACCTCCACATTTATATGGCCTCCTTCTCTAGCTCTGTCAAACCTTCCTCTTCTTTCTTGTATAAGTACACTGGCCATTGGATGCAAGACTCAACCTATATGCAGGAAGATCTCATCCTGTGATCCTTAACTTAATTGTACCTGTAAAGGTCCTATTTCCGAGTAAGTTTAGATTCACAGGTAAGAGAACCTAGACATATATTTGTGAAGTAAACAATTTAGCTCACTACATCCATGGAAGATTAAATTTGAACTAATAGCTTTACTTAACTACTATCATTCTTCACTCTCAAAGTGGGATTATCCACAAGGAATATCATCTATCTCTTTTAACTACCTTTTTAACTATATAATGGATTTTACTATTATATAATGCCAATTATAGCATAGTTCTAAATGCATATTAGTTGTGATTAGTCTTATTAATATTAGTATATTTCAACTTATGATGGTTCCAATTGTCTACGTCATATATTGTGTATAAGTGAATATAAAAGCATGTATATATAATATAAACACAGTTTATTTTTGTAAGGATGAGAGCAATGAAATAAATAGAGATTACTTTTTCTTTCCTTGACCAAAAAGCTATAATGAACATTCATGCAAATAATTTTGCCACCTCAAAAAGACATTCTTAATTCCTTGTAGTCACATTCCACTTTACAAATTATTCTATGTTGGGGAGAGTTTTTCATGTCACTCTCTGCAAGGGATACTAGACCCCAGATTCTCATGTCCCCAGCCTCCCTTGCAGGTAGGATATAGGCAAGTGACTTTAGGCTTCACCACGGAGATCCATCAGTACAGACTTTGAGTTTAAAACCAGAAATGTGGAGAGGCAGGCACTCAGCTTTGGAGGTGAGGAAATTTAGTTTTCAAAGGCAACAGTGGTAGTGATTATAGCAGCAGACTTCCCTGCCCAAAACAGCAGGAACAGAAACACAAATTGTGATGAATCTCACTATAGTGACAGCAATATGGACACCAGGTATTATCTCTGGTGACAATGTGTTCAAGCATGGCTATGGGCCTTCCCAGAGATTATGTGAGTTACCTGACCTGAACTTACTTATTATATTACTTTTCTGTACTATTGAAAGAAAGGATGATGATTGACTCATCAATTCACTAGCCTCAAATCACTGACAACAACAAACAATACTATACGTCGACAGGAAGTTTAAAAAGAGTTAGGAGGCGCAGGGAAGGAAGAACTGTCGGCAGGTAGTGGCTTCCGGCCATACAAAGACGTGAGTCAATTCCGGATTTTTTAAGTAAAAATCATTTATTTACATAAAATACATTTTCATAATATGTATTGAATTCTTCCTGATGGCTAAAATTTATCCTGCTATAAAAAGAATATTTATTTTATAGCTTATTAATCTGTATGGGGAAGTACAAGCAAAAACAATGACAAATAAAGGAGAACAAAATCTACCTTGGTGAAAATGACTGTATGAGATTAGGCATAAGAACTGATGTCATCCTTAGGGTTACGACTGTGACCCATATTATAAACCGTAACATTTCCTGGAGATCTGTCCTGTCCTCCATAACTATTCTGCTCTAAGTCATATGCAAAGCCAACATAAATAGTTTAAATTTTGCCTGAACTAAACTATGTATATTTTTTATTTTAATATCAGTGATATAAAAAAATAGCCATTTTAAGAATCTA
This sequence comes from Saccopteryx bilineata, assembly GCF_036850765.1. Classification (NCBI taxonomy): domain Eukaryota; kingdom Metazoa; phylum Chordata; class Mammalia; order Chiroptera; family Emballonuridae; genus Saccopteryx; species Saccopteryx bilineata. The sequence goes on from NC_089495.1 coordinate 9,199,576, forward strand.
AGATCATGCAACATACATTCAATAAATTTTGAAAAAACTAATCAAAGGCTCTAATTACAATTCTAAACAACTGTGTAAAATCAATTGTAAGAACATATTCTGAGTTCCCAACACCAAATTGTATGTGACGTTTTGTAATATTATTGGGAATGTAACATACCAGAGAGCATTATTAATTAAGCATCTTCTGTATAATAATAAGCAGAAGTGATCACAAAATGTGATTGTTGAAGATGAGACATAGTACTTAGTTAAGAGGGTGAATATTTGAGAATAGACTTTCAGATAGAAAAATATAGCTTTAATCTTTGTATTTATTGAGATATATTATGCAAATGACTTTCATAGGCACTGTGATAATAAAATAGAAAATGCCAGCATTTTCAATATTAAATATGAGAAAATTAAATTCTATTTAATTAAAAACTTAAGAAAATCATTTTTGTGATAAAAATCAACAATGAAAAATAGTGCCCTTGAATCTACCCTTAACCTATACTTTCTGAACATATAAACAAGTCCCCTGTTCAACTATCTGAATCAATGACTCATTAAGAGCCTTTTAAGAAGAAAATACGTATTATAAACTCCTTCTACATTGAAAATACCTAGGCCGCTCCAACAAGCACAACACTATTCCCCATAAACGCTTTTATTAACGTATTTGCTAGGCACTATATCCTTTGATATTTTAATCTTTTCTTTTTTTTTAAACCAATTTTTATTGTTTGATGAAGAGAAAGATTCCATAGCTCCTGTTTTTGGATTTAGTTTTCTTACATTTTTCTTTTTTAATTTTGTGAACATTGATTTTTGAAGAGGGCCAGATTTAAAAAAGAATAATTTGTATTCATTGTTGACATCAAACAAGGCCTTCCTTAACCAAACATTTTCAAGCACAAATCTTTTACAGATACAAAAAGAGAAAAACAATGCAGCTACAATAGACATAAATGAGAGTTTTTGAATAAAACAAATATCTGAATATAAAGTTTAACTTCTAAATTAAAATTTTAGTGCCTGACCTGTGGTGGCACAGTGGATAAAACGTCGACCTGGAAATGCTGAGATCGCTGGTTCAAAACCCTGGGCTTGCTTGGCCAAGGCACATATGGGAGTTGATGCGTCCAGCTCCTCCCCCTTCTCTTTCTTTGTCTCTCCTCTCTCTCTCCCTCTCTGTCTCTCCCTCTCCTCTCTAAAATGAATAAATAAAAAAAATTAAATTAAAAATTTAGTTATATCTTTATAAAATTTTTTGGGCAGTAACTCTCAATATTTTCTAAAATAAATGACAAAAAAAAATTCTACCTATAAAAGTCATTACATTGATTGATTGATATGAATCTTTTGTGTACTACAAAATTAATGAAGAAATAAGGATAGATTAATACACTATTTGTCCTTAAATAGTTACAGCGAGGCAGACATGAAAAAATACACTTAGAGGGAATATAGGCAATTTTGTTTTAAGAATTTACATGAGGTTGAATCATAGTCTAAAATAAAGTGATGGATAATGATAATAGTATCTTGACAAGCTTGTTTTGTAAACTGAATCTTGAAAATTATTTAGATTCAATAACGAAACTAAATTTTAGGAAGTAAAGTAGAAGCAGAAAGACTAGAACATGAAGCAGAACGTGTGGACTACAGATCACTCGCTATCCAACAGCCAAGGCATGTGCACTGCACGGTTTCTTAATTTTTATTAAGATATAGCCATATATTGTAAATTCTAATATTTTAATAACTTTAAAATGCACACTTCAGAAATTTTTAGTTCATTTACAGTATGATGAAATTAGTGTCATTTTCTAATTCTAGACCATTTCATTAGCCACCAGAAATATTCCTACCTGTTGCAATTACTCCTAATTCCTCCTTTAATGGCTAGAAACTAATAATCTACTTTCTGCCTCAGGTTTTACTTATTCTACACATTTTATATAAATCAAATCATACAATATATGGTCTTTTGCGTCTGGGTTTTTTTTTTTTTTCTCACTTTGGCTAATGTTTTGAATGTCCATCCATGTTATAGCAGTTATCACTCCTCCCACTCCTTGATTTCTTTTGTATCCTTATGCCAGCACCACACTCTGTTAATTCCTGTCTTTTGCAGTTAGTTTTGAATTTGGGTAATGTGAGCTGGAAGCCCTATTCCTCGCTGTGACTGCATTTGGAGTTCAGAAATTGAGAGGTTAAAAGAGGTCTTAAGGGTTGCAGCCCAATCCTACAGGACTGCTGGTTGGCTTGTTTGCTTGTGTTTTTTTTTGTTTGTTTGTTTTCTCTTTCAAATTATTTTAATAACCTTGCAGTGAGTCAAAATATAAACAGAAGAGCCAAACTTGTTTCCTTTAGTGGGGATGCTACCATGCTTTTCTTGCACAAGCATGATCAAAGGTAATGATGAGACCAGATTCCAAAGAGCAAGGGTGCTAAGAAGGCATCAAGACTCCTAGGTAGAAGAGCATGGTTTTAGAAAGCATCAGAAAGGTAACAGGTGGCTGGAAAGATGAGAAATTTAAGAGACCCTCAGATACAGAGCCTGGTTGCTGTGTTATCAGCACCTTGAGACGTTTCTTGATGGTGATTCAGTGTTAGGCGTATTTGTTATAAGGGACCAGAAAAGGCCATGTTAAAATAGAGGGCAGGTTACCATCTACAAGTCAAGGAGAGAGGCCTCAGAATGGAATCCACCTTGCAGGCACTTTGATCTTGGCTCTCTAACCTCCAGAACTATGAGGGTCTCTTTAAATGAGAGACAATGTTGTAGCTATTAATAAATATTTATTTATTTTCCAAAGAAAATCTTATAGTTAACATTTACTATGATATTTCATTTTGTCGTCTTCTTCTTCTGCTCTTCCAAGTGAGAGAAGGGAAGACAGAGAGACAGATTCCTACAAGTGCCCCAACCAGGATCTACCCAGTAACCCCCATCTGGGGCTGGCACTCCGCCCATCTGAGGCCATGCTCATGACCAAGCTATTTTTAGTGCCTGAGGCAGAGGCTCCATTGGAGCCATCCTTAGTGCCCAGGACATGGCTCTGGGAGAGGAAAAGAGAGAGAGAGACAGAAAAAGAAAGTAGGATGGAGAGGGGAGGAAAGGCAGATGGTTGCTTTTCCTGTGTGCCCTGACCAAGAATCGAACCTGGAACATCCACATGCCAGGCTTATCTACCACTGAGCTAACCGGCCAGTCCCTAGTATAATATTTCAAACTCAGTGACAAAGCTCATTATAAGCATTAATAAAACAAAATTTAGTCACTTCCAAATTCATTGATGGATTTGAATTTCTTTCTTCACTAGGTTATACTTTAATAGAGATATTAAGACCAGAAAATAATATGGAAACATTTAGGCAAAATGTTTACATCTCTAATTTTTATCCCAACAGAAAATAGTTTTTTTTCATGAAAATTATTAATCATTTCTTGTAACATTTTATGTTTATTTTCCACTGACTTGAACACTCTATTAGAATGAGTTCTAAAAATATCACTGAAATAAACCTATGCAAAACTACTGGTGGGAGCTACACAGACACTCACAGAAAGCTAAGAAAATGGTAAACTGTGTTCCCAAAGCAAGGGATCTGCTTCCAGGAGTTTATTTTATATTCACATGAAATGAAAAATATTTCTCAACTTCTGTTGTTTAGTTTTAATCTATAAATATATATCTCAAGTATCTTTGGAGTATAAACTTGCAGTAAAGTAGATATATTTTAATTTTTTAATTGATTGATTTTTAGAGAGAGACAGGAAGGGAGACAGAGAGGGAAAGAAAGAGAGAGAGAACGATTTGCTGCTCCTCTTATTTATGCATTCGTTGGTTGATTCTTGTGTGCGCCCTGACCACCGGATCAAATCCACAACCTTAGTGGATCAGGACAACACTCTAACCAGCTGAGCTACCTGGTCAGGGCCAAGAATATGTTTTAATCGCAGTGCATATTCAGTCACGGTCTAGAGATTATAAAGTGCTTTCTCATAGCTCTTTGCACTAAGGTCCTCACAGTTCAGGGAGAAAGGTAACTTAGCTGTTGCCATTATTGTACATCAGAGAAAGTTGAGACTGAAACAGCCTCAGCTTTGCTCTTGGTGCCCTGGTTTAACTCCATCACAATAAAAGGGAAAGTAAGTATTTAACTGAGAGAATTGAAGTAAAAAAGAGAGGGGTAAATAGGAGAGAAAACAAAGGTGAATTTTTGCCTTACCTGAATTTGTAATATTAAATTAATTTAAAGATAATTCTATAGTTATCAATTTTAATTCCTTTTCAATTTCTTCTATTCCATCTAATCAGTTATAAAATCTACTAAATTTACCAAGGAGTGAGGTATGTATCATTTTTTTTAATTTAAATTTTATTTTCAATTACAGTTTACGTTCAATTAAATTTCTATTAGTTTCAGGTGTGCAGCATAGTGACGAGACAATCATACACTTGACAAAGGGACCCCACCCATGTTCCCAGTGCCCACCAGGCACCATGCACAGTTATCACAATATTGTTGACTATAGAGCTCTGTGCCTTTGAAAGTTTATAAGAATTAAATACAAGGTGTGCTTAGTGATACAGATGAATATTATTCATTTGAAAAGTAAGTACAATTTTTTAAAGATTTTTATTTTATTTTCAATATTTATTGATTTCAGTGAGAGATAAAGAGGGGGGGGCAAGAACATTGAGTTATTCCTGTATGTACCCTGACTGGGGATCGAACCCACAATCTTTGCACCTTGGGATGATGCTCTAACCTACCGAGCTATCTGGCCAGGGCAAAAATAGTAATTATAATTTGTTGATTTTTTTTTACATGTAACAAAATAATGGTAGGAACTAACTATATGTGATTTAAAATAATCTGCATATTATTCCAAAGACATTATTTGTAAAATTATTGAATTAAGTATATTACAAACACGACCAGATACATTCTTGTATGCAAAAAAAAAAATGCAAACTAAAAAGTATCATTACACATAAGGTAAAAGTGTAAAGATACTTTAAGAGAAATCAACATCCTGCATTCTGAAATCTTCCAATAGACTTCTTTACTGTCACAAAATTTACATAAGAGACATAAAAATGATCATTCTTCCTAAGAATCTATAAAATATGCCTAAATTGGGGCAAAAGCAATTGTGAGGACAGGTCAGCCAGAATCCTCTGCCCTCCATATGTGCTCACACGGTATCTGGTCAGCGTCCTCATCCTCTGCCACAGGGGTCCCCAAACTATGGCCCGCGGGCCGCATGTGGCCCCCTGAGGCCATTTATCCGGCCCCCGCCACACTTCCAGAAGGGGCACCGCTTTCATTGGTGGTCAGTGAGAGGAGCATAGTTCCCATTGAAATACTGGCCAGTTTGTTGATTTAAATTTACTTGTTCTTTATTTTTAATATTGTATTTGCTCCCGTTTTGTGTTTTTACTTTAAAATAAGATATGTGCAGTATGCATAGGGATTTGTTCATAGTTTTTTTTATAGTCTGGCCCTCCAATGATCTGAGGGACAGTGAACTGGCCCCCTGTGTAAAAAGTTTGGGGACCCCTGCTCTACCATCTCTCTGGTGATGTCCCGTCACCCTGACCCGCCTTCATTCAGCAGGATCCTGTTATGTGGGGTTAGCTTGGATCTCATCTTACTCCTAAAGCGTCTTCTTCGAAATTTCCCATCCTCTGATAGCCTCCTCCCCAGCCCTGCTCTCTGGCTATAAGGTCACACTCTCCTTGTATTATAGTATTTGAAGTTGAGCTCAATCTCGCGGCCCTACAAAACCCCACTGCAGCCTCCCTGTAGCCATCGCATGAGTCCTCTGCATAAAGTCTGCCTTACATTCTTGAACAAGTGTCATGAATACATTTTTCTTTAACAATGCAGTAATGCAAATGTATCTGTATTGAAGATTTTAAATGATCAAACTCACGATATTTGTAGTGCAGACATCACCATTTTTTTAATAAAAGCATGAATATGTAATCCAACGCATCAGTGGCAGGGCCAGTGAAGCATCATGTTTTACAGTCTTACAGAAGAGCTGTTCAGTATGAATGAATGAGAACAATTCATTCACTCCAGGATACAGTGTTTTCTATCAGAACATCCAAAAAGAAAGACGCACTGAAAAGTATACATTTTGTAAAGTAGAATGAATTTTGTAGAACAAAAGAAACAATATAACATTTCTTTAACTGACTAAATAATATTAACATGAAAACCACCAACATTTACTGTGTTTTGAGGTTTCTCTCATCACCAAAACTTGCTTGTGGACATCTTGGTATTGACAACTTCAGAAAGACAAAATAACACATTAAACGTGGTAGAGCAGCATTCGTACTTTTGACAAGTATTTTCTACTTTTTCCCTTTCTATGTACATGGTAAGATTGTGCTTCTGACTACCTTGAGGTTAGGTAAGAATAGGTGACTGAATCAAAGAGTCCCAGCATCACTGACATTTGTCACTTCCAGGCCACGACACTTCACTGCTGTTCTTATACCCTCTCTAACCCCTCTTCCCTCTGGCAGGGCTGCCAACAACAATTGAAATGTTTGTTTTCCTTTCAGCCTAAGTCTCTAAATGAGCAGAATTCCTCAGCTAAATGGAGATGAGCATGTAACTCTTTTACAGGAGTGGCTTAAGAAACATATTTTTAATATCTACAGCATAATATGACCTATCTCTACTGGTACTAATATCACCTCTTCCTATATGGCAATCATGTTGTTAAGAAAAACAGACAAGCCTGACCAGGTGGTGGCACACAGGATAGAGTGTAGGCCTGGGATGCAGAGGACCCAGGTTCAAAACCTTGAGGTTGCTAGCTTGAGCGCAGGCTCATGTGGCTTGAGCGCAAGGTTGCTAGCTTGAGCGTCAGATCATAGACATGATCCCATGGTCACTGGCTTGAGCCCAAGGGTCACTGGCTTGAAGCCCAAAATTACTGAACAAGGGATTACTGGCTTTGCTGTAGCTTCTGGAGAAGTCACATATGAGAAAACAATCAGTGAACAACTAAGGAGCCACAATGAAAAACTGATGCTTCTCATCTCTCTCACTTCTGTCTGTCCTTATCTGTTTTTCTCTATGTCTCTCTCCCCTCCCCTCTCTCACTAAAAAAATAAAATAAATAAAAATAGACAAATAATAAATAACATGTTATGGTGATGAAATAATTAGTTTTAGCCTCTTTAAAAACAGCAATTTTGTAATATATAAACTTTTTTGAAAGGTTCACCATGAAGGATGGTTTTTGGAATGCAACTGCTACATATTATTTAATACAAATTCAGTTTTAATTATTCTATTGGATATTTCTAACTTTTATTTAAGTGTTTTTTATTTAATAATGCAAATATAATTCAACTGATTTTGAAAGGCTAAGCGTACTAAACAGTAATTTGTCTCCTGGCTTCATTCTACAATAGTACCTCCGTCCCCACAAAGGATGAGGTTCTCTTACTTTCTGACCAGCTCAGAATTTGAGAAACTTTGTTGCAGTAACTTCAAAAAAAACAATAACAACAACAACAACAACACAAAACCCCTCTACAGTCTGCTACAGTCTGCTACAGTCCGTCATATTAGTGGAATTAGAATTATCTTACTAGAAGTGGATTAAATGTTAATGGATTATTTATATCTGTTATCTGTATCTATCTGCACTTATATCTGTATCCATATCTATATCTGTATTCCTATCTTTCTATCCAAATATTTTGCTTTGAAATGAGATTTGTGAGCACACTATATACATCAAACAAATTTAAAAAAAAAGGTCCCTAAGGCAACATTAAAATACTTTGTTTCTTACCTGTTTCCGTTTCAATTCATGGTCACCATCAATCTGTAGACAGCACTCCCTGAGTGGAAGCTCAGCTACACACCTTCTTGGCGTCTAAATTGTTCTGGGTGAAAACTTTGTGGGGCTGGTTTCTATAACTCCCTGACATTCAAAGTCGGTTACAAAAGAGAGAAAAAACAAAAACAAAAACAAAAAACGAATGAATACTTAAGTCATAATTACAAACCATTTTCATAGCTGGAAGATTTTCTTTCTCAGGAAAAATAAAATGGGAAAGAAAGCGTGTAACTGCCACCTATCTATCTGCTGCTGAGAAAAGACAACGCGGTTTTGGATCTGGTTCCTGTCGGGCTCCGGAGCTGCCTCCTGGCGCCCGGGCCTGTCAAGGGCGCCAGGTCTCTGCGGGCTGAGGCGTCAGCCCTGATTACCGCGGGCCCTTTCTGTTTTCTTTCTGGTCTACAGTGATTTAAAATACAGCTTGGATGGGTTCTAAGTGTTTTTTATTTTAATTGTTTTAAACTATTGCTATGATATTGGCTTTGGCTACATAAAGTAAGGAAGTTTTATTTAACTAAAATTTTTTGCTTATTGTTTTTTCTCTTAGGTCGTAAGCATAACTTGTATTTGGAAATATATGTTTTACGCAAGGTAACAACTAGAACAAAGATTCGCCTTCTCTCTACCAGTGTAAGAACATGTTTCTTTTGAACTTATCACTTATATTAGGTATTACTATGCTTCAAAAATGTGGCATTATTTGGTGAAAATGGCATATTGTTTTCTTTCTTTCTTTCTCTTTTTCTTTCTTCTTTCTTTCTCTCCTTTCTTCTTTCTTTAATCTAAATGAGAGGAAAGGAGATAGAGAGACAGACTCACATATACACCCTGATCTACCCAGCAACCCCCATCTGGGGCCAATGCTCTGCCAATCTGGGGCCATGCTCATAATCAAGCCATTTTTAGTGTCTGAGGCAGAAGCCTCATAGTGCCATCCTCTGTGCATGGGGCCAACACACCCTAATCAATCAATCCATGGCTATGGAAAGGGAAGAGAGAGAGAGAGTGAGAGAAACAGGGAGAGAAGCAAATGGTCACTTCTCCAGTGTGCCCTGACCGGTAATCAGACCCAGGATTTCCACACACAGGATCAATGCTCTACCACTGAGCCAACCAGCCAGGACCTTTTCCTTTCTATTAATTCTAATCGTGGTATGATTACTCAACTGTCATGAACTTATTGACTATTTGTAATTCTATTTTTCCTACTTATGTTTTGTTTGGGAATGATGGCTTTTCTTTATTGGTACTTAGGTATTCATTTTCAATTAGGGTTATCAACCTATGTCCTTTGCATAAGTTTTAGATATGCTTTGCCAGTGTGTAAACTCAGCCTTAATTCTGGATATGCTGGTTCATGGGCAGAAGTGTATGTGTCCACGTCCACATCTGTCTACTTCCTCCTCTCTAACCTCTGGGATTCCTCATCAGGTAAAGCTCTTAAGCAGAGTGCCTGGTACTATATAAGCAATGCAAAGTAATTATTCTTTTTCACTTTCAGTGAAAGTATTATGAATTAGGGTAAGAGATTCATTTTGTTAGCACATCTTTTTAAAGGTAAGTTCTCTGTGAACATAGGGAAGAAGAAATTTCCTCTGTATATGTATTTGATAATTAACCTAATTAACAATTAGATTCTCACAATTGGAGTTTCCCTGTGTCTCTAGTGGGAAGAATGACTCTTTCTAACGATGACATTAATTTTATAAGTTTTGAGTGGAAGATGCGCTACTCTGACTTGCTCTAAATGATCTCAATTAAAATGTCTTCTTACTGTAAGGTCCTTCAGTAGTATAATTTAGGATGATCTGGCATTGTTGTGGATTTATTTTTCTCTCAATATTATGTTCTTATCACTTTCCCATTATTATATTTTACCACTTCAGATAAACATGGGGGACATTTGGGGACAACCATGCTCCATCTGCCACCTTGAAATAGATATTTAATTTCTTACCTTGATAAAAATTTCACTTAATTTTTATAATCACGAGAAGATGGAAAAGGTACAGCTATGTATTGAGAATAGAAAATAAATTTCAAAAGACACAGAAGATATTTATATCTATTTATAAAAAGATAAAACTGCCATCACTTTTTTACAAAACACTTAATATTTTTATGGAAAAATATGTGCTCTAGAAAAATAATCTAAATAGATAAAAATATCAGAAAAGCAACTGCATAAATATTTATTTAAAATAGAGATGTCAGCAAAATGGGGGAGTGGGTGACACCAGCCACCATTCTTCCACAAAATAAATGACACAGCTATCCATAAATGTAAATAACTCTGGGAAGACCCAAAAGTCCAACACTAAAACCAGAAGTCACTCACCACATCATATTACAAAGAAAAATCACTGAAAATAAACAGGAAAAAGCGTCGGCCTGGAGTGCAGGAGTCCCGGGTTTGATTCCCAGCCAGGATACACAGGAGAAGCGCCCATCTGCTTCTCCACCCCTCCCCCTCTCCTTCCTCTCTGTCTCTCTCTTCCCCTCCCGCAGCCAAGGCTCCATTGGAGCAAAGTTGGCCTGGGCGCTGAGGATGGCTCCATGGCCTCTGCCTCAGGTGCTAGAATGGCTCTGGTTGCAACAGAGCAATGCCCCAGATGGGCAGAGCATTGCCCCCTGGTGGGCATGCCGGGTGGATCCTGGTGGGGCGCATGCGGGAGTCTGTCTGATTGCCTCCCCGTTTCCAACTTAAGAAAAAAGAAGAAAAAAAAAAGTTTGTGTCCCAATTGAGATGCACTATAAAAAAATAAAATAAACAGGAAAAAAAACATTGGAATTTACATGAGATTTCAGTAAGATGTTCAAGAACAAATTTATTGTATCTTTTTTTCACTGATTACCAGATGCGCTATATAACCTAATATTCACCAATATACCACAAATGTAAACACATAGAGGTAAATTTGCAAGGCGCATGTTGAAAAAGACATGAAGAACATTCTTTAACTTTTCTGAAGAGTATATGAGCACAGATAAATAATGAGGAATATGATTAGGCATGTACAACTGAAATTAAAAAAAAAAATACCATGTCGGGTTTTTTCTCTTTTTCCGGTCAGAGTCACCTTTCTGTTACCCTTTCCCGACTTGGAGACTGGCGATGGACTACATTCACAGGACTCCCTTACCCACTGACTTCCTGTTGGACTCAGCCAATGAGGAGAGCTGACAGGCGCGTGGCAGGGCAGGCAGAGACTTACTATTTATTTACTTGGTCCCTCCCAGCGTATCCTCCTCCTCTCGGCTGAGAACCCTAACTGGGTGTAGCTCCATTGCTCAAAGGGGCGCAACCGTGTGCCCTTCTCTCCATCCTGAGGTGTCCTCACTCTTCCGTTCTGGCCTGAGAGTGGGACATCTTCGTACTGTTTAACAGCACTCACCCCTCTACAAATATTTCTTAACATGTGAAGATTCCTGAACACATCTCATTTGTATCATGCCATCGGCTTCCTGTGGCAGCCTGGATTGACTCAAAAGCAATTCTTTGCAAACTAATCTGTAATTTCATCAAAATTATAACCTTTATAAGCATGTTAGAATAAATCTCCAAGTGCAAATATGATATTTTAAAAAAAATTGTTTAGGCCAACTAGCACTAGTACATATTAACACATAAATAAAGAGGATTGAAACAATATAGCAATAATTTAAAAAGTAGAACGATAAAGGGTTTAGGAAGGAAAATCCAGAAAATAAGGCCTTGTGAGTGTGTGTGTGCATGCCTGTTCTGTATGGTGGGGGAAGAAAATGCAAGAGAAAGAGAGATTGCATATAACATTGTAATACTATTTACAGACTTTTCCCATAATCAATATTCCAAGAAAAACCTTTCATTAGAATGGTTTCTTCTCAACTAGTGATGAAATAGAAATAAGAAATAGAGAAGTAAATCATAGTGCATAATATGGCTCCATTGAAATCAGAAGAGATCGACGTCTGAGCCTTAGGCATCTGTACCTTAAAGCAGTGGTCCCCAACCCCTAGGCCATGGACCGGTACCGGTCCGTGGGCCCTTTGGTACCGGTTCTCAGAGAAAGAATAAATAACTTACATATTTCTGTTTTATTTATATTTAAGTCTGAACAATGTTATATTTTTAAAAAATTATCAGATTCCCTCTGTTACATCTGTCTAAGACTCACTCTTGATGCTTGTCTCGTAAGTTTGACAATTATATTTAAAAATACCACAGTTTTGTCTGACCTGTGGTGGCGCAGTGGATAAAGCGTCGACCTGGAAACACTGAGGTCACTAGTTCAAAACCCTGGGCTTGCCTGGTCAAGGCACATATGGGAGTTGATGCTTCCTGCTCCTCCCTGCCCCTTCTCTCTCTTACTCTCTCTCCTCTCTAAAAAATAAAAAAAAAATACCACAGTTTTTATGCCAGTCACATAATTTTATTTTGTGAATTTATCCATCCCACCCTAAAGGCTGGTCTGTAAAAATATTTTCTGACATTAAACTGGTCTGTGGCCCAAAAAAGTTCTTAAAGCGATGGTGAGGTGGTGAGAAATCTGGGAAAGAATCTGAGGAGGAAAAACAAAAACTTTTTGTTTCAGAAATAGGGTAAAAATCCAACAATGGTAATTGTATAAATAATTCTTGATATCATTGTAAACAGCTAATAAAAATAAGATTTATAAAATAATGATAAAGAGAATATTCATAATATATAACAAGTAAATAATACAGGTGAAATGATGTGTTAAGTATGCTATCATTTCTAATAGTATCTATATGTTTGGATATAAATTTTTATATATGTATTATTATATATAAGTATTATATTATAAAATGTATAAAATAAATGCAACAAAATAGAGAATTGAAAAGTAAAAATTAAAACTGATTACTGTCGGCCCTGGCCGGTTGGCTCAGTGGTAGAGCGTCGCCCTGGCGTGTGTAAGTCCTGGGTTCCATTCCCGGCCAGGGCACACAGAAGAAGCGCCCATCTGCTTCTCCACCCTTCCCCCTCTCGTTCCTCTCTATCTCTCTCTTCCCCTCCCACAGCCGAGGCTCCATTGGAGCAAAAGATGGCCCTGGCGCTGGGGATGGCTCCTTGGCCTTTGCCCCAGGCGCTAGAGTGGCTCTGGTTGCTACAGAGTGACACCCCGGATGGGCAGAGCATCGCCCCCTGGTGGGCGTGCCAGGTGGATCCCAGCCAGGCGCATGCGGGAGTCTGTCTGACTGCTTCGCCGTTCCCAGCTTCAGAAAAATACAAAAAAACCCAAACAAACAAACAAAAAAAACTGATTACTGTAAATAAAAATATTTATTTTTTGTTCAGAAAAAGCTTCCTAGAACTATCTAGACCAGATGAGATTAAAGCAGCCGAGAATAACAAACATGTTGGTGCCAGTCTTAGTTAACTAGCTAAGTGAGAGTCATGCAAATTGTGTTATTAATATTTTACAGAAAATTAAATTTGAATTTTCTTTGTAATTGGGTTACTTACATAAAAGATAGATTTTTCTTTTAGAAGCTGCCATATTATGAACCTTGTGTGAGCTATTGACCCTTTAAGAATTTTTAAGAGAAAAATTTTATTAAGGTAAAATAATTTTTAGGAATCCTTTGAAATTTACAGATTGATTAATTTTCAGAATGTGATCACAAATATGAAAGCGTGATTCAATTTCAGAAATGGAACTTTGCCAATCCCAGAGAGACCTCCCATCCTGCCCTTTCTCAGACGCAAATGCCCCCACGTAACCCCTCTGTTCATTTCTGTCATCAGTGATCAGGGTTCTTTCCTCCTGGTTTTGAACTTTATACAGTGAAGTAATTAAATATGTTTCTTTTTGTGTGTCACATTTCTTTCATGAAACATTTGTTTGGAAATTTGCCAGTTTGTTGTGTGTAACCGTAATTTGTTAATTTGCGTCACTGTTGCAGCTGTTTTCGACTGGTACACCACAGGAATGTTTAACGCACATAGCACCTAGCTATTTAGTCAGGGCTCTGACCTGTTATCAAGTAAAAAAGTGACCACATCCAACACAACACTAGCTCTCCAGTGGGAATAAGTCAAAATTATGTCTACTTTTTTTGTCAGATCGACAAAAAAGATAATACATTTCTTAATGCACTGAAGAATTTTGAAGTTTATGTGTGCCATGTGATAGAAAATGTCAAAAATTGCTACTCTGTAGTATGAATATGAACATTTGTTTATTCCATTTCATTGTGGATAGATAATTGGCTATTTCCAGTGTCTGACTTTAATAAATTGTGCTGCAGTGAACCTCTTTGCACATGTTTTTGGTAAAGTTGTGTACACATTTCGAGTTACTGCTAGAAGTGAAACTATGAGTCCATAAGTCATGTATTTTCAGTATTAGTGGATAGTTTCAAACAGTTTTCTCAAATACTGCCATGATATTATGTTCTCATGAGCAGTTTATGAAAGTGTTTCATTTATTAATAGCATCATTTGCTATTAATAGCATCATATTGTGCTTTCATTTGCATTTATCTGTTAAGGAAAGTGGTTAAGCAAATTTCCATGTTAATTTACAATTTGTAAGTAAACAAACAGACTCCTATTCTAGTATCTGGCTGATTATCTATTGGTTTTTCTTCAGTTTATGTATTGATTCAAAGGTGTATTGATGCAAAGGCATTATGTTATCCTCTCTTTTTTTTTTTAATAAATAATGCTTTTGGGTTTCCATTTAATAATATTTCCATGCCCCACAATCGTGTGTGTGTGTGTGTGTGTGTGTGTGTGTGTGTGTGGTTATCCTTTGTGTCCTTTTGTATTTTATTTCTACAGACTTCGATAAAAACTGTGCTTATGATATGAGAGAGCAATCAAGATACATTTTTTTCTGAATGCGTATTCAACTATCTCAACTGTTTAAAAGTGAACCTGCACTGTTCAAACCTGTGTAGTTCAAGGGTCAACTGTGTTTTCCATCTCCAGTTGGGTATCTGCGTTTGTGCAGGGCTATTTTAAATTATACAAGGATTAAGTAGAGGAGGGAGGTTAGTGCCTATATACCTCCACATTTGTTAAGGCTCAACTATGTTTATTCTATACACATACACAGATGTATGTATGCATTGATTTCTAATTCCTTCCGATTCTTTCAGACTGTCTCTATGGGCAGTGAGTATATATGTATATATTTATGTTTGTATACATATGTCTGTGTGCACAGTGAAGCTCCATATACATATACTCTTGTGTATTAATATATATACACTTGGTATATAATATACATGTACACCTTATACAGAGAGCTTGTTACTTATGGATTATAAAGAAGAGGGTAATTTCCAGCCCCCATGTCCATGAAATGCACATTCTTAAGATAAAAAATATTTGATGAGTAACTTAGGTTACTCAAATAGAATAAACACAGCTGCTATCTTGTATAGATTTTGAGTATTTTAATTTTTGCAACCATTTTTCAATTTGGTAGGGCAGATGTTTTTAACACAATGAAGGATGACTCTTTCACATTAGAAGTCCTCTGATATTGCCTGACCAGGCAGTGGTGCAGTGGATAGAGCATCAGACTGGGATGCAGAGGACCCAAGTTTGAAACTCCAAGGTCACTGGCTTGAGCGAGGGCTCACCAGCTTGAGCACAAGGTTGCTGACTTGGGCATGGGATCATAAACATAATCCCATGGTCACTGGCTTGAGCTCAGTTTTGCTGGCTTGACGCCCAAGGTTGCTGTCTTGAGCCCAAGGTCATTGGCTTGAGCAAGGGGTCACTTGATCTGCTGCAGCTCCTGATCAAGGCACATAAGAGAAAGTAATCAATGAACAACTAAGGTGCCACAAAGAATAACTGATGCTTCTCATCTCTCTCTCTTCCTTTCTGTCTGGCCCTATCTGTCACTCTCTCTGACTCTCTGTCTCTATTAAAAAAAAATCCTCTGATATCAAAGACCATATTGGAGAAAGATAGAGTTTTGATTTATTTTTTCTTTTTCTTTTTTTTTTTAACCATACTTGTTTCACTGCTTTGAATTCACTAATTTTTAAAATAAAATGTTAAATTACTAAGTTCATATTAACAATGAGCAATCTTAATAATTCAATCAAGACAGCAGATACAGTGACATGAATACAAGCACACATACCTAGTGTCACCAAAGTTGTTAAAGGTATTTAAATGACAGACTATTGCTAACTTTATAGTGTTTGACTTTAAAGAACAGCAGACACGGACAAGTCCGGGCAAACATTAATTATGCTGGCAATAGACCGAAAGTTAATATTAGGATTTGTGTCTTAAATGTTGAACTTCAATGATCTTCAATGTCTTTTCTAGTTAAGAAAGTGTAAATAATGTTCCATTAAAAATATAAGCCTATAATTGGAGAACTCAGTAAGTTAGTGTAACATTACTATTAAACAGAAAATAAGGGGTAAAATACAGTCAGTATTCTTAATACACTTATTCAGGCCTATTAAATAAAATTCTATAAAATATTAGTAACATTTTTAAAGAAAATTAGCACTGAATTGTCTTTTATCTCACCAAGTAATATTAGAATCTGTTTATAGTTTTTTCCATTCTTAAATTTCAACCAAAATTTATATTTGGGAATGAAGTTATTCACCAAGTAGTCACACAATTGATTATATAGCCATCACAATAAAAAGATTTTTGAAAATATAATCATTTAAATTTTGGATCATGATAATCTTTCCTATATTTGTATACAAATAATAGTATTCAAAATACTAGAAATATCAAGGCCAAAATAAATGTCAGTACTTCATACAACAATTAATTGCCTTTGCAGTTTAATCTTATGTCAGTCTTCTTAGTACACTTTGATCAGAATGTACATTTCAGGTCCATCTGTAGTCCTATCTTGTACTTAAATCTCTCCTGCATGAGTCCTTTTACTCTCTATTTTTTTTAATAGACTACATTTTAATTAAAGAAGTGGCTATTGATGGGAACAAACCTACTAATTTTGAAAGATGACTTTCCTATCCATATCAGAAGTAGTGATTAATAATACATGAATATCAGACCTTATTTTATCATCTTTGTCAATACTTATGAGCTTACACCTACTGACCATGCCCCAATTTTCTGTAGAAAATTAAGATTAAAATAATACTGATACATTTGATTAGAATAAAATAAAGCATAGGTTGTAAACAGCTTCAGTAAGTTTGGAGCCTTATGAATGAGGAATCTGATAGAGGTGAGATTGGACAGCTAGTGAGAAACCATGAGAAGAGATTATGGAACGAGACAAAATCATTTTGAGATTTAAATTTTAAAAAGGCACTATGAAAATAAACCTACTGAAAGTCTTACAATAAAAAGTATCAATTGAAATAAAAAAAAAACCCACAGTAGTTAGAGTATACAAACAAAGTAGTTATTAGGTTAGTTTGTGTTCAATGGAACTCTATTGATTAAAGAACTAATGTGCTAAAGTATATAGAACCAGAAAAATATTCCAGAATATAATATGAAAACCAAAATGAAGGAAAATATGAAAGAAATATAGCACACAGACTGAGAACATGAAACAACAGCCATACAAGAAAGTCAGAAGGAATAATAAAATAAATAAAATAAGGATCTTTTGAGGATATTAAGGAGCATAGTCGACCCCTCAACAAAAAATAAAGTGAAGGGGTGATGGACAAAAACTTGACTTGGGGACAGAGGTGAAGACACAATACGGTGTACAGAGATGCCTTGTGGAATTGGGCATCTGAAATCCATGTAATTATGTTAGCCAGTGTCACCCTAATAAAATAAATAAAATAAAATAAATTAGGGATTAATAATAGCCTGATAAAATCCATGTGATTATTTTTAGACTGTTCTTATAAATAAAAAGTTTAAAAATTACCTTATTCTCACCTCAGAGGCCTTCCTTAAATATAGAGTTTTCCTGAGTCCATTTGACTAGACCAGTGGTTCCCAAACTTTTAAAATCCTAATAATTGTAGGTGCCCTATATACAAATTTCTGAGAAATATGTTATAATCATTAATTCAAATATTACAGAAAAAATATAAAGTCCAAACATGCTTTTATGATAATTAAATGAAATAAATATGACAAAATTAAATTTATTTTGACATTAAAAACATTTTTATTTTACATTTTTTTGAGATATGCTTTTTAGAATTTGTAAAAAAAGAGGGTTTAAAAATAAAAAAGACAAAAAAAAGTTATATACATATATATATATATATATATATATATATATATATATATGCACATTCTTAGTAAGATGTAGTAAATTCTGCAGGTCCAGGCACAAATGTGTTGTATTTTCATTCTTGTGTTTATGAGTAAAATGAGCCTGATGTGTCCTAGCGATTTCTTCAATGTTTGGGGATATATTTGAAAGGCAAACTCTCATTTCCTCATTAATATATTGAAAAATTCCTCTCTTTTTACTTTTAATTGTGTTGTCTGCAGAAAACCCCCACCATACATATCATCTTAACTTTACACCAAACGAAGGATAGAAGAAACTTGCCTCCAGTCTTTCCAGGGAACATGGAGGGTAGTGTAAACAATCCAGCAGCACAGCTTAACAGCCTTTTGCAACCTAATTAGGCAAGTGAGGTGGGTGGTTGGGCCAACTGTCAGCTTGCGGCCAATTCCCCAAAGCTCTGTCCCCTAAAAATCTAAACTCCAAAAATCCACCAGTGCACCCTGCCGCACACTTTGAGAACCACTGGACTAGACTATAGAGAAATTAACTTGAAAATTATATTTTTATTCTTCCTGCTAGACAAATATGACCCATGTAAATTCTTGTACCTGAATATTTTGTTCACCATCCAGTCACTCTGCAAGAGTATGTGTCACGTGACAAAACCTACATTAGCCTGTATGCCATTGGGTCTCCTCTGCTCACTTTAGAGACTTGCTGCTGTGTATATCTGCCCCTCCTGGTCTCACTGCTGCAGCTGCAGACTGACTTCTGGGGTTGTCATGTCATAGTAATTAATGGAGCTGTGAATCAGAGAGTCTGACCCCCGGCTGGACCTGTCTCTCTCCGATCTATCTACTAATGACCATGAAAAGAAGAAACTTTGTTCTCAAAACTCTATTTTCTGTGAATCCTTCCAATTTTTTTAAATTTTTTATTTATTCATTTTAGAGAGGAGAGGGAGAGACAGAGAGGGGGGGAGATACAGAGAGAGAGAAAGGGGAGAGGAGCTGGAAGCATTGACTCCCATATGTGTCTTGACCAGGCAAGCCCAGGGTTTCGAACTGGTGACCTCAGCATTTCCAGGTCGACGCTTTAGCCACTGCACCACCACAGGTCAGGCCAATCCTTCCAATTTTTTATATTAGAGACACTTTACTGCCTTTTGTTTAACTGGTTAGTCAGGATGTCCATGGCATCCCCAAATGACAAAGATTGTTTTGTAAAAGAGGGGAATTGTGAACTTGTGTCTAATTTAGATAAGAGAAGATTGCTGGATTCAGGGTGTTATAGTGACTCATACAGAAAAGTAAAGACAAAGTAAACAAGAGCATTAACATATCTCCATAGAGTATATTATGATTGTTTGTGATTGGCCAAATGATTGAATCTAGAATGTTAATTAAGCATTTCTGAAGAAAGTGATTTTATAGTCTTTGTGTATTTAACCCAAAAGGTTTACATCATCAAATATATTTCTATTTTTGAAGTATAATATGGTATACTTACTTGTACATAGTTTAAACAAAGAAGACCAGATTTCTCTTTTCATTTGTAATGTTTTATATGAGTTACTTACATAAAAGGACTTTCACAATACTTTTGCATTAAATAAAATTTGGAATCCATCAAACAAATGTAACTATTTTTAGCACCCTCTTTGATTTAGGTGAAGTACCATTCAAGTAACAATTTGCAGTAAAAGATTTATAAACCACCATTTTTTTCTACTTTTTTTATTTTTAAGTTCATTGTAGAGAGGCGGTAGAAAGAGATTTAGAGAGAAGGGCAGGGGCTTAGAATCAGGAAACATCAACTCCCATATGTGCCTTCACCAAATCTAGCCCAGGGTTTCAAACTGGCAACCTCAGTGTTTCAGGTCAAGGCTTTATCCACTGCGCCACCACAGGTCAGGCCTTCTTTTCTACTCTCAATAACAAGGACATATAAGTTTTACCCCTACATTGCCATAGATATGTAAATATACAAATAGATAAGCAGTATAAAGCTTTCAACATCTTTTACAGCTAACTGTATCACTAACTTAAATAGGCAATATGATTTTATAATATATTTACAATCTTAATAAATCATGAAAATTTTCTCAATGTATGTTTATATACCTATGTATTTTTGGGATTTTAATATTTGTATACATTCAAATATTCATATAATTAAAAGCGATAATTGAAGCAATTCACTTTGTTTTCTCCAAACACAAGAGGAAACTAAACAAGTAGAAAATGCATGCTATTTTTTTCTATGTGCAAACGTTTTATATTACTTATACATTAAGGTGGCAAAAATAAACATAATTAGAATAACACTCAAAGGCATTTGTGCAAAGTGTCATAAGCTTCCTACTAACTAGGAATAAATTATAACTACTTTCAGTGATCACTGATATGTATGCTATTCTTGTTCAAAAATTGTAAATATATTCCAATGTTATATTTTAATTAACTTAGTTTAACATTTGGCTAAGGTTTTAAAGTCAACAAAACAACTTGCATATATAATTTTCATTAATACTTCTTTATTTTGTGTTATGACAATTTCATAAACTTAAACACTTTCAAAATATTCTTCATTAAAATCTCATATACCTAAACCTAAATTTATATTTTAAAAATCTTAAAGATAAGAAAATATTTATAAGCACACTTGATTCATAAAGTCAATATAATTTAGGTGTCCGTAAGTAATTTAATTCTATGTTTTGTCATTGTAGAATGTTGTGATTATATTATTTTTGCATAATATAACCTCGGAAGAAAAACAGAGGTGTTTTTTTAAATCAATATTATTAACTTTCTTTAATTTGCATAATTGAATATCTATTATGTCAGTTACATGAAACTTTAATATAATTTATAGACTACTAAATTGATAACAAAATTTTAGGACCCTTTGAATCATACCTATATTTAAGTATCCTGCTTTTCTTGGTTTGAAACCTAGCAACCAAGGCCACGATTTAAAAAGAAAAAGAGTCAGAATTGAACTCTTTTTCACCTGTGAGTTAAAGCTTCTAGAAGAAATGTAAAGATGAGGAAAAATATATAAAGTATAAATTTAACATTTTCCTTTCACTTTTTGCAGGATGTAATGATTAAATTTTTACTAATTCTTTTCTTTACAATAATGACAAGTATTTATTTAAAAAAGGTGTGTTTTTGTTTATTTTCCTTGCCAAGTCACCTTTTTCAGCAAAATGTTTCTATCCTCTGGGTGTACCAAAAGAATGCACAGATTAGTAGAGGTAAGAAAGAAGTAAATTGTAAGTAGAAGGATACATCTCAATGTTTCAATAAGCTCTTCCCTTTCTGACCTAGGATTTGGAAAATTACTAACAATGGCACAGAGATCTGTGTGTAACCCAGATTTAAGATCCATATTTCAGTCAATATGTCCTTCAAATGGAGATTGCATTATTAAGAAATAATGTTTTTATTTATTGCTCAAACAAATAAAATAAGACCAATTCTGATAGTCTCAATGAAGTAATCAGAATTCAGGAAACTTACCTTGAGGTTTTGGGAAGAACAAGGCCATTCCTTTGAACTAGTAGAGATTGGAGAAGTCTCAGATATATGCACTATTTATTTCCTAGTCAAGGGCTCTGGTTCATGACATGTCAAGGTTCATCATGGCGAGGTTTTCAGACAGATCTTAGTGGAATCTCCAGTCTGGTTGAAGTCCATCATTCAGGGCACTAGGAATATGCTCATAGTCAAAGAAAGATGAGATTATTAATCTGCTGTAGAAAATAAGAGTTTACCAAAGAAATGAAGAAGTATCTCCATCAGAGGGAGTCATGAAGTGATTATTATATGTTTATGACATATCAAAGGTAGTTTTTGTGGTAAAATAAAAAAAAGAAAAAGAAAAGGATTCTGACCTGGATTGGGTCCTGTTGGGATTATAGCAATCAGGAGATTGGATATATTCATAATTTGTATCAAAAGGTAAAGAAGCAATGCAATGTTAGGATTATTGTGCTCAATGAAAGAGTAATAATCCATTGTTAGCTGGGAAGGCGGTGTGTTTGATCATTCATGTGAAGGCAGAGTCTCTTTGCTTCTGTAAATAGAGTTGTATAGAATCACCTTGCTTTCTTCTTGTTCTACTTATCATGGTCAAAAATGGGGCTCTCTGATTATTGTTGATTTTTTTTTAGAAACTGGTTGATCAGGAGAAATGATCAAATGATCAAGAGGAAACATCATGGCCTAACAACTCCTTGCCAAAGGCCACCTATTGGCTGTCAGGGATGTTTTTGTTATTGTTCTTTGTTTATTTGCTTTTTCTTCTTAGCAATGTATTTTGTGAGATGCTATAGAACATAGATCTTAGGCTCCCTCTTATTTGTATTTCCTTCACATTATTATTTCAACCCTTCACAATTATAAAAATTTTATCTTCACTGTAAGACAAATAAAATATTTTTGCTATCATCATTAAAGCAGAATCATAATCACCAAAAGTGGAGACCCAATTTGGGTCATCTGTTCTGTCATATCCACTGTATTCATTCCAGGATTTATTTTTCAAAACTATTTAAGTCTACTCATAATAATATACTTTCTTTCAGGGGAACAATATTTAACACTTAAATGTTTGTAAATATGCCTAAGTATTACCTGTTGTGGTAAATGATATGTATACTCCCAATACTCTCTGTGACCCACTAATCTACTAAAGTACAGTTTCTTTGGTAGAGAATACTGCATCAAGTAGTTAAAATCCATCTGCCTTATAATTATCCATTATAATTAATCTGCATAGATTACAAATAGATTATGATGATAGATGATAGATAGGCAGACAGATAGAAGGAATCGATTCAGAAATATCATTTAATCAAATTGATGGTGTAAAAAAAAAAAAAGACAGAGAACTACAGAAATGAGGCGCCTAGGCAAGCACGATGCAGTTGCTGTGAACCCAAGGTGGAGAGGGAGTCTGAGACGTAGTTGGAGATGGAAGGAGATTGCCTATGGAGGAACTTCAATTAATCTAAGAGCTGACTCTTCAAGGGCAAGAAGGGGGTGCAAGAAATTGTTATATCTTTAATGTGCTGCAAGAAAATGCTTTTCAACCTTGAATGTTGTAATCATTGGAACCATATTTCAAGAACAAGAACAGAACAAGGACAGAGCAAACAGAATAAAGACACCCTCTGATAAACAGAAACATGTTTTTCCCCACTACAAGTAGCCATTAACAATTAACAAGGATAATTACTTACAAAAGAAGGTGACAATAGATTGGGAAACAGTAATGAACCTCAGAACCAGACAATCTGATAAGGAAATAAAAACAGAAAGCACAAATAAGATATAACAAACAAATCAAAATGCTAAATTTAAGAGATGTGTTTGAACCATTGCATCAAAATTTAAAACATATTCTTAATAATATTAAACTCAGTATGTATTTAATTTATGATGATACATTAATTACTATTATCAAACCAAATAGAAGTTAAGGCCAAAATGGTAGCATTTTAAGGATCCCTCCAATAAGATAAAAAATTCAAAAAAAAAATCCCAGGAAGTTACATAAATTTAAAACTATTGCTATAATATAGAAAATGATCGTGTAATAAACCCATAGCTAGAAAATTCACATTCATCTGAAATACAGCACACATTTCTAGTTCATTGGTCAAAATAACATTATACACGCAGCCCCTGGGTTACAAACAAGGTAAATTCTATAGGTTTGTTCTTAAGATGAATTTGAATGTAAGTTGGAACAGGTACATTTACCTATTAAATGCAACTTAGATGTTTATCTTAACATAATATTTATTTTTACCTTTCTTTGCATATAAATTCCTGAATAATTTTAAACCTACAAAATCCTATGTTGTTTGTAACCTGGGGACTGCCTGTAAAACAAATTAACAAGAGTTAAAATTAAACAATAAGGAATGTGACCAATTAAAGCTAAAGAAGTGCTTAATAGAAAGTCTGATATATTTTTTTTTAGAGAACAATACCTAGTGATGGTAAGGATATGGAACAATTTGTCAAAATATATAGTGCTGGCAGCCAGACACAAAAGAACATATACAGTTCCTTGGATAGTAAGTTCCAAAGTAAATAGTGACTTCCTGCAGACAGTGTGGATTGACTGTGAGGGCCTCTAAGGGGCCTACTTAGGTAAAGGAGATGTTTAGTGCTATAGTGCTGTATGGCGTTGTAAGTGTTCATCAGGGTAGAATCTGACCGTTATATACTTTACTTTATAAAATCATGCCTCAGTTAAAAAATTAAATGAAAATGTTTAAATGGCTATGTGTAGTGGCTTACACAAAATTGTTTAAAGACTCTAAAGCAGAGCATAGAGGAAAATTCAAGAAACATAAGAAAGAAAAAATTCAATATCTACTCATCCCATTTTAACAAAAAGGTAGAAAATAGAATGGTAGAAAAAAACCCTGATGAATTTAGAAGAAGAAAGTAATAACTAAACAGTGCAAACAATCAGAACAAGAATACAAATTTCCTTTTGGAAAGACTAAGAAAATTCTGAAAACACCTTCAATATTAGAAAGTTTAAAGAGGTAGGTATGGTACATGAAATATATTTTTAATAATATAGGAGGCTTTACTATAGACTTAAAATTATTAAAATATTAAAATTATTTAAAGAAAAGTAACAAACAAGTTAAAATAGAAAAAGAAATACACAACTCACCCAACTTGACTCAAATGAAACAGAAAAACAGTATAATTCTGTAATAATTAAGGAAATTAAACTTGTTTGTCAGTCTTTTCACAAAGAAACTAACAAGCCAAAACAATGTTAAGGTCAGATTTAATCTCTCATTGAAGGTAACAGATGATGCTGATTTTATACAATATACTCCGCAGATCAAAGGAGTAACATGCTCCAGCCAATGCCATGAGGTTAATATATATCCTTGATGGTCCAAGCAGATAAGAACATTTTATCTCAGAAATATTGTAGCTCAATGTCATTCATGGATATAAAAGCAAAAATACTAAAGTATTAGCAAATGAACACAGTGACATGCAAAACAGATATTATCTCCAATTTAGAGTCCTAGCTAGAATGTATTCTTGTTTGAACATTCCGAAATAAAATGTTGTAAACAGGCATATTTAAAATTAAGAAGAAAAATATAATTACCATTGATAAAAGAAAAAAAAAAGGCAATGGAATCTATTATCCAAATTTTGATAAAAGCTCTCAGCAAGCAAAAATTAAATGCATTTATTTACAAAGTAAATGTTGTACCTCAAAATTTACTATAAACATAATCCTAGTAGTTACATGGCACTGCATTTTTGAGGATTAGAATTGAGATTACAGGGTGCAAACTCTATACACTTTTGTGAATCTTGTTTTTCAGGAGATCCTGAACAGGATATAAAAAAAAAGATTTAATATGATGAAACAAAATTATAATTATTTACAAATAAAAATCTTTTTTTTGTGTGTGTATATATATATACATGTGAGGAACTTACAGATACATTATTTGGGTTAATAATAGATTTTGCTATGGTTGATTAACAAAAAAATCAACACATGTTAACGGTCATTTCTTTATATTCTAACATTTCCAAAGCAAGTTTTAATACTTGTCAACATCAATATTTTTTATAGCAGAAATAAAAATCATGAAGTATCTAGAAGTAATTCCAGCAAATTTTGTAAGAGGCCTTTAGGAATAAAATTATAAAAATCTATTGAACAATATGGGAAGAGGTATACCATTAACCATCATAAAGTTGACATTTTTTCCCAGCTGAATCAAAAGACAAGTTTAATAAATATAATGTAGCATATTTCAACAGAATATTATATTTGAACAAGAAAGAAAAGATCTATAGATACTTGCATAAAAATATGTTAGAAAACAAAATTTAATTTTGAAAAATGGAAACAAGTCATAGAATGATACCTATCATAAGTGTTTTTGTAAAGTGTAAAAAACAGGCATCATTTAAAAAATAAATGATAGTTAGACATATACTGTGTAGCTGTTAGCTGCATCCAATAAGAAAAACTCAGAATTTCAGAATGCATTACTTTTTCACGTGACTGCCTGAAGCATGTGATCGTGGGTGGGCAGCTTGACTCTGCATGGAGGCTCCTTCTGTTTCTTGACTCAGTTGTGACCAGCGGTCACACTTCCGTCCAGCCATACATTCTCCTCATATTCCAGGGAAGCAAGACGTTGTCACACTGTCACTCCCTACACACAAGGGGGCTGGGAGACAGAGTCCCTGAGCAGCAGCCACTTCCTCGAGGTAGCTTTACACTAAATGAGGAGCATATATTTCCGGTGGTAGTTAAGCAACCTTGTGTTAAGATACAAATGAAAAATCCAAAATAAAAACATAGAAATGAATAATACAAATGTGAATTTAGTGGTGACCTTGACATAAGTTTGGATTGCAATTATCATGGGCACGGTAGTCTTTTCAAGGCTACAGACATACTTAATATGTTTGGGGGTAGCACGTAAATGCCCGTATTGTTATTGAAAAGGTGCATGCTTTCTATGAATGCTGTATATATGTATCAGATTACATGCCCTTGTATACATCAATACATATGCATGAGCAACAAAGGACAAAACAGAAGCCAATACAATGATATACTAAATAGCATTAGTTGTAATAATTATACATATAATTAGTTATGATATTAAATAACACATGATAGAAACATGATTATAAATGCAAATATAATTATAGTAATAAATAATATTATTACCAACTAGGGGTTGTTTGCAGCACTTTAAGTTTTGGCTTTATTGATCATCTTAACAAATCTATAATACTAAAAATATAATCCCACCACCTTAAAATGATTCAAAAGGAGAAAAATTCACCAAAGTAACACAGCTGTAACACAGCTGGAGCAAGCCAAAACTTGCAAAGCCGGTAAGTGGCAAAGAGACTACCATTAGCTGTAACAATGCTGACAGCCTTGGTAAAAGTGTGTTAATGATAGACAGACAGCCATTCACCAAACTGACTTTTTCATGCCTGTTCTCTGAATCCCACCCTGTTTTCCCTCACACCCAACCTCTCTGAGAACATGCTCCATCTCTGCTTTCTCTTTCTCTGTGACCTGCCATGTTCCCCTCATTATTCACACTCTCATAGAGAGCCCTTACTTTGTACAAACACAAATTCTTTCCTCTGAAGCCCTTTCTGTTACGCTCTACAAACAAGAAATAACCCTCCCTTAAAAAAGAGGAGTAGACACAGAGATTAGTTAATTGGCATTCAAAGTATCACAACACGATTTTATTATTTAGCCTGGACAGAATTACAATCGGTTTCCTGGCCCATTCAGTAGCTATATCCAGATAGTGTTGGACAATCCAACAATGTAACCATGGAGAGGCTGCTTAGGACCACATATCACCTGTGCAGGAGCTGGTGCAGGTTCAGGAAAGCCTATCTTGGCTCCTCTCTTCAGCCCCTTCAGGGTATAAATGATGGTCCAAAAACAGATGCTGTAATCTTTCTGAAACTTTAAGCTGGCTATAACATAAATGGAGAAAGAATTAAGATCATTTTACTTAACTCTTGAAAAGCCAGTATTATTTGCAATGTCTGTCTTTTTAACCAACAAAATGAAATACATAACTTGTTTGAGAAACGAAACCCTGTAAACATTCTCCACTGTTATTGGAATAATAAAAATTTACTCACTCTTGCTCGTTGTAACTTTGGAGTGTCTTCTTTGTTCCACAACCGAATTTCTGTTTTATTTCAAGCAGCAGTATCGAACCACAAAGAAAATCGTTGTTAACTATATTTTTGTAAGATCTTTCAAACTTTTTTTGTATAATTAGAATGATATTACTCAATACAAAACCACCCATAAAAATAATTATGCTTCAGAAGACTCACAAAATTTTAAATTCATTTTTGAGTGTGCTAATACTATTTTAAAAATTATAATATGTGTACTCATTGTTCTTAACCTTCATTTTTCTATTCAAAATCTTTCCTGAACTATGCTCATGATTATTCATTGAGACAGAGAGAAATCATGAGCCCACATTGAATAGTTTCATTGTTGAAAAGTCTTTATAATTAAAGCAGTCTGGGACACTAATCTTATACTATCAATATAAAAAGTTAATTTTAAAATACTGAAGATATCATTTAAAATATTTCTAGTCATCTATTAATGTCACTCTGATTACTTAACAAAATAGTTTAAAATTTTTACTAATGAATACTGTAGAAAAAAATATTTCACCATTGATGACATAGCAGCTATTAATATTTTTATAATGAGCAACAGCACTTTGTGTGTGAGTGTGTGTTTATGGAAACTTTTAGGAAAAAATATACATAATGCTAAAGTGAGGCGTATATCAAATTTTTAAAGCCCTTTTAAATGTCTGAAACAGTAAAAAAAGTAAAAATAATCTCAATAATCAAAAACAATGGAAAAATAATGACATTTTAGCATGTTAAAAAACTTTTAAGTTTTTCCTATTATTAAAATTATTCCTTACATATTATCATTTTTTCAATTATTTGAAATCTATCCAGATTTCTTGAGACAAAATAGGTTACTTCCTTCTCTCATGTATTGAAATGTTTTCATGAAACAGTTGTAAATAGCTTAGCATAATTACAACATGGATAAAATCTCTGCAAATACATTTAGTCACTTAACTTCTAAGTATTAATTAATTTTTGAATAGGCCCCTTGATTATGTCATAAATGCAAACTTTAAAGTAAATGAATATTTTTGATGAATTTGAAAGCTATAAAATGAGAATGCCTTAGTTATATGAATAAATTCTCAGAAGAACTTATTAAACTATTTGCTGAAAGAGCATCTACTTTTCTTGTATGAAATATTACATTCATGATATATAAAAAACATTTTAAACTATAGAACATAAATAGTTTTACAGTATAACTGAATTTCCACAAATATTTGAAAGAAAAGCGAGCTATGACCAGGTGAGGTGTTTGATTATGGCTATACACAGTGAAAAGCCAAATTGCACACTGCACTTGTGAGAGTATATGATCTCCAACCAATATAAATACTTTCTTAGTGATTTAATAATATTAAAATTATTAATTTTGTTTATCCTAAATTATAGTACTCCTGGAATATTACCTATTTTCTATTTACATTCAGATGATAAAAGTATTTTATATATTTTTTCATGATGATATATTTCAAAAAATAATGGAAAGCATGGAGATAACCCTCATTCTATACCCATCAAACAGTTATAAAAATATTATTATTTTCAATATTTCTTTAAGATTTTTTAAAACAAACAGAACACTACAAATAAAATAAATCCCTTCTCTCATGCTACTATGCAACTCCATTGTCTTCATTTCCATAGGAAATCTTCATTTGTATTATTACTGTATATAGTTTTTATATACCTCTATGTTTATATATCCATAAACACTAATACTATATACGTTGCTTTGAAATGTTATATAAACAACATTGTACTAAACCTACTTTTTTTTGTATCTTGGTTTTAAATTTAATATCCATATGTTCAGTTCAGATACAAAGCTTTCTTTTATTCTAATTTATCCATGGCATAATACCTCAATGTATTTAACTATTCTCTTATGTGTGAGTATTATAATTTCTTTCACACCGTAACTAGTGTTACAATATTATTGTTTATGCTTTCCCGTACACATGTTTGAGTATTTATCCAGAGTCAGAAATGCTAGATTATAGTCTATGCAGCTTCCACCGATATTGCCAAATTGCTTTCCAAAATGATTGATTGACCAATTCATATTCCAATCAATGTGATAATTCTTGTGTCTCCATGTATTGGGATGAATCACCTTTTAAAATTATTGCATATGAGAGGGATTTCATCTTCTTAAATATGCATTTTTCTGTTCAGTAATGAGGCTGTCTCATTTATGTTCGATGACCATTCATTATTACTTTGAGTAATTTCTTCACATTATTTGTCCTTGTTTCTATGGATAAGTTAGCTTTACATATATATATTTTTTTGAAATCTCATATTTCTGTTTCTGCTTCCTTATTAGTTATTTGTGTTGTAAAGACATTCTTTCAATCTCTACTTCTTTTTCTCTTTTTTGTGGTGACTGAATTTTAAATACTACCACATAGATTTCCAATTTACTTTCTTCCGAATATATTTTTTTATCAGTCTGAAAGTAGTTTCTTTAACTTGGGACCCTGTTAATAGCAATAATTCAAACATTCTATATTACAAATTTCAAGTGTCACACTGGGACCACTCCCTTCCATCTTCCCAAGGCCAACCCCAATTCCAGGGACCCATTAACCCCACGGAAGCTCACTCTACCTCTGTTCCTTTAAACACTGTTTTTTTGTTTATTTGTTTGTTTGTTTTACGTCCTTTAATTTCCAAGGTCAAACTTTATAATAAAGTCTCCTGTGTACACCCTCAACAATTGTGGTCCTCTCTCACTTCCTGTGAGTTGAATTAGTAAAATGCAACTGTAATTGAACTCCAATTCTCTCACTCAGTATGCCTAGAGAAAAAGGAAAAACAATGCTAAATAACCTCTCTTTAAATTTAGGACAAATAATCTCAATGACTGTATTTCAACTCATGTTGAATATGATATAGTTTCCAAATATTGGCTGATTTTATAGATATTTTATGTTATTGATTTATAATTTAATGCAGTTATAGGCAGAGCACATATCTTGTAACAATATATCCTTTTAAAAATACTGGTTTTTATGGTCCAGATTATCATCTATCTTGGCAAATATTCTGTATTCACTTGAGAAGAAAGTGTATCCTGTGATTATTGAGCGGAGTGTTCTATCAAACATTCACGGGAAAGTATTAGTTAATAGTATCTTGGAAGTATTTAATATCCCCCTGATATTCTGTCTCTGTGTTCTATCATTCATTTTGAGAGTGGTGTTACGGATTATGCGCTTCTCCTTTCAGTTTTAGCAGCATTTGCTTTTGTATTTGAATTTCTTTCAGTTAGAACATGAAAGACTAGTATTGTTAATTTCTGCTGATGTATTGATTGCAGTTTCTTCATCCTCTTTACCTTTATTATATACTATTGTTTATTCTGAAATCTACTTTGTTATTAATACATCCAACCTGAATTCTAAGTTCATGTGTAATGATTTTTTTTTGTTTATCTTACCTTAATTATTTGAAAGATGTCTTCTCCTAAGTATACGTCTATAAGGTAATTTTTCCATTTTTCCTAGTACTTCAGAGATGTGCTGCTTCCTTCTTACCTGCATTAAAATATTTAAGCCATTATACCTTTAAAGGTTTTTTGCTCCCTACCGCTCATCCCAGTTCTATGAAGCTCCGGTTTCCTCTACAGTGGCTGCTTGAAATTTTATCACACCTCACTGATGCTGTGTTGATGTGTTCTTTTTTTTTTTGTATTTTTTTGAAGCTGGAAACGGGGAGAGACAGTCAGACAGACTCCCGCATGCGCCCGACCGGGAGCCACCCGGCACGCCCACCAGGGGGCAACGCTCTGCCCACCAGGGGGCGATGCTCTCCCCCTCCGGGGGGTCGCTCTGTCAAGACCAGAGCCATTCTAGCGCCTGGGGCAGAGGCCAAGAAGCCATCCCCAGCGCCGGGGCCATCTTTGCTCCAATGGAGCCTCAGCTGCGGGAGGGGAAGAGAGAGACAGAGAGGAAGGAGAGGGGGAGGGGTGGAGAAGCAGATGGGCGCTTCTCCTGTGTGCCCTGGCCGGGAATCGAACCCGGGACTTTTGCAGCCAGGCCGACGCTCTACCACTGAGCCAACCGGCCAGGGCGATGTGTTCTTTACCATTCAATCTTTTCTCTCTGTTTCACTTGTGGTTATTTCTTCGCTATGCCTTCAAGTTTACTAATCTTCGCTTCTGAGGTTTCTCATGTTACATTTATCAACTTAATGGATTGTCAGCTTAGTCTTTGCAGTTTTCATAATTAGAAGTTTAATTGGAGTCTTTTATTATTTCTTTCATAGCTCTACTTAACATTGTCAACCTGGTCCTAGCTTCTAGATGAAATAGGTGATGGAGTTGTAATCTAGCTTTGAATGTTACTGTGTATTAAATCAATTACTTGTGCCATTTCTGAGTCAACTCTGATTTTTTTTCCTCGCCATGAGTTATAATTTTCTATTTCTTTTGTCTGATTCATAATTTTGATTAGATGTCAGATGCTGGATTTTAATGTTGTGAGTTCTATATATTTTTTGAATTCCTATATAAATTTTTGAGCTTTGTTTGCTTATTTCCTTGGAAATAATTTCATTATTCTGAACCTCAACTGTGAGCAATCTTAGGTCAAATTAAAACAGTGTAGTGTAGGGGGTTTTCTCCCACTAGATGTTATACTCTATTCAGTGTCCCATTAGTTTTGGATTTGTGCATTCAGCTTGGTGGAAATGGGCATGAGTCCAAGCCTTGCTTGCCTGTCCTGCACTGTTCCTGCTAATCCTTCCAGGTATTTATTTCCCTTGCCAACCTCTGTCAGTTTCCTTACACAGTCTGCTGATCGGTGTAGGACCTTAGACTTGAAGGGGGAGGACCATTTGCTAATTTCTGGAGTGTTTTCTCTCCACTCCTTTCCTGCTCTGGTGCTTGGACTGGCCCACTGTTCATACCTCACATGGCCAGAACCATTGTTGACTCACCTGGTTCGTTTGTCTTCTCTGTGAGATTGCAGTACTTTATCACCTGATCCCCAATTTGCTAAAGGCCATCGGTTCACAGAGTAAATCTGGATTTCTAGTTGTTCAAAGTGGGAGCAAGAGGAAATAATTCAACCACAGTTACTTCCTTCTGGAAGGAAGTGGCAGCTTGTGGTATCATCTGAAGCAAGGTAAATGCTTGGACCTAGAATCCCATTTCCTCATTACCTATATAGCCCTATTAGCCTCCAGCAGTAATGGCTGCAGTAGACACACTGCTGTAAGCTTAATTATCATTACACTAGTTCATGTGCTTCCTTTTTCTGATATTTATTTAAAATTGCTTATTTATTCCTGGTGTTCAGTGAGGGCCCGTGTGTAATTGTTTTCTGTATTAATATACTGAGTGCTATTTCAACATAATGCCTTCGTAAGAAATATACTTATGCTGGAAATAAAATCTGAATACCATTTCTTTGCTATTCACTTCCTTCTCTGTCTTCTAACTTTTCAGAAGAATACTAGCTTCTGAATTAATTGATCCTTCTTTCACTTTCTGCTTTTCTTCATTTTTAATCTTTTATCTTTTGATGCTTAATTCTATGTGATTATTCTCAATTTTATCTTCCAATTACCTATTTTTATACTGCATAAAGTTTATTCCTTCTTTGCATTTTTACATTTAAAGGCTGTATTTTTCATGTGGAAGAAATATAATTGGTTCACTATCAGATTCCACTTAATTTGCCTCATTTGATCATGTTAATATGTCATAATTTCTTATTTTTTATGGATGTCATTTCTTCATTTATATTTTTGAAAATAAATTTTAAATACTTGCCGGATTTTTTTACAATTCATGAACAAACATAGAGCTATGTTATAGTTTTACTGCTTATCCTTTGTACAATCAGATTCTAAGTTTTTACTTTCTATTTATGTTTATATACTCATTTTAAATAGGAGGCATTTACTTTTATGGTTTGGTTTTATTCTATTTTTCTCAGTCTGTCCTTGTGTGCTTACTTTTACTTACACACGAAGAAAGAGGTTGTTTTGTTTATGGACAACTAGCTTCCTGGCACATTGCACGTTGCCAGCTTCATGGTGACAGTTATATGTTATAAGGAGAATCTCTATGACAGCTAGAGCGAGCTCAGTATTGTCCTCCCTCCTAAGGTTCAGAATTCAGTAACCACAGGCTGCTTCTTGAGAGCTGATGCAACCATATCCGAGCTTCACCACTTGAGACTACCTCTGTTGTTGTAAGCTTAATTTGGTATCTCTGGTGCCAGATGTAATTAACATGGACCCCTCCAATTTCTCTTTATCCCTCTAGAATCAAAGCACTACAACAGTTTCCTGCTTTGTGGCACAGTGGGCTCAGTGCTCAGTCTAAATTACTATTTCATTTATTCTTTCTTTTCTTATTCTGTGAAGATACTCTTTCTGAAGCTAGGTGTATACATATAAATAATACCTTGTCTATAATTGATGTTTGGAGTAGGAGTTACATCAAAGCATGTATTTTTTTTTGCCTTCATTTCTATGAAATCTTCTGTTTGTTTGTTTATTTGAGAGAGTCAGGGAGAGAGAAACAGGAACATGGAGCTGCTCCTGTCTGTGCCCTGACTGGGGAATCGAACCAGCAACCTCTGTGCTCCGGGACAGTGCTCCAACCTAGCTGTCCAGCCAGGACTTAATTTCTTTTTTATTTTCAGAGAAGCAGAGAGAAGAAGCGACAGAGAAGAGAGGGGGAAAGGGAAACATTTATTTGTTGTTCGCAACCTTGTTGTTTTGGGATGATGCTCCTAACTGACTGAGCCTACCGTCCAGGGCTCTGTGAAGCCTTTAACCAGATTATTGTCACAATGAAACTAACATACCGATCAACAACTCTAGGAATAACACTTTTTTTTCATTTCAACATTTTTCCAAAAACATCAGAATAAAAGCCCTGAGATAAATCAACAACAAAGTTGACTTTCTAGCCTTTCCTGCCTCTTTAATAGGGATTCATTTTTAAACCAGGAGACAAACAGGAATAATTTTTCTTAATTGCAATGATACGATTTCTAAAAATCAGTTATCACTTTTTTCAAAGAGAAAGCCATAAAGAAGGTCAAGCTTTTTTATTCTGTGAAACACAGAAATTAGAGTAAAATACATTACTTATATATATCTGTCTACTTCCAAGGAATTAGTTATAAAGGCACTTCTTCAAACTCCTAACTTTGAAAATGTGTATCTAATTAACCATTGCCTTAAAGGCTTTTCTACTTGCACCTCATGAGGTAGAGGTCAAACAGAAGAGTTAATTGGATATTTCAAAGTGGAATTTTAGGACAAATTAAAGTATAGCTCGCAGAAATCTGATTTGTTATAGATACCTTGCAATATGCCTGAGGCTATATTCCACCAATGACTTCATGTAAAGAACTTTTATATTGACTAAAAACACAGTGTACTAAAAAATATAGTAGTTCAAGTACCTCAATGTATGTATATACAGTCAATGTGGTAGACTTGTTTAATGATGGCTTAAAAGTGAAAAATATAAACGTAATATTAAGAAACTGGTGTTTAAATTTAACAAGATCATCAGCCCCAAGCACAAATTTTACCATACAATATTCTGATATAAAGCTCAGCTTACCATTTAAAAAATTACAGAGATGCCTTAAGACCATTATTATCTTGAATAATGTATTACCACTTTTTTTGTTCCATCAAATGTAACAATAAAAATTGCTCTTTCCATGGAGGGCAGTGACATGTGCTGGCTTCCTATCTTTTAGTCACTTTGAGACTTTCTCTGGGTTCACCACACAACCAAACAAAAATAGAAATTGAATTAGCTTAAGTGTACACACAGGTCAAATTGGAATAGGACAAAAAAGGAAAAAAGAAAGAAGAAAAAATCTTGACTTCGTTTAATGGTTCCTTTGACTTTGGTATACACCCTCCTTTTTATGTCGAAAAGAATGGAATCTAATTCCTAAAGAAGTATCCTGTTTTTATTCTATCTTCCCTTTTCTCTCTTTCTTTCTTTCTTTCTTTCTTTCTTTCTTTCTTCCTTTTTTTTTTTTTTTTTTGGTATAATTAAATTTATAGAGTGCAGCTGCCCAGATGTGTAGGGATGTATGCTCAGACACTATTTAAAGAAATACAAGGTAAGCCTACATATCAAACTAACAGACACAAACACATACCACACAGAGTGTATTTTAAAAATCACACGGATATCTCTGTCATTGGGGATTCGATGCTCAGTGACGGTTCAGTGCGACTTGTAAACCTTCAGGTCTATGGGAGTGTTTCTCAAACTCTCTTGTCCTTTATCCTCAAAACAGGAGTTTACCATGTTCCAATGGCATGGCCTTTGTGACGTGTTAGGTCTTTCTTGTAGATGGACTGTGATTGGGAGTACTGAGAGGGATTTCGCAGGCAAAGAGGTGAGGTAATAAATTATTTTCCTCTGAATGAAATAGATCTTTCTTAACAAACTTTTGTTTTGTATTTTTTTTTTACTTACGATTGTTGAGAGTCTATTTTTTTTACCTAATTTTCTGCTCCAATTGGTGATGCTGATCATATTTACAAATCATTGACGGATTCTGTAAAATTGAAGTTGGCAGGTGAGAAAAATTTTGTAGTATCAAACAATCAATTTTCTCTTATGTTTAAGAAGAATGTAAGTTGCCTGACCTGGCAGTTGTGCAGTGGATAGAGCATCAGACTGGGACGCAGAGGACCCAGGTTCAAAACCCCAAGGTCACCAGCTTGAGTGCGGGCTCACCAGCTTGAGCACAGGGCTGCTGGCTTGAGTATGGGATCATAGATATGACCCTATGGTCACTGGCTTGAAGCCCAAGGTTGCTGGCTTGAGCAAGGGGTTACTCAGTCTGCTGAAGGCCCCCAATCAAGGCAAATATGAGAAAGCAATCAATGAACAACTAAGGTGCTGCAATGAAGAGTTGATGATTTTCATCTCTCTCCCTTCCTGTCTGTCTGTCCCTATCTGTCCCTCTCTCTGTTTCTTTCTCTTTCTCTGTCAAAAAAATTTTTTTACATAAGACCATAAGTTATATTACTAAGAGTTCCTGGTACACTTTCATAGCATGTCACCACTTAATCTTCATGACTGATGGACTGCATCTCTGTTTGTTCATGTACTCGCTGGTTTTAGCTTGGCATGTTTTTGTTTTACGACGAGGGGTGCTGCAGTCATTCTTGAACACATCTCCTTGTTGACACCTGCAGGGCTTCTCAAGGACGTGGCTGGCGTGCTGCCCTACCATGTAGAAATGTGATGGCTGTTCTTGATCTCAGCATCACAGCTGGATAGGCACTGGAGACTAAAATTGTGAGTAGCTTTATTTTTATACACAATTTAGTAAATTGAAGTATATTTCAGTTTATTTAGTTAAATTTTGCTAAATTTTATAGTATGTTACTATATAACAGACTGGCCCTGACATGTTGGCTCGGCAGTAGAACATCGGTCTGGTGTGTGGATGTCCCGGGTTCAATTTTCAGTCAGGATGCACAAGAG
The DNA here is from genome assembly GCF_036850765.1 of Saccopteryx bilineata. Classification (NCBI taxonomy): domain Eukaryota; kingdom Metazoa; phylum Chordata; class Mammalia; order Chiroptera; family Emballonuridae; genus Saccopteryx; species Saccopteryx bilineata. The sequence continues at coordinate 9,236,863 of NC_089495.1, forward strand.
AGGTGACCATCTGATTCTCCACTCCTCATCCTCTTGCTTCTCTCTCTCTCTTTCTCTCTCTCTCTCTCTCTCTCTCTTTCTCTTTTTCTATCTTCCTTTCCCGCAGCCATGGCTCGGTTGAAGCAAGTTGGCCCCGGGGGCTGAGGATGGTTCCACAGCCTCACCTCAAGCACTAAAATAGCTTGGTTGCTGAGCAACGGAGCAATGACCCCAGATAGGCAGAGCATCACTTAGTAGGGGGCCTGCCAGGTGTATCCCAGTTAGGGTACATGTAGGAGTCTGTGTCTATGCCTCCCCACTTCTCACTTAAGAAAATGTTTTTTAAAAGGGATGTAACAAACTTCAGTGGACAGTCATGCAATAGAGGGGGAAATGTATGGACTGCTGGAGGTGAGAGGGGTGCAGGTGGCACTAAAAAAGGTTAGGATAAGCCCTAGTAGATGCTACTTAATCCAAACCTTGAGAAAGGTGAGGGAGTGACCATGAGAAATGAGCCATGTGGAATATGACAGAAGCAGGCACAAGGGCCTAAGGTAGTATTATGCCTGGGTGTTTGAGGGAGAGCAGAGATACTCATATAGGTGCAGTCGTGTGAGTGAGGAAAAATAACAGGAAAAAAGAGGCCTCAGGTAACTAGACAGATCTGGGAAGTTCATACAGTGGCCATGCTAAGGGCTTTGGCTTTTACTACGTGGAAAAGAAGGAACTATCTGATGATACGAATCAGAGGAATTATCTGATCGGGCACGTTTTTCAAGGAGAACTCTGGCATCACACTTGAGGGGCCAGTGTAGCACATAGAGTGGCACCTGTGGATACAAATATAAAAATGAGTCTGAGATACACACCTTTTCTTATCCGTCATGGTGCATGTCTTTGGAGAGGACACATGGATGTATGCTATCCTGGTCTGAGCCCGGAAGGAAGGTAGTGGACTTTCATTCCCCTTCTTTAGAGGGACAAACAGATAGACACGTTTAAAAATAAATAAATAAATAAATAAATAGCTTAACTTCATTAATCTTGAAACAATATAGCATACAGAAAATGAGTTAAAGAGAAATCTACTCCAGCTTAGCCATAAAATTACTTTTTATATCTAAGAGTTGGTGGGTACTGCGGGGTTAAAACGGTATAACTGACAATTGACTAAAGATATCATTGGTCATGCAAGAGTGAATCTTGAACCGGAGAAAAATTTAGTCTAATCTTCAAGGCAGCTGAATGTATTATTGTAGTTAAAAGAATCTCTCTTCTGCTTCTGAATCTCCATGAGATATTTCTCCAAGGTCTGAGGAGAAAAGTTTTTCCTAGACTCTGATACTTTTCATAAAGATTCATTTTTTTTTTATTATTTTTTTGCAGAGGTCATTAGAAAAGTTTTTGTCCTTGAAAGGTGAGCTAAGTCAATAGCTTTTCATTTGAAGTTACAAGCGCTCAAGCACTTCAGCTGCGAGTGTTATTTCTGCAGTGGTCTGAGACGCCGTTCTCGTGCAAACTTTAATCTAGGTAGTAGGAAATCAAAAACAAGTGCGGAGTGCATTATTTTCTGCCAAAGGTTATTCAGCTCCTGTTGAATGATGAGGTTATTCTTCGAACAGTTATTGTCATCCTCTGGATTCTGTGTGATACAAGTAACAGTTACAACAGATAAACTTTAAAAATCAGTTCAAGAAGCTGAAACCACTGAATTCTGTTATTTTGATGATTTCATGGAAAGTAAAAAACATGCACAAACTTTTAGACAGTTTGATGAAGCATTAAAATATGGCAGACAATATTCTTCTGGAGAATTTATGAAGACAACTATTAAGAATTTATTAGGAAAAAAGAATTTATTAGGAAAGACTAGAAATATTAATATAATTCTAATAAATATCAAATAGTTTTGTGATATGTTTGTTTCCTGAATATATTTTTGTTCTTTCTATCCTTCTTTTTCTTTCTTCCTTCCCTTCCTTCCTTCCTTCTTCCCTCCCTTCCTTCTTTCCTTTTTTCATTCCTTTTCTCTTACTATCTATCTGCTTTTCTATCTATCCACTTATCTATCTTACTTCTCTTTTGTACCTATTGAAAATAAAGCCTAGAAAACATTGAAGAAAGAATTAAGGTACTTCATAAGTAATAGGTATGGAAATTAGTAACTATTTGAAACTCCCCAAATTACCATTGTCCATTAAAATATCGCCCATATTAAATATGTACGCAACCAGATAGTTGGTTGCAAGCCGTGCCGATAAGAGGAAGCAGACAGTAGGTTCCGCCTGGAGCCCCTCCCATTTCCTTCAGGCATAAGTCACAGGAAGGCCTGGACACCGAACACAACCCAGAAGTTCCATCAGGCTGGGTGGTTACACAGGAAGCGGCTGTAACTAACAATAGAAAGGGATGTGAATGTCAGACAACGCTGTCTACTCCCTCACTTCTTTCTTTTCTTATTTGATGAAATTAAGTGCTTTGAATATTTGATGAACGTATCAAGGAGTGATTCCATAGTCACTTTGCCCATCTAACCAAAAAAAAATTTAGTATTGCTAAATTCTTTGCTCTGTGTGCCATAAATAAGTAATAAATACATGAAGGAATGAATGAATGAAACATTTTTATGTAGAGGACATCATCTGTGGGCATCTAAAGGCTATTTATTTTTTATTTTTTAGAAAAATTCATACCACAAGTTTTCGTTGCTGGCGGGATTGCAGACATCTTCAAAGCGAGTTGAGCTCTCTCAATTAGCACCTGCCTGTGGTGGAGGGAGAACCCACAATACTGTCACCCACAGTGCGGGAGCCAGAAGATGGGGTGCAGAGAGGCTATGTTCGCTTTCCTCTGGCAGCTCTGCTGAAATTGAGGACAACAGTGACGATGGCTAACGTCCAGAAATGCGGTGACAGACAGTAGAGGACAACTCTCCCCTCCTGGTGTTGCTCAGCTGTCAGACCTCGGTCTCCTGCTCTGTCTAATTCCAGTGAGGTTTCAGAATCTTCCTCCCCAGGCTGCTCTTCTGTGAGCCACTTCATATATTTTTAAACGCATTGTCCACGTCCCTGACCAGAGTCCGTGCAGGTGACTTGATGCAAGCATGGAGGAATGTGTCCCAGATATTGACAACTTTGACAACTTTTATTTACAATTTGCTGATTTGGATAAACTTTTAGTTTTTCATTCATTTTTTTAATCTTTTAGTTTTTCATTCATTTTTTTTTAATGGGACTATAATTTACACAATAATTTCTCTAAGAATTTGATACAGAATTATGATTCTATGACATGGGTAAAGATGAATGTTATTAAATGATAGCATGTACTTTTCTCACTTAGTGATTTTTGAGTGATTTATCCTAAATTGGTTTTTCACCGTCAATAACTTGTGCTTGTTAATTGTTTAATAATAACTCACAATTTCAGTCTTATAGCTTGAAAATATTTACTCCAATTTTGAGCACCGAATAAGTGAAAATCATCTGTATTTTATGTTGAGATAAAATTTATTCCTTAAAGGATAAATACAAAAGAGGTATTTCGTAAGAAAAAAAGTAACGGTTTCATCTTCTTTCTCTTCCTTGACTTTTAAACTCTTTAAGTGGAACCAAGCATCCACAAACACAAGGGAGACCTGACCTTTCTCTGACAAGTATGGAACAAGCGGTTGAACCTCAGGGGGTAGATCCGAAAGGAAACATCCTAAAGATAATTAAGTACTCTTTTCAAACTAGGGGGAACTACCCGTGTGGGGGACATATTTTGAGTTAAAACTCAGTTTTTAACCTAAAGATACAGAAGAAAGAGTATTGTTACAGATTTTCAATAAAAATTTCCTTGAGAATCCTTTTTTTTCTTTTTGAAGCATTTCCCTGAGTTGCATAAAAACCTGCAATAACAAAGAGATTATTATCACTGTATTCATTTTCTCATATTTCACATACCCTTTACGTGAATCCATACAAACTAAGTACAGGCTCCCTTTATCTAAACTTGTACTTTCACCTTTGCTTAAACCGGAATGGAGAATTTGAATTAATGGGATGATGAGATCTGCGTGGATAAAAGGAAAGGTTGAGAAGTAAGGCATCCTGGATTTCTTAGGTCAAATCCCATCGGCTCTCTATTTTTGCCTTCACATGACCAATATAAAGCTAGCCCAAATCTAAGTAGAATCTCTTTTTAAAAAGTAATGCTAAACTACAGCTATTGAATGTATGAATTATAAAGGTGCCCTTGTGACCATAGGTTTCATGAATGAAGACAGGGCATGTGATTTGGAGTAGAAATAGCTATACATGAAGTGCTTTGTTCATCCTGTATGCTGAGACGTTCAATGTCAAGATGCTCTTTACAGAATGTTGTTAAGTACAGCTGTAAATATGTGCTATATCTTTTAACTCTTGATTTTTATTGCTATTTTACATAGTAGAGTTGTGAGAATTTCACCAGGGATTTGTGTCAGATTTAAGAGACGTCCTTGAAAGATTTTAAGTAAAACATGAAGATATGCAAATCCACGGGACCGATTAGTTTAATCAAAGTCTACATTGAATAGAAGTAGATTATAGTATGACCTATGACTCAGAAATGCAATAAAAAAAGGTAACAAAAAAAATGCAGTTAGTTACCTAGCACTATATCATCAAATTGCTATCATATAAACAGAAATAGCTACTTCAATTAGGTATTGACATCAATCAAACAGAAACTTTTTCCATTTGATTTAGCAAAACAAGTGTCCTAACATTTCTTACCCGCTACCATAAATTAGTTTATTCAAACTATATGTAGTAAATTTCTATTGGTGTGATGTGCAATGATGAATTACAGAGTTAAATTAAATGTGAGTATTGATTCAAGGTGAAATTACCTTTCAGGTAATAAGCTGATGTGTCACTAAAAATTGAAAGTCAACTTTATGTTTAATTACTCCTTCAAGACTTAAGATAGCCAATCAAAATATTGCTACTTTTAGCCAATAAATAATAACTTGAGTATTTAAGTACTTAAATTTAAGCAATTTTGATAATACAAAATATACCTTTGGATAGAAAGATTAAATACTGAAGTATACTGTACTGTATAATAATAATTCACTACAAAATTTAAAAATTTCCAAAACATAAATAATGCGATTTGTTTGCTTTATGACATGGAATTCAGCCAACTTAAATTAACCTATGAATTATATATTTTTAAAGTTTTAAAATTAAGGTTAACTCTGCAATAAATATAGGAACTTAACATCTTTTGAAAAAATGCTTGTAGCTAAAGTCTAGAGATAGAGCAAAGAACAAAGTTATTGTACATAAACTTTATTTGAAGGTTCTTTTGCAGATTTTGTTGTTCTTTAAATAATTTCAGTTTCTAAAGGAAAACTAAAATAGACAAACTAGTTTTAATTTTATTAATATATATTTTTCTGCATTTTATAAATAAAAATAAGTTCCTTTTTTCACCACCCCTGGGAAGCAGGTAAGTATTATTATCTTCCTAATTTAGATGACAAATAGAGAAGACTGGAGGTTGGGACAAAGGCTACTGATATAATCAGCGGTATATTCACAGTACGAATAAGTGTTCATAAGCAACTTGATCACAAGCCATAGGGCAAAAATATGGGAGTTCTTTTCCTGCTCAGGAATTTCCCTACTTCTTCCTACTCCTTTCCAAAACTTTAAAGGAGATCTGTGTAATTATGTTTCAAAATAGATCTTTAAAATTAGCAGTGAAAAAATGTATAAAATTTGAAAATGTAAAAATTACAGAGTATATTATATGAAGTGACTAGACCATGGTACTGTTTTGGGTCAATTGAGATATATATATATATATATATATATATATATATATATATATATATATATATTTAAGCACTCAAATACAGTTTTAGTTAAGATCTCAGGGGTTGGGGGGGTTCAAATGTAATGCTTTAGAATATTTTGGTTAGTGGCCCAGAAAAATTGTGATAATAAGAAAATTCAATTTGTTTAAACTACTACTACTAAAATTTAATATACAAATGCTCATATATATGTCTATGTGTGTGTATATACACATATAAAGACACCTAAATGTTCAAAGAATATATGGAATTTGTGAGAAAATTCACAAAATTTTTTTTAATTTTATATATATATTTTTTTACAAAGACAGAGCGAGTGTCAAAGAGAGGGATAGAAAGGGACAGACAGACAGTAATTCAGAGAGATGAGAAGCCTCAATCATCAGTCCTTCACCGTGGAACTTTAGTTGTTCATTGACCGCTTCCTCATATGTGCCCCGACCATGGGGCCACAGTAGACCGAGTAACTCCTTGCTCAAGCCAGTGACCCTGGGTCCAAGCTGGTGAGCTTTGCTCAAACTAGATGAGCCTGTGCTCAAGCTGGTGACCTCGGGGTCTCGAACCTGGGTCCTCTGCATTGCAGTCCAATGCTCTATCCACTGTGCCACTGCCTGATCAGGCAGAAAATTCAAAAATCTTTATAATAAATGATGCTATAAAAATTTTATAGTGAGTATAACAGTCTAATATCTTTAAGTGGTTGAAGAGATTGAGATACAGTAATTTTTTTTGACAAAGAATAAACTAAGTCACATTATTTTACTTTTTGACAAATGATTATTTTTCATATTATGTTCACAATACAAATTACATTTTGTCAGACCTTGCATCAGCTATCCAAAGCTCATTTTTTTTAATTAAAACTCTCACAAGGTACAGGCAAAGTGAAAATTAGTGAGTTGGAAAATTGAAGTGAGAAACTATTCCAGAAAGCTTACTTAGGAATAAATTATTAGAAAAGTAATCCATGTAAAGGATAGACTTAGAGGGATTTATTTCTCTCTGACAGGAGCCTTTGAAGAGAAGAATAATGAAAAGGAAAAAGGAGAGTGTGCATTTATAGAAATAATATAAAGTATAGCATTCCAGAAGTCTAAGAAAACAATATAAACTTTATAGGTGTGTCTCCATAAAACAATACCTGAGACACAGGCATCCAGGTGATCACAGGAAGTGAGAGTGTAGGAGTGAACAAGATGGGATACAGAGAAACTGATCTGTTCGTGAACAACTTGAGGCCCTGAAGACCATCTTAGAATATGCTTCGGATTTGTCTTTCCTAATGACAGAAACTCGGGACTGGTATCCACTGATCCCAAAAGTGGTCTTTGGGGGCCAAAGTTCTAAAACTTGTGGATCGTCCTAGGTAGCTGCGGAAGCCAGTCCCCTAAGGAAGAGAAGCAGAGTGATCCGGGGTGGGTTGCTGCGAAGCCCCCAAGATGCTTATCCACCACGGCTGCTGCTCAAATTTAGGAGATGCCCCATGGGACTCAAAATCACATCTAACACACTTACACTGGACGTCCGGCTCATAAAACTCCTAAAAGGAAAAAGAAGCAATAACTTGCACTAGACACATGCTAGGGGAACTTAAGAATATCAGGGACAATCACTCAGGAAGAAAACAAAAGTAGATCACATAAAAATAAAGAATGTAAGTTGAACATCAGGTTTCTCAACTATAGCCCCGAATGCAAGAATAAAATGAAGCAATATCCTTAAACTACTGTAAAAGTGAAGCATTTTACACTATCATTTAAATGCATGAGTGCAAAATAAAGAGACTCTAGGCATCCCAGATCTTAGGAAACTTACCGTATGCAGAACATACCTGGAGGAAGGAAACTTTGTCTTAAAAGTCTAAACATAAGACCTCGGTGTTCAGGCACACTAGGGAAACATAAACAATATTAAGATTTTAAACCTAGTTGAAGACTGAACATGATTGAATTTTAACACTGACAAGGAAAAATATAGAAACGCAGGTCAAAAGCATTAGAAGAAAAGTAAAACAGGAATGCCTTTACCTTTAATTTTAAAATTGCTAATATTGTGAAATCTATCATATTTTAAAATAACATATATAGCATACCCACACAAATACCTCTGGTGGTAATCATAACCATAACTTCTTAATATTTTCTATTGAATTTCTGGTTCTACCACCTATCTATTTATTGATCTATCTATCATTTATGTGCTTATCTATAATTTTGCTGCTTATTTTATATAAATGCAATTCTATTTTCTATGTAACTTGATTTTTAAATTTATAGTATACGCTGAGAATCAATCAAGTTTGTGCATTACAACTTTATTTCATTAATTTTTACTGCTGTGTAGTATTTTGTGATATAATTATGCCATAATGCACTCACCTATTTTACTATTCTAATAATGGAAATTGAGGCAGCTGTTTATTTTTTAATTTTTTTTATTCTTATCAATGCAGCTATGGATAAAGGATTTCTAGTGCAAGCTTTATGTCGAGATTTTACCATAAGGTGCTGTTAAAGTAAAATACATATGGCAGACCAAACTTTGGCAGACCAAATTCCCTGAGCAGACAGAACCATTTAAGCCACGTAAGCAAAACTAAATCTAACTTATTTAATTTACATAAGGGAAACTTAACTTAGGTTATTTCTTGTGAATGTCTCTGATACTCATTAAAGGACCTTAAATCATTTTGCTAAGGTGGTACATGATAATATTTTAATTAATCCCTTGTCACCCAAAACCCCATTGTAATAACCAATCAGTGTGAAGGTTGAACTACATTCCCATTTTCACTTTATAAGCTGCCCTGTAATGTCATGACTTTACTTTCATATAAGTTTTGAATTTCAAGATGTCCAGTTCAAGATGTCCATAGAGAAAGTGTGATGTTCTATGCAGGCTGAACTCCTACTAAATGCTACCTTAACTGATCTTGATTTTAATTTATCCTTTCTTAACTTTTGACAGTACCCAAAGGTTCAACTTCACTCAAGATTTCTAAATTGTTTATAATACAACTGGACAGGTTTACACTCTAAAATCAGTGATGTGTAATGAGAGTAGCCATTATAGCACACCCTAATCTTTCTGTATACTGTTGTGTTGTTAAATTATATTTTTCACCTGACGAGGCGGTTGCGCAGTGGATAGAGCGTCAGACTGGGATGCAGAGGACCCAGGTTTGAGACCCCGAGGTCGCCAGCTTGAGCGCAGGCTCATCTGGTTTTAGCAAGGCTCACCAGCTTGGACCCAAGGTCGCTGGCTCCAGCAAGGGGTTACTCGGTCTGCTGAAGGCCTGCGGTCAAGGCATATAGGAGAAAGCAATCAATGAACAATTAAGGTGTTGCAACGAAAAACTGATGATTGATGCTTCTCATCTCTCTTCGTTACTGTCTATCTATTCCTCTCTCTGATTCTCTGTCTCTGTAAAAAAAAAAAAATATATATATATGTGTATATATATATATATACATATATATATTAATGAAAAGAAGGCATACATTTAAATACAGACCAGATAATCAATATTTTCCACTTAGGATTTGTGTCATTTACATTTGATTTAAGAACTCCTTTCCATCCAGAGGCAAAAATGCACTCTTAAAATACCTTCTAAATATGTTGTTGTGTGCTTTCTCTTATCACAAGACCACATAGTTTTAGTAAGATCCTTAAATTTTGCTCTTTATTTTTCAAAAAAGTCATGGCTATTTCTTGTCTTTCAGTTCTTTCAGATATATTTTGTAATCAGTTTATTGATTCTAAAAATGTACTGTTAGGTTTGATTATAACTGCATTCATAAATAGATCTACATGCAGAAAATTGACAACTCCATAGCACAGAGTCTTGCAGTCAACATCATAGTAAACTTCCTTTATTTATACCTGCTTCAATGTCTTTTATTAAAACTATATTCTCTATAAATATAAATAAATATTTTTCTGTAAGAGTTTGCATATCTTAAGTCCTTTTTTTTTTTTTTTTGTATTTCTCTGAAGCTGGAAATGGGGAGGCATTCAGACAGACTTCCGCATGCGCCTGACCGGGATCCACCCGGCATGCCCACCAGGGAGAGATGCTCTGCCCATCTGGGGCATTGCTCTGCTGCAACCAGAGCCATTCTAGCACCTGAGGCAGAGGCCACAGAGCCATCCTCAGTGCTTGGGCCATCTTTGCTCCAATGGAGCCTTGGCTGCAGGAGGGGAAGAGAGAGACAGAGAGGAAGAAGAGGGGGAGGGGTAGAGAAGCAGATGGGTGCTTCTCCTGTGTGCCCTGGCCAGGAATCGAACCCAGGACTCCTGCACGCCAGGCTGACACACTACCACTGAGCCAGCCGGTCAGGGCCTTAAGTCATTTTTAATACAACTATATAATTGCCAGTTTTAGATTACATTAATTAATATTGTTCCTTGTGTATCATATTGCAATTGACATATATATTGATAATCCCCAAAATTTGGCACATTTGTATATTCTTCTAAAATTTTCATGTGTTTTCTTTCTGGTTTTCTACATCACAATCATATGATTCCAAAATAAATGATGTGTTCTTTTTTTTCATTTTTAATCTTTTTTTTTTTCATTTCCTGTCTTCATGTTGACGGTGTCTACCACATTGTCAAATAGATGTGGCTTGATTGTATCTGGTCTAAAAGTAACTGCTTTTAATGTTCGACTATTAAACACTACATTTTCATTATTGTTCTCTTTATCAGGGCATACTATTTTACATTTCTAGTAACATTTTAATCACAATAGATACATATTTCTCCTGAAAGCCTTTGTAACTTTTGAAATAATTATATTTTATTTTATCCATTTTTTCTGTTATTGAGAGTCAACCCAACTGTGTCAGGTTTATCTTTTTATTTTTAATTCATTACAGAATTTGTTTTGTTATTATAGTACTAATATGATATGTAAATTTCTCTTCTCATATTATTTTTCTGGTTAGGTTTTGGAATTAATGTCTTGGTAGATAAATAAAAAAAGATGATATATAAATATGTTCCTTTCTTTTTTAGTCTCTCTGAGAGACTATTAAGATTAGAATGATTTATTTTTTTGAATAGTTGGTAAAACTTGCTTCTAAAGACACTTTGATATAACTTTCATTTGTGTAAAAATTTTAACATACTTGTTGAATCTTTTAATTAGTAAAGCATTATTATCGGTTTTCAATCATTCCTAACTCAATCTTATTAGGCTGTTTCTAAAATTATTTTTATTTTATCAATTTATTGACATAACAGTTGTCATATATAATATTTGCATTCTATTTTAGTCTCTGTGGCATCTATATTATTTGTTGTTTTCCATTCAAATATATTCTTTGTGCACATGAGCTCATGTATTTGTGTGTATGTGTTTATGATAACCAAGTCTTTGTTTTTTTATTATTATTTTCAAAGAACCAACAAGGTAGATTAGATTAGGCTGTAGGTATAAATAGTTCCAAATTTTTAGTGGTTTAAACAGACTGATTTCCTAATAGGAACTGTCCAACCAAGAGTACACCAAGATTCTCTTTCTCCACACCCTCACGAGTATTTACTTTGTCTTGTCTTTTTTATGGCAGCTGTTCTAACAGATATTCGGTGACATACCACAGTCATTCCAGTTTTCCATTTCCTGATGCTTCTTGATATCGAGCACTCTTCATTCTCCTGTTGGTCTTCTTTGGAAAAATGTCTATTCAAATTCTCTTTCCATTGTGGAGTCCATCTTTTGGTTGCTGACTGAGTTGTATGAGTTCTGTATCTGTTACAGTTTAAATCCTTATCAGATAAATTATCTGCAAATATTTCTCCCATTCTGTTGATTACCTTTTCATTTTGTTGATGAGGTTTTTTTTATTTGTTTGTTTGTTTTGCTGCACAGAAAGTTTTTACCTTTTCTGCACAAAACTAGGATATCAGAACTATTTAACTTTGAAGTCACTTCTCTACCTTTATGGAATCTTTGTTCATACCCATCCATCTTTTTATCCTTACAATTAAACATTATCGTTACTCTACAGCCAGTGTTTGTTTGGGACGCTTTAGTTTGACCACTTATTTTAATAAAACAGATTTTTAAAAGGAGAGCTTTATATCAGCATTAAAATTTGAAAACATTAAAAGTATACATTAAAATATATAGTTATTGAAAAGTGTTCATCTGCATTATAAACCATGTGTACCTTAGTGGGGAGACTACCCAAGAATTGTAATTTATATTCACACTGTTATGAAATATTGTGCAGCACTTACTGAATATGGTGTTTTTTATTTCTTTTAATTTTTATGGGTTTTTTTTTTCTTATTGAATCTTTTGCTGTAATACTGGTTAAAAAATGTATACGTGTTCTGGGTGCACAATTCCACAACTCGTCATCTGTACCCTGTATTGTATGTTCACCAACTACCCCAGGTCAATCTCTGTCCATCACCATTGATCCCCCTCTATCCTCCTGTACCTGCTCCCATCCTTCTTCCCCTTTCCACAGTCACCACACTGTACTTCGTGTCCATGAGTTTTTCTAACTTCTTTTTTTTCTATGCTTCCTTCTGTATCCAGCCACCCTCCTTTTTGACAGTTGCCAGCCCAAGTGTCCATCAGTAGATGAGTGGGTTAAAAAAGAGCTGTGGTACATTTAAATAATGGAATACTTCTCGGCCATAAATAAAGATGGAAATCTTACCCTTTGCGACAGCATGGATGGGCCTGGAGAACATTATGTAAACTGAAATAAGCCAGTCAGGGAAAGACAAGGACCACATGACTTCATTTCTGTGTGGAAACAAATGAACAAAATGATCTTCATATATATATATTTTGTTGTTGTTGTTGTTTTTGTTTTTGTTTTTGTTTTTAAAGAGACAGAATCAGAGACAGAGGGACAAACAGACAGGAATAGAGAGAGATGAGAAGCATCAATCATCAGTTTTTTGTTGCGATATCTTAGTTGTTCATTGATTGCTTTCTCATATGTGCCTTGACTGCGGGCCTTCAGCAGACCGAGTAACCCCTTATTTGAGCCAGTGACCTTGGGTCTAAGCTGGTGAGCTTTGCTCAAACCAGATGAACCCACACTCAAGCTGGAGACCTCAGGGTCTAGAACCTGGGTCCTCCACATTCCAGTCCGATGCTCTATCCACTGCACCACTGCCTGGCCAGGCTTCATACACAGTGTATCCGTAAAGTCATGGTGCACTTTTGACCCATCACAGGAAAGCAAGAAAAGACAATAGAATAGAAATTTGAAATCTGCACCAAATAATAGGAAAACTCTCCCAGTTTCATACCTATTAAGTGCAGTTCGATGTGGGCTCACGCACAGATTTTTTAGGGCTCCTTAGGTAGCTATCCTGTATAGCCTCTACAGACTCGTCACTGACTGATGGCCTACCAGAACGGAGTTTCTCCACCAAACTGCCGGTTTCCTTCAACTGCTTATCCCACCGAGTAATGTTATTCCTATGTGGTGGCGCTTCATTATAAACGCGCCGATATTCACGTTGCACTTTGGTCAGGGATTTGAATTTAGCGAGCCACAGAACACACTGACCTTTCCTCTGTACCATCCATATCTACCTGGCATGGCGTGGGCTGCTCCACTGTATACACGGTGTTACGTCATCATCTGCGCATGCGCACATGCTGCCACATCATCCTACAGAAACTGGGAGGGTTTTCCTTTTATTTGTGCAGATTTAATATTTATAATTTTCATTTATTTATTTTTTATTTTTTACAGAGACAGAGAGTGAGTCAGAGAGAGGGATAGACAGGGACAGACAGACAGGAAATGAGAGAGATGAGAAGCATCAATCATTAGTTTTTCATTGCGTGTTGCAACACCTTAGTTGTTCATTGATTGCTTTCTCATATGTGCCTTGACTGTGGGCCTTCAGCAGACCGAGTAACCCCTTGCTGGAGCCAGCAACCTTGGGTTCAAGCTGATGGGATTTTGCTCAAACCAGATGAGCCTGTGCTCAAGCTGGTGACCTTGGGGTCTCGAACCTGGGTCCTCTGCATCATAGTCCGATGTTCTATCCACTGTGCCACCGCCTGGTCAGGCCAGATTTAACATTTCTATTGTCTTTTGTTGCTTTCCTGTGACCAATCAAAAGTGCACCCTGACTTTCCGGACACACTGGATATTTTAAATGAGTCTGCATTGATAATGAATATTACTAGTTTGTTTACTGGAATGATACTTGTTTTTTCTTGAATATGAAAAGCTTTTTCACTCGTTAAAAAGTTTTAGATTGACAGCTAATTTTTTCCTCTGTACATTTTTTATGGTAGCGTATTGATTTATGGCTTCCAAAGAGTATCATTAAGAATCAATACTCAGCCCTGGCCGGTTGGCTCAGCAGTAGAGCGTCTTCTTGGAGTGCGGGGGACCCGGGTTCGATTCCCGGCCAGGGCACATAGGAGAAGCGCCCATATGCTTCTCCACCCCCCCTCTTTCTTCTCAGTCTCTCTCTTCCCCTCCTGCAGCCAAGGCTCCATTGGAGCAAAGATGGCCCGGGCGCTGGGGATGGTTCCTTGGCCTCTGCCCCAGGCACTAGAGTGGCTCTGGTCGCGGCAGAGCGACGCCCCGGAGGGGCAGAGCATCGCCCCCTGGTGGGCAGAGCGTAGCCCCTGGTGGGCGTGCCGGGTGGATCCCGGTCGGGCGCATGCAGGAGTCTGACTGTCTCTCCCCATTTCCAGCTTCAGAAAAATACAAAAAAAAAAAAAGAATTAATACTCAAATTAATTTTGCCCCTTAATTATCAGCATTTTTGGCTGTGTTTCAGTTACTTTATTATTTATATTTTGCAGTTCTGCAAGGATATGTGTATTTGTTCCTTAATTTTTTTTTTAATTTGACAAGTTAGAAATTTGGTGTTATCTGAAAATGAATATTGACATTGTTCAACAACTCTGAAAAACTGTGTTATAAATATTATATTATCAAATAACTTCTCCTCTGTCTCTATCATTCTAGACTTCCAAATAGTTATGTTAGTCTTGTATATTCTATCCTACATCTTTGTAACATTTTTAATTTATTTTTTCCCCTGTCTCTGAGATGTGGTCTGAGTTATTTCTTGCACCTGCCTTCCAGTTATTTACTCTGTCTTTAGTGCTGACTAATCAGTAGAAATTCTTTGATTGAATTATGTAGATATACTCTGACATATACATACTCATTAATAATAATTTGCCCTGTATCAAATCTGTCTGGTAAAAATATCTTTCATCTTTTCCTTTATTAATTGAATATATTGGAATGACATTGGTTCGCAAAACCATACAGATTTTAACACCAGCCGAACCCCTCATCGTGCACCCTCAGCCCCCAGCAAAGTCTCTTTTCATCCGCACAGCCACCTCCCAGCTTGCTGTCGCCCCCATCTCCACTGTCTTATAGCATTGAAAGAGAAAGCATGATGACTGATGACAAGCCTTCTCTCTTAGCTCTTCATTTTTAGAAGTTTCTCAATAAAATACATTTTTAAGATAGTTGTATTATGAATGACATTATGGGAAGGCAATATCAGGACTGCTAGAGCTCCATAAAAATTCATCAGGTCCTTGTGGAAGTGTCAAGGTGCAGAGTCCCTCAAAGACATACCAGCACTCTTCACCAGTTTATTGAAGGATGTGATAAGGGCATACATGAGCAACCACATGGAAGAGCTACACAAGGCAAGGTACGAGGAAAGGGGGTGAAGCTTTCTCCCCTGGCACACACTTCTCTTCTCCCCCAATCTCCACACATTCACCAACCCGGAAGCTCTGACAATCTTCCTTAATCAACAACCGCAGACTCTCAATGGATAACAGCAATGCAAATTTATTTTTCTTATTGGCATGTACCAGTCAAATGTGGCTCTACTGAACTCAACTAGAATCAGCTGAGCTTGGCTTCACACTGTTACTGTGTACAGGTCTGCTCCATATGTATTTTCTTTCCAGGATCGGTGACTGCCAAAGGGGAAGTGCTTCTCATGAAGGAATTCAGACGTACAAAAAGCTAATCCCAAACTGATCAAGTACATTGTTCCTTTCATAGCATGCTTACTAACATTTATTGATCAAAGCGAGTCATGTGGCTAAGCTCATGGTTGATGAGTAGGAATGCGTTCTCTACCTATTTTCCTAGGAAGTCCTCTGTAGTTTATGGCAAGCTGTAGATGTATAACTCTGTGAGTATAGAACTGAAGAAGAATTCAGTCTACCACAAGAATCCAGAGCATATTTGGAATGGAACCTTCAATATATAGAGAGGTACATATGTGTATATATAATATAAATACTACATATGATATATATATAACATGCATTACGTACTTATACATAAGAATTTATTTGGCCACAATATTCTTTAATACATGGGTCTTCACAAGTTAATAAGGAAATACATTTATATAACACAGAAAATCTATACCCAACAAATAATGAAGCCCAACAGAAAAGAGATATAAAAAAAAGTCAGGGCTCATAACCTCTATTTTTACACATATAGGCTTTAAGTTACATAAAGACATGTTCATATTTCTTTTTTCTTATATACTAAGAAGTACTGCTTAAAAACTATAAAGAATAATAATAGCAGTTCTAGAGAAAATGTTAGGAGATGCATACAATATATAATGAAAGCTTTAATAAATGTATGGAGAGACTTTAAAAAAGTGCAAAAGGTGATATATACATTCCTATATGGAAAGACTTAGAAATTTTGAAGAATAATCTCAAATCTGTCAAAACTAAACAATAGCCGTGTAGCAAGGGAGTTATAACAGCAATGTTTTGTTTTGCATTCATGTCCTAGATTCGTTGTGGGTTAACTATCGTCTTGTTATGTCTGTTTCCACTCTGAAGCCCAGGCAAATGAAGATAGCCATATCTAGGACATGGCTGTTCTGAACTGGAGAAAATGAAACAAACCAAAATTAAACTATGGTGACGATGTGATAGCTGTTTGGAAATGGCATGGCATGTTACTTCTGCTCATACTTCATTAACTAAAGCAAGTCACATTGGCAAGGATGATGTCAAAATGGTGGGAAAGTATAGTTTTCCATGGGAGAAAGAACTGAAAATCATTCTATTAGTTTCCTATTGATGCTGTAACACAGTGTTATACATTATCTTTTTTTAAATTTTTTAAAGATTTTATTTATTCATTATAGAGAGGGGAGAGAGAGAGAGAGAGAGAGAGAGAGAGAGAGAGAGAAGGGGGGAGGAGCAGAAAGCATCAACTCCCATATGTGCCTTGACCAGGCAAGCCCAGGGTTTTGAACCAGCAACCTCAGCGTTTCCAGGTTGACACTTTATCCACTGCGCCACCACAGGTCAGGCACACATTATCTTATGGATTTATTATTTTACAAATGAATTGCCTTAGAGTTTCAAAGTCAGAAGTCTCAAATTTAAGGTATCCACATGGCTTCATTTCCTTTGGAAAATCGAAGGAAGAATTTAATTTTTTCCTATCCAACTTATTGGCATTTCTTTCCTAGTTCCCTCCTCTTACACCCCCCCCCCCCCCGAGTTCAAAGCCAATCTCCCACATCGACCCCTCTTGCCTCTCTCTCTAGAAAGCACTCTGATGATTTCACTGGACATACCTGAAAAATTCAAAATAATCTCCCCTTCTTAAAATTCACAAACTAATCATACTAATCGGCTTTGAAAAGTTCCTTCTGCTATGTAAACTATCTTATTGAGATTCTGGGGACTAGGTCACAGCCACTATTGGGAGACCATTATTCATCCTAATAACAGCAGAGAAGAGGTAAATAATTTGAAAATTAATTTACAAAACTGTCTTCTAGTTAAAAAATGAACTTCCCTGCTATTTATATGCAGATATGCTCAGCCCCCTTTCCCCAAGCCTTAAGTCCAGGAGTCCAGCCTAGCATTAGAATCAGTGTCCAGGACCACACATTTACTATGCCCAATTTCAGGTAGCTTATCTGGATTCAGAGATCAAAGAATTAATTAACAGGACATACCCAATAAGTACAGAATAAATTCAATTATAATCTTATTCAGAAAGGGAAAGAATTAAAGTTGCAAAGCAGACACAACTTCATAATAATTCGGTAATGTCACTGGGCTGGTAACACTCTTGTCCACTCTTTTCCATAGACTTTGTCTCTGTCTTCTGGATATTCTTTTTCAATATTTCCCTTGGCTGCAACCAAAGAAGACACTAAAGGGAAGTCTCTCCGTGGGAGCTAAGCTCATTTTCCATTGGAATTTGGGGCTCAAGCTCAGTCCACTGGTGGATTCCAGTCCATCTCGTGTTCTGAGAACCATTCCTCAAGTTGTGTGGCAAGTGTCTCCCTCGAGTCTTAATTACAGATACATTGAACCTAAGAAAAAGAGCTATTCTTTAGACCTTTGCCTCTGAATCACTTTTGACTAATTGAAAATATTCACATGAGCTCTCTGGCCCAGAGTACTAGATGAGGACTCTAAGGAGGTTAATCGGATGAGATGTATCACACAGGAAGAGAATTCTGATTGCGAATTATACAATTGTAATTTACATGATGTTTTCCAAAGAGCATGCCTTGTAAGTGTAGGGATTCTAGGTCTGCTTTCTAAAAGCAATACGAAACTGCAGCCAGTGTGTTAAAAATATTCCATAGATAAAATGTCTCCTCATAGCAATACAATTAGTCTCTTTGCCAAGAGGTCCAATTATCAGCGTGTGTTCAGGAAGATTAGCTTGGGTCACCTGCCTTCCGAGAATGTCCCACAGGGAAGGAGAGAAAAATGGGTCATGGTCCAGTTGCTTTAATTCCTTCAATTTTAAATAAAATCAAAACACACAAAATAAAAGACTAAAGAAAACTTATATGCGTAGGAAAAGTGTTATAACCTAGGCTAGTAAATATATAGTTTAATAAAATACTGTAGATTCTAGTAGATATGGGGACAAATGGTACGGATAACAATTATAACTTACAAACTCCTTAGTTAAAGAACAATGAGTTTTGCTTTGCTAATTTATACTCCTTATTTTTTGCTGATATCACTATAAATGAATAAAATGGCTTTTATAAATCAAATCACCAGTATGTCAATAACCTAGAAATCATATATCTTTCTTGGTGGAAAGATATAATTGTTGCTAATTTATATATTGAGATAATTCAGGCATAGGTAAAATGCTATAAGGCATGAATATATAATTATAATAACAAAAACTTTAACAGCCAAAATAAATTAGGATATGAGAAGAGATAAATGTATTAAAATGTTGCAACTACATGTCAGCATGAAAAACTGACTATCATGAATAGGCTATATGCTGATATATTTCCAGCCTACATCTCCAGCTGTACTTCCAGCTGGCTATGTTTTTAAATGTCCTTTACTGTGAGAGCTCATGCAAAATTGGCGAGTATTTCCAAATTGCTTATGTTATATCATAAAACTCTTAAAATATATATTTTAAATCTTCAGACAGGAGGCAGTATAGCTACCTAGAAATAAATAAATGCTATAAATTAATTAATTTTAATGTAAAGAAATATCCAGGGCTATAAGTACATAGTCACTCTAGCAAAATGGTGTGTTCCTATAAAGGTATGTTATATAGAAAACAAATACTTATTTTTCTAAGTCCCTTCTCTTATATTTTAAGTATAAAATAAGTTAGAAACTAATATTAGTTTAGTGTTTAATAATGGAAATGCATTTCATCTCCAGAACTTGTTTTAATTATTCTTGCTTTAAAATGGCCTAAATTTATTTTATAATCATGGAAACTCCCAAGCACAGATTAGTGTCTCTATAGACCCTCTGTTCCTTTCATTGGCTTCAACTTGACATTCAAACAGAAGTGATGGTGATCATGGCAGGCTTTTGATAATTCCAAGGATATTGCGCCAATTTGAGTTGAATAATATTGGAATTTTCATTTATATACTATTAAATTGTACATTTTTATTAGAATATATTTCAATTTAACAGTAAAAAAATAAACCTCTTTAAAAGCTTTCTTTTTCTCCGTGCTGATATAACTCCATTCAAGGACGTAAGGTAGACATAAATATAATATGTTTTATTGCCAACTCTTTTTCCATTCATCTATACAATGGAATCCCAAGTGTAAAGCCTTTAAATTTCAAATGCAAATGAATTTATACACTGTAAATATGAAGTGATTTTGATGCAAGTCAAAGTTTTTAGAATATTTTAGTTCATACGTAATTGCTGTAAATCTCTGTTATAATTCTTTTTGCTTCTACTTTAATACTCTCCCCATATGCTGAAAAGATACACAACTATAAATTATACTCTAACTCTAGGAATAGAGTACATCGAACTAAACTGCTATAGCACAATCAAAACCATGGAATAACAGCAACCAGATTTTAAAAAGGAGAATAAAGCCTTAAGGGTATCCAGATACCTAATTTAGGAACCATTTTAATACTCCCTACTTAAATTGTTTTCTTTTCAGTGAAATTATTCAAGAGTTGCTCATAGTACTCTCCTGTTTTAGGCGGGAAGAAAAGAGATGATAACATCAACATTATCCATAAAATATGTTTACTGGCAGAACATAATTTTGTAGAACTGAAATTGACTAGATTTTCAAGTTTTCAAATAGCTTTACTTAACAAGATAGAACACCAAATTTCAATAT
This sequence comes from Saccopteryx bilineata, assembly GCF_036850765.1. Lineage (NCBI taxonomy): Eukaryota > Metazoa > Chordata > Mammalia > Chiroptera > Emballonuridae > Saccopteryx > Saccopteryx bilineata. Next base: position 9,257,338 of record NC_089495.1, read on the forward strand.
CACAGATCTGTAGTTTATTTTTGTCATGTAACATTTTTCTTATCACTCCCTTGGTGGCGTTTGTGTAGCTTTTGTTTCAGGATTGTGGTTATTAAACTTGCCTTTTCTGTTCTCATTGATAGAATATTTTATAGGTAAATCCACTCAAAGATCCCATTGTGCTTTCTGATCAAAGTGGAAAGTGATGCCAGGCTGTAATAAGCAATTTAATTTTTAATGAGCTTATTCATGCCCAAGGTCGTTACAAAGGTATAAAAAATACAGCTAAAATAAAAGTATAGCAAAAAACATTATCGAGGATATCCTAAATATGGCCAGGGTAAAATAATATTTGGCAGAGAGCACTTTCAATGTTTCCCGGTGCAAAGTTTTAAAATTTTGCTTCTGAATAGTAACTTAGCTCAAGTAAGGTGTAGCATATTAAATAAGAGAGATAGATAAAAATGCGTGAGACTTTGATTCAAAAGGAAGGACGCTACACTGCTTGTGGATTTTAAATTTCTAAGCTAAAATATCTAAGTGTGTTTCACTGAAAGCAGTATTAGTAATCCATTGCTATTTTTTAATTTAAAGAGATAAAAATTTGACACATTGTTTTTCTATTTCTTTCTGCATTTTTTTTAAGAATTAACAGCAAGGATGTAGGAGTACATTGATTACTCAATTTGTTCTTCTCTTAATATACTAATTAGTAAACACTTGAGCTATTACAACAAAAATCATTTTGATTACAAAATATTGGAAAATCTAGATATATTTTAAATTATGTTTATTTTAAATTATACTGTTTTATTGAGTTCACACTTTCTGTTGTTATATTATTTTAATTTGACAAATTACATGTTAAAAAAATTTTTAAACCCTAGTTAAAACTACTGTTGAGAAAATCTGAGACCATTTTTGTTTAATGGCCATGCTATGCCCTGTTTATATACTTGATTTTTTAAAAGCTCTTTTAATTCTTTCATATTAAAAGTAGTAGGCAATGATAAAACTTTAGAAATACCTTTAGGTTAATAAAGACCTTTAACTACATCGACTCCAGGATTCCACTTATAAAGGATAAAAATCCACTAACAAACTCTGGAAAAGAATAGGACAAAAGTTGAGAAGAAATTTTTTCATTAGCTGATCTTTTATCTATTTACTATACCGTAAAATCAAATAATTTTATGTGAAGCAAGCGATTGTTTTTGGTTTTCCCATGTGGAAAAAGGTGGATACAATTGTTTTGCTCCTCTTTTGTTTAGAAAACTTGTGTATTTAAGAGTAAAGAAGGACACAGTTAACCGTTACCATTGACTTACAGGAGCGGGGGTTGGGTAACGGGAATGAAATCTACACTGCTTGGGGCAGAGGGTGCGGGATGTGGTGGGCAGATGGTGTTGCATTGAGTTGTACACTTGAAACCGTCATGGTTTTGTGAACCAATGTCATCCCAATAAATTCAATTAAAAAAAAAAGACAATGGAAAAAAAGAAAAAAGTATTAGGTCACTGCTTAAAATCAGAAAATGTTCAGGGGGTAATTTCATCAAACAAGGTTTTGTAATTTTCTGATTCTGTGTTAAAATTTAACTGAAAATTACAGGATGAGTTTCAGTTAAATAATATGATCTTGCTATAACATCAGTAACACCGCAAAAGATGGGTAAAAACCACTTTTGGCAATCCTTAAAAATTCAGATTCTAATTCACTTTACTGTTCATTCCAGCCCCCCAATTTTTCAAACAGTTTTTTTTTTTTTTTTGCACAGTAGAAATGTCTTAAAATATCTTTAAAAAGAGGATAAAAATTCAAAACAAACTAGAGTCTGGAATAACTTTTATTAAAAAAATATATTTTTTTTCTATATCAAAACAAACAAACAAAAAATAGAAACACTTGATATATACATTGATGATTGATTCCAATGGAGTGGCATTTCCTGATTCAGGGAGGTGGAATACCCTAAAAATTTCTACTTTAAAATGATAAAAAAAAGTGCAAGATAAAAGCAATTTCTCACTTCTTAGTGAATGTAATAAAAACCAGGAAAATTCCAGTCTCTGGGGAGCCAATCGGGAATGAGATTTTGAATGAGGCTGTGGAGAACTCCAATAGTGAGCTGGAAATCTGTTCTCAGGTGAAATGCTCCTGTGCGTTTCTACAAAATAAGTTTGGATGTCAGCACTCAATTTCAAAGGTGGGAAGTACGTTTTTTTTTTTATGAATGAACATTTGCCAAATAAGATAATAGTACCCATAGTTATTCTCTGTAGTGTTTTATTTTTCCGCTAGGTAAATATAAGTTTTTGATTAAATTTAGCTGTGTATAATTGTAGCCTGAGGATTAATGCTAGACAGAGACACCAGGGAAGCTTATGAAATCTAATTCTCAGATTTCTCAGGAACAAAAGTTTCATGCTATGAAAAGTGATACAAAGAATAGTGGTGTTGGGACCAGGAGACATGGGATAATGGTGTATGATTTCTCAGGAACCCTTCCAAAATGGCCAATGATTATATAAGCGTTTCAGTGCATGTTCTCTTGAAATAGACTTCTTCTCTGAGTTCAGGAACCCACTACAGAAATGAACATTTTCTTTGCTTTCACTGCTTTTTTGTTCTTCATGACAGATCTTGACACAAAGCGACAGGAGGTTTTGTTTTGCACATGTAATTGTGTGTGGTTATTTCTATATTTTAATTACCAGTTCATTTAAAAACTAAACAATCGGTGATATCAGTGGCCTTTGTGTAGACAACGTTATAACTATATCAAGGCCGATTGAGTTCAAGTAAGTAAGGAAATTAATTATTTACAAATATTATGTTAGGTGTAGCAGCACGCTAGCATTGTTCCAAATTATTCCGATGGAAAAAAAATAGTCATTGCAGAAACAAGGAAAGAAATTAAAGGCAGTAAAGCTGTGGCCAGTGCACCAGTCCCACACGAAATAATGAAATTAATAAAAATATTTAGAAATCCATCAAATTTGGCCTTCCCTGGTCTCGCTCATTTTTCTTTTCAAATTTCTTTCAGCTTAGCTACTGGCATCATCTCGCTACGCTGGTGCTGATGTCACTTTGGTTGCAGCCTGTTGGGTCTGCCTCGGAACTTGATGTCTCCTCATACACACAGTAACCACAGCTCTCTGTCATCCTTCAGTGTCCGGCTCGGTGATTGGCTGGCTACTGCTGAGCAAACCACACTCAGTGGTCAGGAGCACCTTCCCATCTCCCATCTTCCTGGATAGAATGGCCACAAATTAGCATCGTTTTAGCTTCGGTTGTGCACGGCTGAGTTTTTACTGATTTTGTTATTACTGTTATGTCCTTTGTAGTTGGGAAGGAGGAAGATAGATTAAGAGGAAATAGAAACATTTAATACTACATTTTATAGACAGAGCCTTTAAAGGGTAGCTACGAAAGACGACATGCTGTATGAGCAGAACCATTTGGTTTTCTAGCGCAGTATTTGTGAACTTGAGGCTGAGTGTCATAAACAAGGCATGCACACTGGGGCCTGCTCCAGGGACTACCTCCACCTCCAGGCACGTGTGTATGCAAACCGCAACACAGACCTGTCTAGATCACGTAGCGAGACTGGATTTACTTGCTCTAATTCAAAATTCTACTGGCTTGGAATTTAACAAGAAAGGAAATAAGCCAGTTTATCACATGACTATAATTAAATTGTATCAGGTGAGAAACAGAGGTTTGGGACAACTTGTTTCCAGGTTTACTGTCTATATGAAGAAAGGTGTTTGGAAAACTGACTCATATCATTTCCTTCGTTTATCCCAGTAGAGTGTCAATGTGTAGGTAACTAAAAATAATCTGCAGTGATTATTTGCAGAGAATACTTTGCCTTTATACATTTCTGTCCCAGCCTGTTTCACAATGAGATTTATTGAATGTAGGCATCCACTAGAACACTAAGAGTCAGGAGTAGGGAAGGCAAACAGCGTAATTAAGGCCCAAACACTCACGCTCAGGTGCAAACCCTGCACTCACAGAGCCCTGACAGTGAGCACCCTGTCGAATTTTAAGTTTTAGGGACTTCTTTATTTAGAAGGAAATTACAGCAACCTTACGTTAAAAATCTGTGGTCTGGCCATATTGGTTTACCTAGATTTATAATAATTTAACAGAAGCTTCTTAACTACTCTACAAAAAGACATTGTGATTTTATCTCTGTTTCTAAACCCATATCAATAATGGTGTCCCTGGGTGATTTATTTATTTATTTATGTTAACAAAGAATCAGGGAACAAGTACTGGTCTCCACTCACTCACTTCTCTTAACCTTCTCACCTTCTGTTATAGTCTGAGCCACCATTATCTCCCAGAGAACTCCTTGTACAGCTTCCCATTTACATCCATTCTGGAGGGGAGACCATTCTCCTTAATGCCTCATGGGAGGTTGTCCAGGTCTCTCTCAGGGTGAAACAATGGGTCCACTTGTCATTGACTTTTTTATAGACAGGAAGCCAGCATCCCCATGGAGAGTTAGTGTAACATTAGGTAAACAGGTGCGGGGACATTATCAACGAGGGGACCAGAATAAAAGAAGAAAGAGAACTGAATCCTATTAGGACTTATTTTTCCTTAGGAATTAAAAAACAGATAATACAGATGTTGCTAAGTGAATAAAGAATGGTATTCTGCAGGTGGGATAATACCTCAGGGAAATTTGAGTATTAGTATTATCATGACCTTATATATGCCCATATGCTAGTAAGTTCTGAGTCCATAGGGTTCCATTTTAAAAAATGATCCTCAAGAAAGTTCAACTCATTACTTATCTTTTGATATTAAGTACAAAGTGATTAGAATAATGTAGCTGCTGAACATGTTTTGTGCATGTAATTGTTAAGAATATTTAATATAGAAAAACTTACCTTGGAAAAACAAACATTTAAAAAAGTTATCATACTCTGTCCATTTGCATGAATACTGGACAAAGGCTTATGAGGCACTAATTTATTTCCAATCTATCAAAAAAAATGATGACTATGTAAAAATACCTGTAGTAAAATCATTGACTGCATCTAAAATTATCATAAAAATTTCAGGCAATATTTAACTATTAATATTGGATCAATCTTTCCTGACGAGGCAGTGGTGCAGTGGGCAGAGCGTCGGACTGGGACACGGAGGACCTAGGTTTGAGACTCTGAGGTTCTCTAGCTTGAGTTTAGGTTCATCGGCTTGAGCACAGGCTCACTAGCTTGAGTGCAGGATATCTGGCTTGAGCGTGGGATCATACACATGACCCCATGGTCACTGTCTTGAGACCAAAGTCGCTGGCTTGAGCAAGGGGTCACTTTCTCTGCTGTACCCCCACCCTCCGTCAAGGCACATATGAGAAAGCAGTCAATGAACAACTAAGGTGTCCCAACAAAAACTGGATGCTTCTCATCTTTCTCCCTTCCTGTCTGTCTGTCCATATCTGTCCCTCTCTCTGTCTCTCTCTCTAAAAAAAATATATCCAATATATATATTGGATCAATCATGCTACATTCCATAATAAATACTATGAGCATCATTTGAAAAAATATTCTACTAAACTTCCCTCAGCATAAAAATACATCATTTCCTCTTCTGCTTAAGAATATTTTAAAGTTTTTAGTTTGAGTTCATATACATATATATATTTTAAATTATAAATCTTTTTTCTAACTACTTAGAGCAATTTTTGAAAATGTATAATGTACTTAATATGTACAAAAGAATGTATGTAAAATAGACATACACTATAAAGCATTATTATAAAATGCACAGCAATGATTAATCAAGTAAATTAAGAATTAGAAATTATCTGATAAAAAATGTGTTTCCTGTGGTCTCACCATTTTCTTTATGAAAGTTATGACTACCCTGAATTTTTTTATTATTCCATTTAAACCCTGTTTTTAAATGAGCTATTTCAAAAATAAATAGCAAGAAGTAGACTAGCTGAACCATGTTTGCATAAAGTCTACTTTGCAGGATAATTCCAAATTGTTTTCTGAAGAGGTAGGATCAATTTTTACTTTCATCAAAATGTCTGCAGTCTGAATTGATTGAAACCTCACCAAAACTTGGAATTATAAAACTTTTTATTTTTGTCAGTCTAATGTGTATAAAATTCAGTTTCATTATTCTAACTAATTGATAGAAGTCATATATTTTGGATATTAATCCTTTCTTGCCAGTATGTGCTTAACTATCATCTTGTAGTTTGTGTATCTCTTTACTTAGAATGCCTTTTGATAAATAAAATGGCTTATTTTTAGTGTAGTCAAATATTAATATTTCTATGTATGTTACAAATATTTGTGTCTTTTAAATCAATTCTGTGCCAAACCTGATCCATGAAAATGATTTTTTTTTTCTTTCGACCTTTAAATTTTAAATTCTTTAAGAATTGTTTGAATGTTTAAGGTAAAATACAAATTCAATTTGTCATCTTCCCCATTTTAAGAATCCTATTACCTCAGGATGTACAGTGTTACTTTGTCATATACCAAGTGCCCCTCGTGTGGGGGGTTTTGCCTATACTCCCCATTGATATTTAGTGGCTTAAATAGTCCATAATTTTAATAATTCTTGTTATCTGGTAAGGTAATCGTCCTCATCTTCTATTCTACAGGAGTGGCTTAGCTAGACCTTTACTTTTCCAAAAAATATAAAATCAACTTGCAAATTTTCTTGAAAAGTGCTGTTGCAATTTTGATTAAAATGAAATCTATAGCTCAGTTTGGGTTGAATGCTGGTTTAATTGTTTTTCCTTCCAGTCATAAACATGATATAGCTCTCCATTTATATTTGTTTTCTTTTAATGACTCAATTAATTTTTATCATGTTTTCTATTAAACACTTTACATACATTTTGCTAGGTTTACACAGACATGCACACAAACATTTCCTGGGTGTTTTGAAACATTATATCTAATTTTCATTAGTTGAATATATTTCTTAATACCTTATGATTTCTTCATTGATCTGAATTCTTTGAGGTATATAAATTGGTTTTAAATTATTTGAACATTTCTCTATATTTTTGTTATTGATTATTGGCACGCCTTCATATGGTCGCTCAGATGACATATGTATGATTCCAGTTATTTGCAACTTGTTGAGATTTATGATTAAATACATTTAATTTATTATAATACTTTCATGATTGCCTGAAAAAACTATGCATGGACTTTATGATGATTGATTTTATGTGACTTGTCATGGGGTGCCCAAGTTAAAGGTTATATCTGGGTGTGTCTGTGAGAATGTTTCCAGGTGAGATTAGCATTTGAATTGGTGGACTCCATAAAGAAAATCGATCTCTTCAATGTGGGTGGGCACCATCTACCCTCTTGAGGTCCTGAACAGAACAAAAAGCAAGACAGACAGGGGAGGAATTTGACACTTTTAATTCCTGACTGTCTGCTTGAGCTGGGACACTTCCTAGCTTTTCAAACTCTAGGACTAAAATTACACCATAGGGTCCCTGGTTGTCAGGCCTTCAAAAACAGACTAATTTTTCCTCTGGGTTTTCCCAGTTCTTGTTTACAAATGATAAATTATGGATCTTCTCAACCTTTAATATGACATAAATAAATTTCTCAAAATCTCTCTCTCTCTCTCTCTTTCTATCTATATTGTATATATATTTTAAACCTACATGTGTATATTAATTTTATATCCTACAACTCTATTATATTCCCATACTAGTGCCAAGAGTTTTCTGTCAGTTGTTTTTGTATTTTCTACACAGACCATCATATCATGTAGAAGCAAAGACAATTTTCTTTCTAACTTCCCAATCTGCCTATCTTTTGTTTTTCCTTTATTTTTTTTTATTGCATTAAGTAGAACTTCCAGGAAGATTTTGAGAAGTAGTGAGATGGGACATCTTTGTCCTTGGCCTGATCTTAGTGGAATGTGTCTCCATGTTAAGTTCAAGGTTATAACATTTTGTTTTAACTGTGTTTCTTGTAAACATAACTTGATTTTGTTTTTCTTACCAATTTGACATCACTCTGTTTAAATGAGCCGTTTAATTTTGTTCATGCATACAGTGATTACTGACGTATCTGGATTTACTTCAGTTATCTTATTTGTGTTTAATCCTAGTTCCATTTTCTTCTATGCTTACATTCTTCTCCTGCTCTGTAATCTTAATTAATTTTATTTAATTTATCATAGTACCAATTTGAATTAAACACTGTTTATCTTAGTGTTTAAAAATGAAATTTTCATGCCTACTTTATTTAACAGATTGTACCATTAATCAATATATCTACACATGCACTACAAAAGAAATTCAGAGTATTTTAACATTAATAAACACCCATTCCTATCTTACATGCTATTATTGTTCAGTATTAACCTTCTTTCATATGACATATTTCCTCAATTAGATATAATATTGTTTTATATAGTCAATATTTGTTTGACATTGTCCACACATTTATTAAGTATTTGTTCATTTTTCTCTGTTCATCTTCACGTATCTTTAAGATTCATGCTTCCCTGTTTTGAAATTCATCCGTTGGCACTTTATTCAGTAAGTTTCTCTTTGTCTAATTTTTTTTAATTTTTAATCCTTTTCCTGATAAATATTTTTGCTGCATATATAACACTGGGAAATAAAATTTTTGTTGCATTAAACACTTGTTTTAATCATAAAATTTGCACAAAACTTATTTAAATTCTATTCAGTCAAATATTTGTGTTTATAGCTCTTGAGTTTGTGTACTTGTTGAGGACAATCTCATTTAATGCTCTAGCAGTAGTCTACTCATCACTAACAGCTCCAAGATTTTCCAGAAACTTATCAAGGTGACCATTCCTTAAGTGAATCTCAACGATCATGTTACATCCAATGTCGTGGAAAGCCAACCGCATCCTCTGAACCAGAAGTTCATAGTTTTCTGCTTTTTTGTTGCCAAGGAAGTTCTTTGTAACTGCCACAAAAGACTGACATGCTGCTTTCTCCTCCTTATTCATCTTCCTGGCAAATCCTTCATCACGTATGAGAGTTCAAATTTGAGGTCCATCAAATAAACCTTTTTTTGTCTTCTTGAAAGACAAGGCAGGAAAAGTAGAAATAATATGTTGAAAGCATTCTTTTCTCTATTCAAACCTGAACACACTGCTTCATTAAGCCAAGTTTGATGTGAAGTGGGGGAAAAATGATCCTGTCTCGATTAACTACAGGTTCATTCACAATAGTTTGCATCCCTACTTCCAGAGCTTCACGTTTCGGCCACTCCTCTGTGTCCAGTGTTTCTTCTGAGCTTGGCTGCCCCACAAACACAGAAAACAAGGATACTTCATGAAACCTTTCTGTTGTCCTAGCAGGAAATTTGCCATTTTTAGATCCACACAAATGATCCAGGTATGCTCCTCATACTTCAAAAAGTCGAAGACAATTTTTCTGTTATTATAATCTTCTTGCAGATGAGTTGAATAACCAATTAGAACCACTGCATAAACATTACCATTGTGTAGGAGAACACATTTCACATTCCATTTAGAGCTGTCAAGAAATAGCCGCCATTCTGTTGGACTGTAAGTAGTAACACCTAGCTGGCTGAGAAGACTACTGATATCATGACAATAAACAAAGTGTTTGTCTTCAGAAAAAAAATCCACAAAAATTTGTTCACACTTCCTGAAATGGGTTACCTTAGCTGACCAGTGAAGTACATTCTTTTCTTGAAGCCTGGAGGCTAATAACTCAGTTGCTTTCTTTGATAGGCCCAAATCTCTTACTAAGTCATTCAATTCGGGTTGGCTAAACTGCTGAGGGGTTAATGACTGCTTGGCATCAGAAGAAGACCCTTCAGATTCTACCACCATTTCCTCATGAATCTTATCAAAATACACTTGATCACCATGTTCACTTTCTTCATCCTTAGAAGAAATAAAACCATTGAAGACTGGAACTGGGGAGTGTCTCAGAGTGTGAGATAGGTCGTATTGCTTAAGGAATATTAGAATATGCGATCATATACCGTTTTTTTTTTTCCCAAAGGAAATTAAGTACTGAGGTATAAAACTAACAAAGCATGCACAGATTTTTTATCTGAATTACAAAAAGTTGATAATAAAATAACTCAATAAATGATTACACATACTGTGTTCATGATTAGAAGAGTCAGCTTAAGAAAGATGTCAGCTCTCTCCTAATTGAACTATAGGTTTAATCCAATTCCCTTCAAAATCCTTTCAAGGCCTTTTGTTTGTTTTGTTTTATTTTACAGATATAGACAGGCTTATTCTAACATGTACAAGAAAAAGCACATGACAGAATAGTCAAAAACATTTTGAAAGAGAAACAAAATGGGAGGAATTAGTCTACCTCATGGGAAGGCTTAGCATACAACTGTAGCGACCACGTCTGTGTGGTATCGCTGGAGGAAGACACATACATCAACGGGAAAAATACAGAATTCAGAAGAAAACCTACCAAAATATGCCCAACTGAATTTTAACCAAGGTACAAAAATAATTCAATGGTGGAAAGATATCCATTTCAAAAAAGCATTTTTGCCTGACCTGTGGTGGCGCAGTGGATAAAGTGTCGACTCGGAAACACTGAGGTCACCGGTTCGAAACCCTGGGCTTGCCTGGTCAAGGCACATATCAGAGTTGCTGCTTCCTGCTCCTTCTTTAGGTCTGTCTGTCTGTCTGTCTCTCTCTCTCTCTAAAATGAATAAATAAAAAATAAAATTAAAAAAAGCATGTTGAAACAATCAAAAATACATAGACTTACAAAATAAACTTTAACATATATCTCATGCTTCCTATGAAAATTAACTCAAAATAGATCACAGATTTTAATGTAATATTTTTTTTTAAATAAAAAAATCTTAGAGGACTAAGACAAGCTGAGAATTTCTTAGAATTGACAGCAAAACTCAATATACAAAAGAACAAATTGACATATTAGAATGTGTCATAAACCTGACCAGGCGGTGGCGCAGTGGGTAGAGTGTCGGACTGGGATGCGGAGGACCCAGGTTCGAGACCCTGAGGTTGCCAGCTTGAGCATGGGCTCATCTGGTTTGAGCAAAAGCTCACCAGCTTGGACCCAAGGTCACTGGCTCGAGCAAGGCGTTACTCGGTCTGCTGAAAGCCCACGGTCAAGGCACATATGAGAAAGCAATGAATGAACAACTAAGGTGTCGCAATGTGCAACGAAAAACTAATGATTGATGCTTCTCATCTCTCCGTTTCTGTCTGTCTGTCCCTGTCTATCCCTCTCTTTGACTCTCTTTCTCTGTCCCTGTAAAAAAAAAAAAAAAGTAGAACTCGTCATAATTGAAATATTGCCCTGTAAAGGACCCTTGCAGAGAGAATAAAATTACAAGCTACCAACCAAGATAAAATATTTGCAATGTATCTGACAAAGAATTAATATATAGAATTTTAAAAAAATCTCAAACTCAACAACAGTAAAAAATATAAAAATTAAAAATCCATTAGAAAATAGGCAAAAAAATCAACAGGCATTTAACTGAAAAAGATAGACAGATGTTTAATATCATTAGCCATTTGAAAAATACAAATTAAAACCATAATGAGATATCACCATCCATATATCAAAATGGCTAAAATAAAATTTAGGCTGTTGGCGAATGATAAATGTATCTTTTTATATTCTGTGAGATTTTTAACTGGATTGAAATTATGTTGAGTTTGAAAAAACACAAGTGATTATTATTTGAAAGTAATTCTGACTTGGACAAATTACAGAGAAAAAATAAAAAGGATACGTGTGTGTGTGTTCAGGACAAATATATCTTCACCCCAGGCCTCAGAATATCTTCACAGCTCAAGTTTTAGCTAACATAAGTTTATGATAAAAAAGCAACAACACACAAAAGATGAGAAAAAAACACTAAATAAGGGCTATCAGAAAAACAAAGAAACCTTACATTCAGACTCTATAAAAGTGTGCAGGATAGATTTTTTTGATACTTAGCATTTTGATTGGTATTCTGAATGGTAGAATGGGAAAATTCTGCATTTACTAGCAATTAGGTCTGAAATCTACTAAGATAAGCAGCTTTAAGGTCATTCTGCAGAGGATGATGGCGCATGGCCCCTGGCTGGTACTCATAGGGGTTCCCAGTGAGAAGTGAGTGTCCGTGGAGAAGGAGGAGAATAAAATAGGAGTGGAGTGAGCAGTGACTCAAAAAATACCTACACCCTACAGGGCTTAGGATAGACAACACTTCATTGCAAAAGAGTTTCCGGCACATACGCACAGTCAGAATTTGTAAAAGGGTAGGGGGCGGGGAGTTCTAAAGAACAGAGCAGAGCCCTGGCAGGTTAGCTCCGTGCGCGTTGGAGCATCGTCTGGATGTATCAAGATTGTAGGTTCGGTCTTCTGTCGGGGCACATGGAGGAATCGCCCAATGAATGCACGGGTGAGTGGACGAACAACTGGGTGCCTTGCTATCTCTCCTTTCCTCTCTCCTGAAGATCAATAAGAAAAGAAAACTTACTAAAAATAAAGAACATAGCAGAAAATAATGTCTAAGCTTTCCTGATATTCTAAGTAATTGTTAAAATGTTGGAGCATGTTTGTATCATGGTTCCCCATTATCAATGGATCATGCTATCATATTAACGCCCTGTCAAGGTTTTTAATAACTTCATGCAAATATTTTACAGCAGACTGATTACATGATTTCTATCTTATAATAGAGCAGCTCTTTAGTATATTTTCAAATTCATGAAAAGATGATAAAGCATAATACAGAAAATACACATTTTTCTTACATAAAGAAAATGTTAGTAATGGGCTGGTCGTCTTGAGTAGTTTGCTAAGGGTGATGACCTCTTTCGAGTGATAAATTGTTGAGATTAGCTCTCTAATTCATTACAGTCAGTTCTTTTGAAAATGGTAATAGATATTTCAGTGAATTAGAGAATTAATCTAACAATCTGCCAAACAAGCTAACCTGATAGTTTGAAGCTTTCCTAAGTATAATGTAATTATAAACTAAGAGAGATCACATCCCATGAGCAACAAATTGAGATACCCTATGTAACTTAATTTTGAATGGTAATTATATCAATGAAATAAGATTTTAAAAGCATTCCAATCCATACATTCCTACAAAGAACTGTTTAATCAACCCCCTAAAGCAGGAGGATAGTTTAATTTTCTAAATTTCATAAAACACTTTCCTTCAATAAATTCTTATTGGTGACAAAGTGATCAGTCCTTCTGAATCCACTTTTTAAAACCTTCTTTTTTTCTATGCGACATCTGTACAAAAGCCCACAGGTGTATGTTTCTTATTAGTGGAGTGTACCTTATAAATAGTCAGGAGAACTTGCTCAAGTTGATGTCGAGAGTGCAAATGACTGAGGGAAGAGTCAAGGAAGTACTGAGGCTCTACATACTAAATTCAACATGGCACGGCCTGGCTCTGTGGGAAACAAAGGCGCCACATAGTTTCTGAGGCAAAGAGGTAGATTGAGAAATTACATTCGGTTCTGAACAGCAAAGAAATATCTCAGCAAATAAAATAAAACAGATGTTAATGTAAGTTAGATATGATTATTTATAGTGACTGTGGATAAATATATTCTTAAGTGAGGTAACATGAACCCGGTGAGGACATATGGGTGTGTTTATGTGCACGCGAGCGTGTGTGTGTGTGGGTGGGTGTGTGGGTGTGTGGTGGGTGTGTGGTGGGTGTGTGGTGGGTAATGGGAACATAAAATGAACAAAGAGCAGGGTTAAATTTTCCAATTTATAAATTTCTATGCAGTTTTTACATTATTCTAAGGACGCGACTAGAGCTTTGTTAAGTGACTTTAGACGGCAACATTCATTCTACTGCTTTGCAAGTGGCACTGAAGACAGAATTCCACCTCACATTTGGGAGCAGGCTTATTTACTGCCTGTTCAGTTTGGGCCACTTTAAGAATCTTCCCTGAGCTGGACAGAGTTCACCTATATGTACAAGACAAACACTCCCTGGTGGAAGCCGTGTGTTTCCTTTGCTTAGAACAGTACTTGACCTACAGTGTCTGAATCCAGCCCCGTCTCCTGCTTCCCTGCCTAATAACATAGTGACCTCCTCCTTACTTCTTGCCTGGCTTTTGCAAGATTAGAGCTCAAGGTTGGTTCTCTAGAACCAAGTAAGAGCCATCTCAGGGAGACCGACATGAGAAGAGTTAATGGGAAAGATTTACGCTGTGGTCCAAAAGAAGATCCAAAATCAGAACTTGAGAAACCAGGTGTAAAAGCCAATACATTGATAATATATGTAAAACAATTATATTTATCAAGGGCTTTACTCTGGGCAGTGTTTTTGTGTTGTTAACTTATTTAACCCCACAATAATATTATTAGCACTCATTATTAATGCTGCCCCGTTTCTCAGATGAGGAGTATAGTTATACAAAAGATCTTACCCAAGGCCACACAGGCAGTGTATCTCACACCTGGGATTCATACAGAGGTAAGCTCATTCTAGAGCCTGTCTAATGCAGCGATATTAGGCATTTAGACACACTACTTTTTAAGATACATTACTTTTTTTTTTTTTTTTTATAAAGGAGGGCTCTTAAATAAAATAATATGCCGGAAAAAGCAGAGTAATTGTACCTGGCAAGCCACATGGAATCTTAGATATGTTTAACTGTCTGATAGCTTTGAATCTCAGAAACCAAACAAACAAAAAGTTTAGTTATCATTACATATATTCCCAGGGTGGAAATAGTTGAAAATTGCTGAGTCATTGCATTTGTGGGGTGTTTGTTTTTTGTCAAATTTTAAGAGTTGTTTATATATTCTGGATACAAGTCTCTTATCAGATAGATGATTGGAAAATGTTTTATCTCATTTTGTGAACTGTCTTTTCCCTTCTGTGATGATTTCCTTTGAAGCGCGTCTTTTAGTTTGAATAAGCCCAGTTTCTTTATTTTTTTGTAGTTTACAATTCTCTGGCACGTTTGAGAAACAATCACCTTACCTAAGATTGGGGAGACTTCCTCCTGTGGTTAATTTTTAAAACATGTATAGCTGAACTTCTTATACGTAGATTTATAATTAATTCATATACAAATTTGCATGCCCCATTTGGAAAAAGGAGAAAATAAAAGAGGCCATTCTTCAGGTAAATGAACAGAGACTGCTGTCCCTCAGGCAGCTAATGTGCAGACTCGAAGGAGCCCAAACTGAGAACATTCACTGTACTGAATCTTGCATGTAACCACTGCATTCTGCCTAACAATACACCAATCCAGAAAAGAAAGGACCTGTCTCCATTTGACCCAGTTTAAGTTCATCATAATCCGCATTTCTTTTTCCATCAAGTCATGCACAAGCAAAAACCACCTTGAGACGGATACAGTGGGCTCGCTTTTTTAGTGCCCATTCTAACCCTCTCTCGCCTATGGTGGGGGCTGAAAAGTCGGAAGAGCCCTGTGAGGAGAGGACTGTGCACCTGCCTGTGTTTCTCCTCTCCGATACACCAGGAGCCTACGATGCGGAGGCGAGCACCTGAGGCACACGCGCGGCTTGGTCAGCAGGTGACCTGTGCCGTCTGCAGCGACTGCATTCAGTCTTCGCCGCAACCACGGTGCGCTACTTTTAGCATCCAGTAAAATGCGGATTTTCTGGCTGAAATTTTCTGTGTCGACAGAGTCATGTGCATAATGCCTTACTCACATTCCTGATACCCTATACAACACTGCTTTTGATAAGAAAACTAGCTTTGTTTTGTGGAAATAAAACTTAATTGTCCTCAGAAAATACCCTGGATGGACCTCACACCTCTTCACTCAAACGCGCCAGCACTGTGGACTTGGGAGGGAGCAACCTGCGGAGGCCAACGTGACGGGCCGGGCAGGACGCCAGCCTCTGAACTGAGCCGTCCTGCTGCAAGTGCAATGTTCTGAACCCAAATCCAAACGAGACGCGCTGTCTCCAAAATCGGAAACGTACGTGTCCATCAATGGACACGGGGATGACTACTCCTCATAATACATCCAAGCAACTTGCTTCTGTCCCTGCTGATCTGTGCCCTCCCCAGGGACACCATGCCTGTAGATACAACAATAGTGCCATTTGGCCGTGAGCACTGTGGGTCGCTAATACCGCGAAACACAAGCATGAACGGGTGCTGCTGTGCTGGGCGGGGCGACAGACCCGGTTTACGGAGGGGAGATGTGGCTGCTGGCCCACGAGCAGGGCAAGGAAGACAATTAAGGGACCCAAGGAAGCCTCTTTAACGCTCCCAGTAGTAAAAGTTAATGAAGACGCTAACAGCCACTGTATCCGGTCTAGCAACGGTACAGACCCTTCAGGAATGATATCAGGTTCATCACAATGAATGAACAACAACTTAATGAGCTCATAATCAGTCTTGGTATACAAAACTCTCACGTATTAACAAGTACAATTTTATCCGAAAAATGTGATAAAAGTATGGGGCAAAGTCTATTTGAATTGTAGTAGATAAGAAGTGGGAAAATTAGGATGGGTTATTCGGAATATGATGTGTTATTTTTATATTTGAGTTCTATTAATCTGTTATTAATAGAAAATAACACTAAGCTACATCTTCTTTAGTCCTGTCAAGTTTAAGCTGATATACTTTTTTGTGACAGACAGATAGAGACAGAGAGAGGGACAGAGAGGGGCACACAGACAGGAAGGGAGAGAGATCAGAAGCATCACTCCTTTGTTGTGGCACCTTAGTTGTTCATTGACTGCTTTCTCATATGTGCCTTGACAGGGGGTCTACAGCAGACCAAGTGACCCCTTGCCCAAGCCAGTGACCTTGGGCTCAAGCTGTTGAGCCTTGCTCAAACCAGATGAGCCTGCACTCAAGCCAGCAACTTTGGGGTTTCGAACCTGGGTCCTCCATGTCCCATGTATCCACTGCACCTCCACCTGGTCAGGCTAAGGTGATACACTAGATAATGAAAAATATCAATTAAATGAACATTTAATAACATTTTTATTCTGGGAGTATAGTATACCTGAGCAGACAGCAAGCCTCCACAGACCTTTTTGAGGCAGTTAATATAGTAATTGTTTGATATTTAATTGTCCCTGGAAATATAGACAAAATAATTTAGCACATACAGTATATATATTTGGTATTTTTCTGAAGTGAGAAGCAGGGAGGCAGACAGACTCCTGATGTGCCCTACAGGGATCCACCCTGCATGTCCACTAGAGGTCAATGCTCTGCCCATCTGGGGCATTACTCCATTGCAACCGGAGCCATTTTAGCACCTGAGGTGGAGGCCATGGAGCCATCCTCAGTGCTCGGGCCAACTTTGCTTCACTGGAGCCTTGGCTGTGGGAGGGGAAGAGAGAGGTAGAGAGGAAAGAGAGGGGTAAGGATAGAGAAGCAAATGGGTACTTCTCCTGTGCGCCCTGGCCGGGATCAAACCCAGGACTTCCACACGCCAGGCTGATGCTCTACCGCTGAGCTAGATGGCCAGGGCTTACAATATCTATTTTTAAAAGCATGACTAGTTTGAGTTTGAAATTACCTTGAAGAAAATTCAGGTCTGCATCATGAAGATTCTATGTAAATCTGAGCCTTTTTATATATAGAAGAGGATTTACTGAATAATAAAAGTCAACTACCAAATGAATTAATAATAGATAAGTTTAAATGATCAATTTCTTTTCTCAAATATTTTCACTAATGTACTCCTTACAGCCCTTTCAGAAGAAGAGAATAAAACAGCATGGAAGATAATTTAAAATTACCCAGCTAAGAGTACATATAAATTCTCTTTGCATGCCCATGTTTTATCTTAAATGATCGTACAGACTTTAGATTCTACTTTATAATGCAGTTACATTTATTTTAATATAAAATACCTTAAATTGCTTGCTATAGAGTAAGATAAGCTCCCCAGAAATGCATGTCATGCTTAGTGTATAACTTCCCTGTATATTTCTAGGAACATAGCCATATACCACACTAGTAATTTTAGAAAGTGTTTATTTGTGACAAAGTACTAGCATACTTTTTTCTCGTGATATAAAGAATTTTATGACCAAGAATAAAGATCTTGAAAGCATAGTGTTCTAATGATCTCATTTCAGTAAATTACCAACGTACTGTCGATTTTATGCTTGAATTTAGATAAGGGAAATCAAAGGAAAAATTAGTCCTAGAATATAGTGTGGTGAGTCTATGGTTATTTAATGAAATTGTCCATGTATATATGGACACAAATTCTAAATAACTTCTGGGACTTAGAAGCATCTATTGAAATTGAGAAGAAATTCTACACCATGGAATGACTTCTCTGTGGCATTTCAGCCACGTCTTAATTATGAGAATTCCTAATGTGCCTTGCCATGTCACATGCTTGTCTTGTAACCTGATTTTCTTCCTTTGTTGGTTAAGTCTATTCCTGTCAAGATGTAGTTGAAAATAACACTTCCTGAAGGAAGCCTTTTCTGACCCTATCTTTCTTTACCCTTTCTAACTAATGCCCTGTATCTTCCTGTAGTTTTCAGGGTTTCTTTTGCCACATTGGAAACTCCATAGAGAAGGAACTATGTCTTCTGAAAATACTGTGTCTTCATTAACAAGGATAGTGCTTGTCACTTGGTAGGTGCTCAATATAATTTGTAAGCGATTAAATCATTATGGTATACTGAAGTACAACTTCAATGTCAGTGATACCAGGAATAAGAGTCTTGTATTATAATAACACAATGAAAATAAAAGTAAAATTTGGAATTTGCTTTGAACAGAATCATTTTTACTTCTGGTTGATATCTTAGAATGAAAAAAAAACACAAAACTATATAGCAGATAGCCAAGCACTGATTCTCTACTCGCCTGGTGTTGATACATAAAAAAATAAATAAATAAAAGAGAGAGTCAAAATGTTGTCCACAGTGGTTTACAAGGAAATTTACAAAAATACATTTAAATAAAGCCAAATTCTTAAGGGAAAGTAATGATGTGGCTTTGATGGCAATTTACAAACTACATTCGTTTTTGGATGCTTTTCACACAACGAGACATCTTAGTCTCTGATTGCTTTTTTTCTTGTTTAACATGTTTTGGGTATCTATTTTTAATGCACAAATTTAAGGTAAATTTTAGCTATATGTACACTGTTGTTTCTCTCTGGCTTACCAGAGGTTCTTCCTTTTCAAAGAAAGTGAGTCTTCAGTGTTAAAATGTAAAAATACTTATGCTAAAAATATTGAAGAAACTTCTTAGGAATTTATGAATGGCCCACTGCATGTGGCATTCTATTTATACTGTGACTAATATACGGTACTTATGTAATTGTTTTGTAATATGAATATGATTTAATTTGGTGTGAAACCTTGTATCAGCTAGAAGACTAGTCTCAGGACTACTTAACAGCTGGTTGATGCAGTCTATAATATAAAGCTTTGTTCAAGCCACATGGTGAACCCTCCAGGAAGGCATGCTAGCCTTCTTAATTCTGTAGTATTTTAGGATATTCCTCTAGATGTTGGAACCAATACAAAATATTGTACTTACTATAGCAATTACTTTCACTGTCTTATTTGTAATGGACATTATAAGCAGGGAAGATACTTCCCCATACAGTTTTCCCCCAGCCCATTTTCTATTGTATTATAGTTTCCATATAACATAACTTACACAAATTTCAAATGTATCATAAATTTGATAAGTGGGATGCAATTTCATATGTAGATGCTTACGAAACCAACCATCTCTGCAATTAAGACAGTGGCTATATCCTTCACCTGCAAAAATTTTCTGATGCCCACTTATAATCCTCACCTAACAGCCAACCCTTCTCTGCTCTACACAGGTAACCACTGACCTGCGCTCTGTCATTCTGAAATAGTTTGCTTTCTGCAATTTTCTAAAATGGAATTACACAGTATGAACTTTTTTTTGGTCTTGCTTCTTTCACTAGTCAGTCATATTTTGAGATTAAAATGTTATTCATAGATTAAGCGTTTATTCTTTTCTGTGGCTCAGTTGTATTAAACTATATGGATATGCAGCAGTTTATTTACCTGTTTGTAGACATTTGGTTTGTGCCCAGTCAAGATCACTACCACTACCAAAAAAAAAAAAGAGCTTCTGGATTTTTTAATAGAATTAATTTATTTTTATGTGAATGACCCATTTTGGGTTCAATTTTGTATGTACTGTAAGGTATAGATCAACATTCCTTTTCCTTGTTGCATCTGATTATCTAGTTCTCTTAGTACGTGTTGAAAGCCTATCCTTTCTAACCTTATTTGCCTTTCCATCTTTGTCAAAAATAAGCCTCTCATAGATACTAGGGTCTGTTTCTGCATTTTCTATTACATTCTATTGACCAGTTGCTTATCTTTATGCCAATATCACACTGCCTTGATTACAGTATCTTGATAATAAATCTTGAAAACATGAAGAATGACCCTGTGTTAGCTGGCTAGAACCACTGTAAAAAAAATCCCACAGGCAGGGTGGCTTAAACTGTGGACATTTTTCTCACCCTTCTGGAGGCTGGAGTTCTGATATCAAAGAGCCAGTGGGGTTGGCTTCTCCTGAGTCCTCTCTCCTTGGCTTGCATGTGCCTACCCACTTGTTATCTCTTTCCATAGCCTTTTCTCCGTGGGCCTTAATCTCTGCTGCCCGTACCTCTCCCTGTAAAGACATCAGCCCTATTGGATCAGGACCCTCAGTTTATGTCATTTAGCCTTAATTATTTTCTTAAAGGCCAGATTTCCTAAAATAGCCATGTGAGTAGTTAAGGCTTCAACATGATTTCTAAGAGGACATATTTTACAATTCATTCTATAATGCCTTCTAAAATTTTTTTTCTTTTCTCAGTTTTTGTTTTTCCAAAGTCTTTTTTTTTTTTTTTTTACTATTTTAGTCCTGGGCATTTCCATGAGAATCACTGACTGGCTTACCAAATGCTACCAAAAAAAAAAAAAAAAAAAAAAAAAGCCTGCTGATGTTTTGACTGGGAATATAACTCAATAAATGAATTTGGTAATGATTTGCATATTAAAATCATAAATCTTCCACCACAGTCTTTACTTGTATATAATCTGACATTCTGTATTTTTAATTGCAGAATTTAGACTATTTACATGTAACATATTTTTTCTTCTTTTTCCAAGTGAGAAGAGGAGAGACAGAGAGACAAACTCCCACATGCACCCCGACTGGGATCCACTAAGCACTCCCCACCTGGGGCCAATGCTCTGTCCATCTGGGTCTATGCTCACAACTGAGCTATTTTTTTTCCAAATTTTTAATAATTTTATTTTTTAATGGGGTGACATCAATAAATCAGGATACATATATTCAAAGATAACAAGTCCAGGTTATCTTGTCATTCAATTATGTTGCATATCCACCACCCAAAGTCAGATTGTCCTCTGTCACCTTCTATCTAGTTTTCTTTGTGCCCCTCCCCCTCCCCCTTTCCCTCTCCCTTTCCCCCCTCCCCCTGTAACCACCACACTCTTATCAATGTCTCTTAGTCTCACTTTTATGTCCCACCTACGTATGGAATAATGCAGTTCCTGTTTTTTTCTGATTTACTTATTTCACTTCGTATAATGTTATCTAGATCCCCCCATTTTGCTGTGAATGATCCTATGTCATCATTTCTTATGGCTGAGTAGTATTCCATAGTGTATATGTGCCACATCTTCTTTATCCAGTCATCTATTGATGGGCTTTTTGGTTGTTTCCATGTCCTGGCCACTGTGAACAATGCTGCAATAAACATGGGGCTGCATGTGTCTTTACGTATCAATGTTTCTGAGTTTTTGGTGTATATACCCAGTAGAGGGATTGCTGGATCATAAGGTAGTTCTATTTTCAGTTTTTTGAGGAACCACCATACTTTCTTCCATAATGGTTGTACTACTTTACATTCCCACCAACAGTGGATGAGGGTTCCTTTTTCTCCACAGCCTCTCCAACATTTGCTATTACCTGTCTTGTTAATAATAGCTAATCTAACAGGTTTGAGGTGGTATCTCATTGCAGTTTTGATTTACATTTCTCTAATAACTAAAGAAGATGAGCATCTTTTCATATATCTGTTGGCCATTTGTATTTCATGAACAGACACTTTTCCCAGGAACTGAGCTATTTTTAGTGCCTGAAGAGGAGGCTCCACAGAGCCCTCTTCTGTGCCTGGGGCCAATGCTCTCAAACCAATCAAGCCATGGCTGTGGGAGGGGAAGAGAGAGAAAGGAGGGGAAGGAGGAGAGATGGAGAAGCAGATGGTAGCTTCTCCTGTGTGCCCTGACTGGAAATTGAACTCAGGACATCCATACACTAAGCCAATGTTCTACCACTGAACCAATCAGCCAGGGCGATTTATGTGTAACTTGATTAAGTTTAAGTCTATCATCATGTGGTTTTCTTATGTTTATTCTACCTGTGCTTTGTTCCTCTTCGTCTTCTTTTGCCTTTATTTGGAGTATTTATTATTCTGTTTCATCTACTTTTTTATTGATATAAAAATAATTTCAGAAGTTGCTTTGTTATTGTTGCTGTTGCTTTGGGATTTACAGTATAAAGCTTCAACTTTTCACAGTGTACATTCAAGTGGTAGTATACCAAAGTATATACCTTAAAATAATATTCTTCCTTTTTCTTCCTTAGCCATTATGCTATTGTTATATTTCATTTATATATGCTATAAAATGCACAACGTATTACCATTAGTGTTTTAAAAGTCAATCATTTTCTAAATGGTTTTAAGAAATAAGAAATATATAATTACTCATTCAGTAACCATTTCTACTGCTTTTGTGCTTTTCTATAGATTCTTATTTCCAACCTGCCTGAAGAACTTTTTAAACATATAATTTCTTACAAGTCTAGTGGTGAAGAAAAAATGTTTTTAGTTTTTATATGTCCAATTAGCCTTTTGAATGGATTTTAGCTCGGTTAGTTTTCACCTGATACACACAATTTTTAAAAAATGTTTCTGCTTAAAATATTGCTTCACTGTCTCTTTGTTCACGTGGTTTTCTGTTATTTTTGTACTGCTGTATCCAATGTATCTTTTTTTCTCTGCCTGATTTAAGGATGATTTTTTCTCTTCATCACAAAATTTGAGCCATGTGACTAAAATGTGCTTAAATAGTTTTCTTCATGTTTCTTGTGCATATTGGATCTATAACTATAATCTTCATTGAATTGAGAACATTTCTGCCTTTAGTTCTATCTCTTTGGTTGTTGTTAGCCTCTTTCCTTCCTTCCTTATGGAGATAGCAATCACGTGTGCATTACACATATGCTAGACCACTTGAAGTTGTCCCATATCTTTTTGAATTTATTTTTTTATTCTTTTTACTTTTTGTATTTCGTTTTGGATGGTTTCCATTGCCATGTCTTTCATTCATGAATCTTTCCATCTGCGATACTAACCAGCTGTTAATTCAATCAAGGGTGTTTTTCATCCCAGAGAGTATAGTTTTCACATTCAGAATTCCACTTTAGCTGGTTTTTTGTTTTGTTTTGTTTTCCATGCCAGTTCCCTTTAAACATTTGAAATAAATAATAACTTTTATGTGATCTTCTGCTAATCCTAACATCTGTGTCAGCCTCATTTAATTTTTCATGTTTCTTTTTGTATGGATCATATACTCATATTTATTTTACACACTTTGAAGCCTTTAGCTAGAGGCAGGACATTGTGAATTTGACCTTGATGGGTGCTGAAAATTTTGCATTCCTATAACTTACCATGAGCTTTGTCTAAGATGCAGTTATGGTTTCTTGAAAACAGTTTAATAAATTTATGTCTTGCTTTTAAAGTTTATTACATAGGATTAAATTGCTTTTTTCCCCACCAAAGATAAATTTTTACCAACTTCTGAGGTATGAGCCATCTGAGACTTCTACCTAGTGCACTGTGAGTTAGGTAAGATTGTCCAGTTGGGCTGATGGAAGCTAACATTGTTCCTAGCCCTATTTGAGCACCAGGTACTATTGCCTCAGAGTTTTCCAGCTGGCCGTGAACCACAAAGGATCAGGCAAACCAGATACCACCAAAGAAACCTAACAAAGCTCTGGTCATCACCTCCCAAATGGAGCTCTATGTATGACCTGACAAGAAATTAAAATAATCACCTTAAAAGAACTCAGTGGAAAAAAAAAAGGCAAGCAGACAATAAAACATAATTAGAAAATCAATATATGCACAATAAAAACTTTTTATATAGGCCCTGGCCTGTTGGTTCAGTGGTAGAGCATTGGCCTGGCGTGCGGGGGACCCGGGTTCGATTCCCGGCCAGGGCACATAGGAGAAGCGCCCATTTGCTTCTCCACCCCCGCCTCCTTCCTCTCTGTCTCTCTCTTCCCCTCCTGCAGCCAAGGCTCCATTGGAGCAAAGATGGCCCAGGCGCTGAGGATGGCTCCTTGGCCTCTGCCCCAGGCGCTAGAATGGCTCTGGTCACGGCAGAGCGACCCCCCGGAGGGGCAGAGCATCGCCCCCTGGTGGGCAGAGCATCGCCCCTGGTGGGTGTGCCGGGTGGATCACAGTTGGGCACATGCGGGAGTCTGTCTGACTGTCTCTCCCCGTTTCCAGCTTCAGAAAAATACAAAAAAAAACCAAAAAACTTTTTATATAGAATTATTAAATTGATTTTATAGCATTGTGGTCATTTCTGTAGCTGTTGGACTTATTTTCAACCACATTATTGTACACACAATTCATAGAATTCATTAACAAATGAGTATTTTACTTCCAGGAATTTCAGTACCCAGCAAGACAGAGAAGAAGTTCCACTTCTAATAATCAGACTCAAGTCCGATTATTAGGATGGATGTCTAGAATTATTGATTTATTAGTCTTATTTTTAAATTATAAATTATTCCTAGGAAACTTCCTTTGTCAGGTATTTTATTTTATTATTTTACTGAGACTGTTCCAGTTTCATTCCAGACACAAATTACAAAATAAAAATTGTAATTATGTTGGGTGAATAAGATGTTAACCAACCTTATCATGGTAATTGTTTTGCAATATATAAATGTATAAAATTATCACTTAGTGCAACTTAAAGTTACATAATGTTATATGTCACTTATAGAACCAGATCAAGTTGAAAGAAATAATTTTTACAACTCCACAATAAAGACAAACCAACCCACAGAAGGGTGAGGAATTTGTATAGGTGTCTCTAAAGAAGACATACGAATTGTCAATAAGCATATGACAAGATGATCCACATTGTTAGTTACAAAGGACTTACAAAGAAAACTACATTGAGATGTGACTTCACACACATTACAGCGGCTAAAAGAAATAACCTGGGCAAGGACAAATCGGCGCTGGTGAGGATGTGAAGAAATTGTAATTCTCATAGTTTGCTGTTGGGGATGTAAAATAGTGTGGCCACTTTGGAAATAATGAGGCAGTTCTCCAAAATGTCAAACATAGACTTACCATGGAACCTAAAAATTCTATTCTTAGATATATTCCCCAGAAAATTAAAAACAGACATCTACACTGAAACCTGTACATACGTGCTCATAGCAGCTTTAACCAGACAGACACAGCCCAGATGTTCGTCAGTTGATGAATGGATACAGGCAATGTGGTCTGGCCATATCCTGGAATAGTATCCAGTCTTAGAAAAGGAATGAAACACTAATACGTGCTGTACCATGGTTTAATCTTCCAAACGTGCAAGTCGAAGAAGCCAGTGTCAAACCACCATGTGTTACATGATTCTGTTTATATAAAATATTCAGAATAGGCAAATTCATAGGGACAGAAGGCAGATTAGTGGTTGCCACTAATTAGTGGTCAGAAGAAGATGGGAAAGACTGAGGACTGACTCTTAATAGATAAAGGGTTACTTTGAGTGGGGGGGGGATGAAATGTTCTGAAATTAGATCGTGGAGATTGTTACACAATTCTGCAACAATGTTATAAACCACTGCATTTTGTACTTTAATGCTGTAAATGTTATGGAATGTAAATTATCCCAATAGTACTGTTGTAAAAGAGGGAGAGGGAAGGGTAGGAGAGAGAAAGAGAAAAAAAGACATGGGCATTGGTGAAGTTGGAGCACGCTTTATACTATTTGACAGAAGACAATATTCCAAGGAAACGATAAAGGTGGTAGGACTGTAGATGCCCAGACTGGTTGTTAGAGGCAGGAAGCAGACACTCAGCAGGACTGAGGCCAGTGGTTTGCAGTGAGCACGTGTGCGTTGGGGGAGCAGATTCTGAGAAGCTGAGTTTTGGACACGATGCATTTGAGATATCTTTTAAACATCGAAATGGAATGATCAAGTAGGTAGTTGGATAGATATGTGAGTTGGTGGAGAAGTTCCAAGCTATAGAGTCTACTTTGGGAATAATGAGCAGAGAAATGGCATTTGAAATTTTGGGGCTAGCTCCTATCGCTAAGGGAATGACATAGCAAACAGAAGCCGGCTAAGGTGGAGACCTAGGGATCTCCGATGATCAGAGACGGAGGCTGTTGGGCTAACTTCATCCATCTCCTTCTTAACGTTTGCTGGTTTGATGCAGCTGCCACGAGTTCCAAATTTTCCCTTATTAAAGTTCTACTTTTCTCTTCCACTAATTACCACTTTCTCTTCTTATTCTCTGTGCATGGATTAAGACTCATATGAGTCAGCATATTTGAAAACAAGATGTTATTTATTTAATTCTCCAAGATTTCTCCATTTTGTTGCTACTTGGACCTGTCTCAGTAAAATCAACCTTTTGAACCCTCTCCTGGCTGCAGGGCACACATCTCTGCAGGCTGACGACACTGGAAAGTGTTTACCCCTCCCTCCACCCTCGCCTTCCGAAGCTCCAGTAGTCTGCCGCTGTGTGGTTCCCAGAACACCGTTGGGGGCGTGCCCCTTCTGTGCGGAAAGCCTGGCCGCACAAGTGCATGGACGTCATGCATTCCTCAGCGGTTATCACGGCACTGCGCACCTACGTCCAATGACCACGTGAAATGCAGTGCTCTTTCCACCTTTCTTTGTTTCTTTTGCTCCTCATCTTAAAGTTTCTACCTCTGATACATTCTTTATTTAGTTAAGAGTCTTTTCTCCGGTACTGTCCTTGGAGAGAGCACACCAATTATATACTCTGTGATTTCCTATACGGTCTCAAAGTATTTCTTTCTCTCTGGCGCCTGCATACCACCTTGACTGGGCATGGGGTCGTCGGGTTACACGGTTTTAAATGTTCCTCCATGCTGTTCCGCTGTCTTCTCCTTTTTCCTGCCTAACGTCCAATATCACACAACAAATCATTAGTAGGGCTATGTTAGAGGAGCGACAGGACGCAAAAACCGAGGGAGAGAAGGTTGGGGGAGGGCAGAAGCAGGAGAGGGAAACTGATTTCAAGAAGCTACAGGGCTGGCTTTAAAAATGGCGTAAGGAACCATGAATCAAGAAGGTCAGGTGGCCTCAGGAAACTGGAAAGTATAAGGAGACTGATTCCTGCCTAAGAGCTTCCCGAGGGAAGGCAGCTCTGTTGGGACGTTGGTATTAGCCCCGTAAGACTCATGTCAGACTCCTTTCTGCACTGTCAGATGATAGATTTGTATTGTCTTAAGCCACTACGTTGGTGATGATTTTTCCTGTAGCAATTTCCTGACGCTCTCCGCATATGTGTATTTCTTTTTACAGGGCATTGGGGCTCGGTGCGGACGTGCGTGCCCGTTCAGGGCCAGCAGGAGCAAGGAGACAGAAAGGGGTGAAGTCGAGTCCACGCCTGGATCGGCCCAGCACGCCGCTCTGCGTCCGGCCTCTGCGCACCAACAGTCTCCGGTCAGCATAGTAACCGGGCCTTGGGGCGCACTCTGCCTTGTCCTCATCATAATAGAAAAATCTCAGCTTACTGGCATGGGGTCACTACTGCTCTGAGCTTCCCCACGGAGCGTGGAATGTCTCTGCTTTATAGAGTCTGCGGATTTCCAGGCTTTGCCCTCCATGTCTGATTGAGTTCTTCAAGTGTTTTCTCAGGGGACAGAGCCCTGAATCAGTTTTGCCTTGGGATCCAAAACATACTCAAGCTTCTGTGCATTACTTCTAGGTCAGGAAAGGCCACGGGGAATTAGAATCGGAGAAAACACAGTATTTGTTTTAAGTATTAATATAAAATATAATATTATGTAATAACAAAGTAATAATTAAAATGGGAAATAATGGGGGTAGAAATAGATCTCCGGATCATTAAATCAATTAGAAACCCAGAGCAAGGCAGAATTCATAAGAATTTAGTGATGCTCAAACCAGTGAGAATTTGCTGTAAAAAGTAAGCAATTTGTATTCATAATGACACTCTATCTCACAAAGCTAACTTAAATGAAAAAAGAAAGGAACATATAAAAGCTATAGGAAAAATGTAGGAGAATAGTATAAAATGCTGAAATAAAGGTAAGTCTTCTAAGGGTGATGCAATATTCAAAGGCCATCAATAAAAGCAGTGATATTTGACTATTTTTTATAAAAATGTATATGACAAAGAAATCATCATAATCCAAGTATAATATAAAGACTTTCCATGTATCAGTTAGAAAAAAAACAACAGCCTAACTAAAAATAGAAAAAGGATATGAAAATATAGATCACACTATAAGCACTCCAAATAAACTTTAAAAGATGAAAATGACCAAACATACTCTCATATGTAAATTAATATTAACTTCTAAAGAATATTATTTTTATATATGATTGTCAAAGATTAAAAAGTTTGGTAGCACCTGTATTAGCCAGTGTAT
The DNA here is from genome assembly GCF_036850765.1 of Saccopteryx bilineata. Taxonomy (NCBI): domain Eukaryota; kingdom Metazoa; phylum Chordata; class Mammalia; order Chiroptera; family Emballonuridae; genus Saccopteryx; species Saccopteryx bilineata. Next base: position 9,286,055 of record NC_089495.1, read on the forward strand.
GTTTCAAAGTCATTCTCAGCATTTCTGCTGGACGTCTAAACCTAGGGTAACAAGCGACAGCAAGCTAACATTTGTTTAATTTTGTATTTCTAAAGTCAGATTATTGCTATAGCATAGAGAAACCTCAATTTATGTTTGAAAATTGAATAAACTTAGCTAACAATCATGTTGTTGAGAACTTTTATGTACTTTATTTACTAGGCAAGGAACTATTCTAATACATGTATACAAAATTGATTGACAATTGAAACAAAAGCCATGCCAATGAACTCCCAATCATAATGTAATTAATTGTACACAGCTCTTCTGGAGCATTCTATCTGATCCAGATTTTACCGTCCCTAATCCTTTTGTCTGTGAGAAATATAAGATCACCTCGATGCAAATACATTTTTGTATTGTTCATTATTTTGATTTAAAGTGGTGTTTTCTTCAGTATAGAAATATTTTCTACTTGCAATGCATTTTCAAAACTATTTATATTAGTGAAAAATATCAGCAAGGTATACCAATTAGCAAATTCACATCACACACTATTTGCAAGTTTATTGACAATTGTAATTATTAAATTTTTTGAATAAAATCTTCTCTTTTCAAGGTCACTGAAATCCCAGTAAATTGTACCGGTAAATTTTTTCTGAAATTCACAGGTATTTCAAAATTCTGTATCTTGATGTGTCTGCATAAAAGAATATCAGCCTTAATTACTGTCATTAATATGTATAATTAAGTTGTCTTGCAACATAATTACTTTGTGATGAACCTATTTAAAAATTAAGTAATAACTTAGATCAACTCTACAGATGAGTATATTTCAAACATTAAAAAAATCATAAAAAAAACTTACTTTTTGCCTGACCTGTGGTGGTGCAGTGGATAAAGCATCGACCTGGAAATGCCGAGGTCGCCAGTTTGAAACCCTGGGCTTGCCTGGTCAAGGCACATATGGGAGTTGATGCTTCCAGCTCCTCCCCCACCTTCTCTCTCTCTGTCTTTCTCTCTCCTCTCTCTCTCTCTCTCTCTCTGTTTCTCTCTCACCCTCTCTCTCTCCTCTCTAAAAATGAATAAATAAATAAATTGTTTCTCTGCTGTGGACATTAGTCTCAATTCCAACCATGAACATATATTATAAAAAACACAATAAATGCAGGTTATAAATTTGTAAAAACTTAATATATATATGAAAATATCTTTCTAGTGAGAAGGACTATCTTGGGTTATATATATATATTTCTATGTCAAACCTTTGGAATAATTCTGGACTTCCAGATATATTCAAAATCAATTAAAGAAATAAGATACTATTTCTCTTTCCACTTTTATTGACTCACTGAAAAAAAAAAGTATCCATAGGGAGATGAAACTATATATTGAGTGGTAGATATACTCTAAAGTATAAGAGAGAGTGAGAGAACATGTGGTATATTATGATCTCTTTCCAGATATACTAGTAATAACAGAAAATGCAAAAAGGAGTCTTTTGTCTTAAGACATATCCATTTAATAGGCAAACAATGCATTAAAGAGAAAGCACTTCTGTCATTAATATGCTTACCATTTCTCCTAATGACCTTGAAGCTTAATGAAATTTACATGAAAGATTTTACAATGCCTGTTTAAAGAAAATAGTTAAAAAGATTCAGATAGCTTTATGAAATTGAATTTCACTTTGTTAAACAAAAAATTCTCTGCTCTCATCTGTAAACTGCTCCAACTCAAAGCAGTTGATAAGCAAATTCCATGTCCTTTATTGCTACATGGCATTGTACTAGATTGACAAGTGGTGCAGTGGTCTTTGAGGACTGATTTCTAAGGATGTTAAGAGCATGAACTTCACTCTTTTTAAATACCTTCTTAAATACAAGCTTCAAAACAAAGTCAATCATTGATCTAACCATTTAGAAAAAGAATGTCCCTGTGTTTGACAAAAGGGAAACACTACAAAGAAGAAAATGTGTATTAATCTAGTTTATTGTTTTCACTTAACAGAAGTAGAGGTGTAGTGTTGTAGAACAAGGAGAAATGTGTATGCTCTGTTCTGCACGGTAAATCTACCTATAGTCACTAGCAATTAAGATTAGAGGGAACTTTAGAGTTCCACATGCTGGAATTTAGAAAGACATCTACTTATTCTATTCACATCTCAAACTTTCCATGGCCTTTCAGAATATTGTGGACCTCTTGAATTTGTTATCTCCATTATACACCATGAAAAGATGATGATATCCTTGGGTTGAGAAATGCTTTGGGCATGAGAATATAAACAAAATAGGGGTTACAGACTGTCCTGAGGCAGGGATTCCCCTTGTGATTCTCAGCAGGAAATAAGACCACTTTCTAACTAACAAGAATAATCAGATTTGCACAGAAAAAAAAAAAAAAAAACCTGTTTGTATAGACCTGAACTTTACTTTTTATCCTCTCCTAATATAGAGAAAATCCAAATAAAGAGAATGGTGAATTCACATTATCTGGTACTATTTATTTACAATGCAGAAGCCACCTGTAGAAGCTTTGCTACCTGACTTGTCCACCCACATTAATTAAGGTGTTCGAAGTCAATGGACTTCTTAGGCCTCACAGTGCACAGTGTAGAAAATCACAGAGTCATGCAGTGATGGGCCACATTGTTATATGTGGCAGAGAAAAGACTGGTAATGCTCACCTGTCTATATGTAAACTTTGGATGTTTTGTTCATTCTGTTTTTAAATCTATTCTTATTTTTTTTAAAAAAATATATGTTGCATTAAATAAAATTTAATGAATGGGACTATCAAATAATAACAATTTTGGTGCGCATCAAAGGGTATTATTAAGAGACTGAAAAGGCAACTTACAGAATGAGAGGAAATGTTTGCAAATCATATCTCTGATTAAAATCCAGAATAATACACACACACACACACACACACACACACACACACAAAACTCACCAGGAATAAAAGCAACAGCCCAAGTTTAAAAAGGGGCATGGATGAACAATGAAGATATTAGGCTAAGGGAAATAAGCCAGCCACCATAGGACAAACACTGCCTGATTTCGCTTGGATGAGCCTCCTGGGGTAGATATGTTCACAGAGGCAGAGTGGCACTGTGGCCACCCAGGGTTGGAGGCAGGAAAAGTGGGGAGAGGCGGTTTCATGGGGACAGAATTTCAGTCGTGGAAGGGAAAAATGTCCTGGGATGGATGGTAGTGGTGGTTTGCACAATAGTGGGAATGCACTTACTGTCATTGAACAATGATAAAATCAGTAAAATGGCCTGACCAGGCGGTGGCGCAGTGGATAGAACACTGGACTGGGATGCAGAAGACCCAGATTCAAAATCCCAAGGTCGGCCTGACCAGGCGGTGGATCAGTGGATAGAGCGTTGGACTGGGATGCGGAGGACACAGGTTTGAGACCCTGAGGTCGCCAGCTTGAGTGCAGGCTCATCTGGTTTGAGCAAAAGCTCACCAGCTTGGACCCAAGGTCACTGGCTCGAATAAAGGATTACTCGGTCTGCTGAAGGCCCATGGTCAAGACACATATGAGAAAACAATCAATGAACAATTAAGGTGTCGCAACGAAAAACTGATAATTGATGCTTCTCATCTCTCTCCATTCCTGTCTGTCTGTCCCTGTCTATCCCTCTCTCTGACTCTCTGTCTCTGTAAAAAAACCCAGAAAAACAAAAACAAAAAACCCAGAAGTTGCCAGCTTGAACCCAGGATCATCTGACTTGAGCACGGGCTCACCAACTTGAGCGAGGGGTCACTGGCTTGAGTGTGAGATCATAAAGATGACCCCATGGTCGCTGGCTTGAGCAAGGGATCACTCGGTCTGCTGTAGCTCCCCAGTCAAGGCACATCTGAGAAAGCAATCAATGAATAACTAAGGTACTGCAATGAAGAATTGATGCCTCTCATCTCCCTTCCTGTCTGCCTGTCCCTTTCTGTCTCTCTCTCTGTCTCTGTCACACACACACAATCACTGAAATGATAAAAGTTTGTTATATGTATAAATATTTAACTTGATTTTTAACACACAGCAATTAATATTACTTAATTAAATTACTGGTGTTTCCTACTCTCATCCCACTTAAAGTGTGACCCCGAGGAGTGTTTCACACCCCTCACCCTTGTCCTCATCCTAGACACTTATTTAAGCATCTGTGTTCTTCATAGAGTAGAAAATATATAAAATTTCCTTATCTGTTTCTTCTTCCCCTAAACTCCCTGTGTGTTCTCAAGTTCTAAGTTAAAAATGGACTTCATTTGTTAGTTGTAAAATCTACGTTGGGCTCTGTGTTAAAGGAATCTATTTGTGACATTCAAGTTATTTCTTGAGTTTGATTTCTCTTCTCTCTTCTCATTCACAGATGGCAAAATTTTAATCTTAAAAGTAATTTTAGTAGAAATATATATTAAAAGTTATACCTGAAAGGTTACCCCAAAAGCTTTGAGAAATTTTACCTTAGGACAAAACACTGGTTGGCTCCTGGTTGTTAACCTGTCTGCCAATGAAGAAGAACATTTTGAAATTGGGTCTATTTACACATAAATATTGTATGGACATCGCCACATACAAGACAGAAATGATTACATGACACATTGGTAAGCATCGTATTTCAAATGCATTTGTGGAATCCCCATAAAATAATATTTTTTTCTAAATATAAAGATCCTCCCTTTTATGTTAAATACTCATGAATATATTTAACTTTAATTTTATTTAAGGATACAGAATTTTTTAGTTGATTTAAGTGTAAAAAAAAAAATTATCATGAGCTCCCTGAATTGTAGGCTCGAGATTATCATAATTGCTTAAAACTTGAGATGCTCGCTCTTGTTTATGCTGAATTATGCTCACTGCAACCTTCATGCAAAATCAGATTTTAAAATTCAAATGTCAAGAAAAGTAGAGATTCTGGGCATAAATGTTCTCTTCTTACTGGGGACCATCGTTTCATGGTCCATTCACACAGCTTTGAAACTGTATTTGCATCCTTACTTCTTTCTAAACGCTCTTTCTTCTACTGACCTTTCTCAAAATGTCTGATCTTGAAAGGGACTTTTATTACTCCATCATTTTCATGGGTCCTCCTGTAACCAGAAGGCCCATATCAACTTCCCCTTCATTTTACCTGCTGTAGTTCTATAATAATGATCTCAGACTGATCTTTTTATATCAGTGTCTTCATTTCATTTAAATTAGCTTTTTCTTCCTTACTCATCATGCACGCTGTATTAACTGAGATAAACATTTCCCCCCCCAAATATTCCCTGCTTTGTGCAGAATACGGTACCATGAATTTAGAACATTGTTAAATATTTTATTAGTAAGGAAAAATTCAAAGCATACACCAACAAAAACATCTCACTCAACCAAGGATGAAGATTTTATTTTAGTTAGAATGCCAAATGCTGTAAGTTTCTCTTTCTTTCTGATTCTTCTACTTCATTTTTTAAAATAAATTTTAAATTAAAATTTAAATATTTTAAATTAAAATTTAAATAAATTTTAAAACGGACCTTCACTCTAAAGTATCAACATTATAAAGTACCTTACTTTTGAAGGTATTGGAGAAATTTTTGAAAGAGATACCAGGGGTCAAGAATCAACTTGGATAAAATGATGTAGTTTCTCTTTTTCACCCTGTCCAGCAGGCCACCTTCAAGGCTGTGGCCTTCCTGAACTGTATCGATTTTTCTTTCATCTCCTCAGTTATAAGGATGTCCTTTTGGCAACTCCCGGGTGCCGGCCACAGCACTCAACGCTGCAGGAACGATGAGAAGTCCCCTTGTGGAACTGATAGTCCAGAGCTAAAAATATAGCTGTTCAATAATTTCGAAGGCAGGAGAGGAAAAGTTGTGCTGTCCATTCTGCTGGAAAAGCGTGGCGAGCGCCGAGGACAAAGAGAAGGGGCCCAGACTTAATCAAGGACGTGTGTGTCCCCCTCTGCACAGGACTTTGCGTGGGGGCTTGAAAGTGAGGAAGAGTCCCCTCAGGTGATCGGTTGGAGGAACGGGTGTGTTCCACACAGAGGGATGAGCATTCGCTAGGATCCCTAGGAGGAAGGAAGACACCTTTAATAAGAATCAAATGAGGCCCCTTAGTGAGGATGAGGCTAGAGTGTCTGGACACCTTGGCGCTCAGGATGACGACACACAAGAGCCTGTATCCACAGGACTTAGCACAGTTGGACCTGGAACAGTCCTACTCATCTTCACACAGATACAAGGGAATGGCACCGGCCTCGCGGGCCAATGACCTTTTTCAATACCCACATTTCCGGAACCTTATGTTCACCAACAGCTACTGAGTTTTCCCCACTTGGGGTGTACTTGAAGAACTGGTCCAAAGCCTTCCTCATCTTTGCCCCAACATCATGCTGAAGGTAGTGATGAAACGCGCCAGGGGTAGGGAAAAAAAGGCGGAGATGGGGGTTTGATGTAGGTTAATTAGGAAGAGGAGCCTTCCTTCTCAGCTTTGACAGGGGAGGCGAGCACATGAAATTCAATCCTGGAGAGACGGAGGGAGAACAGTTGCTTTATAACGTGCAAATACGTGTCAAAGTGGAGTGTATCACGTGAGGACTTTTTTATAGTAACAAAAAGTAACAAATGCTGAAAAAATATTGAAGCAAGAGATTAAGCATGCTAATGTTTAGGATTGCCTTTCTAAGAGATTTTCAGTATTCATTCTGAAACAAATGGTTTAGTGTTAGCCCTAAGTATTCAAAATTGCAGTGCTTGTATGTATTTGTACTACAAGGTGCAAAATAAGCTTTTTAAATATTTGAGCTTTAGGTTCCAGGTCTGTAACCTAGATAATCATAGACTATGGGGAGTCCGGCTACATGCTAGCAATACATCTGCAACACGCATGCATGTGTCCACACACAGTGACAGATAGATGACTGGCTACAAATGACAAGTAGGAATTCCGGCAGAGGGAGTATGTGGGACTCACCAGTATGCACTCAGGATTTTTTTTTTTTTTTACTTGGACTAAATTTTTTCACCAAATAAAATTGTGACTGAAGTATACGTTCCAGTCGGAGCAAGACCTGAGCAAGGTGAGAAGATGAGTCTTTATTCCCACTTTCTTCTGGTTCAGGGCTTCACCTGTTCCTTGTCTGACCTCTGGGGGGCTTATTATCCTTTACGAAAACGGAAAGGATACAGAGTTCCAGCTCTAGAGGAGGATTTTTCTACACTTACCAGGAAATTTATGAGAAAAGATCGAAAACATTAAGGAATGGATATATAATAGGCACATTTCAGAGACATTAAAAGGCGAAATAATAATAATAATAATAATAATAATAATAATAAATTAAGTGCATATTGTAAGAGAGAATGGTGAGCACCCTAGCGTCACAGTGTTTCTATACCTGGAGTCCTAGGAAAAAGAGCTTCAGGCTGTTGGGACTTTGGTGGACAAACCGCTGAGGAAAAGAACCCTGTTTCCAAATCCAGGCTGAGATTTGTATTGTAGGCTTTGGGCTGGCTCGTAGTTTCCTGGCTGTGTTTATTTACGCAGCTCTATTCTAGAATTATTTCCTTTTCATTTCTGCCCTTTTTAATGTCTGCCCTTAAAAGAAGAAGAAGAAGAAGGAAAAAAAAAAACCACCAATATGCAAACCGAATACAAAAACAAACAAACAAAACCCAAACAGGTTTACCTAAAAGGAAGCCCGGGAGGGGTTTGCGCGGAGGGAGCCGCTCCGAGTAGGCTCGGGGAGAATCAGAACCGGGCTCGTTCCAGCCCAGCTTTCGGGTTGAACGGGGTGGGGGAGGGCGGCAGGCGGTAAGGTCATCTCTCCCGCAGGTTTGGGAAGCAGGTAGACTGTCACTGAAAACGGTGGCACCTGCGGTCCACTGGCGCGTGCGGACTCCTGCCGGGGAGAGCGGTGGCAGCCCAGCCCGGGCGCTCCGCAGCCCGCCGGTGCCAGTGCACGGCCTGGTCCCCGCCTGCGCCCGGGGCTGCGGTCAGGGACACCCCTCGTTTCCTCCGGCGATGAGCCCGCCCGGCCGCCGCGCCGGGTGCAGCGCCGGGAGGACCGCACCTTCCCCGGGAGCGGGTGGCAGGAAGGCTGGACGGCGGACAGAGCCACCCGCCCGGCACTTAAACCGCCACTAAACACGGGCAAACTCGAGTCTTCCGCGGCTAAGCGGTGGCGGCGCGCATCGCCGCGTCCCCGAGGGGTTAGGACAGGCCGCGGGGACAGCGGAGCGGAGGCGGGCGGGTGGCGCGGGGCGGGGGCTGATCCTCGGGCCCGCGGGGGCGCAGAGGTGCCAGGCGGGAGGTGGCCGCGAGGGGCTCGCCCCTTCCCGGGCTGCAGCCCGCGCGGCTGGCGGGGTGCTCCGGCCCCTGAGCCCCTGCGCGCCCCGGCGTCCCCCGCACCGCGCCCCGCGCCCCGCCCGCGCGCACCCCCCGGCCCGCCGCAGCCTCCGCCGGGCGGTGCAGCCCGAGCACGCCGCCGCTGGAGCGACGCGGGCGGCCGCGCGGACGTGCGGGAGGACGCGGGGGCGGGGGCGGGCGCGGGCGGGGGCCGGCGCGAAGGGAGGAAATAAATAAATAAAGCGCTAACCTCCGCGCCAATAAGAGCGAGGGAGAGAGAGACGCGGCCAGAGCCGCCGGCGACCGCCCGCCCGCCGCTGACAGGTGCTCCGCGCGCGCGTGTGCGCCCGAGTGTGTGCTCGCCGGCCCCGGACCTGCGAAGTTCCAACTGAACGTGTTGCTCGCGCCGCGGCGGACGCTGCCCAACTTCGCCCGGCCAAGTGACGGGCGGTGTCAGCGCCCTCGGCGCGGCGGCGGCCGCTCGGCCCTGCGCCAGGGCGCGGCGGCGGCTCCGCTCACCCGGGAGGCACCCGCGGCCACCGCAGCACCCTCGCCCCGCCGCCTCCAGCCACGCGCTCTCCTCGCCTCCGCGCCCGCCGAGCCTCCGCCAGAAGGTAGGTGGCACTTTCCCGAGCGGGGCTGCCCTGGCGCGCCCCGCGGGCATGTGTGGCTGCCCAGAGCCTTCCCGTTCCAGGAGTGGTCATCATCTGTCAAACTTTCCCCCCGCCTGGCGCACGCCGGGGCCAGTCGCAGCCGCAGCCGCCCGCCCTGGCGGTGTGGCCCGGGTTGCCGGAGGGAACCGGGTGGGGGCGGGGTCCGCTGGAAGCGGTCTCTCCCTTCTGCTGGGTGAAGACCGCGTTCCCGAATTGGGTTCGGGTCTCACCTTCCGGGGGTGTCCTCCACGATGCGGCGCCCTGCGCTGCTGGCCGTGCTTCTCCTCCGCCCTCCTGCACGGAAGGACGTACAAGTTTGCAGGGAAAGGTACATGCAAAGCAGGGTAACTTTGCAGCCTCTTGACTCCCAGAGAGGAGTAACCCTTTCTTTGCAGTAACAGCAGCGGCGATGGCAGCGGGGACAGCGGCCTGGCCGGCGGGGGCAGCTGCACGTTGTCCCGTCCGTGACTGGGAGCCGGAGGACGAGTGCGGCTGCCTGGTCGCAGGGGGCAGCCCGGGCGCAGCCCGCGCATACGCTGCGGAGGAGAAAGCGAAGGGCTCCCTGATCTCTGGGTAAATCATGTCTGCAGAGACGTTCTTTTCCTTTGCGGTATCTAGGTGCTTCCTGGAGGGCGTGCTTCAGCCGTCTCTTTAAAACTTTTATGCATATGTTTTCTATTTCTAGATTCGGTGAACGCCCGATAGGACCTCTAGGATAAATGTCAAAACCAGGAGGTTTGGGGCGGTGCGAAAACCTGCGGTGGGGAGCGTAGTTCCTTCCAGAACCTGTATTATATCACCCTCTGTGAAGCGTCTCTTTCCTGCCTTAATATTTTAGTGACGATTGCCTATTCCTGTATATTTGGGGAAGGGTATAGGAACTTCTAGTGAAACAAAAATTAAAAAAGTCACAGTAAGTTTCTCAAGCAACGTGCTTGAGCCTTTTGAAGCCACCTGCTGAATTCGTACTGTTACTTTTGAGAGGTTACCGCTGGACTCAGGAGATGCGCGCACATCCAGCAGATGGAGCCGTGGAAACTGTGCAGGGACCTGCCTTACACTCCTGTATCCCGATTCAGTTACTGTGATGCCGAAATTGTGTGTGGAGCTCACGGCAGGAGGTGCTGGGTTTTCTTTACAATTAGAAGAAAAAAAAATCATGCCAACTGAGATATAATTGGAGTCTATCTGTAGAAACTTCAATTCTTTAAGCTTTTTCTTTTCTTCTATAAAGAATTTTAAAAATACTTTCTTGTCCACAATGGAGTCTGATATGAACCGGTCCTATGATTACATTTTGTGGGTGACTCACAGGTCATGGGAAACAGTGCAGATTGCCATAAAATGTCTAATTGTTAAGTTTGTGTTTCATAATGTTAAGATAGACAGATAGATAAACTTATTTCATGGAATAATTTACTCTTCAATTTACTTGAAATTGAAGAGGAAAAGTTGATGCATTATTATTATTATTATTTTTTTTTTTTTTTGGAATTCTGGAGAATTGCTGGTCTTCCTTTCCAAGAAGTTTTTGGGGTTTTGAGACTGCTTCTTCTAGAGCACATTATCCTACGTTCAGATAGAAGGGTAAACATCTTCAAAACTGACCTTTTTGTACTTGTATGTCATTAATTATGGTAACGATAACAAGGAGGAGAGAGAACCTCCCTTCGTACATAAGCTTAAAAACTTTCCAGGCATGCATTTGACCACTGCAAGTTGGCTGAGAAAAAAAATAGCCCATTCTGCAGACAGAACAGCAAAGACTTAAGAAACTTGAGGGCTCTGTTATGCTGTTTCAAGAGAGGGCTGTTGAGTCTAGTGTGCTCACCTCCAGTCTCCTGCTCCTTTCCTTGTGTTTTGCTGTATATTTTATTGTGGCATGCTCCACTAGTCTGCAAAAACCTAGTCGGGTCTAATTTCAATTTCATTATTTAGCAATTTAAAAGTTACAACTGGGTGCCAAACACTTGAAAGAACTTAGAGGCAGACAGAGTGCTTTGGGTAATGTCGTACCAGTAATCCTTTGAACTACTACGTGTGCTTTATGTCAAGTACACACGTTTATAAAACATATGGTTGCTTTCTAAGTCATCAGATCATTTCTTTAGAAGGGTACTTAATTGTGTATTCTGAAACTATTTGCTTTACATTCATGGAATGTTAAGGAAGGCTCAGAACTCCTTATGTTGTACGGTAACACAGTTGTCTTCCTGAAGGAGCTCATTTTATCCAGCCTGTTGCCACACAGATTGAATGATTATGGGCTTTTCTAGATTTATCACAGCCCATGCCCCTTGACACATGCCAAAACAACAGGATTTCAGTGTAAGATGCTGGGAGTTTTATGTCATGTTTATACGTTTAACGATATGAACACCAGATCTTCAATAATATCTTATCGCAATTAAACTTGTTAAATCCCTCAAGCATGATGACTGTTACTGATAATTTAGAAGTCAGCTAGTCAAGACAATGTTTCTTTAGTAGCATATGCTAGAAGGGAGTACATTATGGTCATTGCTGAGGTGTGTATACAACTTCAAAGAAAATCAAGTGTGTTCGTAGGTTTGGCCATACTCTCAATTTTGATGGAATGTTGGTAACATTGATATGATTTGATATAATATTGATATGCAGGTAGATAAACTACATTTGGAACTTTAAGAAAAATTAGTCCATACTCTCTTCATATGGCATCAAGCTTCTCCAGTTAGTTAGTAGTCTGATTGGCAGAGTCAGGTAACGTCCTATCAAAGTTGGCTTCCAGTTTAAGGAGGAAAACCAGAGAAGAGATAGATAAATAGTAGTATTAGGGCTCTTAATAACAACAGTGGTAGTACTTTACAAGGATGAATTTTAGAAAATGCATTGGTTATTAACTTTTTAATTTTCATATTAATTATAGATCGTGTATGGGTTCTTTAAAAGTATTTGTTAAAAGGGGTGTCTAAATTTAACGTAGGCCTCGTGATAATAGTTGGAGCTTGGCAATCACCAAAGGTTTGCATTTGTTATTAAAATACACTTTCTGTATGGTTTGCACCTTCAGTCCATCTTGTCTGGCCAGAGCTTTATTATGTTATAGCTATGTTAGGTAGTTTTCTTCCAACTGCATGAGAAGTAGCTACTGGCTTTAGACTTGCATATTTTTCAACTGAACTAAGCTTTTAAAATCACATTGGGATACTGAGAGTATTTTTCCCCCACTAAGTTATCTTCTAAGGGGTAAATTACATTTATTAGTCAGTGCAGATCAAACAAAAGATGAAACCTTTTTTTGTCCATGAACTTCTATCTTGTCATCAGGCAGTTTGAATTCACCTTACATAAAATAAGACTGAATATGACTTTCACTTATAATTTCTAGAAAATGCATATAATATTTAAAGCATGGATTTTATTGGGGGTTTTGGGCACCATTAGTTCTCAATTAGAAGAGAGAGTTTTAAGAAAACTTAGTTAAAGGAAATGAAGAAGTATTCTGGATAAGTGCAGCAGTTAAAAATGCGTTTTGGAATATATGTCTTATCATAAATGGTGAGAACCTCAAGATTTACTTCAAACGATATTTCCCACTTTGAGTAACACTCTAACCTTTTTTTGTTAATGATGTGTTGGGTGAAAATAACTTTATATTTGCTAACTTTTTATTTCAATCATCACTTTTCATAAAACTCTATGAAGAATTAATATAGCTTATATATAAATATATACAGTTATATACATATATATACTATATATATATATATTCGCATTTCTAATGTGAGTAGAATTTTGCTCTTACAAATGAATTTTATTTCATTGATTTTCCGAAGTCCTTTTTGAAGTCCCAGGGACTTTAGATGATTTCCTCTAAATAAGCGTGTGGGTCATGCTTAGTGCTTTAGAGAGATTTAGTCATAGAAATATGCCACACTCCTATTTACCCAACTACTGCAAAACTTGTGATTAGCCCCTAAGGAAAGCGTATTTTGTGTATTATTTATGATGTTATTTAAAGGTTAAAACCATTGGATAAGATGATAGAATTTTTTTTGTAGTGGTGGAAATCGATCTTGCTTATCTTTCTAGGACCTGTTTTTAGAAGTCACTCCTAGAAAAGGTGGATGAATAAAAAATTGGCATCAAATTAGTGAAAAATTAAGGATTTAACAGATTTGTTTATGACTGATTACAAAGCCTATCTTTCTAGGGAACAGAAGAGGCACAATTCAAAGACTGAAAGCACACTCATGGAAGAATTCCCTACCTGATATTGTGAGAAGACAGTTGTTTAATTAGTACTTACCAGGGGATAGGAATATGTTTTATAATCTTGGTAGTTCTGCAACACCCCCAACTCCAAAATAGCTGCTTTCTGATGTCTTATATGAATCTTTTAAAGGTTTTGAAGTGTTTGAACAGTTTTCGGAACCTTGTGCCTAAAATAAAGGCTGCAATAATACTGTTGGCAAGTTGAAACACGAGATAACCTTGTTTTTTTTTAACAATTCAAATTGATATTAACTCATATATACCCCCAAAATCTTCATATGACTAATTGGCTAGTAATTTTATTAAGAATATGAACCACATTAGTGTCCTATTCAACTCTCCCTATTTAGTCCAGTACTGTATCCTTAGGAACCAGCTGGTGTTTCACTGGGCTTTGGTAATAAATATTGATCATCTCTGTAACATGAAAATGTCTGATACTAATATCAGATTTAGAACATGATCTTGTAAAACAGACAGTAAAGAAAAGTGCTGTGAGTCTGTAGAAGTCACAGAACAAGGGCCTTAGGCAAGTAAGAATGGAAGCCATCCACCCTCCCAGCCTATTCCATGAGGTGGGAGCCAGGGGACGGCGAACTCCTGCTCACACCTGCTCACACCACGGCTCTCTGCCCGCCAGTGGATGCAGGTTTGCTAAAGAAACTCAATTTATACATTTTAAAAATCTACACATATTTAATGAGAACTAATTAGGGTTATAAACACTAATTCATTACTGGATTACATTACTACTTGGTATTTTTCACTTATAGGTCAACAAGTTATTCACTGTTAATTAAAGAAGAAAAACATATTTGCATTACCTATCTTAAATAAAAGGCATTTGAGCCGTTATATGGTAATATCAACTTGGGCTACTTTTGAATAATTATCTAGTAAAACGAAGAAGAATTACTTAGGGTGTTGAACACACGGTACAATGTACAGGTGACATAGTATAGAATTATACACTTGAAATCTATATAATCTTATTAACCAATGTCATCCCAATAAGTTTAATAAAAGAGAAAACATTAATGCAATTTTCAGGTATTCTAATATTTGAAATGTAAATATTTCCAAGTTTAAACTGTGATTATGTACAAAATTTAGTGCAATATAAACAATCCCATGTTTCAACAAATTTGAAAATGAGAAATGATAGACTTTTTACTGTGTATGTGTGTGTGTATGTGTTTATTTTAATTTTCTGTGTTAATTAGTATATACTAATGGCAAAATAGTATCTTCAGAGAGGATAATTCTATCCTGTTAAATACAGATTTAAAAGTTAACTGGTTATATTATTGAAAAATATGTATGCCAGTTTACCTTCCATTCCTAAGCTTTTTTTCCTGATAAGTATGATACACTTAAATTTAGAATATCCATAAGCTGGCTAAAAGTTATTTAAAAGATGAGTTAGTAAATTAAGTGCTCTGTAAATATTAGACTTCTTCCATCTTTGATTTGTTTTTATCATCAAATTAAAAATAAAAACAGTACACTGACATTTTTCTTTTAAATTAGGTACAAGACAATCCTTTTTTAGGTTTGAGACGGTTCCATCAGGGGATGTTTCCAATTTCTTTTATCTGTTGTCTTATAAAGTTATTTTACTTTAATTCTGTATAGTATGTAAACATTCCTTATGTAAAATAAGTTAACAGTATAATTGAATTAAACTCAATAGAAATACCTTGTATTCATATGTGTGATATATATAGATACTGAGTTTCAAAAATTCTGTTGTGGTTCTGTATATATCATTATTGATATTGTAGGTATCTCCTAAAATACTGGTCTGACAATTGTCATTGTGAGTTCCTTACTCACACTTTTCATGATACTTTTATATGCCGTTTAGTATTTTGCTCACTGTCTACATTCAAAGTACAGTTGATAATATTTTATTTATTGTCAACCTCACTTTACTTTGACTTAAAAAGACATTTAAATTATATAAAGTGTAAACAGCCTTGAAAATATATTTTAGTTATTTGTGTAAACTATTGGTAACTATGGCATCAAAACTAATTGAAAGCTTATTAATTTTAATATTATTATGGGCCAGTAAGATTTTCTGTGTGTTTATCATCTGTATCTGTTAGTAATCTAGTAATCACATTTTAATTAAATAATGTCCTTTATCAGTAAATTTGGGGAGCATAGTATACATTTTAAGATTTTCCTTTGAAAACAGTTAACAATAATTAATTTGAACAAAAATGGAAACAAAAATATAATGATAGGCATACATATTTAAAAATATATTTCTGTTTAAGAAAAAGTTTCTGAGGCAACCTATCCAAATTATATAAAAAAATAGAAATCTTAATATTTTTTTTTACAAAATTTGAGGAAAATACCTTGAGAAAGTTAAGTTCAGAGAACAGTGTCAATAACAGTCTTGAGTTCTTTAATTCCCGGTATTGATTTTGGTAAGATTTGTGTCCAAATTGTTATGCTAACTATATTTGCATCAAATCATTCATAACTTTATTTTGTAATGTACAATTTAACCTATACTGTTTTATACAGTATTAGTAATTTTCAAATTGGTTTTATAATTGAAGTTACAGTACTTAACAAAACCTCTCCTTTATGGACCTATTTAAATGAAAGTGTGCGTGTGTCAACAATACAAATGAAATAAGTGATCATAATGATCATTCTTTTAAGAGACAATAAAACAAAACCAAAATAAATTTGAGATTTCAAAATATCTTTGTAACAGAATTCACCCTCAAATCAGCTTTGGCATTAAATATATATACATAAGCTTATCTGTCTAATGCTCTATTTCACAGTTAAATGTTAGACCAAAAGAGTTGAGAAAAATCTAGATTAAAAACGTAATTATATGATGATGAAATTCTTTGTCTTTTCCTGTTTCTGGAGCTTGGTCATTTCATTTTTTGTTAGTTTTATTTAGAATCATCTTGTCATTAGCAACTTTCTAATTAACTTGTTAAGTATTTGCAACTTCTACATCCCTAGTTCAACCTTTCACAATGCTAGTGAAATTATGGAAAAGTTATTTTTAAATTCTTTGACAAACACAGTAAGAAACAGCATTAAGGAATAATGGTTTTTCTAGTTACATAATGTCACTTAAAGAATTGCAAACGATATATCCATTTGAAAGTCTTTTCTGATATTCTACCCAATCATGTGTTGAAAGTCTAAAAATATTTTTCATTGAGTAAGATCAACTACTTTTACTCTTATTTAAAACAAGAATAATTCTAAAAAAAATTTAGTAAGTATTGTTGGTAATATAAAATCAAAAAAATAATTCCTCATAGGCAGAAACAGAATAAAAAAAAATTCTAAAGACTTCAAATAAATGATCAAGAAAGAACGGATCAAAAGATACCACATCGTGCAAGAAATCTACACAATAGAACCTCTACCAGAAATAATGGTATCCATTCCTAGGGCAGCAGCTCTAATCTTAGGGACAGTGCTAACATATCCAAGTGACAAATATTTCTAATGTGTATGGAAAACACACAAACAGAACCAGAATACCAAGAGCAAAGTTTGGTAATCCTCATATGGATGCCGTCCCGGGAGCCAGGGGGTGCTGCTTTTGGAATGCTTAATGCAGCAGGCTTGCTGGGGCTGGTGGCCTTAGCAGCATAGCAGGTAAATAAACAACATCCTCTGATCCATGCTTCCACCAACGTCCAGGAAATCTGTTTCTTTTGTGCGTCTTCTTGAGAGAAAGAAAAAATTGGGGAGGTTCTTGCACCTTCCAGGCCTAGTTACTATTGTATTTCTCTGATAAATTGATGAATTGGTATACAGGGTTATCGTTTCTTTCCCTTGTACGTGTTTTCAGGATCCCATCTTCAGCCGTAATTAGCTCTGTAACACTGACACGTATCAGAACCAAATTCACCAAGGTGATGCCACCCCCCGGGCATGTCTGTCAGTGAGAACTTTCCATGACTAGAAACAAAACATGGGGTACAAGAGGACTCTGGCCCCTTATTCAGTGAGCATGAACATGAGGAAAACAAATAATCTTCACACACACACACACACACACACACACACACACACACGAAAGTGAAATATTGGGAGAACCAACAGCATTATGGAAGGGAACTAGTTCTAACAAATGTTTAGACTACGACATGTATCGGGGCTCATTACATGTAGTTGCACTCATAGAACCCCAATTCAAGATTTTGAATGTAGTCTTAATAATATTTACTTGTTAACTAAAATTTTAAAGATTAATTTATAAGAGAAGCTGTTTCTTAAAATGTATTGCTTATTCTATGCATATTTTTGCAACTTGCCTTTTTATTTTTAAGATTTTTCTTTATGTATTTTGATTTAGTCATTCCATATAACCTCTCTTTAATAATCCTTTATATGATAATGATTAAACCATGTTTTTAGTATTCCTTTTCTGATATCTGAGTTTTTAAGCGTATTAAAGGGCTAAAATGCAAATAAAAATTCACTTAAATACAATGCAAAACAGCTGTATGATAATATAAATATAAGTAATGTGATGTGTGTATGTGTCACATATTTTATTTTGTTTATTGTGATATGTTTATTGTCACACCCTAACATACAATTTTTAAAATAAAAAAAAATCTATGCCATTAAATATTTTTCTATGGCAGCATTGTTTTAGTGGCTGCATATTATTTTATTTTTTAAATTAAACAGAAGTTATGTAACAATCTTTGATAGTTGGATACTTCGATTTTTAAATCATTTACAAAGTAGAAGAAAACTAAATGAATTGGTGTTTGTGTCTTTGTTGACATCTAAAAGCATTTATTTAAGATAAATTCTCAAAAGTAAAATTATTACATTAAGAGAGTATGCCTGGAAGTTACTAATTTTTTGAATAATTACTATAATGCAATAGCTTTTATCTAGCCTGCTCTTAAATAATCTTATGTTGTGGTGGACTCTTAAGTAAATCATTGTTTGAAAAAAGTTAATTTGAGTATTTTATTATGATTAGACATAACACTAATTGCTTCCAGAATCTGAGATTTGTTTTTCATGCAAATCTGTGTAATGTTGGGTAGGTTATATAATATCTCTCATCTCCAATTTCCTCATCTGTAAACCAAGAAGTTTGTAACAATGCTTAAAGGAACGTTATCAGCACTGATATTTGCTATTCTAACTCTGCTTCTGTTTTTGGAAAAAAACTAATGTGTCAGAATAAAAAGAAGTCTCTATTTTCATGATTTATCAGCGTTTACTCATGCCAGCTGCAAGGTTGCAAGATTTTCTTGTCAGTTATCTTGCTGTAATATTTAATAATTGAGCCAATTATTTGGACTAAAGCTCAGTTTAGCCAGCAAGTTAACATTCTTTTTGCTTTCCTTGGGTAAACAATTTCATAGCTGACTGCATAATATTTGGAAATATAGACACATAGATAGTGGCACATATATCTGCGATTAATTACCTATGTTATTTCATCTTATTTTGCTACAGCAATAATATGCGTGTGTGTGTGAAATGTTTATAAATTCTTGCACAATTTGCTCAGATTCTATTAATGTATTTTTTAAGCTGATATTAAAATACTGTTCTAATTTATGTAAGAAGTTGAAAGGTTTTTATATATTTGTTGCAATTTTTAAATATTTCCAATCACTTTAAAATTTCCGGAAAAAAAAAAGCTTTTATTATGTTTGACTATTACTCTAGATTAAATAAATTTTAGAAGTACTTAATTCATGCCTATTAAATGAACTTAGAATTGGATTTGCCCTTGTGAGTAGCCTTAAATCCCATTAACTTTGGCAACCTACAGGAACCTGGTCATCTAGGGCCATGTTCTCCAAAATACTGTTTCCTCTCGTGCTGCCTTTTCTCTTCATGATCTGTTCAAGTGCTTTCTCTCCAGAAGCTTTTTTTGCTTTTAAGACACGCATACAAGTGTCTAGTCAATGTACTTTCCAAATTTATTCGAGGCTATCTCTATGTGGGGATTATTTTGTTATGATTGTGGAAGTTATTATGCTGTGTTTCCTTAGTTCTTCTGTTAGACACTTTGGTCCTCTAAACCAAAGTGTGTAAGAGTTTGTGTGTGTGTGTGTGTGAATGTGAACGTAGGAGCGAATGTAAGTGCATGTAAACTCTCAGAAATGGACAGTTACACAGCTTGTGCAGTTTTCACATTCCTGGTGTGCTACCCTACCTCCAAGCACTCGGGATAAACAGAGATCGTAATCTTAGCCCGTTTAGTAGGTTGATGATCCCTGTTAAGCGTGTGGTCTTCGGTAACAGAGCTTCCAGGATATGTCCTATCAACCGGATCACATAGTGTGTAAAACATATAACAGGAAAGAAAAGTTTAGTGCATCCCAATCAACTGCCATTAGCCTGCAGGTGAAAAAGCGTGTTCTTTGCACCAGTCACGGGAAGCCCTGGGCTGCATGTGGATGGGAAGGGAGAGACACCCTCACCGGCAGACACCCCTTTCCTCCCCGCGCTGTGGTAACTCTGACCGTCTGCTCCTTTCTTCTAGACTCGTCAAGCAGCGCCAGGGTTCCAGAGCGCGTGGCGGGAGTCTCAGGTAAGAGTCCGAGGGAGATGACGGGGCCTCCTGGGCGGGCGCGTCCTCCTCGGTTAGCTTTCACTCCGTCTTGCTGCTGTTCCTCTGTTGTTGTTCACACCAGTTTTATCGTTTCTCATTTTTGATTTTTCATCTTAACCTGAATACATGGTCTTTCGTAAGCAGATCACCCAAGAGGCTGTGAGATCACAAATTCCAGTTAGGCTAACGTGATCTTAAGGGCTTTTCCCTTTGAGTATGCTACCTTTTACAGACACGTTATTTAAAGAAGAACAAACACAAATGCTAACAGGTTACTTTGTAAATTAAATGGTCAAGGTCTGAATGGCTTCCAAACATTTTCCTCTAAGCAGCATCAAATACTTATTGGGTGTTCTTCCCAGCAAAGCCTGAAGAAACCCGGTACTTCAAAAGTACAGTTACATATTTATATATAAGGATGTATGTTACTAGAGACAGACATGGGGCACAAGAATACTCTGACCCCTTACTAAATGAGCAGAGTATCTATAGTCTAATCCTTCTGCTTCCTTTCTGGGACTGAATGCTTTTGTTTTTATTTCTTACTTTTAAAATAAAATCCTGTGATTCTATGACAGTTATTTACACTTCAGTGTGTGGAGCTTTAAGCGATGCATTCTTTTCTTTATTTGAGCCTTTAAACCTGTTGCTAAGGAGAAGTTCCAGCCATTAGCTCTCCTGTATCTGTAGCCCAGCACTTGGGTTGACCTACAGCTTTTCTCCTGGGTCAGAAGACAGGTCACGCTCTTTCCTCCTGTCCCTGGATCACTGCCCCCGCTCTACCCTTCCTCTTAAATGCCGAGCTCACTCTGAGATATCACTTCCCTCCTGGAATCTCACCCACAGTCTTCTGTCCAAAAGGGCAATCATCCTTGTGGTCATGTTCAGTAAGCGCCTCAGTGAACATGATCTTGGGAATAACTGAAAACATACTCCACTGCCCTTGACCTTAGAGGAAACCAAAAGCAGTTCACAGAGGTAGGGATTTCAGGGATTTGGGGCAAATAAAGGGCCCTTGTGGAGGCTCTGAGGGAACCAGCTGCATGCCCGCTCCGGGTTCCAGCATGGCCGGAGACCCTGCGGCCCCTTGGTTGGCAGATGCATCATTCCCTGCCTCCCCTGTCAGATGGCCTGTCCCTCCGGGCTTCCTCCTCTGTGTCTCTGTCACATAAGCCTCGCTTTCCTCTTACTAGGACATCAGTCCTTGGATTGAATGCTACCCCTGAATCCACGATGACCTTACCTTGAGATCCTTAACTGCATCTGCACAAACCCGCAATAAAGTCACATGCATAGGTTCGGGGCTTAGGAAATGGGCATATCTTTGGAGGAAACTATTCAATCCGCAACAGTGAAAGGGGGCAATCGTGATAGAACTTAAAAGGTCAAGTTTGGGCACGCCTCTTAGATGGGGTCAACACAAAAATTGCCTCCGTAGGTGGCTCAGAGTGTGAATACACTGGTAGGCAGGGTTGCTAAAGCTTTGCCAGAGATCGGACGTATTGTAGAAACCTGAAACTCGTGGCTCATTTAATTCAGGATCATCCACATGAGTGAAATACCTGAACGCCGTTAGAGAATCCAGCATGACACACAGACTCCAGCAGGGGCAAAGATAAATGTCCCTGGGACAAGCTGTGGCAGTGGCATCTCTGGTGAGGATTTTGAGACTGCCACCTGCTTGGGGCAGGGGCTTCCCTCAGCCGTGCCCGATGAAGGTTTGTCTCCATCCATCAATTCTGTGTAGATCAGTAGGAAAACCCAGGCTTAGCGGTCAAATAGAGCAGAGGGAACGGCTGTCAGTTACCACTATTCTGAACTTAAATATGCTATTTCTTTCCTTTGAACGTAAGTTCTAATATCTGAAAAGGAAATTAATAAGAATTATTATTTTTTTATTATCCTTGGGAGGAAAACTGTCTTCCTCCAGTGCCGTTCGGGTGGACTTTGTGGCGATGGCGTCGTTCTTCCCCTGCGCCGTTCAGAAAGGGGGCCGCTAGTCGCACGACGGCACGGCAGTGCGTTTCGTTTTAATTAATTTAAAAATGTGTTTAACTTTAAATTAAATTGAAATTAAATTAATTAAGTTTTAAGTTAATTAAAATGAAATAACTACTTACAATCTACCACATAGGACAACAATTCTAACACCATTTCTGGCAGATGAAAAATATTTTGTCTCTCTTTGTCTAGACTCAATCTTTCTCTGTTCTTGATAGATGTATGGATGTACGCATAGATAGATAGATAGATAGATAGACAGATAGATAGATAGAATTATTTAACTTTGGGGGCCCCCAAACCTGGTATGTATATTTTGAGCTTAGTGAATTTCAAACATGCTCTAATTAGCCCAGTGCCATTTAGTCTTTTCAGAACACCGTTTAAAAAAGTCACGTAAACTTTGAAACCAGAGCGCTATAAAAACAGAGAAGTAAATATAAATTATTGCTGAGACTCCTTCTTCCCTGGTTTAAGTAATAAAGTCTGAGAACTCAGTGTGATAGGCCTGGACTTGTTTCTCACTCGGGGCAGTGGACAAGGGTACTCTGATAGTAAAATGTGCACGTTAATTCAGGACTTACCCTGCCTGTCCAGGATGTGCTTGGTGATTTGAAGTAGTTGTTGCTCTCTTGGCCAATTCTAATCGTTTTTATTTGAATGATTACCGTCCTGAGGTAGATTGTATGTGGCTACAAACTACAAAATTTTATGTATTTTCTTACTTGGAAACTAATTGGAGGTGGAGAAGATTTTGGATCATGCTCTGAAATCCTGTACATAAACCACAGTAAACAACGCATGTCCACCTCCTGTGATACAATCTATTAGACTTAATGTGCGACATGGAATTAAAATAAGTAACACAAAACTGCCGAATGCACAAGAAAGAACAATAGAGGCAGAGTGATTGAGTGCGGCATTCTTTATTTGTTTATGAAAGATTAATACAGAAGAATTAAAGCGTGGCAAGAATGGTTTTACTGTTGTAAATAATAAGATCACCCAAGAGATGAGTAGCACACTTTATATTAATTATTCAATTAAAAATCTAAAATGTATTAATGACACAAAATGTACAAGCAACAATTTAATGGTCTAGTAAGATAGATGAATAAATTAGAAGAAATAGCAAAACTTGAAAATCTTTTCAGAAACTTATTTTTGTTATCGATAAATAAGATGCAGAACATTTGCCTGATCAAAAAAAAAAGATATATAAGAAAATAATATGAAAAGGCATGAAATCAGGAATGCGAGAGGGACTCCTGCGTCCAATTGATCTTTCAGAGGCTGTGAAGTAGAAGATTGTCTCAGTAAGTGGTATATAATGTGAATTTACCAGGATGAAGGCTGCTGCGGGCCTTCTCCCTGAAAGACCTCTACAGACGGAAAACATTATGGTTGAATTCTTTTAGCAGTTTGACTGCTGGAGAGTATAGATAACGGGGAGGGAGGGAAAGACTTTTCCTAATTTTAATAAATCAATCTGGTCATTGACAGCTAAATTGGAAACATCCTATGACTATAAAAAAAGGCATTTAGTTAATTTTGATGTCTATTTCTAATAAAAATTGTCATATATTCTTATATAGTATTGAGATAGAATTGTTAAGCAAAAGAATCAGGAAGTATCCTGGCCTGGGTTGGCGCAGTGAAGACAGCGTCAGCCTGGAACCCTGAGGTTCCCTGGTTAGAAACCTGTCTGGTCAAGGCACGTGCCGGAAAAAACTACTGTGAGTTGATGCTCCTCTTTCTATCCCCACCTCTAAAATTCAATTAATAAAATTAAAAAGAAATAAGGAATCAGAAAGTAGACTTAAGAAGTATAAAATCTGGAAACAGTGAAGCTACATTATTACTATTTACAGATGATAATAACGGTTGAAAACTTAAAGCAACTGAAGTATAATTAAGAACCATAAACATGCAATAAGTTGGTCATTTACAAAATAAAAAGAAATGCTATTTGTAATGCCATTTGTGGTGCAGGGGGATATGCCAAAAAATGTAGGAATTAAAAATTACAGCTGCTAACAAAACCCATGGACATGAGTTCAACAAGACAAGTTCAGCATTCAGGTAAAGAAAAATTAAAGCTATGAGAGTCAGTGAGACTTGGCTGGAGAGACACACCTGAATCATGGAGCTCTCAGTATCTGGGCTCTCTCTGCAAAATATTTGTTGGGCCTGACCAGGCAGTGGCACAGTGGATAGAGCATCAGACTGGGATGCAAAGGACCCAAGTTTGAAACCCTGAGGTCATTAGCTTGAACACAGGCTCACCAGCTTGAGCGTGGGGTCACTAGCTTTAGCATGGGATCATAGACATGACCCCATGGTCACTGGCTTGAAGCCCAAGGTCACTGACTTGAAGCTCAAGGTCACTGGCTTGAGCAAGAAGTCACCGGCTCAGCTGGAGCCCCCCAGTCAAGGCACATATGAGAAAGCAATCAATGAACAACTAAGATGCCGCAGCAAAGAATTGATGCTTCTCACCTCTCTCCCTTCCTGTCTGTCTGTCCCTATCTGTCCCTCTCTCTGTCTCTCTCTGTTACTTTCACCCAAAAATAAAAATTAAAAATAAATAAATAAAAGAAAAGTAAAAGAAAAAGAAGCTTGTTGGGAATACTGGCTTCATTGTTTACTGGTCACTTGACTGTGAGTAAGTCACTGCAATTTTTGTGCCTTGGTTTTCCCATTGGCAATATGGCAATAATGAAAACATTCTGTTACAAAGTTGCAGTGACTGGTAGAGGACATCATGATGTTAAGTGCTAGAACATCACCTTACACGTACTGGACATATCCTTGCCATTGGCTTTTCCTTTTACTCTCTCTACTAATACCTCTACTGCTGCTATGAGCAGAGGTCCCCAAACTATGGCCCGCGGGCCACCTGCGGCCCCCTGAGGCCATTTATCCGGCCCCGCTGCACTTCTGGAAGGGTACCTCTTTCATTGGTGGTCAGTGAGAGGAGCATAGTTCCCATTGAAATATTGGTCAGTTTGTTGATTTAAATTTACTTGTTCTTTATTTTAAATATTGTATTTGTTCCCGTTTTGTTTTTTTACTTTAAAATAAGATATGTGCAGTGTGCACAGGAATTTGTTCATAGTTTTTTTTATAGTCCGGCCCTCCAACGGTCTGAGGGACAGTGAACTGGCCTCCTGTGTAAAAAGTTTGGGGACCCCTGGCTATGAGGAAGCTTAGACATTAAAAAGATGAATGCTCTAAGTATTAACCTGTGCAGTAAATTTAAAATGAAGCAAAATTCTACTAGGATTTAATAAATTTGTCAAGTGGTTTTAAAGCACCTTTTAAAATACTTATGTAAAACAAGTATGGACTACAGGCCATATTGGAGGAGGGGTTACACCCTGGCACATATTAAGACTCATTACAATAAGTTCTACACTTTATAATAGTATTAAAATGGAAAAATAGAGAGCCCGAATCAAATATATCTATGTGTACATGAAATGTTAATGAGCGATAATAAAGGTAGTTAACAACAGTGGAAAAATCTGTATTAACCGCCCAAGGTAAATACTGTTTGTAGACAAATAGATATTGGATTTCAGAAAAAATAATGCAAAGGCTCAATACAAATACACTTCACTAGTTACTAATGATTGCAAATAAAATACCATATTTCCCCATGTATAAGATGCTCCCACATATCAGACGCACCTTATTTTGGGGCCCAAAATTTGAAAAAAAAATGTATTACATAAAGATATTGAACTCAAGTTTTATTCATCATAAAATTCATACAACTCCTCATCACTGTCAGAGCTCCCGTCCATTAGCTTGTCCTCATCTGTGTCTGATGACGGATCACTGTCTTCAGCAATGAGCGCAAAAACAAGTGCGAAAAAGCAGGAAAAGCAAGTAAAAATATCTACAACCACTGTATGAGATGCACCCAGTTTTGAGACCCCAAATTTTTCGAAAAAATGTGGTGTCTTCTACATGGGGAAATATGATATGTCCTATAGTTCTATTTGGATGGGTCCTGGAAAAAATCGAGCTGCACCATCTCTGGACTTTCCATTATTAGGGAATGTGTGTTTCCTTAGCCTCCAGCCCTCGGGGTTAGGCACGGAGACAGAATGAATGTGGGAGGGAAGCCGGTTGCAGATGGAGCTGGAGTGAAGGACGGTGACAGCAGGAGAGGTTACCTGGCAGTCATCACTTGTCATAGATGTTTAGAAAACACCGCTTTCACAGTTTGACCCAGGAGGGTCAAAGACGATGATGCTTCGTTCCTTGCCTATTGTTCAGTAACAAAAATATTTTGCAAATGCAGTTCTGGCCAGAGTGCAGGGAAAGAGGGAGGCAGACCCTCTGGGTCAGAGCAGAGACCGGGGCCTGGCTGCTGTGAGCCTCTGCAGTGCTGATCCCAACCGAACCCGGGGAGTGAGGCTGGCCAGAGTGCAGGGAAAGAGGGAGGCAGACCCTCTGGGTCAGAGCACAGAGGCCTGGGCCTGGCTGCTGCGAGCCTCTGCAGAGTTGATCACAGCCGAACCCGGGAGCGAGGCTGGCCAGAGTGCAGGGAAAGAGGGAGGCAGACCCTCTGGGTCCGAGCACAGAGGCCTGGGCCTGGCTGCTGCGAGCCTCTGCAGAGTTGATCACAGCCGAACCCGGGAGCGAGGCTGGCCAGAGTGCAGGGAAAGAGGGAGGCAGACCCTCTGGGTCAGAGCACAGAGGCCGGGGGGCCTGGCTGCTGCAAGGTGAGCCTCTATAGAGTTGATCACACCGAACCCGGGGAGCGAGGCTACGGAACTACTCTTCACTAGGAAACGGCCTTTCAATGAGGTGATCAACTTGTTGTGCAGAGATGAATACATATCAATGCTCTGAGGTAAACAGAGTCTTTTCCTGCACTGTGTATAATATTGGCGGGGGGGGGGGGAATAACCTCGACGTCTAGGAGTAAAGAGTTGTTTGCACGAATCACCCCACGTGACAGCAAAAGGCTACGGAGCTGTCGGTGGATGCCTTAGATGGGTATTTACTGAAACGGAAACGTCTGCATAGCGTATTATGAAGTGTGAACGATATTTATATAAATCTGTTATCTGTGTGTGTTATATGTGTTATACGTCCTCAGAGAGAGAGAGCTGTCTGAAAGGAGGTTCAGAAAAATGTTAGCAGTGAAAGTCCCTCGCCCTGTGGCATTCGGGGCGACTTCGCTCTTTTTTCTTTTTCTTTCTTTCTTTCTTTCTTTCTTTCTTTCTTTCTTTCTTTCTTTTTTTTTTGTATGCTTCTCTGTGAAGATTCTTTCAGGGCATCATTTAATTTTTTTTAACAAGTGATCTGTTGCCTAATCTTTTAACCAGTTCTGTCAATCAGTCACTGCGCTAGAATCACATCGCTGTGACGTGAGTCGCTCCCAGGCAATGGGGATTTTCATTTCCAAAGACCACAGGAAAGGAAAGGAATGTTGCTTTTCAAACCGAGCCTCTGGAAGCCTAATCAGAAGGCCGATGTCCAGGCGGGAGGAAGACTTAGGACAACCTGTAGACACTGGACCCTGGGACCGAGGGAGAGGACCCAGGAGCTGGGAAAGGGACTAGAAAAGGAGAGAAAGGACAATAATAAAAACGTGCAGTCCACCCCAGATCTCGGAGGGGTTGCATTCGCGGGGGGACTGCCGTGCTCATACCCGGCACTGCTGATGCCCGTGTCCTAGGTCAGCATTCCTCTGGAAGGGGTTTCACGTGGGCCCTTTGGTTGGTCCAACTCCTTCCATTCTGTCTGAACGTAGCTCCCAGCCCCGGGGTACATATAACCCTTAATTTTCTGTTTACATGGAAGCAGCACAGCCGTGTTCTGTCCCCCCAAACCCTGCCCATGAAAAGAAGCAAAAAGGGACATTTATAATTAATGCAGCATTTATTGATTATTCCTGGTATGTCATGCCCAGTGACAGACCCTGGAAAATCAGCCCGTGGAGGTCTGGTCAGAAAGCAAACGTGTAAAGGAATGGAATGCATTGGAAGAGCAAAGATGTACACTTGGCATCCCGAGGAAATCCCCTGAGCCAGCTCAGGGGACAGCGGATTGGTGGCTGTCCAGGGCGGGGGAGGGATGGTAGAGGACCGTGAGGGCTACTAACATACATGGCTTTCGTTCTGGGTGATAAAAGTCTTCTCACCGCAGGTTGTGTGTCACTGTCAATGGTTGAATTTTATGGTATGTGAATTCTATTTACATAAAAATGTGAATAAAAAGAAAAGTCACACGAACAAGTGTTTGACCTGACCGTGAGCTGAGTGTGGGGACCAGGTCTGGGAAGGAGGTGGTGGAGGGCTTGACCTGGGCTGTAAATTAACCAGAATTCTGGCTGGTAAAGACTGTGGTCCAAGCACATGCCACTGATACTGGGGCACATCCATGGACTCGGTGAAGTCGAGGGCTGGGGAAGGCTGGGAGAGAGGGGACAGTGTCACAAAGGGCCTTGGTCCCCTGGTGAGAAGAATGAGATGTGATTCCAACAAGTCTTTGCTCCAGAGCTTACCGTTCACTCCTGGTTTAATGAAGTTCGTTGATTCCTTTCCAATCGAGCATTTCACCTGAGCGTGTATAAGATTTGCCCAAGCAGCTTGTTTAAAATGCAGACATCTGAGATCCATGCCCAGAGACGCCCATCGAGCAGGCTTGCATTGGGGCAGTCTCTCCCCTTCTCGATGTGCATCCTTCACGATTCTGATGCAGCTGGTCTGGGCACCTGATCTGGAGAAATACTGTCTAGAGAGATTCCCCCCAAATATTTTCCCTTTCATATTCCAAATGCTAAATGCCTTGTGTAATGCATTTCACAATCGTGAGCATTTAGGTGCTGAAGATATTCGATGGTGAGCAAGTGCTCTGTCCTTTGCACTCAAATTAAATTGAAATTACACATTTTAAGGGGAAAAAGTTCCTCTTAAAGATTGCCTGAGGTTATGTTCCTTTTGTCACATGCGGCATTAAGAACAAAGGCGGCTGTCATTTGTAAGTGTGGAATGGACCAATGGAAATGCTATACACACAGTGGATGAACTCATACAGTGTAAGAAAACTTACAGACATTATTTTTAGGGGACCACAGTGCGATAAAATCCCCAAGGCTGTGGAAAATTTAGTATAAGATTCAAATTCTTTGCTTTCCTTCCTGAAAGAAGACTCATAGGGACCTATGTGGTTTTGTTTTTTTCCCTCTAAGTACATTAAGCAGAACACACTGAAGGGCTATGAAGCGACGTATTGCCCTTCATTTAAGCCACGGTCACGTGCACTGTGTTTCTTTAAAGAGGAAGATAAATATCAAGACTGTAATTGCAAAGCTTTTGCTTCCCCCGAGAGTGTTTGCTGTGAACTTTTTATTGATCTGCAGTGATCGTGCAGAAAGATATGCCACTGTTCGTGGGAAATTAAGTCATGAGACCTAGTTCTAGACATACATGTATATTCTACTTCAGGCTTCCTCTCCTCCAATTAGCCACACACTCCCTTCTGTCCTCCCAGGCCCTTCAAAACTCCGCTTAGGGGAAATCATGTCTCTGGATTTGGGCCTCCGTTAGCTAGTGGATCTCCCTCATTTTCATTAAATGTTACTTTGCTGTTTGGGCCACCATTCTCCATTAGTTTTAATTTCCCTTCTTAAGCGTGTTTTTTTCCAAGAGGTGGATGTTACCCAGACGATGCCTAATTTTGGGAAGCATTTGTTAGATTGGAGGAGGGGACATTCGGGCAATAGGTCTCTGATAGCCCCAGAGAGTTTGAGACGACCACATGTGAGTAGGAAAAGTAAGTAATGTGAAAGATTCAAAGAAACTTGTCCTGGGGGGGGGGGGAGCAAAAAAGTAGCTTTCACGCCTGTCAACATTTATTATGGAAAACATCAGCATTCCAGAGATCCATTCTGAAGCAGCACTCCTGGTGAGAAGAAAATATCCTGAGAGACAGTTCTCACTCAGATTAAAAAAAAAAAAAATCAGTTCCCGTGGAAAACGCTACAATAATTAGTAAATAATAATACAAGCGTACTCGGTGCTTCTGTGTGCTCACCACTGCAACCCGACCTGTGCTCCACCGTGGATTTTTTTTATGCCTACAATTGGGTCAACCACAGAGCTCTCCACAGGCAGTGTTTATGATCTTTTAAACATACCACACCGTCTTTTTACTTTAATGTGCATGATTATCATCATTTTAGACGGTAACGTGTCAGACCGAGGATCCAGTTACTAGCAAGGGGCCGCAGTTAATCGGCAGTCAGGACGCTGTTTCAGCGTCGAGGTTTTTCATCCTGAAAGCGAGGACAGCGGTCCGCCGTGCCCTGTGCATCTCAGGGGCAAGCGTGTTGTTAATCAGTTTGAAGAACCAAACAGGCTCCGAGGCTGGCTGAAAAGGTGGAAAGGAGAAGTGGAGAGTGATGGACGGTGTTTCGGGTAATAAGTACCCGCAGCTGATAAGAGACTAATGAACTGAAGGATGACGTGCTTACTCAAATTCTCTGGACTCTCGGTAAAATTTCAGAACTGCAAGGGACTCGGAGCGCGTTCAGTCCAGCCTTCCTTATTTTCCAGATGAGGAAGGTTAGTCTCAGAGAGTCCGAGGTGTCGTTTATGCTTCCCGTTCTCAGGGAGATGGGGAGATGCTGAATGGAGGAAAGTCCCCCACCCCAACTCCTGTGGCAGGTGAGGGGGACTTTTGTCTGTGGGGCAGACTAAGAGTGAAATGGTTAAATCCTGAGAGAGATACCTCCTTCTCTGGAAGGTCTCAGTGCTGTTGGTAACAGGAAATGCAATGCGGAGTCTGCTAATTTTGTCTACACTTAAAATTATAGTATAATTTTATTTAAGCTAGGTTTTCCTGTAAAGGAGCAATCTTGACCTTCTCAGTTTTATTGTCTTATAGAAATATGGGACTAGATAAAATTTGCCTATGTAGTTTTAAAATACAGTATATTCTGAAACATTTTTTAAGACTATTCATTTTAGAGAGGAGAGAGAGAGAGAGAGAGAGAGAGAGAGAGAGAGAGAGAGAAGGGAGGAGCAGGAAGCATCGACTCCCATATTTGCCTTGACTGGGCAAGCCCAGGGTTTTGAACCTACAACCTCAGCATTCCAGGTCGACACATTATCCACTGCGCCACCACAGGTCAGGGCTATTCTGAAGCATTTTGAAACTTTTATAAAGTGAAAGAATAGATTTTTTTTTTGGTATTTTTCTTAAGTGAGAAGCAAGGAGGCAGAGAGACAGACTCCCACATACACCTGACTGGGATCCACCCGGCATGCCCACTAGGGGGTGATGCTTTGTGCACCTGGGGCTGTTTTGTTAGTGCCTGAGGCAGAGGCCATGGTGCCATCCTCAGTGCCGGGGCCAACTTGCGTCAGTGGAACCTTGGCTGCGGAAGGGGAAGAAAGTGAAAGAGAGAAAGTAGAGGGGGAAGAGTCGAAGCAGATGGGCGCTTCTCCTGTGTGCTCTGGCCGGGAATTGAACCCCAGACTTCCACATGCCCGGCTGACGCTCTACCGCTGAGCCAACCTGCCAGGGCCCAAATAGATCTTTTTTTCATGGATGTTATGTTTAATTCAGAACACATTTCAGCATTTTGTAAGGAAATCCCTTTAACTTTTAATTTTGGATAGTTTCAAAGTAGTTATAAGAAATTTGGCTATCTCATTCTCTTTGACAGAACTCTGTGTGTGTGTGTGTTTATAATATCACTACTTCTACCTGAAATTAATTAATTTTAAAGAAATTCAATTCAGATTTGTTTCTGAAAAATGGAGCAGTTTTGCCTGACAGATGGTGGTGCAGTGGGTAGAGCATCAATCCAAGACTGAGGTCCCCAGTTTGAAACTGAAAATTCACTGTCTTGAGCTCAAGCTTTGGCAGCAGGAGCACAGGGATCACTCACTGAATTGAGCACAGGATCATCAACATGATCCTAAGGTCACTGGCTTGAGCAAGGGATCACTGGCTCGACTTGAGCCCCCTGCCTCCAGTCAAAGCACATGTGAGAATCAATAAATGAATAATCAATGTGATGCAAATATAAATTGATGCTTCTCATCTCCTCTCCCCCAACCTCTTTTTCTCTCTCTCAAATAGGTTAAAAGGAAAGAAAAAGAAAAAGGGAGAAGTTTTGATAGCTCACCTATGGTCTATGTCCAATGCTATATACATACACTATGCTCTCTATTACAAGGTTTGGCGAAAGTAGGTTATAGCTGTGTGTACACAAAACCGAGTTCATTTTTGTATTATGATTTATTAATTACTGTATTATTTTCCATACAAACAACTATACATCTACTTATACCTACCCCTGTATGCTCTCAATGGCCTTTTTTTTTTCTTCTCACTATTATTTAAAGATCCAAAACACAGCCTCTCTCTGTAAAGCTGGAGCCCTCTTACCCAAAGTATTTCCCACCAAATTGAAAGCATCTCATACTCAATAATCACTTCATCTATCTTATCTAGTGGTTCAGCGATCACATTAAGGTGCTTTATTGTGGGGCATTCTCTGTGATACTTCCCTCTCTCGGGTTGAAATCCAGCAAGGTCATGAATCACCTACTCATTACTCACTTAAAAAACAGCCAGACCCAAGGTGGATAAGCAGGTGACCTTAGAGTCGGGCAGGAAAATTATTTCGCTTAGAGAATCGGGATTGATGTAAACACTGATGTTTCTGACTGGATTTCTTTTCTTTTTTTTTTTTTCTTACAAAGTTATTATATCACCCCTAATTCTACAGTTCTTCTATTTAAAAATGTTACTCAGAAAAATAAAACGTGATTGATACCTCAGTATCGATTCTGATTCACCCCTTAAATGCTGAGGTGAAATGATTCTAGCTTTTTCAAGAACTGCAAGGCGTGTGTGTAGATTTCAATTATCTGTGGGGGGAGCTGGGAGTGGGCAATATGGCCTATGTCAATGTGGTCTTATTACCTGTTCCTCAGTGATTGCTTTGAAATGGAGACTTCTTTGGATTTTCTATTCCTTTCCCACTCTTCCCCTCTCTGTTTCTGCACTTAATTTCAGGCAGAACTATTCGGGGTAACCTTACTGTGGTTTATTTCTATTAAGGATCATTGATCTGGGAGGTAATACGACTATGGTTTATTTCTAGTGAAGATTATTTATTAGCAGTAATGAATGTTTGATGACATTAAAATGCCTTCTTTTGGGGAAGTGAAACAGCCGGATGACATTAAGTGGGGCTGAAAGACCATGTAATAAGGTAGCACATTAAGGACTTTGGCTTATACTAAAGACTTAATAAAGGACCAGAGCATGCAGTTCTCAGATGAAACTAGGAGTCCAACAAATATGGACGCTGATGTCAATGTAAAAATTCAGGCAGAAGTTTATCGTTTAACCAGAGGCTTTGAATAGGCAACGTTTCCCCTGAAAAGATATTCACATAAATTGTTAGGCAAAACTTATAACTGTACTTTAGAAACGTATTATAATATAGAGATATAGTCACTTTTAAAATTTCACTCATTAAATATTTTCCCTATACTTTCTAAATATTTTTTCATCTTTCGAAAGCACGCTGGGATGCTGACTCTGTGTAAATAATTTCCAGGTCCTTCGCTGGTCTTCCCTTCACCTCCTCTCAGTGTCTTCTAATGTTGACCCTTTTTAATATGGTGGCTCCCATGAAAACAGAGGAAAGGGAAGTTTTCAAAGGAATAATTCATCACTCTGCTTTTTTTTTTTTGTATTTTTCTGAAGCCGGAAACGGGGAGAGACAGTCAGACAGACTCCCGCATGCTCCCGACCGGGATCCACCTGGCACGCCCACCAGGGGGCGATGCTCTGCCTCTCCGGGGGGTCGCTCTGTTGCGACCAGAGCCACTCTAGCGCCTGGGGCAGAGGCCGAGGAGCCATCCCCAGCGCCCGGGCCATCTTTGCTCCAATGGAGCCTTGGCTGCGGGAGGGGAAGAGAGAGACAGAGAGGAAGGACAGGGGGAGGGGTGGAGAAGCAGATGGGCGCCTCTCCTGTGTGCCCTGGCCGGGAATCGAACCTGGGACTTCTGCACGCCAGGCCGACGCTCTACCACTGAGCCAACCGGCCAGGGCCTATAACTCTGCTTTAATGTGTTGTGTTTTGTCTTTCTAAGATAAAAGTTCAGTACATGGAGTTTATATAAATATATTTTAATCAAACTAGATAATATACATATTTTTTAATTTGATTGATTTTATAGAGAGAGGGAAGGAGAGAGAGAGACAGAAATAGATCCGTTCCTGTATGTGCCCTAACCAGGGATCAAACCAGCAGCCTCTGTACTTCAGGACGAGGCTCTAACCAACCAAGCTGTCTGGACAGGACAACTAGATAATATTTTTTTTTAAAAATTAAACATTTAGAAATGGACTGTTTTTACTCAACATTATACAATGAAATTTTCTTGTTACTTACCAAAGATATTTTATATGTGACTTATTTGTTAGATTCAAAAAGACTTTCTGGAATAGAGGAAAAAAGTAGAAATTTAAAAATTTGGCATTTAACGGAATAACTGCTGTAAAAATTATAGTACGGAGGATTAAGATAATATAAAATTTATGATTGTATTCAATTTTATTATTTCTTAATCTGTTTTGCTTTCTAAAAATATGCAAAAACAACACATGAATTTCATATTTTAATAATGTTAGCTGACTCCCTGATTAATTTTTTAATAACTGAGATAGCTCAAAGTCAAACATTTAGAAGAAATATTAGAGAGCCTATTATCCCAGAAATAAAACCCAGTTCTTCAAATGATTACAGTTTAACAATAAATATATCTACATAGGATCTCAATAAATTAGAGTTTGGTTTTAGGAAATACTTTTAAAGACTTTATGTCACCAGAAAATATCATTTATTTTAGAACAATTCAAATAAATTATATTCATTGTTCTTTTTTTTTGAAGTTACCCTTCTTTCAAATAAAACAAAGTCATGACAGTATTATCTGAAAATTGTCATTCATTAGTTCTTTAATTCAGTAATACAATAGATGTTTACTCAGTGTTTGCCCAGGCCAGCACATTTTTATGTTTTTGCAGTGAACCAGAGAATGACCTACTTTATCTCATTGTTTCCTCTGGTTGTGAAGACCCTCTGAACATACAAGTTAAGAAGAAAGATGTCCTAGTAACAAGCCCTGAGGAGTCTTGAATTCAGACAGCGTGATCATGTGACTGGATGGATGCTTTTCATTGGTTCATTAGAAAAGCACTTGCTGAGGAGATGATGTTGAGTAGCAACAGGAAGGATGAAAAATTGCCACACACGAAGATTGGAAGGAAAGAATTCAGGAAGAGCTTTTACAGGGCACAGTAGTGGTACCAGGGATAGGGATGAATTATAAATGCCTCTCAGTTTTGAGTTGGCACTAATGAGGATAAAAATAGTCAGAAATCAGATAAGTGAGTATGTGGACCTCGATGGAAAATTCTTGAAACAGTTCAAACCACCTCCCCACTTCCCCATGGAAGACATTGCTAATCATAGAGCTATTTTCTTGCAAGTCTTGATGTATCTTCTGAATACTTCTCCCCAGCAGGGTGTCCAGAGACCCAGAACAAGGTGAGGAGAGGCAGCAAATACCTCATTCTTGTCCTTACGCTCTGGGTAAAATTGTGGTTCGAACCTCCTCTTTGTAATCTCAATTTCCACACTTTTTTCAAGAGTCTTGGAGATAGCTCTATTAATCCCCTGGCCATTTAGTTGGCAGTGGTTCCCAATCCTTGCCTTACAGGATAGTCACACAGGGAGTTATGTCTAGGAGCTCTGTCCTGGTCAGGACACTTTTAATCAGAATCCCCGGGGGCAGGGCTCAGCAAGGGATATTCCAAAAGGTTCCCGGACACTTGACCAGGATGAGAACCCCTGTCCTGTTTGTTTGTCGTACTCTTTCATTAATAAATTAGTAACACCAGCAACAAACGGAGCAGAAACCTTCCAAGGCTAGCAATGATTGTTTTAAGTTTCTTTGATAGTGTTCTGAAATACATATACTTTCCATGTCCTTTTCTCTCTAAACTCTTACCCACATTTCAAATTTATGGACAGACTTGTGCTTACCAATAGAAATATATTTTAGATTTTCTAGTCACCACATTAAAAATAGTTAGAAAAAAAGATTAAATTGATAATGCTTTATTAATACAGCCAAAAATACCACAATTTATATATACAACAAATGAGATATTTTACATACTCTTAAAAATACTTTATTCAAGCCTAAAGGAGGTGACACAGTGATTAGAATGTCATCCAATATGCTGAGGGACCAGGTTCAAATCTCCAAGGTCGCCAACTTGAGAACAAGCTCATCCAGGTTGAGCGTAGTGTCTCCGGCTTGATTGTTGGGATCACTGAAACGATCCCTTGGTTGCTGGCTTGAACCCAAATGTCACTGTCTTGAAGCCGAAGGTCACTGGCTTGAGCCCAAGTTTGCTGCTTAAGCAAGGGGTTGCTGCCTTGGTTTGAGTCCTCCAGTTACGGCATATATGAGAAGCAATCAATGAAAAACTAAAGTGTGGCAGCTATGAGTTGATGTGTCTCATCTCTCTCCCTTCCTCCCTTTCCCTCTCTTTCTCTCACATACCAAAATAATGATAATAATAATATAAATAATATAAATTAAAAATAATTTATTCAAAATATGTATGTGTATTTTAAATTTTCAGGACTTGCTACATTTCAAGTATCCAACAGCCACATCTAGTGGCTACCAGTTTGGAAAAAACAGTGTAGATTATTAACCTTGTATTTTGCTTTGATATTTGCTAACATGATACTAGAACACATTAAAATATGCCTGATTTAAGGTTGTTGTAGAATTGATTTACTCCCAAACAACTTAATTTTCAATGGTAGAAATTTTACCTTATTTATAAATATGTCTTGTTTAAACAGGACTGTGAGCCACTACACAAAATTATAACAAATAGATCACCTGTTCTTATGGTTCTGTTAGTGTGGCAACATAACACACACACACAAACACGGAAGCACACCTCATATCATTTGTTAGTTGCAAATCAGTACATTACTTAGGTATACAGATAGAGAAAACCAACTCAAGCAAAACTTAGAAATCTGATCAACTCAGGGTATTCTCAAAAGGCTGAAGAATTGATTACCTCTTGATATTTCAAAGACTGGCAAAACTGGGTGTTCTCTAGAAATGTAGCACTTTATTGCGTCTTTGAAGACTCTTTTTATACTCTCTGAATATATTTTTACTGAAGTAGCAGAACCTTAATCCCTCCTGGCACTTTTAATTTGCGAGTCCCAAAACCCTAGAAGGACTAGTTACGTTAAGTATAAAATAAGAAATTAACAAAGTCCATCCATTGGTTGTACTGAGTATTTGAATGAAGAAAGAAAGCATGTTTAATTTTTGAGGCATTTTGTACAATATATTAGGCTCTTTCATTCTTATATCCCTTCACTTAGTATTAAAGTTGTGGCTATGAAGTAAGTGTATAGAAGATGTCATTTTCAGATAGAACTGTGCTCTCTGATCTGTTATAAATTAAAATGAAAATGGTTTATGCATACATGAACTTAATTCATGTCTATTTCCATATAATCAGATAATTTTTTTTCTCAATGCCTTAAGTTCTAAATATTTTATATTAAACATGTTTCAGTAAGTGCTTTATGACTTACTAATAATAGGAAAAGATCACAGTGCATCTCGATTAAGTAGAAACAAAATATTCATGTTCTAATTGATCTAATTCTTCTTATTTGTTTAACTAAGTACTGGAAAACAATTCTATTTCATTTAACCTAACAAATAATATATAGCCACTGCTGGTGAGGCTCTGTTTTTGGAGATGGCAGGTCAATAGGGTAGTATGGTAGATGTTTCTAAGTGACTGAGCTAAATCAAGAGCGAAATATAAAAGAAAAGGAAAAAACAACAACCTGGTCAGTCGGGATTTAAGCAATAGAATATGTAACAAGAGACAGAAGAAAATAAAAGTGCTATGATCCATATGTCTCTGGGAGATAGAAGAGTGTATCTCTATCTATCTGTTTGAAAAAAAAGAAAAATACATTAGACTCAGCTAGGTTACTCTATTTTTAAGCCTACCTGTTCATTATCTTTCAAACTATACTAGTAAAATGATAGTAAAAAGACATTTATAACAAATTAAGGTTTATTGATTATTTCCTTTAATATTTTATCATAAAATTTGAAATATCATCGTTAGATAAAAAATGCTTTGTGGGGCTCTACTTTTAAGAGAAGCAGGGAGAAGCTTGATTCCTTTCCCCGCATCTTTACCGGACAATCATTGTTACCCTGGTAAAATAGCTCAGCAACGCCGAAAGAAGCACTTAAAAATGAACAGGTATTTTCTGAATCTTCTAAAACAATATAATTTGTTGAAGCAAACACAAAGAGACAGCTAATAATAATTATGGGCGAGAGAAATTTGTTTAATATTCAGTTTAATCTCTAATACACCAAACAATTGCAAATAGATTCTATCTTGTCTCTTTAGAATTTTAGAGGGAGAATGTGTCCTGCCTGCTTTTCAAAGCTTTGTTCTTCTGCCTTTGGGACTAAATCATAAAGTTCAACCAGAGAAGCTTTGTTTCCCAAAGGACACAGCAGGCTCCGATAGGGGCACTCTGGCTGTGATTCTATGGTGGCACTGGATTGGAGACTGACAGAAATCTCTCGGGTGGAAGTGCAAAGCTGCAATATTTTCACAATGGGCTGACATGCCTTTGGAAGGTCTGTGTGATTTCAAAGGACATTTTCTATTTTTCTGTGAAGATACTAGGCCGTTGTGATGAAAACCACATCAGACCACATTAATAAGCATTGCAATAAATAAAATTATGGTGTTTCTTTCCTGAGCTATATATTATTCAAAGCTGATTACGACTATTTCAAAGTATAGATTAAGTACTATTTATTTTTTAGTCTCAAGTGGAGAGGAAGTTATCCTTATTTCTACGTGATTAGTAGAGAATAAATTATGTAGACAATAGAAGGTGTTTTTTATTCCTGTGAAGGGTTAAGGAGCATATATATTTTATTGAGATGATAGAG
Source organism: Saccopteryx bilineata (assembly GCF_036850765.1). Lineage (NCBI taxonomy): Eukaryota > Metazoa > Chordata > Mammalia > Chiroptera > Emballonuridae > Saccopteryx > Saccopteryx bilineata. The sequence goes on from NC_089495.1 coordinate 9,324,985, forward strand.
TTATTATTCATAGTTAAAATAATAAATATTTAAGTAGAATATCATGGAAAGTATTTTGCTTATATTCAAGTTTGGAAAAATAAATGTAACATTGTTTTAATTTTTTCTGCTTAGCTCTGTTAGTTTGACTTTTCAGTTAAGCATTATCCTGAAATCTTGAAACCAGTTCCAGACAATTGTGCCAAGAAATATATTAAACTAATTAAAAATTAAATTTTGAAAATTTGAATCTTTAAATATGTACTTTAATTTTTTTCTTGTGGTATTTCAGTAATGATATGATGAGTACTTTTTAAATTCTCACATTCATACTGTTTGGATGATGTTTTTAAGAAGATACGTTTTTTTAAATTGTTTTTCCTTCAGCATTCTTAGTTCAGTTTTTTAAGTGAGTATTTAGTACTCACTATGTTATTTTGAAATGGATAGTTGTTTATTAGAACTTACCTAAATTTGAAAATAATTATACAAATAATAACATGAGTTTTGTTTAAATTTAATATATACGTATATTATATCTAGTTAATGGTTACATCATTTTACAACAGCAAGTTCCTTGCTTAACTACTTAGGCAAATAAAATAAATTTTCATTTATTTCATATATGATATAAGTATCAACACTGTTTCAGAATTGTCTCCTGATCGAGTGTATGATGCCATGTTTATTTTTAAATAGTGTTTTTATTTATTTATTTATTTATTTTTTTATCCAGTGAGAGGAGGGGAGGCAGAGACAGACTCCCGCATGTACCCAACAGGGATCACCCGGCACGCCCACTAGGGGACGATGATCTGTCCATCTAGGGCGTTGCTCTGTTGCTCAGTAAGGAGGCTCTTCTAACACCTGAAGTGGAGGCCTTAGAGCCATCCTCAGGGCCCAGGGCCAACTCGCTCCAATAGAGCCTTGTCTGCAGGAGGGGAAGAAAGAGAGAAGTGAGAGAGGGAGGGAGTGGAGAAGCAGATGGGCTCTTCTCCTGTGTGCCCTGGCTGGGAATCAGACCTGAGAAATCCACATGCGGGGCTGATGCTTTACCGCTGAACCAAATGGCCAGGGCCACATACTTCTTTAGAGTCAGAAATTGGCTCTCCTCCTTTTGGGCCTCTCCTGGAGTCCCTCCTAGCCTTGGCTTCTTCATGGTCACCGTGATAAATGAGAAGGTGTTGTCTAGAGAGTTAGTAATCAAATCCTCACCACGTGATTGCTCTGAAAGATGTAAACAACATACTGTGAAATGAGTTTGACTCAGGGATTTGCTTTGTGGTAGGACATAAAGCCTACAAATGCATTGGTAGTTATTTTTACAGTTTTATCAAAAGATTTGTAATTTCTACATTAGAATCTAATTACATCGTTGCCAATTCATATTATATTTGACTCTTTGTTGATGCATTGGTCTCAGCTAGGACTCGTGTGGCAGCAGTTTGGGCATTTGGGAGTGTAGTGGGTTCTTTTCCGTGTTGGCAGGAGCCAGGGAGAGCTGCTGACATCCGCTGTGAAGGCTTCAGACGCGCAGAGTTCTGAGTGCCCATGACGGCCCTGCACTGTATCCGTTTCCCGTCGCTGCTGTGACAAAGAGCTGCATATGGGGTGGTTTAAACAACCCGTGTGTGTTGGTTTACATCTGGTAGAGTCAAAATGTGGTCTCTCTCACCTAAAATCAGTGTTGGAAGGGTTACATTCCTTTCTAGAGATTCCAGGGAAGAATCTTATTTCCCTACTCTCTTCCAGACTCCAGATTCTGGAATCTCTTCCAGATTCCATTTTCATAGCCTGTCAGAGTGTGTCTCTCAGATCCCTTTTCTGCCCTCATCTCTCCCTCTGATAACCCCTGGGTAAGACCCTTTGCTTTTAAGGACCCCTGGGATTAGAATCCACCCACCTGCATAATCTAGGTTCATTCCCCTATCTCAAGGTTCTTGACATAAACACACTTGTAATCCCTTTTTTGCCAAGTGAGCTAACATACACATTCCAAGAATTAGGGAATTTTGGGGTAAGGGGTAGGGTTGTGGGGGGCTTGGATCATCCTGCCTGTTACAGGAACCATGAAGAATTTTCTCAATCCATGACTTGCATGGAAGGGCAGTACGTGGAGCCCCCAAAATGTTTTGTTGTTGTTATTCACATTTCCTACTGCTTAAATAACCCCCACTACTTTCATATATTTGTTTCTTGGGTACTTGATGAATCAGGATGACATCAAGGGGAGCTCTGAGGTGTGGTGCCTAGATAGGGATCTAGCTTGCCCTATTTAAAGATTTCTTCGCTCTTAAATCCCTAAAGAGATCCACTGTTGCTTTAGTCTATCTTCCACAGGTGCCCTCAGCAAGCCCATGGTGTATGGATCCTTGCTACCTGCTGCCTTTTAAATGTACGTCAGGAGACAGAGTAGGAGAAAGAATGGAAAAGGGAGGGGGCAAAGATACGAAACTGCTCTCCTTCAGAACTTAGTTCCTCCGTGCGGAATTCAAATGCAATCTGTCATAGAATTATTTTTGAAAGAATCACCTACATTTCAGGTTCAGGTCTTCATGATTATCTTATGATTTTTGAACATTTCTTTTTAAATGGAAATATTTATACAACAAAATAGATTATGGTTTTTACCCACTTTAGAATTTTAAAAGACTTGGGGTTTCACATAATACTCCTTCAGTTTTCTCTGAATTTGCAAAAGAAAAAAAACAAAAAACAAAACAAAACATAACTATTGAAAATGGCCATTACTATTTTACTAGCTAGATTATTTATTTTGGAGTAAGTAATACAATTATGTTATTTATATTTCCTATGTATATAATCATAATAAAATTTGACAGTTCACTGTATTTAAAGGTACTTTAAGTGAATTATCTACCGCACGACTTAAAACCATAATACAACTATGAATTTTTCTGCTTTACGGGTAAGGAAACGGAAGTTTGCGCGGTAGCCTTGTTCAATAGTAATGTGCTTAGCTAGTGATGACGGTAGCCTTGTTCAATAGTAACGTGCTTAGCTAGTGATGACGGTAGCCTTGTTCAATAGTAACGTGCTTAGCTAGTGATGACGTGTAGTTTGGGACTCTGTGCTCCATGCTTTGTCAGCCTTGCTGTAATGGAGCAGCAGTAGCACTTTATATTTGCAAGTATTGATTACTAATAACCTGGTATTAGTGGCCTTTTTTAGTAATGATCTGAAAACATTTCTCAGGTACTAGTTTGAATAATTGTTTATAATGGTGTGTTTGCTCTTTAAATATATCCTGAGTCAATCAGTGATTTTATTTAGTAAGTGATAGAGTGGGCTAAATCTTTAGGTGCAACATTTTTTTACATATGGAAGTACAGTGAGCTGTGTGAAGCTGGGTCCTGGGTGTGCAGCTGGGACAGCCAGAGTCCCTCAATGCTTGTTGCTGGGACTGCAGCGCTTTGACCAGCTCCTAGCTGGTGACCATTGGGGGTGGGGGGAGAGGAGATCCTTCTAGAGAATTCCTTCATCTCTCTATTCTCCCCCATATTTGGATTTTTAAACTAAAATTCATTTTCTGTCTCACTCACCTTATGAATTGTTTTCATAAGCATTTTCATAGTAATTGCATGTACATAAATTGGCAGTAACAACTTTGAATTTTGCTAATGCGGTAATTGATTATTCAGTATAATTAAAGTATTGTTATAAATGAAGATTTGAAACAATTTTCAAATACAAATGGTAGAAAATTATTTCTCTTATAGCAGATTCAGTAACCATTAATTTTTCTGTCCGTAGTAATGTTTCTCAACTTGTCAGTATTGGTTGAAAAAATGTTCACTCAGAAAAATTAGTCCAATGAAATCAAATGACAGAAAAACAATTGAGTATAAAGTTGCCTGTTTTTCATCTTTCTGTTTTTACTTTTTTACTTCTTACTCTGGTATTCTTTGGCCCATCAACTTTTCCTTGTAGAAAATGTTAACATAAAACCACTGGAAAAATTATAAGTACATAATTGCTTCTTAATATTCATCTATAAAAGAGAATAAAACAATTCTTTCATCTATGCATCATGTTAATATATACATATAACTATAATCTGATATTTTTAATTTTGCTTTGTTTTAAATGTTTATATGTATATTTTTACTTGCTTTTAACATACCTGATAGTACTTCATTATATATTTCTCACTAATTGGTACAAACATATGTTATGCATGTTTTCAAAGGATCAGTAACATATTATTTGTTTTATTGAATTTTATTGGCTAACCCTTCAAAAACATACATATTTTTCTTAATTATACTAATACCAAAGACTGTTACAGGATGTATTTTAATTTATTTAATATAGACAATTAAATTTAGAGAGATAATATTGATAGTAATGAAGTCATTAAATACAAGAATAATTGATCAAAGATAATGAAAGGCTTCAGTTCACACAGTGTCTCTTAAGGTCATCCTCAGTTGATGGTCCATTTCAAAATAGAGTTATTTTATAGTCTTCCTTTGATATAATTAACATATTAATATTGTCTAGTCACCGTTTCCCAAAATGGTGGTGAGTAGGTCTCTGTGTCGGGAAAACTTGTTAATCTGTGTGACATAGCACTGACCAAGTAAAGGAGGAAAATACACTTCAAATTAGTATCATTTATCTTATTAATCAAACGCTAATCATTAGCAAACCAAACGCTTCTATGTTTGGCTGTTCAGGAAAAAAAAATTGTATTTCATTCCATTTCTTACAATGTAAGACCATCACAGTAAATATGCAACATTCTTTATGTGCATTTTCCTAATTGATAATGCTAGAAAGCCCAGTGGAGTTATCGTTTCTATAGCCAGTTTATGAATGTAAGTGGTAACTTGAAGATGACATTTGGGAGACAGACTGCTCTCCCAGCCCCATGAGGCTCACTGAGCATGAAACGACCGCGGGCACCAGGCGGCCTCCTATTATCCGGTGACTGGAGGGAGGCTGCTACCCCCGCAGTGCTGGAGTCGGGTTCTGCCTCATGAAGCAGACCTTATCAGTCTCTGCTATGTTCTGGTTCAGGAAAACTACCATATGTAGAGAACTGTGTACATAAATCTTGGAATACAATTTCTCGTAGCTTTTGGATAACTCTTTCATGAAACCCAGATGGCAGAAATGAAGGCGGTGTTCTTAGTATTTACAACAGAATTATTTTCATTGTATTTTGCAGTATACAATCATTTTTAAGTTCAAGTGTTTATAAACGTCATTTCAACCTGCCAGTCTCTTGTGTCAAAATTACATGCTATAAACCAAGATTATCACTTGTGTATAGCACCTAAAGATTGCTTTAAGACTACCTTAAATATGCAATACTACAATACATTTTTTTTTATTGTAATGGAGATAGACAGATACGGACAGACAGACTGGAAGGGAGAGAGATGAGACACATCAGTTCTTCATTGCGACACCTTAGTTGTTCACTGACTGCTTTTTCATATGTGCCTTGACTGGGGGGCTACAGCAGAGTGAGTGACACCTTGCTCAAGACACCAACCTTGGGCTCAAGCCAACGATCTTGGGCTTCAAGCCCTTTGAGCTCAATCCCACAACCATGGGGTCATGTTTATGATCCCACACTCAAGCCAGCGACCTCGTGCTCAAGTTGGTGAGTCCACATTAAAACTGGGTGAGCCTGCGCTCAAGCCAGTGACCTCGGGATTTTGAACCAGGGTTCTCTGCGTCCCAGTCCAATGTTCTATCCACTGTGCCACCGCCTGGTCAGACTACTACAATACATTTTAATTTTGGTGACCACTTAAGTAAATAGAATGCCTTATTTTCTTCCCTGATATTATTCATTTAGTCATCCAAAAACTACTTACTGAAAGCCAAACATGGAAATGGAACCATACTATTATTTTTTAATTCAACTTCCAGGTGCATGAGCAGGTAAAGTACATTGTGATACTTACACACTTAAAGGTTTACATCAGTAATAGTCACCCTGGTCCCTACCACCCATTAGTGGGCGATCCAGCTTTCATGGTGGGCGGTAGTGGAGCAACCAAAGTATAAGTAAAAAGATAGATTTAACTATAGTAAGTTGTTTTATAGAGATTTATTCTGCCAAACATAGTGAAAGTCCAACATAAAGTACTTGATAAGTAATTATTATTATATGCTTTAACTTACTGTAACTCTGCTTTATAAATTTTATAAAGTAAAGTTACTTCCCTACTTTATAAATCACCATTACTGTTGAACCGGTGGGCAGTTAGAAAATTTTACTACTATCAAAGATACAAAAGTGGGTGGTAGGTATAAAAAGGTTGACTACCCTTGGTTTACATCTTCTGCAAGAGCTTTCTTTTAGGCACAATAGAAGAGGAGGGACTTCTGAGACGAATCAAAAGGAACGCATACTTCTGTTTCTCATCCAAAATGTCATCCCCTGAGGACCTTTCTTACGTGGGACAAAGTTGCAGGAAACCATGGAAAATCTCTAGTCTCAACTCAGGACTCCACTTCCCACCAACTTTCACTTTGCTCCTCTGTAGGTTAAACCTAAGTGGCTCAGTGAGCGATGGGCAGGGGGTGCTTTCTGATCACAGGAGAGGTGGTTTTGTACCCTTCGCAGCCTCTGTGAGCATCCCACCCTTCCTTTTGTGTCTTTCTGGGAATCAGGCACTGAGTTAGAGGGGCACTAGTCCTCAGGAAGTCTCTGAGTAGCTGTGAGTTGTCACACTCAACGTCTTTGGGGAATCTTGTCCTTTGAACACCAGTAGGTACTATTGGTTTTAGAAAGTGAAGTGAAAAAATAAAATTGTCCTTAATGATGTTTAATGATACTTTGAAAGTGAATTTTCTAAACCTCTGAAATGCCATATAATTTTTATCACACTGACACTTATTGAAAAAGTAGATCTGATTGAGAAACTCGGTGTAAAATATGAAAATGGATTTTATTTTTTCTACTTCTATGAAGGACTGAGAACAGTTTATCAAAAGGTTTTTTAAGCCCAACTGGTGGTGGTGCAGTGGATAGAATGTCTAGCTGGGATGCTGAGGTCCCAAGGTCGCTGGTTTGAGCGCATGCTTGCCAGCTTGAGTGCAGGGTCACTGGCTTGAGTGCAGAATCATTAACATGATCCCAAGGTTGCTGGCTTGAACAAGGGGTCACTGGCATGTCTAGAGCCCCTGGTCCAGGCACATATGAGGGGCAGTTATGAACAACTAAAATGATGCAACTATATGACTTGATGCTTCTTTTCATCTCTCTGCATTCCTCTATCTGTCTCTCTCTCTCCAAAAAGAAAAAAAAAAGATTGTTTGATTGATACAACACTATGTGCTTCCTTTCAATGAAATAATTTATTTTAACGTTTGAGCTTGAAAACTTTAATATTATCTCACTTTATTTTTTATTTTATTTTATTTTTTTACAGGGACAGAGAGAGAGTCAGAGAGAGGGATAGACAGGGACAGACAGACAGGAATGGAGAGAGATGAGAAGCATCAATCATTAGTTTTTCGTTGCAACACCTTAGTTGTTCATTGATTGCTTTCTTATATGTGCCTTGACCGCGGCCCTTCAGCAGACCTAGCAACCCCTTGCTGGAGCCAGCGACCTTATGTACCCAGCTGGTGAGCTTTTTGCTCAAGCCAGATGAGCTTGCGCTCAAGCTGGCGACCTCGGAGTCTTGAACCTGGGTCCTCTGCATCCCAGTTCAACACTCTATCCACTGCGCCACTGCCTGGTCAGGCTCACTTTATTAATTATTATTTGGAACACCTGGATGGTACGTAGTTGTAATAATTTTATTCCATTCATGGATTAGTTAAGTAACTTATACAATGGTAGAAGGGTATTAAATTTCTTTTAAATGTTTTTTGAAAATAATTATTATAGTTTTCTTTATTTACTAAATATTTAACACATAGTCCTTTGCTGAAAATGTTTACATACATACTGTATTGTTGTTCTCAATGCTGAGTTATTTTGACTTTTCTGTGTAGCTATTTTCACAATTTTGTGGAGGAATTTCCTGAAAGTTTGTATACATTTTTTTCTGAGTATAGATGTAATAGATTTCTATGGAAAATTCAGAAAAATTACAAATAAAAGGAAAGAATCCCCAAGTATAATTCAATCACGGAGATGCAATATTTTTTGTTATCAAGGCATAATTTTTGCTCATTTACTATTTAGCATAAATGTATAACCCAGAAGGATTTTACATTTTATAAAGTGTGATGCTCATTTTAATAAGTATATTCAGTAAAGATTTCATTCACTTCAGTAAGTAGTTATTAAATATCTATTATGTACTTTGCGCAGTGTTATGTCCTCTAAAAAAACAAAACAAAACAAGGTGTCAGATTGGACAAGGACTTCACATTCACACACTGTATCATTTAGTTAAGAGATAAGAAAAAAGATATATGACAATGGAATGTATAAACATCAGTATAATTAATCATATAAATGAAGTTCAAATTCATATTGATAACTTTTATTTAAATTTATGTAATTTAAGAATATTCTAATGAGCTTATCAGAACTGCGGTTTAATTATGGTCGCATTTAAGATCCATGCTCTGCAGATAGTCTCTGCAGGGTTGGCTTCAATTTCTTGTCACCAAAAGCATAGCTGTTGTTGGTGAACTGAAGGGGATATGTTTGGAGGCTTACGGGGAAGAAAGAGAAAATGTCTCCTTTAATTTCCTGTCGCCCATTTAATTATCATAATTACAATAGTTACAGGATTACAGAGTTAAAGGGACTGTTCATAATTACTCCTAATCCTCTACTTTAGAAATGAGCCCGTGGATGCCTGGAACTATTATTGCCTTGTCTCCTTATCCTTTCAGAAAGATGCTTCCATAATATAGCTTTGATTTGGAGACGGCACTCTCCCCGAGGACCGGGGCACTTTGGGTTTATTCAGCATGTACTATTGACCACCATAGCACCTGGGATGTGCTTCAGGAAGCTAATTAATATAAATATAATCACATCTCTGCGGTATCATCCTCCCTGGTTTAATTTTATAATATTTTTTCACATACTTGTCATGCATTACCTTATTTGGCATATGCTTTTAGAAGGTCTTCTCAGTATGAAATACCCAGTTGCTGCTGGAATGTCTAGACAACAAGTAGACATTCTTTGCTTTTTGTTCAACCCAGAGCCTAAGCTAGGTATCTGAGTCACAAAGAGATTTTTGGTACAAAGGAGTTTGCAAATTTCCTGCCTGCAAGGAAGGTCTAATATTCTTATTAACCTGGCTCTTTGGGAGAATCTATTGCCATGAACCTCGTGTTATTCTTTCTCCATTAAGATGTATTTTAGAACTATCTTGTTAGCATGCTGTCATTGGTATGTCAACTGGAGAGCCTTCCCCGGGGTAGCCTTTGCCATGAAGGATGAGGAAGAGGAAGAGGCAGATTCTCTCTTTTCAGCCTTCCTGCATTTCCCAGGATACTTCAACATGCGGGGGGGGGGGGGTAATATTGTCTACCGAGCTCCCAAGATAACTCAGCAAACCATGAATTATCCCAATACACTTGGCAGTCTTCATCCGGCAGTGTAGAGATTGTTCTTCCCTCTGAACCTTCAGTTTTCTCCCCTTACTCGCTCTCGCATTCTCAACATATTGTTTCTGAGTTTATTTTTCACCAGGAAGTGTCGCTTTTCAAATATACACTGCGGTACCTCCCCAATTCTAATGATGCGATTTCTGTTGTTGACTACTGATTTATAGATACTGAACTAATTTTATTTCGTATGATCCAAATGCTATTATATGTACTTTATATAGCTCTATATATCTGTATCTGTATCTATATCTATGTTGGGAAAATTATATTCTAGTATTAAAAAATAAGATGCACACCAAATGTCCACGGTGAACTATGTATTGAATTTCTACATAATCTCGTTTGCAAAATAGTTTCTGAGGGATTCGTATATGAAGACTCTGAGGGGAACGTCCCCTTGGACCTCATGGCCTGGTTTGCGTTGAACCGTCGAGTGAAAACCATCTTGGTCTGTGGTCCTGGAGGGGAGCTGCTTCTTGGTCGCCACTTGGCCAGTGGAGAGGCCGGTACCTGCCTTAGGAGGTGGGCCACGGTCTCCTCCTACATGGCCGCGGCCCCTGCTGGCTCACAAAGCTCTCCTCTCCAGTGCATAAAGGAAGCAGCAGGATTACCCAACTATTTTTACTGCCTAATATCCTCTCTCCCCTCAGAGCCGTTACACCCTCCAAGAGTTTGCACAACCCTGGGAGAATAGAATATGAGGTCTCCAAAAACAAGCTTGGGGGGAAACTAATGCTCACGAGCTGAGTTGTGTACTACAGTTATCAGAATGCACAAAGTCTGCGCCTCGTCCAAGGGGAGCACGTCCCCGTCTTACTCCTTTTCCCTCTCTTTTTTCTCTTCCTCGAAGGACCAGTCTCTGACAGCTGCCGGGCTGGAACACATAATCAGAGGAAAGCCCACATGGAGATATGGATGTCTGGTCATGGGTGCTTCTATTAGTATTTTCGCTGAGTTGAAGTATAGGGACAGAGCAGTGATGTACTTCTATGCACTGAACACTCATTACGGTTGATTTGGCGGGCAGAGCTACCTCCCCAGTTCATCCACCACCTGTGGAATTCATGGAGTCAATAGAAGCCCTTCTCTTGTGTCTTCAGTTAAGGTTACTTTTGCATAAATATGTAAAAAAAAGCATTTTTATCAAAATACTTTATTTTTCATTCCCCTCACATTATAAATAGCGTATCTATTCCTTTCCTAAGCTCTTTCGATCAACTTTATCAGAGGCAATGGGACAGATGATCAGGTTTGAATTGACCAAATGATGCAAGTCCAATTCCCCTAGAAGTATTCTGTTTCCACGTATGGTAAACTGAGGTACCTGTTGGCTCATTTTGGCTAGAGCCACACATTCACTGACACTTCATTCTTCTGTTAGCTGGCATTGATCAGTTATTCCAGAAAATATCGTAAAAGGTTATGTTAATTGGCTTTTGCAGAAATTATATGTCTGTGCAACATTATATATTATATATTTCTTAATCCACTTCAGAACTCAGCGTATTAACAAAAGTATTGACCAAGGATCACAGAGTGTCATTTTATATGACATATGCTCAGACTGGAGCACAGCCGTGGTCAAGGCTTCTGTGTTCTTTTTCTTCCCTCCGTCTTCCTCTTTATTTATAGGGACTAAAAAGTGCAAGTGTCTGGTGTCCTGGGTCCTATTGATTATGCAGATTGCATCGATTGGCCTTTTAATCATCTCTACTTTTTAACTGCCTCAGCATCCAGCATAAGTACCAGCTGCAGGCGTTAGTAGTTTTTTATACCAGTTACAAGAGGAATTTAGTAGAAAGTATTTGACTACCTGTTTGTGATAGAATTGAATAAAGGTAATTCATTTTTCTAATGTCTCTAGGTGCCAACATCTGCCCAGAAAAAAAAAAAAAAGAGTAATTCTCCCTAATGTGTGCATTATTTCTCAAAAAAAATGCTGTCTGTATTATTTTTAATTCTGTATAGCTTTATCCGTAAAAACCATGCAGGCCCTGGTCGGTTGGCTCATTGGCAGAGTGTTCACTGGCATGTGGATGTCCTGGGTTCAATTCCTAGTCAGGGCAACAGAAGAGGCAACCATCTGCTTTTCCACCTCACCCCCTCTCCTTTCTCTCTCTCTCTCTCTTCCCCTCCCGCAGCCATGGCTCAATTACTTCGAACACATACTCTGAAGATGGCTCTATGGAGCCTCTGCCTAGGGTGCTAAAATTGGGTCAGTTTCAAGCATGGCCCAGATAGGTAGAGCATCGGCCCCAGATGGGGGTTGCCAGGTGGATCCTGGTAGGGTCGCATGCAGGAGTCTGTCCATCTCCCCCTTCTCACCTGGAAGAAAAAAAAACAATAAATAAAATAAAAACCATGCCATTTTATGCATATAACATCTAAGTACACACAGATGTGTGTTATATGATAAAATATTAATAGGACCATCATATATGAGTACCTAGAATCTTGCTAAACAACTGAAGCCTACAAAAATAAGCATTGGAATGACTACCTGTCAATATCATTTGGTTGTTTCAGGAAGCAAACTGAAAGGTGGTGTGAAATTTCTATGCATAAGCATGTAGAAAGAAACCTGTCCTTGAAATTCAGTGGGTGGCCTGACCAGGTGGTGGCACAGTGGATAAAGCATCGGACTGGGATTCAGAGGACCCAGGTTCAAAACCCTGAGGTCGCCAACTTGAACACAGGATCATCTGCTTTGAGCAAGGCTCACCAGCTTGGACCCAAGGTCTCTGGCTTGAGGCCAAGATCTCTGGCTTGAGCAAGGAATCACTCGATCACTCAATGGGCTGTAGCCCCCAGGTCAAGGCACATATGAGAAAGCAATCAATAAACAACTAAGGAGCTTCAACGAAGAATTGTTGCTTCCCATCTCTCTCCCTTCCTGCCTGTCTGTCCCTATCTCTCTCTCTGACTCTCTTTCTCTCTCTCTCTTACACACACACACACACACACACACGAAATTTAGTGGGTGTACGAAAGATCTGCGATCCCTTCATATAATATGAGTCTCTGTGATGTCTCCACCAGAGTCTCACTCAGGAGTATAGAAAGGGTCCAACAATCTACTTTTGAAATAAACCATAAAATACAAAAAAACACTTTGAGACACACTAACATGTAAATATTTTATCTGATACATGCTAGCTTTTAAAAAAAATTTTTTTTGATTAAGCGTGTGTCTAAGTATCGCGATGATGCTCACGTTAGAACCTGGCCTCTCAGTAATACTGAACGAGGTTTTGTGGCTCTTCTTTTGCTTTAAGATGAGCTATCCTCAGTATTTGGAAATGGCCGACATTTTCGAGGACAACACTTCTTTCCCAAGTGACTGCTCTGTGTTTGGTACTTTGCTAACTTGTGGAAACCAGAAGCTTCAAATAAAACCTCTGATGTCTGGAGGTGCTTCATCTGGTTAGTAAGTTGAAGCTCCGACATGGAAATGTTGAGACTATAAAATAATAAAAGGATACAGTCTGTGACTCTCAGACTTTATTGATAAATGCCAAGGACATTAAACTAGAAACTGGAGAACATGAATTTGGTACTTACTCTACCTCTTAGCGATTCTTTAATGTTCATCCTAACATTTGCATTTAGTCTGCATTGTCCTCATTAAAATTAGTATAAAAATGTTTTCCTTTTGCAGGTCACTAACTTTAAATAAGATATGTTATGTTTTTATTATTTTATATTAAAATATAATGTTATGGCCTGACCTGTGGTAGTGCAGTGGATAAAGTGTTGACCTGGAACACTGAGGTCATTGGTTCGAAACTCATGACTTGCCTGGTCAAGGCACATATGAGAGTTGATCCTTTCTGCTTCTCTCTCTTTCTCTCTCTCTCTCTCCTTCTCTTTCTCCCCTCTCTAAAATAAATAAATACCCTGTTGCATATAATTAAAAAATTAAATATATGATAATATACTTACTAAGAGTTTTAAGAGGTTAAAGCTGAAATATATTTAAAGGCTAAAGTAATCATAATCATAGCAGAATATGTGGAAATATTATTGCAAGGGAAAGACTTCAACAAGTACAAATAGTGAACACAGCTGGTCATATACACACGAGAAGGTATATAAACCTAGAGAGCCACTTTGGGGGAAATACTAAAAAAAATTCTTAATTTTCAAGTAGAAGTAGAAAGCTTTCCCATATAATATATATATATTTAATATGTAATATTATATATATTTAATATTAATATATACTATTTATTTTAACAAGAGAGTAACAAAGAGAAATGAGAAGTGTCAACTCATAGTCGTGTCACTTTAGTTGACATTGATTGCTTCTTTTATGTGCCTTGACCATGGGGAGCAGTCCAGCTAAGCCAGTGACCTCTTGCTCAAGCCAGTGAACTTGGGCTTAAAGCGAGTGGCCTTGGGCTTCAAGGCAGTGACCTTTGAGCTGAGGCCAGTCACCATGGGATCATGTCTGTGATCCCACGCTCACCTGTGCTCAAGCTGATGACCTTGGGTTTGAACCTAGGACCTCAGCATCCCAGATTGATGGTCTATCTACTGCACTGCCACTGGTCAGGTCCACATACTATAAGCATTGTTGTAATAAGCTATATGTTCTTTCATTGTCAAGATTATTTTATATATATTTACATATAAAACAACTATAAAATAATAGCAGTGAGTATTATATGTGCCTAAGTGGATGAATTATGGTTACTAAAGGAAAATTAGTTTAAGTTTCCTTGATTCATTATATGGAAATCTCAAATCTAACATTTTCTTAATGTAAAATTTTATTTTAAATTTATGTACATTAATTACATTGAGATAATTCACAGACTACAATCTAGTCCTTATTTCTGCTAATATTTTTACTTGTGAAGAATTCTTGTGCACTTGAAATTGGTATATTCATTAGCAAGTATCTTTCTGAATGCATCTCAGCATAAGATGCCGGACAGAGAGCTTTATGCAGTAACAAAGCATAAGGTAAAGTGCTGACGTCTCAGAAACGCACCATCTAGTTGCAGGGGTAAGATACACACAGCAGTATCCACACATCAGTAGAATCATGTAATCAACATCAACAAAGTTGCCCAGATACCAGTTACAACCCCTCAGAAGTGAAAACCTTCCTTTGCTGGACCCACTAGAAAAAGTGGGGAGCCTAAGTCCCCCTATTCAAGGGGGGGCTTTGCCCCGGTGGGGAGGGCCTTCCCATGTGGGCAGTTGGTTATGGGCATAATATGGTAGCGATAGTTGAGTGAGTAATCTGAAGAATAGTCCCTTAGTTAGGCGTTAGTCTACGACTTGCTGTGATGAGATGGCTTATTTTCCGTGTTCATCATTCTTCAGGATCTAGCATCTCGGTCTTCCCACTCCCGTGTCCTCGGAGCCCGGTGCTGGTTCTCTGGGTCCCTCCTGGGTTCCTGTCATCGGCTGCGGACTCAGCCGGCTTTAACCACCCACCTTCCTTCATAGCCCTCGTTACCTTCCACGCGGTCCCCTTAGCCACTTCCCAGTCTGCCTTCGCTTGTTCTCCTTAGATGGGGTATGACAGGCATCGGTGCCCAAAATAACATGGCAAAAAACTTCCTCCCTACTGGATAATAGCTCTGTTGCAGTTGGATGTAGTGTCTTCCAGTTTTTCAGATACATATAAATATCTCATTCTTGCAAATTACAAAATTGGGTTCTTAGTCTTCACAAGTTTGGGGAACTTGGCCCACATAATTAGCGTTCCCATGCTGTTTTAGTTAATGGCCGTGTCGTGTTCTGTGCTATGGATGAGGCATCATGAATTTCACTTTTCTTACGTGCAAAATGAGTCTAATAATAACTCACAAGGTTGTTTTAAGAATCAAGTGAAGGGGCTTATGGGAAAAGATTCTAGCAGTTTCTGGAATTAAGTAGGTCATACCTACATACCTACGAGTTTTTATTGTCTGCCTAAATTCCAGCTGTTAAGCTTCGGTATACACGGACATAGGCCAGACCTTCCTCTTAGACTCTTCTTGAAGGAGGTTTGCCCGAGGCATGAGTTCAAGTGGCCAAACCCATTAGTTCACTAATTGATGCACTCATCATATAAGGGCAAACTAGCATTTTCAGATCAGACATCTCTCCTTTTGCATAAAATCCTCCACTTTCTCAAGGTGCACCTTGAAGGGAGTAGAAAGTTGACTTTGTCATTTAAAACTCCGAGATGGGTCAGTGATGACTCAGATGAAATAAAAAGAAAAAAAAAAAAAAAGACCTTACCATTAGGATTCCTCCGTTGGGAAGTAGGAAGTGTGTGGATAGTGAGGCTGAGAGGTTGGTCGGAGAACTGGCTGGAATATTTGACTTGATCTTCTAGCAGGGCCTCAAAGTGGAAACACTCAGAAGATATTTGGAAGTGACCTCGAGCTCAAAGAGGACCGGGTGGGGCCCGTCTGTGATTTAGGTGTTGCCTACACATGTGCCGGACCACATGTGTATGACATCTCAAAACCCATTATGGAAAACGTGGCGTATCCTTGAGTATTTTCAGAGGCAGTTATAAATGGTCTTGGATGTGAACCCCAGTGTTTACATTTGCTGTCTAATTTGGATATAGTCTTCGGTCTCCCCATTTAGGGCTGAGACAACCCCAGGGCTGTTCTCGTATCCCAGTGTGACATCCTCTAGAAAGGGTCTGTCCCAGGATCTGCCGCACAGGTCACGTGCAGTCTCCTCTCCAGCACAAACGATTGTGATTCAGTGAGAACTCACTACGCACCACACACGCCCCCATTTCTCTACGTGAAGGTACCCATTTCACCGTCACACAAGCTCCGTGAGACCTGTGCCG
This sequence comes from Saccopteryx bilineata, assembly GCF_036850765.1. NCBI lineage: Eukaryota > Metazoa > Chordata > Mammalia > Chiroptera > Emballonuridae > Saccopteryx > Saccopteryx bilineata. The sequence continues at coordinate 9,341,345 of NC_089495.1, forward strand.
TCATCGGCTTCGTGTGACAGAAGTGCTCACAGAGGCCGCGGGAGGTGCATACACGTGACGAGAACCACCCCCCCCCCGCCCTGACGCTGGCATGAGACCCCTGTCAGCCCGACTTGGAGCTGAGTTCCGAACCATTACCGATGCCGAGGTGATAAAAAGTGTATGCAGAATGTTTAGGCTGGGAGCATGGAAAAGGAAACCGACAATTAAAGAGAAATTGGTGTCCTGGGCAGTAGGTTTCCTTGGAAGAATAAATGAACCGTCCTAATGATACGTTCCTGAGGGGAGTGAGTCTAACTCCCACAGAGAACACTGGGGGAAAGAGAAAAATGACCAGAACTTTAAGAGCAGTTTGAAACCTGGATATAAATGACACTGGCTAAGGAAAGACGATTTGTTTTTCGCAGAGTACTTACTGCAGTTCCATCTGCATGCTTATCCTTGGAGTCAAATGAAATAATTGGCCACAGAGTTAAAATATAATATCAATAGGTTTTATAATATCAGTAGCAAAGTGAATAACATTTCAAATAATAAATAGCTTAACTTAGTTGATTACACTTACTATATTTTTTCTCAACTCTGCATTACACTGTAAGGGTAGCAAATGTGTCTTAGAATTTCTTTCATTTTTGTGTCAGACAACTTCATGATGCCATAGCAGGTGCTAATTAAACACGTATTGTTTTAATATTTATGTACCATGGTCTGTTTTTCTTGTACTGTTCTCCAAGAGTTTATGAATGGACTATCACTTTCTTTTGCTTATTTACAAAAATCTTACATCATTACAGTTATTGTTCATGTAAAGATAAAAGCCTTTATATGATGCAGTCACTCACATTTCTGTTCGTTTCACAAGGACTACTTGCATCCAATGCCACCTTCTGTTACATACTCAAGGCTATCAATAAGCAATTCTCTGCTCTGTCCGCCTCATTATCAACTTACCTGTTCTAGCATTCCTGCCAGCTTCCCTTCCTTCCGTTTAAAACAAACATTTGATTCTATAACCCTTCCTCCACCAGCCGCCGCTCCCATTTCTTTGTTCCTCTCTGTAGCAAAACCCTCGAGTGGGTTTTCTCTTGAGATCTGCCCGTCAATTACTCTGGGCTCATTTTCTATTTTTCCCACGTCAATCAGATGTGGCCACATCCCTCCGCTCAGGGTACCGTCAGCCGCTGCCCCCACGTTGCCCGGTCTAGGTGTCATTTCCCGGTTCTCATCCTAATTGGCCCATCTGCGGCACTTGACCCAGTTGTTCTCTCCTGTCTCACTGGTCACTCCAGGGTTTCCGTATTTGATCTTTCCCTTCTCCTGACATCCGACTGTCGGAGCACCCTGGGGCTCAGTCCTCGGGCTGTTTTCTCTGCCTTACCTAATCTCATGAAAGAAATATCTGAGCAATTCAAGAGAAATGATGGGCCTGCGTCCAGCGAAGACCGAAAGCAACTCTCACGTCCGAACAAAGGCTGGATGGATCCCAAAGGAAGGAGTCGAGCGCCCAGAGACTGTGCTGTACAGACCATTGTTCGGAAGTTGAGGAGCTTATCCAGAGAGGGAGCTGGTGAATCAGCTCATACAAGCCTGAGTTATTCAAAGAGGGTGAATGGAACTGGAAGGGAGAGCCTGCTCATTTACAGCTCCTCTTTTTCAGTTTTAATTTTTTTCCCAATAAATCTGAATCTGGTTTCTAGGCCCCTCCATTTGGCAGAGCCCAATTTCTATGTTTACGTTCGTGTGTGTGTGTGTGTGTGTGTGTGTCTGTGTGTGTACAGAGAATAAGGGCAAGAAAGATGGGATCTATTGCCGTGTCGAGGTAAACAGATTGACTAATGCTTAGTAAGCCGTCAATAAATATTTGAGTAGTTATTACAGGATGGATATTTGATGAAACGGCTTATTTGCTTTACAAATTATTAATTGCAATAATTCTTGTAAGTGCTAAAGTAGACTTTTATACAATTCTTTGTATATGACTAATCTAAAAAAAAGCATCTGTAACTTCTGCCACAGCCAAATGCAAGCATTCTCTTGTTATCCCTTTTAGCTACTCTAACTTTTAAGCTCTACTGAACACTAATTCATGGTTTAATTAGCCTAGATAGACAATCTTTAAAACTTGATCACTTTGAGCTTAATTTAATGTGACTTTATACAACTTGAAGATAATGTGAAAAATGCAATGAAACATTTAACGGGAAAAAATGTGCCTTATTGCTTTATTTTCATTTGGGAGCAAATATTTCTGCCTATTATTTGCTCCTTCAGGATGCTTGACCCAAGTACTAATTATATAGGGTAACTAGAGTTTCCTTTATTAAACTACAAATAAAGGCTTCGTTCTTTCGAAAGGTGTATGTGTATAAAAATTCACCTGTTCACAAGCCTGTGGGTGAGGACTCTTGAGTCACAGGACCTCTCTCCTGTGTGTGTGTGTGTGTGTGTGTGTGTGTGCGCGCGCGCGTTTCAGAGACTCGTAGGACGCCCTAGCAGCAACTACATCGACATTGCCGTCCCTCTCTCCTCTGTCCTCCTTCTCCTCTGTTTCCTCTCTCTCCTCTCTCAATTCCCTTACCCTCCCATTTTCTCCCTCTCACCCTCTGTGCTTCCTCCCTTCTCCTCCCTCTTTCATCTGCTTCTCTTATAAACAGTTCATTGCTTTCCTCATGGGCTGAGCTGACATTCTCAGAGCCTCTCTGAATGAAAATGGAGACGTCCTCCATGGCTTCACTTAGAACTGTCCCAGGCCGGACACTGATTGACTTGCTGATGGACAGCGGCCAGGTGCAGGTGTTACGGCTGACCCAGCCTGGGTGAGATGCCACCCCACTGGCCCCAGCCGTGCGAAGGTGTGCACACGGACCCTGCGCAGAGTCAGGGACCCAGGAGACTGAATGGTGAAAGAGTGTTTCTACTCATCTGCTTCAAATCCCCCAGTCCCGCGATCGTTTGACTCTCTTCTTTCTGTTCTGGAGGTCCCTTCGTAACTCTTGCTGACCTCCAAAGCCTGGTCCCCATGTTTGATAATTGAAATTCTGTCACCAACCCCACAGGCAGTGTCGTGCCTGTTCTGTGGAGAACAGTATCCCGCATCTCCATGTCCCAGAATGCGGCATTGATAACAGCGTTCACTTTTCATGGCCTTCCACCAGGACAAAAACCAATGTGGACAAAGACGCCGAGGTTTGCTTGGGGAACCCTCCAGCTCCATTGTCTGCAATTCACGTCTGATACTTGTCAGCGCGCCCCGAGCCGTTTCGTGCCCTTGGTCAGCTCACACCCTCCTGCCATCTCCAGTGATCTCCACCCTCCACCAGGCAGGCTTCTTAAAACTGGGTCTCCTGGGCCCTGGGCAAGTGACAGAGTTTCATAATTTGCTGAGAACATGTCAAGCATCTGATATGGTTCTTTTATTCTCCCTTCACCCCATTCCATCCCGATCATATTTACAGACCTGTTTCCTTGTCTGTCTCTCTGATCTACTTCCTCGTAGTTTCAGGAGACAAGGGGCTGCTTCAAAGCTGAATTGCGCACCCACGCTATTGGCGCACACCTCTCTGCCCCTCCGGCAGGCGCAGGGCGTCCCTTCTCTGTTCGCTGTCACCGATCTCTTTTTTCTAAGAACTGTCTCTCCTTGATGGGACTTCAGCTTTGCAGTGTATAATAACAGGCACAGCCAGCCTACTCTGGTGTGAATGCGTGTGTACACACGCAGCCCGCTCGCCTGCGACCACGCCCTTCCTTATCCACCACGCCTCTCCCGTCATTCGTTTTATGGAATTTCTTGAAAAAGCTATTTCTAGTTATTGCCTCTAACCTTTCAATTCAGATCCTGCTTACTCTGCTGCCCTCTGCCCTCACACCCTTAACCTGCACACTCTTTATTTTATTTTTATTTTTTATTTTAGTGAGAGCAGGGGAGGCAGTCAGACAGACTCACATGCACCCGACTGGGGTCTACCAGGCATGCCCACCAGGGGGCGATGCTCTGCTCATCTGGGGTGTTTCTCTGTACAACCAAAGTCATTTTTAACCACCTGAGCTGTAGGGCATGGAGCCATCCTCAGTGCCTGGTGCCAATTTGTTATAATTGAGCCATGGCTACAGGAAGGGAGGAAGAGAGAGAGAGCGAGAGAGAAAGAGAAAGACATATGCGAAAGGGGGAGGAGTGAAGAAGCACATGGGCGCTCCTCTGTGCCCTGGCCGGGAATCGAACCCAGGACTTCCACACATCAGGCCAATTCTCTACTGCTGAGCCAACTGACCAGGGCCCTTCACACTCATTTTAATAGGGCTTTTAACCTCCTCCCTTTTGCTAAATCCACCGAGCATGTTCAGTTATCTGACTAGGCTTTCTTTTGACCTTTCTCTCGCTGGGCACGGTCTTCCTCCACCTCCCGGTTCCCGGGGCTTCTGTGACACTCCCATCCCAGTCAGAGAGACGCCTCTCCCCTCCCTCTTGTCTCCCAGGGCTCACCAGTTCCCAGTGCTCCCGCATTGCATTGCCTCCCATTGCTGTTATCCTGCTGCATTCTCACTGACCTTCTGGGCCATCATGCTCTGCCTGAGGACGGGTTGGTGCTTTGACATCTCAGACATGTCCACGTGGATGTCTTCCTCCTTCATTATCTGGAATCTCCATACTTGAACCCAACATGTTTTTTCCTAACTTGATAGCATCTTGATGTTTCTTTTTTTAGTCAGTGGTAGCAACATCTCTATGCAATTCCTAACAGTATTAATTATAATACCTAGCTAACCGTTAGTGACTTCAGAGTATGTGCCTGGCACTGTGACAGGTACTTTTTATGAATGATCTCAACTAATATTACCAGTCCTGTAAAGACGATGGTTGGAAAGTAAACTTTAATGTATTGAGTAACTTGGCAAAGGTTACTGAGGAAGTGGCACTGGGGTGCTCACTGAGGACACACGTCACCATGAGGTCTCTCTGTTCTAAACAGCACTGTGTTTGGCACTGACATCCCCAATATGTCTTGGACTTATTGTCCTCACCAATATTCGCATCTCACCAAAATACTTATTGGTGTGCTCATTATTACACTGAAATAGCACATAAATATCCTTACTTTCCTCAGAATTGTGCTTTGCAAATACATTATTCCAGCAACCTCCAGATCTTAAAAAAACACATTAGGGAAAAGAAAAATACATCCACAAATCTGAGGGTGTTCTTTCCTGCTCAAAGCATTTTGATGGCTTCTGCTGCTGCTGAGATGAATTCCAAGCCCCAACATGTAATTTGCAAAGTTGCGTTGGTCAAGCGTCTGTGCATGCACACCTCCATTCCTGTCCTCTATTGCTTCTTTGTTCCTCTTTCCCCAGTTTTCTTTAGTAATGCAAGTCTCTTGTGGTTCCTGCAGCAGCCCAGGCTGATGCTCAGTTCTGTGCTCTGGCACTTGCTGTCATATTCTCTTGGGAGATCTATTCCCAGCCTCTTCCCCCTGAACTCTGCTCCCATTGTCCTGTGCCAGTCAATCCATTGTCCAACACCTGCTCTTTCTATAGGATACTTTTCTGCTTCTAGAAAGCCAGCCTTGACTTCTAGAGCAAAATAAGGAACCATTGTCTCTAATTCCCTGCTAACTTTTGTATATTTCTATTAAAGAACATTTAATTTTTTTTATAATTAGCTATTTCTATTTAGCCCAGGCTCCTTGAACTCAGGGTCTGCAATTGTTTTATATTCTATTGCTAACCCTACAATACATTGTTTTCTTAGTTGTTATCGGATTCCTCTGCAGGTATGAGTGCAACATCACAAAGGATGTGAACTTTGAGTTTGATCTTGAATGATCAGTTTAGAAATTGGGGAATAAATGAAATAAAGCGTATTAGAACATCTGCTTTACCATTGCTGAGATTAATTTGATTGTATCGAGCCTTTGTATTTATAATACTCTTGTGATTTTTACATTGTATATTCTATACTTTTCTTTTTCTTATCAAGTAAGAGACAGGGAAGCAGAGAGACAGACTCTCACATGCACCTTGACCATGATCTTCCCAGAACCTCCCCCCCCAATCTGGTGCTGATGTTCTGCCCATCTGGGGCTACTACTCTGTTGTTTGGCAACCAAGCTATTTTAGCACCTGAGGCAAGGCCATGGAGCCATCTTCAGTACCCAGGGACAACTTACTCATTTGAGCCATAGCTGTGGGAAGGAAAAAGAAGAAAGAGAGAGAGAGAGAGAAAGGGGAAAGGGAGAGGTAGAGAAGCAGATGGTCACTTCTCCTGTGTGCCCTTACTAGAAATCAAACACAGGACTTCTACACACTGGACTGTCACTCTGCCGCTGAGCCAACAGGCCAGGGCCTCTACGATTTTTTTTTTTTTAATAAACCATGCATATGTAGAAAGTGAAGTAATGGAGTGTGTATAAAAACAAAACTCTTTCTTAAAATTAGTTAATTTTATGATTAATTATAAAGTACTTTAAACCAGCACTGGATGAGATGGCATCTGTGGTCGGCAATAGACATGCTGTGGGCAATTTATTATTAAAGACCTTTAAAATTTTAAGAACCCAATTAACAAAAACCTTATAATTGAAGGGTAGGAAAAATGCTTCTTTGAAAAGTGGCAATAAGATTGGCAACATCGCATAACCTCCGGGCAAATGCTAATCTCTCCAATAATAATAAATTCCTCGTCTATTCTTTGTGAGAGTTAAGAATCATTGAAACAACTTCGCTAATAACACCTCAGGCCATCATCATATTAGATTGCTGTAGACAGTCAGGGAATGGGAGACTTGTGCAGGGCAAAACTGCACAGAGGAGAGAGAGAGAAAGGAAGCTTCATCTTTACAGGTTGCAGTCTTCTACTTAATTTATTTCCTCCTTGTTTGATATGAAACAATTACTCTGCCAATGGCACTACCACAAGAATGAGACTGTCTCCCAGTAGCGTCAGTCCTTGTTACTCACTGAGGACCACTTGTGACTCGTTGGTTAACCTGCCCGGTTGCGCACCTACATCGGATGCTTCGTGAGGGAGCTTGCATCTTAAGCAATGCATTTCATGAGATCGTCTGTCATCTGAGTTTTGCACATGGGTCCTTTGTTATGAATGCCTCAATTGAATAATGATAGACCCAAAACATCAACTTGTTCATATCACCTTTTAAGTATAACAATTAAGGATTACTCTTTCATGTTAAGCAAAACTGATGCTTAAACTTTTTTTGTGTGTGTGACAGTGACAAGGATATTGGGTCAGAAGTGGTATTAAGAGTGGAAAGCAGAAATTTGTGACGTTACTGAAAATCATCTCCCTTGAAAATGCTCATATGTGTTTTTATTTGAAAATAAAGATGATATATGAAAATTTTATTGCAAAATTAACTAAATTTTGAAATAGTTCTCGTGCATTTTAGTGTTTGAATGATTTTTATTGATATTGCTTATGGCTTATTTAATCAAATACTTTAAAATCAGTTTTGCTCTCTTGATTTCCTTAGTTTTTGATTTTGTGGAAGAATATTTTCCTTAGTTATACAGTTGCTGCAATTGCAAAAAACTTGAAAGTTGATCAAGTTAAATTGATGGGATTACAGTAAGATATGCATAGGCATTTCTAATAATTCCTTCAGGATTATAATCAAACTTTTCAGATAGTTGGTTATTTTTGGACGATGTAGCTTACAAGTATCAGGATATGTTGAGGAAAACAGTCTAAATTGTTTTCACTGATGGTATAAAATATGCTAAAAGTTAGAAAAGGAAGTTTCAGAGAACAATGAAATTGGAGGAGAGAGTGTTGCTACTTCCAGAAAAAATATAATTTTCCCAGAAAAGAAATCAACTCAGTAGAAAGTTCCCCTGGCGGCCTGGCAGCCATTATGCAAATGAAGTAGGAGCTGGTTCTGTGGAAGCTGGTTCATTCTGAGCTGCACAGAGTGACACCTTCCATCTCAATTGTCTGGTTAAACAGAGGTTAATAGAGTTCTTAGTCTTGACACAGCACCTATTCTGGAGACACTCGAGTCTTTAAAAGGAAACCTAATTGTAAAAATTATAAGATGTCTGCCCCATCAAATGCCATCAGCCTTCTCTATTATTTATCAATTTCTTTGTAACAGTAGGAGGCTTGTTGATGGTAGAAGTTGCTCAACATGCATAGAAAAACAATTTCTACTTCTCTGTAATTGTTAACTTTTCAATTTAAATACACGTAGGGGACCATCAGACATTTTTGCTGAAACAAGCCTTAATAGAAAGCAATTGTCACGGTATTTATATGTATGTATTTCATAGGTGTATAATCTTTTGTGTGATCATATATATATATATTGTTTTTAATATAAGTAGACAAGATTAAACTCAATCAGTGTTTAACGCTGAATGAAAGTTCATTAATATTTTCACTGGAGGCATGATAGGAGCATGAAGATATAATATCATATAGAAATATTTATATTAAAAAAAACTAAAGCAAAAAATCATTTACTTCCTATTAGTACACACTAGATTATTCACAGTTTCTTTTTAATCCAAAAGTGTAATGTAAAATATTGGGAACAGTGTACCATAGTAGAAAAAAATTATTTCTTTTTCCTAGACCCAGTGAAGTATTTTAGATTTGAAATCACAGCATTGTTTTCGAAACCAGGTTCATCTAATCAAAAAACAAAAGAAAAGATTGTGTAATCTTTGTATTATTTTCTACAAATACTTACTTGGAGTCTAAGGGAGCACCTGCCTTTAGCGTAATTGCAGTCTTATACAAGATGTCTAATGCCCTGTATCTGCAGCGTAGGAGAGGAAGTGAAATTTTTAAGCCAGTTAGAATAATTGTTCTGGCAATTCCAAGAAGATTATTTAGGTTTAGAGTCTGATGTAACTTTATTTTTTTCTAAATATTTATTTATTTATTTTGAAATGAGCTTTAATGGGGTGGCATTGATCCACAAGAATACACAGGTTGCAGGGAAACACCTCCCCAGGATTGGAACTGTTGACCGCAGTGTGAGCCCAGCACCCACAGCCAAATCATTTTCTCTCGTCCTATGTCTGTCCCTCTTCACTCCTCACCCCCATGACGCCCCTCCCCCTGGGAGCCACTTCACTGTTATCTACGTCCATGAGTCTCAGTTTTCTGACCTGCTGGTCTTCCTTTATTTTAAAGGTTATGAAACGGGACAGAATTATCCCTCTATCTTTTTTTATTTTTCCAAAAAGTGCCGAAACTAAATGAAACCTTCACTTACTGGTTTTTGTTGGAGAATGAAAACAGGGGTCCCGGGACGGTTGTGGTCTGAGAAGACCAGGCTGAGGCATTGGTGGGGGTGTCTGTCACATTGGGGTTGGCCGCCCATGACCTCGACTGGCCTCAGTTTCTACCTCTGCAAAGTGAGCATTTGCATTACATTACTTGTAATGGCCCATCCAGCTTTTAATTTCTATGATTATATAAGACTATTAGAAACAAATGAAATATCTGCTATGATTAATTGACAAGCCTAATTTAAAATAAACCCATGGGCTTTTTTGTTCATTTGTTTCCTTCAATTGTTAAGCAGAGCATGCTTCCAAGTAGATATACTCAACCTAATTTTGTTTATAAGTAGTATCATCTGCCGGCATGTAACAATCAATGCGCTTTTTCCAGGGGGGTTTACCGTTGCTCCTGTGTTATATTTTAAGCTCCTCGTTTGTTTATTGTATTATTAAAGGTAGCCTTTAGGCCAGGATATGTTTAATGATCCTAAATCTCAAATTGTATGAAGTAGAAATTAGTGACATTTGTTTCAATTTTTTTAAAAAAACATCATAAAATAAATATCACAGTGGCATTTATATCTGGAGGACATGAAAAAAAGATGGCAGTAATTCAAATTAAATCCAGACACTGTGGCTTAGGCTGGATGGCTGACAGGCGCAGTGAAGAATAGATCTTGCCTTCATTAATGAGCGTTCCCTTTATAATTGAATTATCTCGTATTTTGTTTATGGGACATGTTATGCAACCAGTGACCATTTCATGAGTACAAGTGCCGAGGTATAACAATGGAAGGAATAGGGTGTGGAGTAGGTTACAGACATGGGACGTTGCAATGGTGATGAACGTGAAAGCTTACTTAGAGGAATGAGAATGCCATGGATGGTGACGATGGGGTGGACAGAGGAGATAGTCTCTAGATGAATCATGGCCTACACACTAGTCAGAAAGACTATTACCTGGTTTACTCAGTCCTGAGCTCTTAGCATTTATGGAGCAGGGGGATAAAAATAAATTGAAGGCACCAGCGTGTGTTTAGATCATTGTTGCCAATATCTACTAGTTATCCTTTTGTAGCTGATAGACCTTTCATGTGTATAATTTATTTGGTTCATAAAACATTGCCTATTTATATATTGTTTCTCCTCCATTTATCTGCGAGAGGGATTTTGGTTTTAGTCTGGATTAAACTGTGCTACGTCTGGAAGTGTCGCATAAATAAGTACATTGGGATAACAAGGAGATTACAAGAAGATTGATTTATAATCGGATAAATCGTCCTGCAGGAATAATGTCTAAGGCAGAAAGAGCTCAGCCCAGGGAGGAAATCTTAGTTTTCTGAGAGGGGTAGAATTCTGAACACAGCATGGTAGTGAACAATTGTTACTTCCTTGACAAGCCACCATTGGACTTGAGGTTCACAGAAAACAAGAGGGCTGTAAGTAACAACTGAAATTACACTTTTATGAACTTCTTGGGTATTAGTGGCTGACTAATATTGCTTTGGGATGTCTCTAAAATAATATACTAGACTGAAGACAGAACAAATTTGTTTTAGTCAGGGTTCTCCAGAGGGAAGATCAATAGGACGGACGGACGGATGGATGGATGGATGGATGGATGGATGGATGAATAGGTGGGTAGAAAGAAAGAAAGAAAGAAAGAAAGAAAGAAAGAAAGAAAGATAGATGATAGATAGATAGATAGATAGATAGAAGATTTATTATGGGGATTAGCTCATGTAGTCATGGAGACCAAAAAGTCCCACAATCTAGAGTTTCCTAGTTGAGAAACAGGAAAGCCAGTGATATAACTCAGTTCTAGTCCAAAGGCCTAAGAACCAGCATACCACTGGTATAAGTCTTAGAGTTTGAAGGTTGGGGAACCAGGAGCTTCAATGCCCTAGGGCAGTAGAGACTGGGCATTCCAACTCAACAAAAGAGAAAGGGAATTCATGCTTCCTCTGCTCTCTTGTTCTCCTGGGAGTCTCAAGTTACTGGATGAAGGTAGTACATGTTGGTGATGGTGATTTTTTTCAGAGTACTCAGTCAAATGCTAATCTCTTCCAGGGACATTCTCACAGACACACCCAGTCAAGTAGACACATGAAATTAACAATCACAAGATCTTTCTCAGTACCACATATAAAGGCCATTGTGTAAATAATTTACCTAAAGGCATTGACGATCAAAGTCATTGATGGTAACACCACGACACCAAGTGCAGGAGAATCATGCTCACATCACCCGATACTTAGTGACAATCACTGTCAAGGGCTGCCATGCCCTGGTACTCTGGAATGCACATGGTAACGCCCAGCAGAGTGTCTGCATGGTGGCACAGCACCTTGTAGACACAGCGGTGTCTGTGGGGGGTCAGCTATGTGTAGGAAGCATGCAGGAACAGAGCTACAGATTCTGGCAACTGGCATCCCAACCTGGTGCTTGGCATAAACCATCATTCTTGGTGAAACCCAACCCAAACCTTGGAGAGCAACGGCCACAACTAGCCTGCCCACACTCACTCCCCGCCACTCGGCTCCCCTGCCCTGCTGGCCTCCGCACCTGTGTGATCTCCCCGCTGGCCGGCCCTGTGCCCTCTGTGCCTGTTCGTCCCATTGGGAACAAACCCTGGCTGGCTTCTGGGTCTCCGTGACGTCTAAAAACATTATACTTCAGATTTTAGCATTCTCGGAATCAAGATCTACAATTATAAGAGAAAGAACAACATGTAAACATTTTGGATACTCTTGAACATTTATATTTATATATAAATATGTATTTACAAATATATTTAACTGAAACCATTGAAGTTAAAACTTCTTCTGTGTAGCATTGGCAATGGACTGGAGGATTTGACGGGGTAATAAGAAGTTCCGGTCACTGTATGGAAGGAATATAAAACGAATTCTCCAATTTGTCCGGAGACCACATTAGTATCTCGCGTGTTTGGAGTACTTGCACTAGGGTTGGACTTACTTACATTAGCAGTACGTTCACAACAGAATTTGACGTGGGAGTCAGTCAGTGATTGTATAGATGTGAAAGCTGGAAGCCCTGTGGTTTAAATTAATTCTGTAAGATCTGCCGGACGGGAAGGAGGTTCCTGGGCAGGTGAGTGTGGCTCCGGTGTTCCCGCTGCCCCTTCCACGGGGAAGAGTTCTCAGTGGAAAAGGAGCCCAGTGGGAGGTGAGGGGTTCATCAGAGGACGCTGTGGTCAGAAAAAGCGTCCCAAGGGGCATGACATTAACACACCCATGCGGGCCAGTGTGTGCAAACACACAGCTTAGGCTGAGGAAAATGGTTCTTTCTGGAAAGTGCAAGTACTTCGAAACTGAGCGGACAGAGATGGGGTGGTCAGGCAGAGATGTGCGCAAGGCACAGACATCGGACTTAGTCCCATGGGACACCACAGCATCAGGTACATATGCCAGCAAAACTCCCTACGGCGACCATAAGCGAAGGACAGTTGGAATGAAGCAGAACTCGGTAGGCAGCGCTGCACTGTTCCAGCAGACAGGTGATGAGGGTCCTGATCGAGAAACGGGATTCACAGAAATAAAGAGACTGGACACATATTTAGCAGGTAAATTTTATTGCCATTACACATTGCTTGGATGTGGGGTTTGAGGCGGAGGTTGCGACTTAAATAAATCAATCTCAGGGTCCTGGGTATGGTGAACGAGAGGATTGTGAGCCGTTAAGAAATTTTCCAGGAAGAAGAGGTTTTGAGGGAAATGCATCTCCCGTGTTATGTGTACTGTAAAGTGTCTGAGGAGCATTGATAAACTCACTGCACCATTTGAATGACAAGTCTAGAGCCCCCCGTTGAGTTTACTGTGGCTGTGAACCAATGACCTGGTTTAAATCCAAATCTGAACTCTTAAAACCTGTGTAACTCTGGTGAAGTTGTTTAATTTCTCTAAATTTAAGTGTCTTCATCTATCAAGTAGACGGGGTTACAATACCAAGTAATGTCCCCATGAAAATTGGACATTGCAATCTATTAGGCACATATAGAGGATAGCATAGGAGCTGCATCTGTGGTTGTGGCTTCAGTTCTTTTGTTATTACTTGTTATTTTGTTTGGTGCTACCAGAGAGATATAGGCAGATATGTAGATTCATACATGTTAATATATTAGTAAGAGAGCGTCAAAGACCTGGGTGAATAAGATCAGATAGGATGATTGAATAGCAAGAGAAAGGACAAGTTAGAAAGAAACCCCTTGGGAATACCTGCACTTCAAAATAGAAGAAACACCAGCAAGTATGCTTTGGGTTAATTAGTCAGGTCTTGATGAAGACAAGGGAGGGGATGGTGCTTGAGAAGTCACAGGAGTTGATTAAGAAGTGAATGATTAGCATGTCAAATAATGCGGAGGTATAAAGAAAAATGAGAGTAATTTGTCAATTTAGAGTAGAAAAGGGTTTCAGTGGGGTCAGAAAAAGGTTAGAAGCCAGATTGCAGCAGCTCAGAAAGGACTGGGAGTTCTGGAAGCTGGAGACAATCAGAAGAGGCTGATCACCACTTTAAAAATGTAAAGGCAACGTGCAAAATTGGTGGAAAAGGTCATGGAGGAGAGAAGAGGAAAGAAATCAGAGGGTCAGAGGTTGAATCTGTTTTTAAAATTTCCAAAATGTTGCCTGACCAGGAGGTGGCACAGGGGATAGAGCGTCGGACTGGGATGTGAAGGACCCAGGTTAAAGACTCCAAGGTTGCCAACTTGAGTGCTGGCTCATCTGGTTTGAGCAAAGCTCAAGCAAGGGGTTCCTCTGTCTGCTGTAGCCCCACGGTCAAGGCACATATGAGAAAGCAATCAATGAACAACTAAAGTGCCACAAGGAAAAACTGATGATTGATGCTTCTCATCTCTCTCCATTCCTGTCTGTCTGTCCCTATCTATCCCTCTCTCTGACTCTCTCTCTGTCTCTGTAAATAAATAAATTAAATTAAAAAAAATTCCAAAATGTTATAGTGGGCTGGTTGGTGCCTTGTTACAATCTCTGTGATTAGTTGTACGGTCAGTTCAAATGACACTACCGCTACAAATACAATAGGTATCTCTGTATTGGTATGAGTAGTGATGGATAGACGAAACATAGACAGGGTTGCTTACAAAGTCAGAAACAATGTACTTATTCTTGTTAACAGCTTTATCGATATATAATTTAAATATTGTAAAAGTCGCCCCTTTAAAATGTACAATTCCATGATTTTTTGTAGTTTTAAAGAGTTTTCTGGCCATCAGCATACATTAATTCCACTCCCCATCTGCACTCTACCTCCCTCAGCCACAGGCAAACACTAACCTACCTGATTTTTTATAGATTTGCCTGTTTGGAACATCTTATAGAATCATACAATATGTATGTTTTTGTGTGTGTGTGTGTGTGATGGACTTATCTCACATTGCATAATGATTTGAGGTGTATCAATGTCATAGCATGATCCAGCGCTTTAGGCTGTGGTTTGCTAAATAATATTTCAATGTGTGGATCGACCAAATTTTTTTATATCTGTCTATCTGTTAAAGGACACCTGGGTGGTTTTTGTCTTCTGGCTCTTTGGAATGATGCTGCTATGAGCATTCATGTCCACGTTTTGTGTGCATGCATGTTGATATTCTCTGGGCTCCGTAACTAGGCATTGAACTGCTGGGTCATGCAGAGTCTCGGTGTCTCAACATTCGGGGAACCGCCAGACTCTTTTCCAAACAGTCACATTGTCATCGGACAGTCCCTTCAGCCGCGCCTGCAAATCCTCTTCTCCCAATCCTTATTATTATTTTTTTAAAATATAGAATTGAACTTGATTTTTTTCCCATTAGGTAAATGACATTATCATAGAATGTATTTAGTGTTTTTCTTGAATCTGCAGGTATGTTTTCGGTAAGAGGAGCCTAAAGTAAAAGCTGTCAATTTAATTATTAATCAGAAAAAAGGCCACAAATTCAATACACCATTATCTTTGGGACTCCCAGTTTTGCGGGGGTGACAGGGCATTCTGTAGGTCATTTATATATATATATAGCTGTGTGCTGGTGACAATGGAGATGCACGTTGGCAGCTGTGCAGGTGTTAACAGAATCATCTCATGTGCAAGAACAGCAGTTGCATCCTCACTGCTGTCTGTTTACGGAGCCCTGGGCAGCTGGGCCCAAGGCAGAGCCCAATTATCAGGTGGTGATAGTGTCCTTGTCGTATTTCTTTTGTTAAATACCTGCTGTGGTCCTGGATGTCTGACCTTTCTTGTTCCTGCCCTTTTTGGGAAGCGATTTCTACCTGCTAACTCTGGGAGCTTCTCTAAACCTTTAAATGTAGTTTCTTTCCGTTTCAACCGGGGAAAATCAGGGTTCTTTGTCTGGAGCTAAGAATTCCCAGTGATGTGTCTGTGGGTATCATTGTAACACGGATGAAGTAGGACTCACAAGCTGCGTGTTCCTCGCATGGGAAAAGGGGCATCAAAAGAAATATTCAGCAAAGCTGAAGGAGACCCCTGGCATCATAAACAAGCATTATCTCAGACAAATACAAATTTTATGCAAAAAATCGTGAATAGAAATATCCACAAAAACTTATTTGCAGTAGCACAAGCTGGCAATGACCAAGACTTCCTTCAGGAGGTGAATGGTTCAATAAACTGTGGTATATCCCAAACCTGGCACATGACTCAGCCATAAAGAAGGAACACCTTATTAGAACACAGCAACCTGGATGAACCTCCAGGGAATTATACTAGACAGAAAAAAGCCCATTCCAAAAAGTTATGCTGCACGATGCCACTGTATAACATTCTTGCAGTAACAAAATTATAGTAACGGAGAGCAGATTAGTGGCTGCCTGGTCTCAGGAATGAGGTGGAGCCAGGAAAGGAGGCTTGTAACAGAAAGTAACATAAGGGGTCCATGTGACTACACTGTTCTGTTTCCTCACTGGATCAATGTCACTGTCTCAGGTCTGAACTGCTCTTCAGTTTTGCATCAGGAGAAACTGGGAAGAGGACACAGGACCTCTCCGTACTTCTTCTTGTAACTCCATGTAAAATTTTAATAATCTCAAACTAAAAAAAATATATAATTAATTAAAAAGTATATCTAAAAGTATATAATTTCTTATGAGAAGAAGACCTGACCTAAAAAAAGTAGCACCTTATTGTTCTGATATGTGGATTTTCCAAAAACAGAATACATATCACTGCGTACCATACAGGGTAGCTTATGAATTAACATTTTGTTTATAGTCACAAACAATTTGAGTTACTTTGGTTTCTTGCTACCCTGAAAATAACTCAGTTTCTGAATTCTTAAGAGTGAGACAGATAAAAAAAATGAAGAAAAGCCTTCTTTAAACTAGTTATACATATATTTATCCCAGATAAGTAACATTTCATCTAATATTTTGACTATCAGCAGAAATTATTGTTATTATTTCTATTGATTGCTTCTCATACGTGCCTAACAGGCAGGAGAGGGGCTCAAACTGAGCCTGTGGCCCCTTGCACAGGCCAGCGACCTTGGGGTCACGTCAGTGATTCCTCACTCAAGCCAGCGACCCCGTGCTTTAGCTGGAAACTTGGGGTTTCGAACCTGGCACCTCAGTGCCCCAGGTCGATACTCAATCCACGGAGCCACCACTAGTCAGAAAAGGAGAAATTAAAGCTTCATAGTTTCCCTTCAACCAGCGTATGAAATAACTACCAGCATGAGACAATCCATGAAGAATCATTTGGAGAAGAGCTCATTTTGACTTCAAGCATCACTGATTTTTAGGAAAATCTAGAAGAGTTACTTACTAATGGAAATAGCGGTTGAAAGGAAAAGCCCAGATTGTCGTGTGCTGTGGAAACCGTTAGGAAAGAAAGAGAACCTCAGGTCTGAGTCATGATTGTCGTGAGCTGTTTTGTCACCTGAGATTCTGACAAAAATTCTAGAAAGCATCTTTTCCGCTGCACTAAAATTTGTCAACACACTTAATGTCAGGACCTCCTTAAGAGTTTTGTTAAGAAATAAAATAATGATAGAATGTGTAAAGCCCTCGGAAAGCATATAGGACACCTGGTTGAGATTCAAACACAATTAGGTTTGGTTGTTTTGATGTTGTTGTTTTTTTTGGGGGGGGGTGAGGAAAAAAATATATAGCGTCATTCTCAAGCCAATGTAAGAAGAATAAACCGAATCATCTTTGGATTGTTTGGCTACAGAATAAGGTGAGATCACCTTTACGGCTGTGCAGTCGTTACCGCGATGCTGACACCAGATACGAGATGTCCGGCGGAGCTGCCCGTGCAGAGATCAGTGACAGGTGTCAGTGCGCATTGCCCGGCTCTAGAAAAGCTAAGCCGTGTGTAAGTCTGGATCAAGATCAGTCAAGCCTCATCTGTGTATCAGCTGCAGACTCTGCAAACACCTTAAAACCCTGACATTCATTCTGCATGTGAATTACTAGATGACCTTAAATAGGAAATAGAGAGACATCGTCCTTTCTGACTGATACAGATAGACACAGGGAAGCAGGACTGGCAGGAGATAATCTCCCTGAATTGAGGGTGGTGAAAACATGGGGGCGTGGCTTCCAGCCAGCAGGTGTGCAGCCTCCCCTGTGAGGCTGAGATCCGCCAGCAGGGAGCGCAAGGCGGGTTCCAGTCGTTTGGGGTCTTTTGTTTTTTTTAAAAAAATGTTTCAATTACATAGATTTATTAGTCAAGATTTTTGTTTTGTTTTTAGTTTGTGTGTGACAGGGACAGAGAGAGAGACAGAGAGAGGGACAGATAGGGATAGACAGGCAGGAAGGGAGAGAGATGAGAAGCATCAATTCTTCATTGCAGCATCTTAGTTGTTGATTGATTGCTTTCTCATATGTGCCTTGACTGTGGGGCTACAGCAGACCGAGTAACCCCTTGCTCAAGTCAGCGACCTTGGGCTCAAGCTGGTGAGCCTTGCTCAAACCAGATGAGCCCTCTGCTCAAGTTGGTGACCTTGGGGTTTCAAATCTGGATCCTCTGCATCCCAGTTCGAGACTCTTATCTATTGTGCCACTGCCTTGTCAGGCTAGTCAAGATTTTCTTTTTTTTTCCCTTTTTTTCTTTTTCTTTTTTTTTGTATTTTTCTGAAGCTGGAAATGGGGAGAGACAGTCAGACCCCCGCATGCACCTGACCGGCATCCACCCGGCACGCCCACCACGATGCTCTGCCCCTTTTGGGGGGTCGCTCTGTTGAGACCAGAGCCACTCTAGCGCCTGGGGCAGAGGCCAAGGAGCCATCCCCAGCGCCTGGGCCATCTTTGCTCCAATGGAGCCTCGCTGTGGAAGGGGAAGAGAGAAACAGAGAGGAAGGAGAGGGGGATGGGTGGAGAAGCAGATGGGTGCTTCTCCTGTGTGCCTTGGCCGGGAATCGAACCCAGGACTTCTGCACGCCAGGCCGACACTCTACCACTGAGCCAACCGGCCAGGGCCTAGTCAGGATTTTCTAACTGCTACATATAAAAATGAAAAGTTAAAAAGATCAGATGATACTGTTGAAATAAATCAATGACATTATAGTCCTATTGAAGAATATGATTCCAGTTTTATTTGAAACACCACCTGTAATTATGTGTAAATATACTCATGCAGGTTTTCCAGTTCTTAGGGACATCACAGAGCATGATGGGGATCTCCGTTTGTCTGCTAAACTCCAGGGTGGCGCTGGGCACTTCACTGCTGTCCCCTGGGCCCCAGCACCTCACTCTGCAAATGAAAGGAGATGGAACAGTGACAAGGGTCCTAATATTTAAAACCCGACTGTTATGATCCTTTTCAAGGCACATATGTACCTATATGCTTCATTTTCTTTCTAAAGAGGAATACAGGCCTAATATCCAAAATATACAAAGAACTCATAAAACTCAACAACAAACAATCCAATAAAAAAATGGGAAGAGGACATGAACAGACACTTCTCCCAGGAAGAGATACAAATGGCCAACAGATATATGAAAAGATGCTCAGCTTCATTAGTTATTAGAGAAATGCAAATCAAAACTACAATGAGATACCACCTCACCCCTGTTAGATTAGCTATTATCAACAAGACGGGTAATAGCAAATGTTGGAGAGGCTGAGGAGAAAAGGGAACTCTCATACACTGTTGGTGGGACTGTAAAGTAGTACAACCATTATGGAGGAAAGTATGGTGGTTCCTCAAAACACTGCAAATAGAACTACCTTATGACCCAGCAATCCCTCTACTGGGTATATACCCCAAAACCTCAGAAACATTGATACGTAAAGACACATGTAGCCCCATGTTCATTGCAGCACTGTTCACAGTGGCCAAGACATGGAAACAACGAAAAAGCCCTTCAATAGAAGACTGGATAAAGAAGATGTGGCACATATACACTATGGAATACTACTCAGCCATAAGAAATGATGACATCAGATCATTTACAGCAAAATGGTGGGAACTTGATAACATTATAAGGAGTGAAATAAGTAAATCAGAAAAAAACAAGAACTACATGATTCCATACATTGGTGGAACATAAAAATGAGACTAAGAGACATGGACAAGAGTGTGGTGGTTACCAGGGGTGGGGGGAGGGAGGACATGGAAGGGAGGGAGGGAGAGAGTTAGGGGGAGGGGGAGGGGCACAGAGAACTAGATAGAGGGTGATGGAGGACAATCTGACTTTGGGCGAGGGGTATGCAACATAATTTAATGACAAAATAACCTAGACATGTTTTCTTTGAATATATGTACCCTGATTTATTAATGTCATCCCATTACCATTAATAAAAATTTATTAAAATAAATAAAGAGGAATACAGACATCTTTAGAAATGTAATTTAATGTAATCAAAATGTATTTTGTTTTTAAGTGTTTATAATTTTTATTGGTTTTAGAGAGAAGAAGGAAGAGAGGCACACATGCAGGAATATTGAGCTGCTTCTGTATGTGCTTATACCAGGGATCGAACCGGCAACCTCTACGCTTCAGGATGATGCTCTAACTAACCGAGCTATCCGGCCAGGGGTCAAAATGTATTCTAATGTAATCATTAAAACAAAAATAGTTAAAAATGATTAGAAAAGATGACACCTGCTTTTGGTTTTGTTATAAGTTGATTTTCTAGAGAAGTAAAAAATTTAAATATAACACTAAACTATGCAAGTGATTTAAAGCTCTTTTTATTTATTTTTATTTTTTATTCTTTTTAAGATTTTTTTTATTTATTCATTATAGAGAGGAGAGAGAGAGAGAGAGAGAGAGAGAGAGAGAGAGAGAGGGAGGAGGGGGAAGAGCAGGAAGCATTAACTCCCATATGTGCCTTGACCAGGCAAGCCCAGGGTTTCAAACCGGCAACCTCAGCATTTCCAGGTTGACGCTTTATCCACTGCGCCACCACAGGTCAGGCTATGGAAGTGATTTACATAAAAGCTTCCTCAACAAAATAATATGAGCAGACTCTAATCACTAAACCAACAATAAATAACATTTAGGCGTATACTGCAACATAATTAGGTTTGTTTAGATAAAAAGAAAAAAATGAGATAAAGAAAAAATTAGATATCCCACTATGTTCCTCATATTTTATAAAATGTTTTAAGATATCACATCAGTCTTTTGGAGTATTTGTTAATATTTGATGATAACTAAGGGACTAGAGAAGCTAGTTCTTGTGAATATTTCTTCGTGTCTCTGAATAAGCTATTGAGTGAGAATCCATGGTCTAACGGGGTCTAGGAGCAGATTTTGATAAGGTCACTCACACAACACCGGAAGATAACCTCAGGTTTCCAGTCCTGCCTGGACTCCCTAGCTTTGACGTGAGCTTTGTTTCAGTGGGACACAGATTCTAACAAAAAAAAGAACAGCAGGTTAAAAAGACACAAAGAACACAGCTATGATGGAAGCTTTTTACTCAAAGGCAAAGAGGAGCGATTTGAATTTCTAAAAGATGAGACAATATGCTACTCAGATCTTTCAAAGTGCCAAAGTAGTCACTTTTTAAGTAAAAGCGAGACTCCGAGCTTCGGAGAGTTCAGAGAACTTCATCCTGGAGCTGCTGGAGCCGCCACGCCAGAGGTTGCTGGGTACAGCAGGGAGCTCCGCCAGCTGTGGGGAGGTTGCTGGGGACTGCGGGGAGCTCCGCCAGCTGTGGGGAGGTTGCTGGGGACTGCGGGGAGCTCCGCCAGCTGTGGGGAGGTTGCTGGGGACTGCGGGGAGCTCTGCCAGCTGTGGGGAGGTTGCTGGGTACTGCGGGGAGATCCGCCAGCTGTGGGGAGGTGACTCTCTGTCTGACGGGAGCCCTCTGAGCGGAAGCAGGTTCCTCCGTGCCATCCTGGCTGTTCCCAACCGCCTGGGGGACAGGGGCTCCCTGGGTACCCTGATTTGTGTGTATCTGCACAGTTCCTCCCGATGGAGTCAAAGAGAAAGATTGACCAAAAGTGCTCTCACTCTTGAAATGCTTCCACACTGTTGCCACCACGCTCAGCGTATTGCCCGTGGCTGCGAGGACACAGAATCATCAGAAGGTTCCAGAAGTGCTCTCCTTTCCCTCGTGACCCCTCTGAAGTACAGCTGCTACACTTCCTGTTGTTAGCGAACAGAAGTACTTACTTTTGTGTTTTAAAGATGGTCCTGTCCATTGCTTGTCCCTTTTAGCAGCCGGAATTGATCGGATGCCTATTGTAGCATACACCTGCTGACAGATCACCTGTTCCCAAACTTGCAACGACACTTCTTTCCCCGATCCTTAGGATTGGTTTTGTGCCATGTGGTTTTATATCTGATCTCTCGGGAGTGATCTGATTTCATCTTCCTATGATATTCCCAGATCCACAAGGTCTAAATTATATTGGTTCTTTGCTAGTGTTAAAGAGTAACAATGTGAATATCACCCTTCAGTTGCTGTAAAAATTCTCTGTCATCTGTTACTTGCTCAAAGGTAGGATTCAAACAGGAAGCGGGCGCAATGAATTTTATAACCTACCATACTTGCAGATAATTTTACCTCATATACCAGGTTTGGTTTTGCAAGAAGGTGTATAAAGGTGGCGGAGAATGGCGTGCATTGTGGACGTCCCCTTGTGAGATGTGAAGGAAGGCCCATATTACAGACAGGTCTGGTTCTGCTGTTGATGGAGCACCTATTGAAGTCACCTACTGAGTTATTTTCTCAGCCTTTCCAACAGCACAGGAGAGGATGCAGGACTTCAGAAGTGTTAGAAAAATTATCAGGCTGCCCCGGTTGAGGACAGTCATATAGTGTGCGGTAGGGGAGCAAACGAACCTCAGTGTCATTATGAAGAATTTTATAGCTGAGGTTCGTTTGCTCCCCTACCGCACACTATATGATAATAGAGAACCTACTCTCTAAAAAGTTGCTTCATACGGAAGTTAGACGGACACATGTTTTCTTTTTCTGTACCTTTCCTCAGAGAGTGAACACCTAGGAAACAGAGTTCGATCTTATACACTGTTGTAAGCAACTGTTCACCTGGACTGTTGTGTAACATATAGGGCCTGCTTATAAAGACAAACTAGTATTCCATGGGATTTGCCTTATTATTTTTTATAATTATTTTTTATAATTTTTATGTACAAATAATTTATTTTTTTCCTTCTATATCTAGCATCTTCCCTGCACCCACTGCCTAGCTTTGTTATTTAATTTTATTTATTTTTATTTTTATACTGCTTTTGGGGCATTGGCACCAATATTCTAAAAAAAAAAAAAAAAAAAAAAAAAAAAAAAAGAAACCTATTTTTTTCTAACTTTTTCTGGGTTTTATCTTATCCCTATCCAAGTCAGAAAGATTCATATTCTTTTTTTCCAACTGCACAATCCTTGGGTAGATTATATGAACTCTTAAATATATGATATTTTGTACTTAAAAATATGTTTATGTACTTAAAATTTGGTGCTTAAAAATATGATATTTTGTACTTCAAAAAAATTTAAAGTTAGGTTTTAATAGCTCCTTGGAGATATATATATATATATATATATATATATATATATATATATATAATTTCTTCTCAAGTCTTTCATAAAGTATGAGAACTCAGTGGAGGAAGAAAAACATAACTCAGCCTATGTTGTGGGAACTAAAAAGTCTTGCATTTTTATTTCCATCTCTGACATATTGTGTGTTTCCACGGCTAAAGGTACAGAGGCGTGATAAAATGTATTCTCGACAAAAAACACTGCTGGGTTTCTCTCCATGGAAGACGGGCAGAAATTGTTCCTGGATTCCAGGGTGCTGATTGCTAGCTCACGCAGCTCCTGTTCGGAATGCAACAGCGATAAGACCCATAGCTTCTGGGTAACAGCTGTGCTTTGTTACATATGTTTCCACAAGGGTTGCCCCAAGAGAGCAGAGTACAGGCTGTGGTCTAAGACAGTCATGTCACCACTGACTTTAGTGGCAGCATCATTTTACTAAAATGAAAAATTATTTATTTATTTATTTATTTATTTTTAAAGTGAGAGGTGGGGAGTCAGGGACAGACATTGGCATGTGCCCCAAACAAGATCCTCCCAGCAAGCCCCCTACCTGGCGATGCTTTGCCTGTCTGGGCTGTTGTTCAGCAACCAAGCTATTTTGGCACCTGAGGTGAGACTATGGAGCCATCCTCAGTGCCTGGGCAAAATTTGAGCCATTCAAACCATGGCTGCAGGAGAGAAAGAGAGAGAGAGATAGAGGGGAAGGGGTGGAGAAGCAGATGGAAGCTTCTCCCGTGTGCCCTGACCAGGAATCAAACCTGGGACTTCCACACACCGGGCCACTGAGCCAACTGAGTCAACGGGCCAGGGCCGATAATGAGAAGTTAGTAGTAGTAGTTCTGTCTGCTGATTGCATGGTGTGGAAAGTTGAAAAGTGGTGCACTAAAACTGCTATTAATTTTATAAAATTTTAAATTATTGTTAGTTTTTCGAATTTGTAAGTTCACAATACCTTACAGAAGAACTGGCACACTGAGCAGACTTCCTGTTCCCTTGCTTGTAATGCCCGTACAGAGATAATGAGAAAGACAACATATAATAAGAGCAAGACCCTGCTTTGTGTATAAGAAATTTATCAATCGTGACCAAACACAGCTGGCCCATTCAAATTATTGGTGAGCCATGTTGATGTGTTTTAAGCAAGTCCTAAATGGTGATAAATAGCAAAAGCATTGTAAATGAACAGCTGTTTTAAAAATAAATATTTGGTGAATGAAATTGTAGTTATTTCAGTGAAGTTTTGGTTGGTTTACTTTGTGAAAAATGATAGGTGGTATTATGTATTGACTCAATTGTACATATTTCCCATATATTTTTAATTACTCTTAAGATTCCCTTTCCTTTGTTCATTGTTTCAAGTTAATTCTAACTTCTGACACATCACTATTTATATTTATATGTATTATTTTTCTTTCTATACAGGGTTTGAAGATGAATGTGATATAGTCAACCTTGTAATTCTTATTTAAGATTTAATAAGCTAATATTCATGTTTTTTTAAAGACTTTATTCATTTTAGATGGGAAAGAGAGAGAGAGAGAATGTATGAGAGAGAGAGAGAGAGAGAAAGAGAGAGAGAGAAGGGGGAGGAGCAGGAAGCATCAACTCCCATATGTGCCTTGACCAGGCAAACCCAGGGTTTTGAACCGGCGACCTCAGCATTCCAGGTCGACGCTTTATCCACTGCGCCACCACAGGTCAGGCCTAGTATTCATGTTTTAACACTAAATCTAAATTAAAAACAAGAAATGCTTCTAGATTTGAATTTGAATAATTAAAAATATATGTAGGCTCTCGAGGCTGCCCGTTCTTAACGCAGTTGGGTATGCTATGTTAATCTTCTTTAGATGCCTTGCATGAAGGTAGCATTTGCTTTGGAAGGTAATTATTAATATTTTGATAACTTTTCCTTAGTTATAGTTCAGAAAAGAGGTATGGCTTTAAAATATAAGACCCGTAGATACAGAGACTGACAGAAGAGACTGCCAGCTGTCAGAGGGGAGGGGTGTTGGAGAGCTGGGTGAAAAAAGTGAAGGGATTAAGCGTAAAAGAAATAAGTTCATAGACACAGATAACGGTGTTGTGATTACCAGCGGGAAAGGGGGGTGGGGCGGCAGAGGAAGGTGAAGGGGATGAGTTGTGATGGAAGGAGACTTGACTTTGGCTGGTCTCCCAGGACAAGCTATAGATGATGTATGACAGACTCGTACACCCGAAACCCATATCATTTTATTAAACAATGTCATTTGATAAATTTTGTAAACAAAAATAAATAGAATAAAATATACAATAACAAGGAGTTATTCCAAACCTGTATTGGAAATGTTTGAACTCTCGTGAAAATGGACTCATTCCAGAAAAGAGAATAATTAGTGGAGGTAGGGCTAATTAATGTATTGCTTTACTCCAGTGCCAGCATCGGCCGTTCCGAGAGCCACTGTTTATATCCTGCCCCTCCACTCTAGGATGTCAATATCTGTAAAAGGGACCATCGATTTCATATCAGCTTTCCTGAGGAAAAACAGAAATGGCTGGCAAGTTCCTTTTACAATCCATTGTAGGATGCATTCTAATTGAAGACATGTTAAAATGTGAAGAAATATTGGTGTTACAGTTGAGAAGAGGTGGTACTGTTCCTGTATATTTACAATCCGTGATAATCCAAATGAAACCCTCCGTTTTGCAGCTGATAGCCTTTCATCCGAATGAACGACTTTAACTAAAGCTCTCTGAGCTTTGCTGAGGCTCGAAATTGTATGTAAATATGTGTGTGATAATGAACAGATACAGTTTGATATCAAGTGACTGTATGATACCTTTCCATTTATTAGCCCAGTTTATAAATGCATGAAATATATTTGGAAACATTTCTCAACATAACATCCTGCCTCTATGGGATGTAGGAAATTTGAAACTTACTTTTAAGAAAGAAAAATCACTGCCGTGGCCAGTTGGCTCCGTGGAGAGGGTGTTGTCCCAGTATGTGGACATCCTAGGTTCGATGCCCAGTCAGGGCACACACAGACCATCTGCTTCTCCCCCATTTCTCCCCCTCTTCCTCTCCCACAGCCAGTGGCTCGGTTGGTTTGAGCATCGGCCCTGGGAGCTGAGGATGGCTCGGTTGATTGAGCACGGTCCCAGATGGGGATTGCCGGGTGGATCCCCGTTGGGGTGCATGTGAGAGTCTGTCTTTCTATCTCCCCTCCTCTCACTTAAAAAAAAAAAAACAGAAAAAAACCATAAGATGAAATAAACCATTATACCATTAATTATTACTAACAGGCTTTTTCTCCCCAATATAGTTTTTTCATGAACAAAGTTTTAGGTGGAAAGTAGAATCTGATTTTGTGAAATAAGTTATGTTTAAGGTGATATTGTTGATTCTTACAGCACAGAATGATCCACTGAGACAAAATAAATGACATGATTAATAAAATACATCAAGTGTGTATTAGGATATGAAAGCTTATAGAAAAAAGAGAAATAGCCGTGTTTTAAGAAAAAGTTATCCATATTTTACCTTGGTTGAATAATTTCTATGATATTTAATAATATATTTAAAAATTTGATAGTAATTCAAAGTTTATACATAACACCCACATAACAATTTTTCAAAACGCAGAGACTTGCTTACTTTAGGTGAGCTTACGTTGAAATACACAATTACTTCAGTGCTTATACTGGAACATCTACATAAATACGTATTTTCAGTGTTAATGCAACATTGTTATTATTTTGCACTAAACTATTATTTTGATCCTGTGGACAGATGCAAACTAAAAGAATGGAATGAATTCAAATACTCTTAATTAAGCCTGTCTTATAGGTTTAATTAGGTATGTACCAGCTTCAAATACATCTGGACTATAAGAGAGGAATAATGAGGATTGGAACTAACAATTCATTGCTGCTGCTGTTATTGTTGTGTTTCCAATTCCTCTGCGGGCATCTGTCCACGTCAGGGAGTTTGAGGCAAGAGAGTAGCTGTTACTTTCAGTGGTTTCTTCTGGTGTGAATTATGGTTATGCAGTGTGTGTGTGCGTGTGTCTGTAAATAGTAAATTTAAAATATATATAATCAACAAGGTCACAGGAGCAAACACCCAAAGCCAGAGCCGTTTGAGCGTTCATTTAGGAACATATTTTTTTCTTAATTATTGGTATTGTACAAAGAGCAATTTAATATTAAAGGAAATAATAAAAGTGTCAGAAAAATCCACCCAGATAGCTTTCAGAGGCTACTGTGGTAATCCAGGCAAAGCATAACGGTGGCTTGTATGAGGTCCATGGGTCGGGAACCGGTGAGAAGTGATTCTGAACATCACGTTTTGAATGTCTCCTCTAAATGTGTTGCTGATTATTTGGTTGAGGGAGATGAAGTAAAGACTGGGATACACAAGCTTTGACCTAGTGGCTCTATTTTTTAAAATTTTATTTCATTTGAATTCATCTAAATTTATATTTGAACAGCCACAGGTGGCTACTGTTACCCCATCGGACGGAGCCAGACAGTGAGGGCCAGAAGGGGACAGAAGTCAAGGGTGATCCCTGAGCACTCCAAGTTCAGGCGTTAGACCTACAGAGCTGGAGGCAGCAGCAGAGGAGACGGAGAGAGAGTCAGCAGTGAGGAGCCATCGCTGAGAGAGCGCGTGGGTCTGTAGGTCCAGGGAGGACAGATCCAGATGGGATTGGTCCTCTGGGTCAAACACCGGCTACAGGTTATGTCAGATGATGACTCAGACTCAGATTTAACCCCTGGCTTCAACACTGTGGCTGCTGTTTGCTGATCCTGACAGGTGTGTGTGTGGTGGTGTGTAGAGGACAATACCTGATGTGACTTGGGGGAAGAGAGACCCCATCCTCATCTGTTGTGTGTGACTCGAACCTTGCTGCAGTTGGATGGCAGAATCTGTGAATGTGTAGTGAGCTGTCTTTTATGTTTCTGCCTGAATGATTGTCTTACAATGTTTCTTTTGTATTTTAAAGGCTTAGAAATATTAACATTTTAAACTTAATTGTCATTTTATTCTTATAACTACTCCATCATTTGGGGAAAAAATGAACTTGTTTTTAAAAATGATCAAAAACGAACAGTTCAAAACAAACATATTTAATCTGTAAAATGGATGAAGATTAAGATTGCTAATAATTGGTTAGGAAGATTTGCAAGTGATCCATACATTAGGAAAAGGTTTAGTCAAACTCAGAGGGTGGTACTGGTGTTATCTATAAACATGAAAAGAAATGATCATCCAATAATGTCTAGTGACTCTTAAAACCAGTGATTATTCTAAAGGGATAGATTTCTCTAATTGTGCGGAAGGGTTCTGAGATTGAATGGTACAATAATACATGCCTATGATTACTCAAATAAGGAAAACAATCCTATCTAATTTGGTATTATTATACTAAAAGTAAAAGGTAGATAGTAAATATGAGTATTGCATTTTCAATTAAATTAAATGATCAAAATAAATAATCATTTTCTAATTCCACATTATAATGTGCAAGAACTTTTAAACTGTAAAATTTTCTATGTGAAGAACTGAGAAAAATTGCAAACACTACTACTATATTCCTGCTATGATGCGCTTTTTAATTGTTTTTTACTATATATGTGTGAAGAATCTTTAGATTCTGTAAAAGAATTACATAATCTGAATGAAAATATGGTAATGAATGTCACTGAATGAAAATTAACTAGGTATTTTTATTTCTTTCTGAAAGTAAATGATTGAAAAAAATTTAAAAACTATTTAATTAGAACTACACTTTCCAAAGCTCATTGTAGAGTGTGAAAAGTTTAATGCCGTATGAACTAATGCTTAGAAACTTCAGCTTTCAAATGACTGCTTTGGAACAATTACTTAAGATACAAAACTTCAGTGAAAAATATTAAATCATTATGTACCAAACAAATCAGGCATAGTTGGCATAACATTAAACATAGGGCACGTGAAAAACTGCATGAAAATTGAAAAATACCCCAAATCCTCCAAAATCACAGTTTAAACTCTTTTCTTACTCGATCCTCATGACTGTAACAATACATGAAAGATCTTAAAAGGCTTCAAAATCATTAACATCCTACCCTCAAAATTCTTCTTCACTCAGATGATTCTATAATTTTCAAGTAAACACCCCTGGGTGTAATTTGTAAAACTACTCACTGAAAATAGCCCATCTTCAACCAGGCCACCATGTCGACGCCCTGATCACGGTGGTTCACGTGGGTTGGAGCCCCATCCGTCATTCTCTGTCTTGTCCGCGCTGCATTTTACTGGGGCTGAACCTTGGAAACAGACATTTTGTGCCTCTACAAATTATTACATGTCAAGATTTTTCCCCCCATTTACAATGATTTTTATCAATTACTGACTTAAAAAGGATAAGATGAAATTGTAAATATTAAAACTACTATTTAGCATAGATCTTAAAAGGAAGATTCACATGAATAAACCATGCTTACTTTTAAAATTTCCTAGGGTGCCTGACCTGTGGTGGCGCAGTGGGATAAAGCATCGACCTGGAACACTGAGGTTGCCTGTTCAAAACCTTGGGCTTGCCTGGTCAAGGCACATGTGGGAGTTGATGCTTCCTGCTCCTCCTCCTTCTCTCTCTCCCCTCTCTCTAAAAATCAATAAATAAAATATTAAGAAAAAATTTCCTAGGGAGAAAGTGACATAGTTCTTGAGGTTTTACTCTGTGTGTCCTTCCAATTTCTTAGCCCATTCCTTGCTTTTCCCCTGCAGAAATAAGCAGGCATTTTTATGTTCTTTTTTAAAAATTATATATTTTTTCCTATAGCCTCTGAAGATTGGCAGCAAATCTCCACATCATTGATTGACATACTGGATTTTGTGAGGGCCAAAGCTTCTTTAGTAACTGAAAGAAATAGAGAAATATAAAGTAAATATCCACACAGACAAGATCTAACCAACTTGACTCATGTAAAGTTAATTGTAATTATGGGTCATGTAAAAGATATCCCATAGAGATTTCTTCATGTGAGGCAGTGATGTGGAAATACATGAATAAAGTTCTTTACATTAAACTTCAGTATACACCACCTACTCACTTCCTTGCCACATATATACACAGTAAAAGCTGTTAACTTGGTTTACTTTAAAAGAACGAATCTGATATGCTACAATATTTTAGATCCAGAATATGAATTTACATGATGTAGATTAGTGCAGTACTAACTAGAACCCCCGTTATCGCCTGTGCCAGTTAGTGTCACCCTGAAACACCAAGGTTGGGGGTTCAGTCTCCAGACAGGGCACATATAGGAAGTGACCTGCGGAACAACAAATGAACACTTCTCTCTATAATCAATCAAAATATATATATATTTAAAAGCACTATTTTAGTCATAGCTGCAGAAAGCATCGAAGGATACATGAGAGAGTTTGGGGATTAGACCTTTGGTTTATGAATGATGCCATTCAGCTTTACTGTATATCTGTTTTGTGTTGGTCATGGAAACAAATCTTCCAAATATGATGTATCTGAGAAGCCTGCACATCAGCACATGAGATTTTAAGGGCCATCTGGTGGTCAGTGGCATAGGGTCCCGGTGGCAGCCCTTCCTGTGAAATAGCCAGGTGTCCACCAAGCATAGAACGGGCGCTGAGGTTGAGATGTCTTCTGAGGAGAACAGACCCCCCCTTCCCTGGGTGATTAAGGGAAAGGCTCCGTGCACAGCTCGAGGGTGGGAATGAGCATGCGCAGGAAAGGGCAGCGTGTTGAATGGAAGAATCGCTGTCTCCCTTCCTCGATCTTTTCCACATTCGCTTCCAAGTTTAAAATTGTGCTCTTTCCAGCAGGCGGCCAGGTCGATTTCAAACCTGTTGATCCCAGATGTAGAAGGAAAATATAACACAGTGATTTTTACATGAAGTTTCTCTCTTGGGTCTTGGAACTAAATATTGTTACTAGTATCCTACTGGTAGGTCTACAAAAAGATTGGTAACCATTTAAAAGTAGGATTGAAATATCAGAATGAAAAATCATTTTAGAATTGGTCAGGGATTGATTGTAATTTTCCAAATTTCGGGTAATGGTGTGCTTTTATGAGCAACCTTCATGAACATTTCTGATAGCACTGTCACTTGTTTCTGGTGACCCTGACCGCAAATCCTGGGGCATAGTCAATTACTATTAGTAAATTTGCTCACCCAGAATTTTTATATTAACCAACTAACATAGAATTCCAAACCTAATGGAAACTGAAAAATAAGACCCTGAAAGCCAATCCATAACTCCTCAGTCATCAAGCATGAAGAATTTCTATACAAACTACCCTATTAAACAACTGGAAAAGCAACCTCATGATATCTATACATAGAAACCTCACATCCACAACAAAAACTAGACTAAGGCTGACCATGAATTAAAGGGAAGGAAAGACATCTATCATTAAATGACCCAAGGTAATACAAGAAATAATTCTTTCAACTCATGTCTTATAACCGTTAAAACAAATTACTAACTCCAAAATATGAGGGCCTAATGAGGACTCTGAAGGTTCAAAAACAGATTATAATACAACAGAAGGAAATGAAGATCAGAGGATCCTAGCCTAGAGGGAAATAATAAAAGAAAAAAATGAACAAATATGTCTAAGATGAGAACCTTAGAAACTGCAGAAATAGATTTTTATATTGCAGTAATTGCCTGGGATATGATGAAATAATTTCTGAAAAATTTATCAAAAATAAAATAAGAAAAACATAAATACAGAAGTCACCAGAAAGGACATTAGAGAATTAAAAGAGATGTAACAGAATGAGCACAGTCGAGTGGTTTATAGACAGACTAGTGAACAAGCAGATGAAAGGAAAATTAAAGTTATAATAAAACATACTTATGAATTAAATTCTTGAATATGCAATCAACCCTTTACTTTGAAATTTTTTATGTAGATAATTAAACTGATCCTCTGAAGGTATGAAACAGCAAAGCTTATCAATTATACGATCATAAAGAAAAAAAATATCATGTACCTGAGGCAAAGGTGATATTAAAAAATCAGAGTGGACATACTAACCAATCAGTCAAAACTCTTGCTTACTGACATTACTTAAGAATTGCATTCAGGGCTAGAGATTGATTTGGAGAGGCAAGTCTTCTATCAAGTTATTTATTCTTTAAACTGCCTCCCCTCATGGAGAGTGGGATTACAAGGGTTGCATTGGGTGACCTACTGCCATTATTTTCTGTGACAGCTTCAGGGCTCACGTGAGATGGGTCCACCAGGTTCTGACTTTGGGAGGTGAGGGGTAGCTTTTGTACTTAAAATAACTTCTGCTTGTGTACTAATTCAAGACACTGTCTCCTGAGACATTGTAGCTTTTATTATTAGATAGTAAGTTTAAGACAGCTTAAAGCAGGTTACTAGTCTTAAAGAACCTTTTTATTAATGGTGTGATTTTACTTGATAGCTAAGCTAGAGGCAGCCTCCCCTGTACATAGACCTAGTCCTCTCTCTTTGGTGATTTGAAGGCATGGAATCTAAAGATAATACCTTTTTTTTTTGGTCCATTGTCAGCTCATTGTAGAAATTTGATTTTTATAACATCCTTTAACAAATGTCTTAAAATCTTTGAATGTATATTTTTGTTAACATGACTATGCAGAAACTAAAATGCAGAAGGACATAATTGATTTCCTATGACTGCTTCAATGCTGAAAGTTAGTTTATTAACTCACCACAATATTCTCAGTTGGTTCTCACTGGTAGAAAAAGAAAAGAATATATTTCCTAGCTTTTATCCAAAATATACGAACATTTTATAGCAATATGTGCGATTCAGAGCTTTCTTTGCTGAGATCTGCTCTTCATCTCACACAGGGAGGAGGAGTGATATTTAAGATCGCCTAGTGCACCTATTTATATAATCTTGGTGGGCCTAACAATTTTCACCTCATTGATAAATCACGTTTGGAAAACATTTCATGATAGACTCATTCAGTGCTATACTCAGAAATGTACTGTGTTCAAGAAAATGTTTTAGCATTATCTTGTTGTTTTACAACTCACATAGAAATCATGCTATTGTATTTAATAGTAAGACATTTAATTTTTCAATGTTTTTCAGGCCTGACAGCAGTGATTATGTAAATTAGAGAAAGGAGATAGAAGTACCCCTCGGCTGTTCTTCTTGTGTGATATTATTCTGAGTGAAGCACTGAGAATCCCATTTGAGGTGGATCACTGTAAGTATTTTCTGATGAAATTACAATGTTTATTTTTCTGTGGCTCAAGAATAGATATGGTGCACTTTCACAGAATTGGGAACAGCGTATGTAGTCGACAAGTAGTAATAGG
Source organism: Saccopteryx bilineata (assembly GCF_036850765.1). Taxonomy (NCBI): domain Eukaryota; kingdom Metazoa; phylum Chordata; class Mammalia; order Chiroptera; family Emballonuridae; genus Saccopteryx; species Saccopteryx bilineata. The sequence continues at coordinate 9,374,915 of NC_089495.1, forward strand.
CAAGATACTGTGTATACAAACTCCTGGAACACTAGCTGACTAGAGAATAGAGACTTGGAAGGAAAAAGTGTCCTGGCCATAGAAACACTTAATTACAGAATAAATATTTGGTATAAAAAAAGTTAAGTGAGGGACAATATGACAGTTGTTTACTTTGTCATGGTGATCTTTGCCAGAATATATTTAGTAGGATGACAATTTTCTGATGAGAGAGTAAAATAGTTATGAAACTACGCTGTGAAGAATGATAGTCTTACCATGAATAATCAATTTGTTATGAGTTATAGGATTAGAAAAATGGAACGAGAGACTTTTATAAAAAGGGCTGCTTAAATTTCAGTGATAATTTTTAACTGTTGGATTGTTGATGATAATAGCATCATGTTTAATTATTAGCCTGCCTCATATATACTGAATTATCAAGTGCTCTTGCAACATTTGATATCTAGTCATACAAAAGAATCATTCATAAGGAAAAACAAAACAAACAAAGAAAACTTGTAAAAAAGAAAAACTTGTAAATTGACCCAAGGCCTTGATTTTGTCATATAAACGAAGAAATATATTTTTATTTATAATGTTCTACAACCTTCTGCCATTCCTGGGAGAGTGCCATTCTGATTGGTAAGGGGGCTGAATGATAACCATCTGCTTGTAGACTAATGCGGCCATAAAAATACTTCTTAGGTTGCCATGTTTTTGGTAGTCCCTATGAATTACCTAGAAAATCATAACCTCGGGGGAAATTTAAGGAGATTATATTTAATAGTAAAACCTCTAGTCAACTAGGGTTTCTTCAGATTTTGAAACCATAGGAAGATACCTCAGCTGATCATACTCAGAGTTCACCTGCCGGGCTTTTTGATTGGTCAGGCCCATGTACTACAGCTGGCTGCATATTGTGCATGTCACCCAAGAGCACAGTCACATGTCTTATGTTTTGACTTAACATTATTAACCAGAAAAAAAATTATTCGGACAATGAAAGATCTTTCCTAATATTCAATGACATATAACATTTTTCTTCATGAGGCTTGTTTTCTTTAGCTGAGTCTTATAATTTTTATTCTCTCATTGTCTCATAAAAATATGTATCTAAATATGGTGCAATAATTAAACTGATTTAAAGCCTAATTACCATTTGAGACAGAAATGGAAATTGTTAAATGTGTTGTCTTACTGAAAATAATTTAAAAACAGTCATTTTTAGCATGTCTTCTGTAAGATTATTTTTTTAGGCTAGTCACAGAAAAATTTTTGTGAAAGTTAATATATCTATGAAATAGACTACATTGAATGAAGGCAGATTATTCTTAATTAATATTGTTGGTGACATGACTGAAAGAAATTTGTGATGTATGTTAAAATGATAATCTTCTAAAGGGGCTCAGTTCATTTAACAGAACCATGCTATAAAACACACATTTGCAGAAATAATTCTGAGTGTTATTTAAGACAATGTGATATTTGAAACCATACTGTTTAACACAGTTAAATTGCTTAACACAGTGTTCAATCTTGAAATTTTTCATCAATCTAATTACTTTATTATGTCTTGCATCAATGTCCACATGTAAGTGTGTCTTTTTTTTTTTTAATAACCATGATGAGAAGGATGAATAAATACAAGTTCATTTAGACCAAGACAACCTGGGTAAGAAATTCTCTTCATTAAGCAAACTGTATTAAGCCCTGTAGTGGTATTGATATATGAGCTATTTCATTGTGATGTTCGCTTAATGCAAGTGGTTGTTTTTGTTTGTTTTTTACTTAAGTACAGGTATTTAACATTCTCTTGACATTAGCTTTTTGCAGATTCCTATTTGCTCTGTTTGGCAGATAATGTGTACCCTACTTTAGGTGCTTATTCTAAAGAAGAAAATTTTCTTTAGGATAAAATATTTTAAATGCCTAAACTTAACATTGAAAATGGAAATAGCCCATTTGGAACCAGTTATTTTTATTATTGAGTCTAATGTTAAAAGGTATTAGTAGTGTTTCATATGCATGAGGATGATAATTTTTAGGAGAAAAACTACATAATGTATGTGCTTAGAACAATTTGTTTAATAAACAATATAATGAAGAATAAACAATAGCTAACTCTTTGTAATAGATATGTTTCTAACTTTGGCTCTTGGAGAAGGCAGTATTGAATGGGAGTGTTGGCTGGCAGATCTACAAAGTATGTCTCAGTTATTAAGAAGCAAGTTTTCACTTTAGGCCAAGCAGTTGTTTTTCTTTTTTTTTAAAAAAAATTGAAGTATTAATATTTGAAATGTAACTCGGAAAAACACAGAGGTAAAACCAAGCATTAGAAATAAAAACAATATGTAAAATTGTAAACTACACTCTCAGAGATGATCTCGTTTTAAAGATGAATTCCTTGACTTTTTGTCTTTTATTTCAACTCTATTTTAGATTCTGAAATTAGTATTAGGCTCATAGAGTAATCACTAACTACATCGTGATAGAAAGTGCTGTGTTAGGTTTCGGAAGACGGACGTCACTTCTCAGTTCATAGAGTGTCCTTCACTCTAAGATGTGAACCAGCACAGCCCAGCCTTGCTCAGAGCCCTGGCACTTCTGAGGTCAGTGACCGGTCATCTGGAAATGTGGGCGTGGCCACTCCTCCTCACTGAGCAATCCGTGGTGGGTGAGCCTGTGGTCGGCTTCCTCTGCTTTCTATCCATGCCCCATTAGAAGTTTCCAACTCAAACTGATTTAAAACAATGTACTAATTCCTGTTGGCCGATAAACCAGCTCTTCCACTCTCTAAATCCAGACAATATTTAAGCTATGATGATAGAAGGAAGTATATTCTTAAGTCTTTAGTCTTCACTCTGAAATGCTTATTCAGAAACTTGAGGAATTTGCTGTTTTACACACATATGTTCCCTCTTCTGCTCTTAGGCTCTCCTAATATTTCCCCCCAAACACTTGGGCTGAAGTATCACCATGATGTATGACTTAGTGACATCACAGACACTGACTACAAAAAGGGAAAAAAAAAAAAACCCAGAATATTCTGGAAGTTGCTATTTTTCCAGCTAAACTCTCTATATACGTAGCTCCATGGAAGTTTGATTTTGCAGTTACGAGTCAGTGCATCTTTGTGACTGCCTCTAACTACGTCTCAGGTCACACAGACTGTATAGACCACGTGTTCATTCATAAATGATATTATAACATCTCGAAGATGTCCTTTCATCTAAGAGTATCCTGGTTCTAAATCGTGGAACCACTGAGAAGATCCTGTCTTCCTCTAACGTAGGGCCGCAGAGTATTGTTTTCCGGGAGGTTTTGTCTTTGCAATCTTCTGCATTTCCATCCCTTCCTTAGCTGTCCAGCGCTAAGCTGAGAGACCCTGGTGGCTAGGGTCTGAGGAGACAATTCAGACAGCAAGCCCAAATGCAAGTCACAGTCAAGCCTGTAATCGCTTACCGCAGTGATGTAAGCAAGGAATGGAGTTGCAGCAAGCCCCAGCTCTGCTCTGTTCCATTTTTCCTTTGTCAAGCACATAGATTGGGTACGGGTGAAATCAACACAGACGTGGCGGATGTCTCACTATGAAACAAGTCCTAAAAAAAAAAAAGATCCCTTGGTTTTAAGGAGCTGGGTGCTAGGAGAGACAGAGGAGCTAGCGATAGGAGTAGAAATACACTGAGTCAGAGTGGAGAAAGGTGAGTTCAGGGCCGCTCCGTCCTACACGAGCAGTTCTCAGCACATGCACCTGAGAAAGGCACAGACACCCAGGTGTGAGGGTCCCCGCTGAGCCAGACATTACAGAAGGTGATATGTGTAAGAGCAAGGCCAGTAGGGGGTGGGGAGCTGACCCTCCCTCCAGGGACCTCAGTGCTCTGGCCAGCGACTAAGTCTAACGTGGGCCACGCGGTCTTCCCCGGGGAGACCTGCCAGGCTAGGGGAAGCCTTTATTGCAGAGCCTACAGTCAGGCCTGAACAATCCCAGGTGGGGTTTTGGTCTGGAGGGACCGTCCTCACCGGCTGTCATCTGACTTGCTTACTCCCTCTTGAGTTTCAATGAGGGAGTAAAATCCAATAAACCCAGTCGTTCATTTAGAGCATGGTGTCCTGTAGGGCCAGTAGCCGCGGCCACCGTCAAAGTTGCCTGGCCCGTGTAGGTTCACATTTAATTTGGACAGATGGTAAAGAAACAGTGGAGCGAAAAACTGGTGAGCCATTTTCCTTTATTTTGACTCACACCCAGCGGGCAAGAATTTACACACAGTGGGAAAACACTTCCCTTTCCTTTCTGGGCTCCCAAAGCCACTGACTCCTCTGAGTTTTCTTAGAACCAAAGGCTTCCACCTCACCAGTCTTATTCAGCTCTGTTCCCCATCTCCTTCTCCTGCACAAACTGGCTTCCTCTTCAGCATTCCACCATTTTGGCTGCCTCCTCCACCTGCCCTGCTACAGCCTGGGCTCCTCTTCTCTACAAGAATGTGGTCACTCTCTCCCCAAAATGGCCTCCTAGCTCCACCTTTAAAAATTTTTTGGTGTGAAAGCTCCTCCTCCAGCACACATTAGCATAACCCAGCCCCTTCCCAAGCAAGAAGAGTAATTAGTTCTATCAGGAGAGAGAGCAGTGGCCATCTTTATCAGAGTGAGCATGAATGAACTTATCTGCCCAACAGTGTCCCAAGTGGTTATTCAATCAATTACGATGGTATAGAGGTCATTGTTGTCACTTGTTCTATTAACACGAAGATAAATCCCCACCCTTGAAGAGCACTGCATCCCCTGGCCAGCCCAGAAGGACATGTATGTATCAAAAGTGTCCTAACAATATTGTGGACTGCTTAGTATAGGCCAGGCTTGCTCACAATGCCCTCCCTCAGCCTCACAACTCCTCTGTTACCTACTGTGGTTGTCTTTCGTTCCTCAGGTGTGAGAACAGCAATTAAGTAAGGTTCAGAGAGGTTAAGTAACCTGTCTGCTGGTAAGTGGTGAGCTGAGTCCGTAGACTGTGCACTTAACCTCTGCCTTTCGCATCTATTTAAAAATACCCGAAGGCCAGAGATGAGTATAGCACATTCGGAGAGAGCTGCCACGGGGCCTGGGCTCATGTGAGTGGTCAGGGCAGGGTGCCCAGCGGGGACCTGGGGTGTGGAGTCGGGACAGGGGTTGGATTTGTGAGGCATGTAAGTTAAAAGGGTCAGCGTGAGTCCAGACCCAGGGGATGTGATTCTCTACATCAGTTTGGTGTTTCTGAACACTTCAGAGGCAAGCAACATAAAAGAGGCGGAGAATGCAAGCTGACGGTGCCAGTAAGGTGGCAACATCGGGAGGACTTGACACCCTATTTCTGTTGGGTGAGTGTTACGGAAACAGGGCTGGGGAGAAAAGACACAAGAAATGTCCTGTGTATTATTTTTTTTTTTTTTTACCCTGTGATTTGTTGAGTTATGCCTTCCGTTGAGATAAGAAGAGCAGTTTGTGAAGTAGATGCATTCTGTTTGAGGGACCTTGAGTGTGTGCTGGGTGAACACCCAGGGGAAGTTAGCTTGCAGCCAGGTAAGCCTGTGGATAGACGGTGAGCGGAGTCGGAGCCCCGGGGAGTGCAGCTGTCTGGGGAGGACGGAGAAGGGAGCCTGGCCAGGAGGCAGGGACAGAGTAGAGGAGGTCCCAGGAGCAGAACAGGGGAGCCCAGCGAGTCAGTGTCACAGTGTCACAGGCCTTTTAAAGAGAAGGAAGTGATGTGGGTAAGCCCACTGCAAAGGGGGGGTCAGTTAAGACTGACACAGAAGTGAGTGGCCCTGGGCCTGATGCTGGAAGGCCAAGATTGACACTGTGTAGCGAGTGAGCCCAGGTTAGAGATGGCTGGGATTGACACTGTGTAGTGAGTGAGCCCAGGTTAGAGACGGCTGGGATTGACACTGTGTAGTGAGTGAGCCCAGGTTAGAGACGACTGGGATTGACACTGTGTAGCGAGTGAGCCCAGGTTAGAGACGACTGGGACTGGAGCAGAGGGCGCCGTGGGACAGTGGGCAGGCCCGCAGGGGCAGGGGCAGGGGCAGGGGCAGGGGCAGGGCGGGCTCAGAGGGAAGAGGAGGAAAGAACAGGATGAAGCCAGGCCATGTCATCGCTTGTTGACAGCGTGGGGTTAGTTTGTTGTCGTTGTGGTTGTTGTTCTCTTTCGTCTTTTTTGTTTTCACGGGAGAGATAGGAAGCTTAGAAAGTACCAGGGAAGAGAGAGGAGTTCATGACAGAGAGAGAGAGAGAGAGCAGAACTGAAAGCCCAGTCCTCTCAGTGATCAGGTTTGCGCTGCGGCCGAGCCGTGCTTGGGGCCCGCTGGACCACGCACGTGACCGTGAGCCGTGCTTGGGGCCCGCTGGACCACGCACGTGACCGTGAGCCGTGCTTGGGGCCCGCTGGACCACGCACGTGACCGTGAGCCGTGCTTGGGGCCCGCTGGACCACGCACGTGACCGTGAGCCGTGCTTGGGGCCCGCTGGACCACGCACGTGACCGTGAGCCGTGCTTGGGGCCCGCTGGACCACGCACGTGACCGTGAGCCGTGCTTGGGGCCCGCTGGACCACGCACGTGACCGTGAGCCGTGCTTGGGGCCGCTGGACCACGTACGTGACCGGCGATGCACTCGGGTGATGTCATTTACTCTCGCCTCAAGCTTCGGTTTTCCCATCACTCCAATGCAGATGAAAATCACATCCGTTTGAGAGGGTCACTGGGAAGATTATAATGCATGTACAGTGATTTACTGTGAGACCTCATTAGAATGTTTGCTGTGATTCATGTTAAGGGTAAATTAATTGTCCTCGGAGATGGAGAAGCCCATCGCTGAGCCCATCAGCCGAGACGGGAATAAAGGGGAGGTTATTCTATCTTCAGGCAAATTTGTCAAGATGATATTTAGGGAGATGAAGCCTCAATATCTCAATGACTTAAGCAGTGACCATTTTTCTTGACATAAAACAAAACTAAACATACGAATTAGGACCGTTTTTGGCTTAAAATTATAAATAAACATCTGCTCAATTCAAAGATGTCTGAAAATAAGACCTCTTTAATCCTAAAACTGTAACAGTCCATCGGCAGCATTATTTCACGTGTATCGTGCGGTGCATTGTATATATTTCATAGGTGGGAGGGCCATCTTCTGTTAGTCAAATATGTGTTCTTTCTTTAGCCCAGGAGTTCACCACCTAGGTGGTCCTGTAAATAGGTACAGGAGTCCCGCCCGAAACAGCTCTGGCCCACAGAGGGTAGGAAACTCATCCGGCCGCCATTCACCATTCATGTTGTTACTCAATCAGGAGGTTGTAACAGACTGCTTTTGTGACTGATGCTGGATTCATCGAACAATGTTTTACAATTCCTTCTTTTTTAGAATACACAAAGAATTGGAATCACGTTACACTTTTTTTTTTTTTCACCTCAACCTCGGTTATTATCTTTTCTACGAAGCTGAGTCACATAGCAGATATGTGCAAAAGTAATTTTTGGTGAGCCAGAAAGGGCCTAATCACGCTAGGGAATAAAATAGCCATGTTGAAGTAATAGGACTGTTTTAAATATATGCTATAACTGGCCATTTCCCTCCAGTGAGTGTGTGTGTGGGCGTGTCTCCCATAGGTCCATGCATCTTTCATAAGAATTTCTAGGTGCAGTCGTCTCGCTTGTTCTGCGGGAGAGCCACCTTGCATGTATGTACTTTCATTCAATTTGAACCACTCTTTTCCTGATCATTCCGGGTTAATTTAGCTTGGTGGTCTCTCCTTTTAGAAATGGAAAGCCACGAAGAATCTCAGATGTGTTGAATGGGCATTAAACGGAGGAGGGAGACTAATATTAGAGTGAAGCACGCCAGCTCATCAGTTCTGTTCTGCTCCTGTATGCCTTACTCACGCTAATTTATGAGCTCTTCTGGGATTCAAGATCTGTCTGAAGCCTTAGTTATAGATAATGTTCATTCTAATATGATTAATCTGCCCTCAAAGGCTTCCCTGCTTTTGTCTAAGCTTGACAGAACACAAACTGTTTATTCTTCTTTGAAAGTCTTGCCTCTTCGGGGCGCCACAGTTTGGTTTGGGAAATGATTATTCGTTGAGGAACAGGACTCTTCCTCCTCTTCTCTGCCACAGACTGTGGGAGGGTAGGAAACAAGGCTGACTCCTCCTTGGATCCGCCATCCCAAGAGGGGCCTGTGACTAAGAGCAGGGATCAGCAGCTTCCTGCCTGTTCCCAAACTGTGTTCCCATTTCAGATTTGCTTCTGGAATTTTTTCTTTCTTTCTTTACCATGTCTTTGTGGCTTGATAGAGTCTCTCTGACATCAAAATTTTTGTTTTGTTTTGTTTTTTATTGAGTGAGAGGCTGGAAGGCAGAGAGACAGACTCCCACATGTACCCTGACCAGGATCCACCTGGCAAGCCCCATACCAGGAGGTACTCTACCCATCTGGGCCGGTCACTCCGTTGCTCAGCAGCTGAGCTGTTTTTGTGCCCGAAATGAGGTCATAGAGCCATCTTCAGCACCTGGGGCCAACATGCTCAAACCAGTCAAGCGATGGCTGTAGGAAAAACAGAGAGACAGAGAGAGAGAAGGGGAGGAGGAGGGTAGAGAAGCAGATTTCGCTTCTCCTGGGTGCCCTAACTGGGAATCGAACCCAGGACTTCAACACACCAGGCAGACACTTCAACCACCGAGTGAACTGGCCAGGGCCCAAAGTTCTTAATTTTTCCTTACAAAAGGGAAAAATACATATTAGAGTTACAACCTTCATTACAACTAAAGAAGCCTTCTTAAACTTACAGTAAGATTGTGAGTGATTGTCCAACACAGTCTTCCTCTGAAAAAAAAAAAAAAAGAAAAGTGATCAATTTTAATTTGTTACTTTTTAGTGTCAGCATAGTTTCTATGCAGCTTTAAATATGCGCATAAACCACAGAGGTACTAAAACACAGTGAGTCAAACTCTGATCACTTATTTTGTCAAAAGAACATAATCTTAACTCATGAGTCACTGTTAACTATAAGTGTAATGTAAGTGTAATGTGAAGGAAAAATGAAAATACATTATAAGGTTTTTTTTTTGCCAATTTGTATAATTTTTCAGTTAAGCAGTCATAAATCAAGGAATATTGTATTTTTTGAGGCTCATTAAAGAGACATTATACATCAGAATAGTGAAGTCGTCAGCATAATGAAATGATGAATGCCTGTAACTATCTGTATGTAAATGATGTGAGACAGACTCAGTGTCTTACCAAGGAGAATAACAATCTCCCTTGACAGTTCCCATTGGGGTGGTTGCTGGAAGCTGGAGACAGGTTTTAAGTGCAAACCTCTTCAGCCATGGCCAGGTAGCTCATTTTTGACTAGAGCAATGTCAAGATAATGCCAAGATTCCGGGTTTGATCCCCGGTCAGGGCACATACAAGAAGCAACCAATAAATGCAGGAACAGGTGTAATGAGTCGATGATCCCCTCTACTCCTTTTCTTTCTCTCCAAAGGAAAAAAATCAATAAAAATTTTAAAAAATATATAGACCTCCTCAATGGCAAGCACATATTAGCTCTCAGGGAGACTGGCAATATAGAATAAGATACATAGCAGATAATATTTTTGAAAAATGTGTTCAGTAACGTATGTTGTTGCATTATAAGGGCCTTTTTATTGACAAAAGCCGTATTCTAAGTGAAAGAAAACCTCGTAGAAAATGGTTACTTTGAAAACTAATGTGTAAAAAAGAATTAATATGCATATATATGTATATATGTCAATATTTTATATGTAGTTTATATATATAGTAGAACCCTTTCCTTAATTTCTGTCAGGATTCCCATGCAGTAGCTAATATGTCAACTTAATTTCTGTCATTTGTCCTATCGATGAAACACATCTATCTCACTTGTAATTTAGCGGATGGGTTCCTAAGCACATACACTTTCCATCATGAGCTCTGCATATGTGCACCATCCTGTCAGCTGTCGCGTCTGGCCTGGCTTCTCAGATCTGCTCTGCTCTGCACAAGCAGGGAAGTCGCGTGTCCTTCGTGGCAGACTGCAGTCCATCCGCTGATTAGCCAGGGCCTGCAGCCCCACACTGCAGGAGCTCTGTTTCATTTACAAAGAGGATGGATCTAGCAGGCAGTGGATCTAGTCATTTTCTAGAGCCACTCACTGATCTCTGTATGTCATATAGCACCTGATGCAGGTGCCAGGTACAGGGATGATTATCCCATGAGGAAGGAAGGGAGAGAGTCAAGGCAAATAAGAGGGAGAGAAAACCAAGGAGAAAGAGGGAAGATTTCAAGCCATCGAGGGTCACTGATGGCACCATCCAAGTCATTGAAACTCTCTCTCTTTAAGTATTCTCTTTGTATTTTATTTTATTCAGCTTCATTGAGATTTTATTGACCAATGAAATTAAGTTACTTCAATTGTACAGTGTGATGATTTGATATATGCATACCTTGTGAAGGGATTCCCTCCTAGAGTTAGTGACATATTTACCTTCAAGGTGAACCCATGTACCTTTGACTCCTGCCTCTTCCTTCGGGGGTCATGGTGCCTATCATACCTAGGACGCAGAGTCTGCAGGGGACCGAGAGAGATACTATATGTGGTGTCACGGTTAGGGTGATGGTATAGCGTATTATTTTTATGTAACCTTTTTATATAATTTATGTTTGGTCACCCATTCCCCAGCTCCTCTCCTTTGGCTATTATTACCTTGGACTCTTTCTCCCTGTCTCTCTCTCTCTCTTTTTATTTTTATTTTTTTTTTTTACTATTTTAGCAATTTTCTTTCTGTTCTTTTAGATTCCATATGTAAGTGAAACTATTTGGTATTTGTCTCTCTTGGATTATTTTACTTAGTAGGTCCATCCAAGTTGCTGCAATGGGCAAGAGTTCATTCACTGTATATATACACTATGTTTATCCATTCACTTTCTCTGTGGACACCTAGGTTGATTCCATGTTAGTCATTACGAATAATCCTGCACTGGATACCGGACTGGATATAATCTTTCAAATTAGCGTTTTTGTTTTCTCCAGAAAAAGACCCAGGAGTGGTATTGCTGTGTTGAATGGCAGCATTACTTTTCATTTTTTGAGGGATCTCCATGCTGTTTTTCATAATGACTGCACCGGTTCCAATCCTGGCCGCAGGACGTGAGGGTTCCCTTTCCCGTCCATCCTCACCAGCACTCGTTACCTGATGATTTGTTGATGAGAGCCATTCTGGCCGTTGAGAGGTGAGATCTCATTGGGGTTCTGATGTGCATTAACCTAAGGAAAAGTGATATTTAGCATCTTTCTATGTGGGTTGGTGATCTGTATGCCCTTTTTGGAGAAGTGTCTATTTAGGTACTCTTTCCAGTTTAAATAGGATTGTTCTTTGGTGTTAAATTATAGAGTTTCTTATATATATTTTGAATATTAACTGCTTATCAGATATATTATTTGTGGATATCTTCTGCCATTCAGGAGGTTGTCTCTTTGTTTTGTTGTTGGTTTTCTTTTCTGTGCAAAAACTTTTTCATTTCATGTAGTCCATTTATTTATTTTTGCTTTTGTTGCCTTTGCCCAAGGAGCCACATCCAAGAAGACAATTGCAAAGACTTATGTCGAAGTGTTAGTTTAATGGTTTCAGGATTTTTGTGTATCCACTGGAATTACTTTTGTACATGGTATAAGAAATTGGTCTAGTTTCTTTCTTTTTTTTTTTTTTTTTTTTGGCATATATCTATCCAACTTTGCCAACCCCACTTACTGACGACACTGTCTTTACCTCATTGTACATCCTTGCCTTCTCTGCCATTGATGAATTGACCATATAGGTGAGGATTTATTTTTGAGTTCTAAATTCTATTCCTTTGATCTTTAGATCTGGTTTTATGGCACTACTATACTATTTTGATTACAGTAGTTTTGTAGTATAGTTTAAAATCAGGGCACATGACACCTCCTGATTTGTTCTTTCTCAAGTTTTCTTTGACTATTGAGGATATTTTGTGGTTCAATATAAATTTTAGTTTTAATTCTGAGAAAAATGTCATTAGTATTTTAATGGGGATTACATTTATTTTTTATGTTGCTTTAGGTAGTAAGGATATTTTAAATATTAGTCCTTTCAATCCGTAAGCCAAATATATCATTTCATTTATTTATAGCTTCTACAATTTCTTTCTTCAGTGTCATATATTTTTCAGAATATAGTTCTTTTAACTCTTCAGTTAAATTTACCCATAGTTTTGTTTTGTTTTTTGATGCTATTGTAAATGGAATTGTTTTTTTAATTTCTCCTCTGATCAGTTACTACTGGTATATAGAAACACAACAGCTTTCTGTATATTGATTTTATATTCTATAATATTACTGAATTCATTATTAGTTCTAATAGATTTTGGTGGAATCTCTAGGTTTTTCTGTATATAACATCACATCTGAAAAAGTGACATTTTTACTTCTTTCTTTATAATTTGGAAGCCTTTTATTTATTTATTTATTTATTTATTTATTTTTGTTGTTGATTGCTATGGCTAGATCACCAATACTATGTCGATAGAAAATTATGTAATATGAAGCATCAGTATTATTTTAAAAAGTAATTTCGAGCTAAGCAATTTATGCACAGATAAAGCACTTTGGATTGTATAACCAAATGTATGTAGACAAAGTGATATTAATAAAATATTTATATTATGTTGTTATGGGGATGGGTTTTTTTATTTTTTTAATGATGTATCCCCATACCCGTGCCTTTCTATTTGGGGATTTTATATGGTTTATGGGAATTTCTAGCAAAATAAATCATATAATTTCTTCATAACACCAGTCATTGTGATGATATCTCTTCTTTATCCTGATGTATATACATCATAGGGCTTAAAATAGATATGACTGAAGAATTATTTTAAAAATTATCACCTATTTTATGTCTTTTGCCTTAGAAATACAGCTATTATAGACATGTGATCATTAGTAATCATTGAATGTTTACAGTTTATTGTGATATGAAAGTATATAACAACATAGTAGTCCAAGTTTTCAATAGTTTCAGTTTAATAGCTCTTAAATTATTACTGGCATTTTGAATATGCTAATCTATACCATGTGTGGTATCAATTTCTTGTATATATTTTTTGATAGTTTATATGGGTACATACAAAAATATTTTGAAAATGTCCACTCACAACTTAAAATAATTATACATAGCTATTAAAATATGTACATTTCAATAAAGCATACGATATTATTTAATTAATTTACTTCTTTACATATTCATCACCTTCCATATATTCTGATCATTTTGCAAGTTTACTCACTTACTAAAAGAAATACTCATATGATTTATGTCATCATCCTTCAACTTAATCCATATACAAACATACACACACATGCGCACAGCCTGAGAGCATACATTCCATGTGAATCAGTTTTTAATCTGATTCACTTTTCTCCATAACTAAGTAAATATATTTTTGTTATATCTTGTTTTATAATAGACTGTCTAATTTGCCTTAAAGGGAGAATGAAGCTATTGAAAATTCTGTCAAGAGTTCAAAGAGAATAACCATAAAAACTGAAACTTCAAAGTCACAGTTTTCTTTAGAGGAACAGAAGCCAGTGTTATTATCATAAAAGTTATTATTTTAATAAGTCATTTTTACTCAATGTCTATTGTGAAGGGTCCAACACAAAAGTATTGTGAAGTGTCACATAGATCACTCTAATTCATTTACAGACAACATCTTGTAAAGTTACTGCCTTAAGAGGGGAATGAAATGTACTTCTATTACATTTTGTTTACATCTAGTTACTTTTTAACACCCAATGTAAAGTTTGATAAACAGGAAACTAAACAGTTTCATATATTTATGTGTGTGTTTAGCCCATTTTTGTGCTCCTTAGTATAACTTCTCACTGGTTATTATTCTAATTAAAACTATGTATTTTTCTAATAATAACAAATGCATAAAAATTTTATATGTAAAAAAATCACTTGAAATCCAGCTCCTCATTGATCAGTGATTTAAATCCTTGTCTTTGAATCCCAAGTTCATTGCCTTTCCTCCCCAAGCACAGTGCTGCTTGATGAATTTCTTAATTTAAATCCAACAAAATACACACTACAATCTTCAGTGTACTTTGCCAAGCCTGAATTATAGTCTATGGAGCTAGTCGTGTTTAATTGGATGTTTTGTCACTTAGTTCACATTTACTCACTTTCTGTTTTAAAGGTAGTTTAGAAAAAGATGAATGTTCAAAGGGGTTAATTAAGTTCAGAGTAACATTTCCATCATTCTACTGCGCAGAGTAATGGTTCCAAAAACCATTTCTCAAAGCCAAAAGACGTCCTATCTTATAACATAATTCTTCTTCCTTTAATTACACATCATTTGTAAACATTGCCAAGCTAACATTTACTGCCAATTGAAATAAATGACTTAAGCATTTTAAAAATGATAAATCTTCAGCTTTCTTTCTAATTGTGTGTATGTGTGTATAAATATGTACATATATAGGCATACACACATACATATGTTATATGATAAACATATGTGTGCACACGTGTATATACATTTTTAGTAAACTTCAGTTCTGTTAATCATAATTTAGCCATCTCAATCAGACTATGGGACATTGAACTAATAGCTTCATGAAGACAGTTGTAGATAACACTAGAATTATCTAGAAAACTGGAAACCTTGGAGCAAATATGAGTATTAATACCAGTAATCAATTAATTGCTAGGAGGCATTAAGAATCCTAAAACAGCCTGACCTATGGGGGTGCAGTGGAGAAAGCATCTACCTGGAACACTGAAGTCACTGGTTCGAAACCCCTGACTTGCCTGGTCAAGGCACATATGGATGTTGATGCTTCCAGCTCCTAACCCTTTATCTGCATCTACCCCCCCCCCGTCTCTCTGTCTCTGTTCTCCCTCTCTCTAAAATAAATAAATAAATAAATAAATAAATAAATAAATAGAACCCAGAATATTAGAAAGGGTGATTATCTTAGAAATGATCCATTCTTAGGATGGCAATAGTTTAAAAATTATAATAGTGCCTCACACTGGTTGGAACTTACTGCCTGGACCACCATGTAAGTGTAGGACTCTATGAAGTGCATGTCAGAATCAATGAACCCCATCTGCCTCCGGTGAGGAGTGGAGTCCAGGAGCCTTCTTGCTGAGGCTCAGAGAGTTTAAAACCGTGTACCTAAAGTTGCACAGATAGCGACTGCTGAGTCCATGAGGATAAACAGGGCACCTGACTCATAACCCAGTGCTGCTTGCTCTGCTCTGTTATTCAAGTAGAAACTTACCCAGTAGGATTTCTCACAGTACGTCCATGGAGACCTTCAGTGGCTTGACCAAAAGATCAAGACCAGCCATGCAGCGTACAGTGGCCACACTGAACTGCTATCCTTGTGGGTTAACTTACTGGGACTTATCCATTGATTCCAAGGCATGGCTTCCTTACAGTTATTCAGAGGCGCTGTCACTGGGCTGCCTCCCTTAATAACTATATTTGCCCTACTTTATCTTCTCCTTTTTCCTAAGCATGCCTAAGCAGATGCTGCCTGTTCTTCTCTAAGCTAAATAAATGGATTTCTGTAAATAAATATATGAAAATATTAGTATTCTCTAATGGTGCTCAAGGAGGAATCCTTCCCATGGAACATAAAAAAAAAAACCCCACTAAATTAAAATGCAGACATTTTCATTCCGTGTGTAATATTTATCTAATAAAAAAAGTCGGCATTAAATCTAACATTGATTAACTTAAAATGGAAGACTAAAACAGTTTGCCAGGCTGCAGACTTATGGCAAGCTTGCCTTTCTTCTCTCCCTCTCTACCTTTTCATAAAACCTTGTCTCGCTGATTAATATAACAGGGCACTTCAGCTTTGGTGAAATACACTTATTCAATTTCACTGAAGATTATAGGTTTCAAATAATAAAATTGGATTTTATTGAGGATTGAAGTGTGTAAATAGAACATTTGATTGAATTTAATAAAATGGTATCCAGCGGATGGAGGCAAGTCATTTCCTCCCGTCTTAACTTGATTACAAAGACAAGAAGTTTTATGAGCTGTTTTGAATGGAAAATTTCTTTCTGTCTACAGAAAAAGACTACATCGAGACGAAGAAAAGTAAAGAGTTCTTGGTGACATTTTAAATGAAATGGTTTTAAATGTATGAAATTTAAGAGAACTATTTTCTGATCTGTGTTTGTGGCTATTGGCTTGATCACTTGAGTTGCACGACTGCTCTGAAGAAGTGAGTTCATTAGATAAGTTTGTGTATCTTTGCATGATTGGACCTTGGTGACCATTCTTCACCTGACATAGGCAGTCCTATATTTAATCAAATACAGTGACATCAGAACATGACCCCTTTTGTCACTAACTGAATCACTACATAGTAACTACTATTATGTAAATGTTCTATTTTCTTTAGCCAATTCTAAAGTTTCATAAAGTGAAACAAAGTAATTTTTTTTTTTGCTTTCTAACAAAAAAGATGCATATGAAACATGGGAATCATTTGCCATGCCTTTAGAAAACCAAAAATGCATACCGAATGCTGAGGCAACAACCTGCGCACATTGAAAAGTCATATGAAGTTATGAGAAACAGCGTATTTTTTCCTATGGTAATATCAGTGATTAATTTTCATATTAGTTTTTTACTTAATTTCGTTCTCAAATATTTTTATTTCAATAGAATAAAATAAAATCTTATTTTACCCAAACCTAATTAATGTCCACATTTTAATTGTTTTTACTACACTAATGAGCCAACAGAAAATACCTTTATTTTCCCATTTAATCACAGAAGATCTTTTTAAGTAATATTGTTAGGATACTTGCAGAGTGCTTCTGAGAAGATAGGCTGGGTTTAGAATGAGGCACCATGACACATGTGCACTTGCTGGACTAGCAGGCATCCTGTGGACGGAAAAGTGGTCATAAGTGATGTCAGGGCACGATGAACTCGCATGTGGCCCGCGAGGGCTCTGAGCTGATTTAGAATATTACTTTTACTCAGTTAAGTCAAAGGATCTGCAAGGGAAATGCACAGTATGAATGTAGTAGTAATGTTCAATTATTCATAGATGCTTTCAAAGAAGTAAAAAGATAAACAGTTGATGAAGGAGCATTCCATTAAAGGAAAGGTGAATCTCTTTATGTTGAAAATGGTTGTGTGTAGTTTTTAATGCCTTGGAGAAAGGTATATTATACAGGAACACAGAAGAGTCACTAGAGAGACAACTGGATGAGAAGAGACAAAAATTAGAGCAAATTGGCAGATAAAAACCCCTACCTGGCCTGACCTGTGGTGGCGCAGTGGATAAAGCGTTGACCTGGAAATGCTGAGGTTGCCGGTTTGAAACCCTGGGCTTGCCTGGTCAAGGCACATATGGGAGTTGATGCTTCCAGCTCCTCCCCGCTTCTCTCTCTCTGTCTCTCTCCCCCCCCTCTCTCTCTGTCTCTCCCTCTCCTCTCTAAAATGAACAAATTTAAAAAAAAAAATAAAAAAAAACCCTACCTGTACAGGAAAGACACATTAGGACAACAAACCCCCCCCCCAAAAAAAAAAAAAACAAAAAAAGAAGAAGCAACACTAGAAAATAAACAGTGCACGGAAAAGGCCTGTGGTTCAGAGGCTCAGAGCCTCTGCCGTCTATCGTGTTGGGAGCTGTCGGAGTGCAACGAGGAGAAACGCTCTTTGGAAGCAGAAATATGTATAACATCTGAGGCATGATAGTTTGACTGTAGAATAGACATGAGAGGAAGAGTAAAGCTGTAATTAGAACAAAATACTTACATATTAAAAGAAATGTAAAGTTTAGTCGACTACCTCATCTGACGTACCAAACAAATCAGTTTGGAGATGTGTTCTAACAAACATCCAGATGCATTTGTAACAGGTGTAAATTTTGCGGTTTGAGAGGAACCACGAAGAAGGAAGAACAAGGAAAGACCTGAAAACCCTTCATCTGAGATGTGCAGACATAGAGGGGCTATGTGTGGAAGAAACAAGATGATTATTTAGGATGGGAGTCTGGGAAAAGCAAGACAAGTGAGTCAAACTGTTTCAACAGGAACATATGTGACAAAGGTAGATCAGAGTACTACAGTTTCCTCTAAAAGACAGCTCTGAGGGATCTGGGGTGGTTTTTGTCAACTTTGAAATACAGAAAAAAAGTCAAAAGAAGTATCTAAGTTATTCATTGAATTCCTAATATATCCCTCACTTCATCTTATCCATCTTGCGTTGTCCGGTAGTTACACATGTCTGTCACTTTATATATGTGGCTCCTTAAACTCGCCTCCCTGTGGATGTCTCATTTAATCATTAGAAAAAACGATAAAAATATTAGTTATAATAGGAGACTGTCAGTAGTCATAAGATCAACATACCATTCTATAGAGCTTTTTCAGTTCTGAAAATTATTTGAAGAAAAAAATTATTTTGCTAGTCAGAATAATTTTAACACAAACAATCCTCACCCCAGGCCTAATCAGAGCATGACTTTTATTCAATGAGAGAATAAAATGACCAGACATCTACAATAATACCCAAGAGACCAGTTAACATATTGAAATTAAACTGAAAATTGACTTGTGGGTCCCACTACTGGTAGGAAGAGTAAAATCTTTACTAAATGATAAAGTTAGAAAACAAAAGCTGAATAATGAATTAAAAATAAATCAGTTTCAAGAAAAATGAATGAAACCCAAACCAATCATTCTAACAGGTTTTATTTTTATCCTAACTACTGAGATTTAGAAAGAAGAATCTTAGAAACTCTTCATCCTCCTTTAATGCAAGCCTCGTTGGTTCTAATTTGTCCCCACAGAGATTCTGTATAGGTAACAAAGGGCCTGTCTTCTGCCTTGATATTTGTTCCAAAGTCAAACACGCAAAAAGAAGCCATCATTTTTACTTGTTTTTTTTCAGCCTGCAGTCAATGATTGAGCACAAACTTCCAAGTGAAAAGTGATGCCTATATTCTGCCCTACAGCCTGAGCACCGAAGGGGAATAATTTTGAAAAATAATGAAACATATACCCAATATATACAGTAGTAATATTAGTATTAGCAACAGCATCAGCAGTCATAGTAGATATACATTTTAGACACTAAAATAGTTAAGGAAAAAAAAAGGGTCATTTAATAACAACAGTATTTGCAAAGGGGAATTTTTGGAAAATAAAGTTTTATATTGTTTACAAACTTTTCCATAACCTATAATAGCATTGAAGATAAAGATTAATAAGATTAAATTGAAATTTACCCATCCAATATGGATAGAATTCTCTTCGGAAATATATCCATGCCTATGTGAACTTCTTATATGTATGTCTCACTAGTTTGAGAATAATAATAAACGAAGGCAGAAAAGCAATCAATAATTCAAAGTACAGAGCTGTAATCTGGGAATACCATGGTGGGCCATGCTGTCTGCTCTACATGTTGGAGGCAAGGAAATTGATGGGTGCCGAGATCCTGATGTGACCTGTACAAGGTTTATTATCAGGGGGAAGAGAATTATTCTCGTTCCCAGTTCAGACACTTAACACCGCATAACTATCTTTTTCAATGACCTAACCGCAAGATTTAAGAGCAGCAATACTCTCTATTTCAGTTTGGGCAGTTTTTTTTCCTATAGTCAGTTACATGCTATTGTCATTCCTGTCGTTAGCACCAACTCCCACTTCCATTCAAGGGAAGTCAAATTGCATCATATCACGATTTTAGTGAAGCAACGTGGCCCAATAGAACATATGATAAAGGTTGCAATAGCTGTTGCTTAGCAAGTCTTTTAAGCATCATTTGCCACTCTGTGTGAATCCGATTAACAGAATGACACAGGTTGAAAGATCTGAAAATGAGCATTAGAGTGTCACAGTCCTGTCCCACCATCCGTGGTCATGCGGAGGACAGCATGTGAGAAACACAGCGCCGCAGCGGAGTTCAGAGAGAAACCCAGGGAGAAACCGAGGCATCTCAGTCCCGGGTCCCCACACCGTTCCACAGGGTCGCCCAGCAAGAAAAGCAGGGAGCCCCAGCAGAGCGGTCCTCTTCCGGCTGGAGCCAGGCTGGGAGAAGTGGCACCCCGTGGTTCTCCTGAGAGACAGGGAGCAACAAAGGGCGCAGAGGCCAGGGGTCCTCGCCTGGACGTCCATCCGGAGGTCTCACTCGTGCTCCCACTCTCCTGCTTTCGGGCCGCAGGAAGTGGAGCGTCCCTGGGCCTCTGTCACTGAAGCAATGGTGAAGGGGATCAGGAAAGGGGATGGTGACAACCAAGGCGTGTTTCATCATAGCAATAGAGCATCTAACTAAAGCTGCCCACGTTAGACAGGAGACGAGCCCCAGCCCGAAAACCAAATGGACAGCGAAAGGAAAATCTGGAGCTAGTTACGGAGAAGGTTGAACCGAGGAATCCACGATTCATGCGTCAGGAGAGAGAGAGCGATTACTATGGAAGCCTACTAACAAAGGGAACTGCAGCTACGGCTCTAGTGGGCTTGGGCACAACTGGAAAGGAGGCCAAAGTCATGGGCCAAGAACGAAGGCTGAATGAGGGGCCGAAAGAGAAAGAAAGAGTAGTATGTGCCGACCCTCATAGGAAAGGAGAACGGGCAAGAGAGGAACGGCCTGGTGGCTTTGGGGACTCTGCTTGATCTTTAGGACATTTCACTGTGTGCCATATTTGGTTAAAGCAAAGTTGTCCCTATTGACTGGACAACGTGCTGATTGAGGCCAAAAAGTGCTTCAGTTGTACTTTGGTAGCACATTAGGGCTTCCGGAATTTGGGACTTAACATCCAATTTAGAGTAATTGTTACATATAGAAGGGATAGTTCAGTACACTTTTTTTTTTTTTTTTTTTACAATGATCACTATTGGGTGATTGTCAGGAAATGGAAGAGAGAGCTCCCAGAACAAGCTAGGATGGGTGTCTCGGGATGGCTACTTTAGTCAGAGGGAAATTATGGACACTACAATGATTTTGAAGTCATAATTTCTGTGTTACTCTAAGATTTAGGACTGCATTTCACGTGGAAAATAAATATAAGAAACATTTCACTATTTAAACATTAAAAAATACAAAAAACCATCATGACACTATAAGTATAAATTATATTATTAAAATTCAACCTTTAGTCATAAATAAGTAAAACAACAAGTTGATGGCTCTCTCCCTCACTCTCTCCCTCCCTCCATTTCTTTTTCCTTCCCTCCCTCTCCCTTTCTCTCTGTCTAAAGTCAATACAAAGTCAGAAAAAATGAACCTTTGCACATAGTGTTTTAATAAATTGGAACAGTTCAAAGTATTTACTCTGCTCAACAAGCTGATTCCAGAATCCCTGAAGATGGGGCGACCACTGTGGCATAAGACATCAAGCCCAGTGTGGACCCTCAGATAAAGAGTCAATGCCAGGAAAAAAACCTAAGGAATATTTTCCCAGCGACGGAAGACAAAGTAATCATTTATTTGCATAGGCCACAGATATGCGGCAAAGTTATCATTTATCTGTATGGCCGCAGATATGTTGGAAATTTAATAGGAGTCTGGTGAATCCAGAATGACACAACTGTTGATCCAAGTTATGAAGACTGTGTTCCCCAGCAAACTACCTGCCTGGCCCAGAGTGCAGAGGGAGTTAGGATTGTAGGCTTACTTTAGCCACACTTTTATCTGTCAGCAGATCAATTATGGCAACAGTGTATAGTCATGGGGGCGTGGGAGCCATGGGACACTCAGGTAAGCGGGAAGCTCACTTTTCATAGAATGGTAGTCACCGAATTAGGTAAATAGACAAAAAGTTTTTAAAAAGGACTATATCCTCATTTTTCACTAGAATGTCAGAAGTTACTTTTCATACTAGTATTAATTTTGAAAGAACTCGGATTTTATGAGACCATGAAAGCCTTACTTCCCACTACTTAGCTGTGCTGAGATTACATGGGTCATCAGAACCTTTGTAAGATCTGTAGTAAATGTCTTCATGCCATTACCAAATGTAACTCTGAGCATATTTTATCGTGGAGGCTTTTTAATCTATGATTATATACTAAAATTACCGGTGTCATGCTTTACAAATATACCAATATCTTAATAAATTGTACGTAAGAGATCATATCAGACTTGCACATGATTGTACCCTCTACACTAACACAGCACCCGACATGTACAGTGAATATTTCATAAACTAGAAAGCCCAGCGGTCATACAAAATGACTGCTGTTCTGGATATTATAAATTGTAATTAAAATGATTTGTGCAAAGGTGTCTGCTAATTCAAACTGAATTACCCAGGGCAGGCGGCGAGGACGCCCCTTTGCTTAGTGCCCCACGGGGTTTCCCCCTTCTACTTGCTTAATTGCTTAAAGTAGAGTGCAATGAAGGAAACCACTGGTGGTACATTTCTTAATAAAGTTTCTCCGTTTGAAACTGTTTTAATCCCTTTTGCATTTCGGTCAGCATTACTCTGTCATTTTTTTGCATTTCTCTCCTGCCTTTGTTCAAGGGACTCATTTTGTTGAGACAGGTTTTTTTGTCTTCCATCTGAGGCAAGCCTTGTTTCTCTGTGCTCATCAGTCTCATTTTGCTGAGAAAGACGCATTTGCTCTGCGACTGAAGCAAGCCTTGTCTTTCTCTGCTCAGTGGTTTCTTTTTGTCGAGAAAGCCGTTTATGTGCAGCTTTAGCTCCTTTTCTCTCCTCTTCAGTGCTGTATTTTCTAGGAGGCATTCTTAAAAGAAATTACGTTAAGACATAGTTTTTATGTAAAACAGATGATTGCCAATGCAAACAAATGTTCACCTTCCCCCTGACACGCTCAATTTGTGTTCAGCCATGGCAACTTCACCCCATTGGCTAGTACAGTTACGCAAGCAACCAATAAGCTATCGGCAACAGACACTTAAGCTGCATATAATAAAGATGTTTGTTGAATTAGTGAATGGATTATGTAGCATTAATTGCATGACCACAATAAAAATATTATGAGATAGATTAAAATTTGTATATAACTTTTTAAACTCATTTAGAACTCATTAGACTCATAAATTAGGACTATTTTTATTTTGAGTATAAATGAAAGCTTTTTTAAACTATTATATATCACTTTTAGATCATTTTATTATGGAAATTATTAGATATACCTTATTTATACATCTAAGTTGCTTTAAAGGTTAAAATTATGGATTAAGAGGTTAGAGTTATTAAGATATATAGTTAATTTTAATATAGTGGAATAATTCCAATTTATATTGCTCTAGATAATGGATTTAAATTTGATAGGTTAAAGAATTAATAAATCTCTAGAGTATTTGCCATATTTTTGAGAATCATCAGATAATATATATCTATATATATATATTTGTATTTTTCTTTTTTTTTTTTTTTTTACAGAGACAGAGAGAGAGTCAGAGAGAGGGATAGACAGACAGGAACAGAGAGAGATGAGAAGCATCAATCATCAGTTTTTTGTTGCAACACCTTAATTGTTCATTGATTGCTTTCTCATATGTGTCTTGACTGTGGGCCTTCAGCAGACCGAGTAACCCCTTGCTCAAGCCAGTGACCTTGGGTCCAAGCTGGTAAGCTTTGCTCAAACCAGATGAGCCCACGCTTAAGCTGGTGACCTCAGGGTCTAGAACCTGGGTCGTCCGCATCCCAGTCCAACTTTCTATCCACTGTGCCACCGCCTGTTAGGTTATTTTTGTATTTTTCTGAAGTGAGAAGCGGGGAGGCAGAGAGACAGACTCCTGCATGTGCCCGGCCTGGATCCACTGGCATGACCACCAGGGGGCGATGCTCAGCCCATCTGGGCCATTGTTCCATTTGCAACCAGAGCCATTCTAGCACCTGAGGTGGAAGCCAGGGAGCCATCCTCAGCGCCCGGGCCAACTTTGCTCCAATGGAACCTTGACTGTGGGAGGGGAAGAGAGAGATAGAGAGAAAGAAGAGGGGGAAGGGTGGAGAAGCAGATGGGAGCTTACTCTGTGTGCCTTGACTGAGAATTGAACCTGGAACTTTCACACTCTGGGCTGACGCTCTACCACTGAGCCAACCGGCCAGGGCCCAGATAATATGTATTTTATTTGTACTCAGTACCAGATGCTATATTTTGAATAGTTTTAGTATATTCTTTGATTTAAGTAAATATATTTATTTTTAAAAATCTATAACTTCCTTACTTTCCCCCAAAGGATCTAAAACTAATAATAGACTTTCCATAATTATTGAAATAATCTAATAGTTGAACATAGATCTTAATGTTGACTTGTATGTCTGCTTGTGGTCTAAACAGTCATCACATTGTGTATTTCTGACACTCACCATTCTTTTTTTTTAATTTTTTTTAATTTATTCATTATAGAGAGGAGAGGGAGAGACAGAGAGAGAGAGAGAGAGAGGAGAGAGAGAGAGAGAGAGAGAAGGGGGGAGGAGCTGGAAGCATCAACTCCCATATGTGCCTTGACCAGGCAAGCCCAGGGTTTCGAACCGGCGACCTCAGCATTTCCAGGTCGATGCTTTATCCACTGCGCCACCACAGGTCAGGCGACACTCACCGTTCTTGATCTGCTCTAGGTCCCTATGTATAAAACTTGACCCTTGTTTTATTACAGAAACTCTGTCTTTTGGGTGGTGACCAGTGTTTTTATGAAATCTATCTTTACTCAATAGTCTCACTCTGGAGTGTCTCTACTTGACCTGAGTTGCTGGTGAATTTTAATACTTATAGACATTGCATTCCACAGAATGAAGAAAAATGATTCCTTTTGGAGAGCATATCTATTACTCCTACTAGTAGTAGTAATCAACTTTAATTTTACTTCTGACTGGTTACTAACAAACACTGCATTGATCAGAAATTGCAAAGTCATGATGTCCAAATTCTCTTCTCGGTTATTTTTTTCTCCTTTTCTCATTATATTGATTCACTACACTCTCCTTTAGCCTGTACGGTGGGCAAAGCACAAGGAAGAAGGCAAATCTTGTTTAACAGAGTTCTATGGACCCACTCAGGAGTGGGAACAGCGTCGCTGCCCTTAGACCCAGACACCAGAGCATAATAATATAGAGCCCCCAAAGAGCGAAACAAAAACAAACCAAAAAGGTACAAAGAAAGAGAAAGTACTAATGGAAGGCATGGCGATACGTATCCATTGATAGGGAGGGACTTTTACATTACACCAATAATAGAAATCGAGCATTCTCATAAAACTGGCGTCTGGAAACACGGAGCGCTGCGCTGGACCCTCTCAGGTACCTTTCCCGATGAGGGATGAGGGCGTTGCTGTTCAGTGTTTTGTTTTCCAACTTCCCTGATGCGATTCCTAGCTGTCACTCCGACTTTCATGCATTAGGGCCGCAGAACATTCCTTTAGAATGAAATGGGAGGTGGGGGAAGGGAGGAAAGAAAAACATGAAGTAAAAATAATATGCAGCGAAAGAGAAACTTTGAGTTTTATGGAAAATGATAATAAATCTCATGAAAGAGATTATGAACCGTTATGAACAAGGAGATAGAGGGAGAGTTAGGATATTGTTTTTGTCTCTCTTAATTTAAGAGACACCCTTAACCCCAGGCAAACATTTCAGTGCTGAAAAGCACAACCAATTATCTTTTTTTTTTTTCTTTTACCAAAGTGATTTCCACCTGAAAGGGATGGAAATTAGAAAATGAGAAGATGAAAAAAGAGTCTACCTTGGGAATATTGTGCCAGAGTACATGCATTTAACTCTGTAGTTTAGTGTCTCTGACAGGGAGCCACCATCTGGTTAACTATAGTGCTGGAAAATAGTCCTATTTACCGAGGATAATGAGTGAACTTTGGAAAAAAACAGTTCATGCTTTATAAAGATCCATGCATCGTGGTTACATAATTAAAAGATCCATGCATAGTGGTTACATAATTATTTTTTAAAAGGAAAATGGTCTTGACTTAAGAGGGCTCCACAAATATTTCAAATATATACTATTTTGTGATAATTTTGCAAGACTGCTTAAGATAAAACATGTTAATAATTTGAAGATATACTGAGAAAGACTATAATGTTATTATACAACTTAGATCATGCATTCATAATAAAAACCAGATACTCCTCAAAACTACGTAAGTAGACATGGGTGCATGGATTTGAAATACTTGTATACATATTTATATTCCTGTTACTCCCATTTCCTTTTGGAGAGACATCTAGGTAAAAAATAATAATAATATATTGAAGAAAATTATGCACATAAATTCTCCAAACCAGACACAGAACATACCCAAGCTCTGAAATTTTGATGGAGTTTTGAAGAAGCATAAACTGTAAGCAAGTGCATTTCCTTTTTCTTTCAACAGGAAGCATTTTATACTGTTTCAGCTACTCTTATCCAGCTTTGAGCTTCTTATAAATAAGAAATTAAGCAAAGAACACTATATTATCTTTAGACTGTGCTGTGTGCCCATGATACATATATAACAGTGGTTATGAATCCTAGCTCTCCTTTGAAATGGACTCTTCAAGTTTCCAAAATTGAAAGCCTGAGAACTACTCTAGACAGAAATTCTACTTCATGGGCTCCAGAAAAATGATCAGAACATTTTTATTTTGGAAGCATTTTATTCATGATTGTGATGTTCAGTCTGTGTTAAAAATCATTAATCAATGTGGTTGTTTTCATTAGTATAAAAGTTTAGAGCTGAAAGGTAGCTAAGATTCATTTACTCTAATCTTCATGTGATATCTAACAACTATGTATATATGAACATGTGTTAAGCTTGCGTATAATCATATATGTGTATGTAGTAATATATTTGTATATACACATACATACATACATAGACACACATAAACATTTATTCACTGAAAAGTTTTCTGTGGTAGCCGATAGAACTAAATGTGACTATCATATTTTATTGTGCTTAAATAATTTATACTCTAATAAAACCTATGCATAACTAACCAAAGTTCAAGGTAACAGTATGAATAAAGTTCTAGTATAATGCAAAAAATGATGAAATACTAATAAAAATAGAAAATGTTATATTTCTTTATTCTGGCCATTAAAGGAGAAAAAGCTTTTTAATCTAGAAGAGATAAGACACAGGAGACAATTAAAATTGAGCAAATCAGTGTACAGAATCACAGAAGTGAAATATTAGTACTTTGTTCGGCAGATCTATGCAATTAGGATTATATATAGAAATGAAAATGTATCTATTAATAAACCTATTCACCTATTATTTCTTTCATCCATTCAACAAATGTCAAATCTGAGGATGTGTTATTCCATGTCATGAAGGTTCCCAACCACAAAAAAACAAAGAATACCAAGTGCAGATGGAACTTTATATATTGTTAAATATTTTGATACATATTTTTAAAATACCTACATTATATTTTTAAAATGATTTTCATGCTTTGGAAGTAATATGTTCAAAATTATGAGAAGATTTTTAAGACAATTTCTAAAGAATCAATGATAGTAACATAAATTTAAATAAGTATTTTTTAAAATTGATTTATTTTTTTCTACAAAAATTTAGCACTTTCTTCAAGTTTGTTTTTTGATTCTTATTATCCTCAGAGCTTAATTTTCTTCCAAGTTAGTTGCTACTGATAGTAAAGAATAAAACTTGTGCTAACCTGCTGGGATGATAAACTGATCAAATAGAATCACAGAGCTGGAAATGAGTCATTAAGTCAGTTTTTTTTTTCATCTTAGATAAATGAAAATAAATGCTCCTTTGAGACTGGTAGAAATTTACTGAGTCCTGTAGGTTTTTTTGTTTGCTTCTTGTTTTATTGTGGAATGTTTATCCCCTCCAATTCCCCTTATAGTTATTTATTCTTATTTATTTATCATCCTCTCTGTGTCACTTGCTTCCTGTAAAAACTTCAATATTCTCTAAAGCCCATAAAGTCCAGTTAAAATAGCTTTCCAGAAATAAGTTAACTACTTGGTCTTGCAGATAAACGATGTCTTTCTTGCTGATATCCATGGCCCAGTTTTCTGTCTGTCTACCTCCTCCTGCTGTTGTGTGTGTCCCTTTCCGCTAGCTTATTGTCACTGAGTCATTGACAGATCTTCTCCAGGTGTGTCTCCTTCAAAGCTGATCATACTTATTTTTTTTAAAGTTGTGCTTGTCTAAACTCATCAGAATCTTTGCCTGTTCTCTACATAGATGGCTTTTCTCCTGTGCTTCTCCTTCAGACCTTTTCTCTATATAAACCTTATACACTCACAAACACAAACACACACACACACACGCACTCATATACCTTGTTGTAGTGGAGTGTATATCTCCTTGCTGAGGGTAGAATTCATGTCTTAGTCACTATTCTGTTTTATACCTCACTTAAATGAGTGCATTGCAGACATAATTGTACCTTAGTGTGTGTGTATGTGTGTGTGTGTGTATATATATAATATATATATATATACATTTATCAAGTATGCATTTAGAGTCTTTCTCCCAATTCAGGAGTTTTTAAATTATGTCTTGATTTCTCTTTGCTGAGAGCACAAGGAACAAGGAACAAGGTCTGAAACACATCAGACTGTCACCACCATTTGAAAAACAAATTTGACTTTGGGTGATGGGTATGCAACATAATCAAATGTCAAAATAACCTGGAGAGGTTTTCTCTGAACCTATGTACCCTGATTGATCTATATCACCCCATTGAAATTAATAATAATAATAAAAAAAGAAAAACAAACCGAGAAAAACAAATAATGCATAGATTTTATACTATAGCCTAACATATCTTTAGTTGCTATTTTTATGGTTAATAATCTTCAGTAAAATGATGTTATTAATTATATATTACCAAAATTTCTTGAGGTGCAATATCAATGTTTTTCAACATTTATCTTTTTTCCTCTATTTCCAAGTGAGAGGAGGGGACATAGAAGGACAGTCTCCTGCATGCACCCTGAATAGGATGCACCTGACAAACCCCATCTGGAGCCACTGCTCTGTCCATCTGGGGGAGATGCTCACAACTGAGCTATTTTTAGGACCTTAGGCAGAGATTCATGGAGCCATCCTCAGTGCCCAGGCCGATGCACTCAAACCAATTGAGCCATGGCTGTGGGAGGGGAAGAGAGAGAGAGAGAGAGAGAAAGAGAGAGAGAGAGAGAAAGAGAGAAGGGGAGGGGTAGAGGTGGAGAAGAAGATGGTCACTTTTCCTATGTATCCTGCCAGGGAATCGAACCTGGGACATTCAAATGCCAGGCCAATGCTCAACCACTGAGCCAACTGGTCAGGGCCTTATTTTATTTTTTATTTTTTGAATGGAAATAGCAGACTCTCTTTCTGAGCTCTGAAGTTTATAGTAAGGCAGGCACTGTTAGAGAGCATTCTTAGAAAACTTTCAACTAATGATGTGTGTAATAATATTTCAACACAAATACTAGATGTTTTTCTCTGCCATTAAATATTATCTTTTGTGAACTTGAGAAGTATGACATATTTTAATTTGCCCCCAAGCCTCCAACTTTATCTCCCTATACTGAAAATGAGGAGTTAAGGATAGATGATGTTTTAAGCATTTCCTAGCTCTGAAATCCTCATAGTTTCATTTTGTTTTCAAATAACTACTTTTCATATTTAAGTTCAGGTCATCATCTATAGAAACTCAATATTTTTGGTTTGTTTGTTTGTATTTGACCTCCATTTTTAAGAGTTTGGTTTGTAATTTTTCTCTTCCAAATTTTCAGTATTTTTCTATTTTTATTTTCAAGTAAGTAACATTGCTTTAATTCCAGTGGATGATTGATTGCATGTTACCCACATAGGACAATACCTGATGTCTTGTGATTTAATTTAATTAGAATCTGACCAATAACTTTCACCTATCACCTAGCTGCACACTCTTCCCAGTTCATCCTCCTGGTTCTCACCCCACTGAAGGGACAATCCAAGGGTTTTGTTTATAAAAAAGTTATTTTTAAAATAATTTTCCTGGCCCTGGCCAGTTGGCTCAGTGATTGAGCGTCGGCCTGGTGTGCAGGGGACCCGGGTTTGATTCCCGCCAGGGCACATAGGAGAAGCGCCCATTTGCTTCTCCTCCCACCCCTCCTTCCTCTCTGTCTCTCTCTTCCCCTCCCTCAGCCAAGGCTCCATTGGAGCAAAGATGGCCCGGGCACTGGGGATGGCTCCTTGGCCTCTGGCCCAGGCACTAGAGTGGCTCTGTTCGCGGCAGAGCGACGCCCCGGAGGGGCAGAGCATCGGCCCCTGGTGGGCAGAGCGTCGCCCTGGTGGGCGTGGTGAGTGGATCCTGGTCGGGCGCATGCAGGAGTCTGTCTGATTGTCTCTCCCCGTTTCCAGCTTCAGAAAAATACAAAAAGAAATACTTTTCCTGTATTTTATTATATATATATATTTATCTAGAACATATATAGTTTGCTTGTTCATGAAAGTATTAAAAATATTCTGCACGTAGTAGTCAGGGACTTATTTTTTTCACTCACTATTTTGTTATTCAAATTCATTCATGTTTTATTTATAGCTACAGTTCATTTTTTATTATTGTTTACTACTTCGCTGAGGCAACAAAAAGTAATTTATTCACTCTCTTGTTGATAGAATATGGTTTATTTTGGACATTGTGAACAGTACTAGTTTGAACAAAAGTTTGTCTTCTAGTATATATGTAATGAACAGTTGTCTTTGAAAATATACTTTTTTCTTAACCTGGCCAATGTTTCCATACGTAAACTTTATTTTGTCTGCACAGAGCAGTGGAGTTTTATAAAATAAAAAGTTAGAATCAAAAATAAATATTCAAATATATAATATTCTAAAATAGTTTTGTTAATCGTTTTAAAATTTTAGCATTATAAAGATGTCACTCTTGCTTTTTTGTCACTTATTCTGTTTTCATCCCTTGCTTTATTAATGCTTCAACAAGATTTTTATATTAGGAAATCCCAGTAAGTTCATTATAGTACAATAGCTTTTGAGATATTTCCAGAATCTTTACCAAGTTATCATTAACCTTTCACAGTGCATTTGACAATTCAGATTATATCATGCAATTTAACAAAATGGACTTATGACTATTAAGATATTTGTATCTAAAAGGAATTCCTCTTTAAATCTTTGTTGAATTAAGCACTTTTTTTTTTTTACAACATAGCTCTTACCTAAAGTTAAATAGGGTAATACCTGAATTCTAATAATTCCAACTATCTAATGGAATGATGCAGGAAATAATTTAAAATTTAAAATGAGAAGCAAAGAGAAAAGCACCAATTTAAAACAAAGAATTAAGACAAGCATATTCATCAATTATCATTTGGGCGCAGTGGAGAAACTTGCCCGAGGGCTATTCAATTTAAAATGTTCCAGAGGTGCTATTGGCTCCCTGAAGCAAGCTATAATAAGGGGCTGGTGTCCCAATTAAAGTATTGGAAGTGTCAGCAAGCTGAGGGCAATGGCTTCATACGGTTTGAGAGACAAGTATGCTGGGAAGGCAGTTTAGGCACGAATGACTTGGAATAGTGTTGAGAATAGTCAGACTGTTTTGTTTTTCATTTCTAATTTTTGCTTTTTTGTTATTTCCTTGATGGGGTTTACTTGCCCAGTGCCAAAAAGCACTTATGACAAATTGACAGAGGACCACATCATCACGGTGAAATTGTACAGAAACTTATGCAACTGAACATCTAAAGGCAGACCCTGCTAGTGAGCCCCTTAGCAATTTAAGCAGATTTCATTTTAAAGAGAAGCAAAATCATCATCGCTTCAAGTTCTCAAATTCTTTTTCTTTCCTGAAAGAACATAGCTTTACGAATTGTAACACGTTCAAAATTTGAATTTAGAGTACTTCTATAATCAAATGAATGAATACTCCCTTTCCAAATCATAACTTTATAAAAAATTAAAGTAATTGGACTTATAGCAAAAATTTAAAATGCACTATTTCTACTCAGTTCATCTTGTCATTCACAAAATTTCATGTCCACATGTGAATGTTTGAAAGACTAGATCTCTAGAATAATCGCTAGGATATACACCCGGTATATCCTGAACTGACCAGAACTGAGCAGTCTTACAATCATGCGAAAGTTACTATCTCTGTGAAACGGTCCTCTTATCTTATACATAGATAATAACTGGACCCATTTCATGGTAACTTTATGAGGATTTAATGAGTTAAACTATATTAAGAGGTGAAGCAAATAGAAAGGAGATTGGAGCATCATTTTGGCAAATAATATTATTAGATGCTTAACAATTCAATAAAATCAACATAAAATTTTAAGCCAATTAATAGTATATATTATTAGTTCTAAGGCAGAGTAAACATAAAATATTTATACTTCCCTTAAATGAAAAAAATATTCAGAAATCATAAAGGTCAAACCAAATATAAAATACTTTAAAATGCATCTTTTATGTACAACTTCATGTCTATATTTATACATATATCTATTAATTATGTATATGTATGATATGCTGTATGTAAAAAAAAGTGGCAGTAACATGAACAAATTGAAATGGTGTCAGCATTTTGGTAGGAAAATTAGATATTTTTTTAAAAAGATGTCCATTATCCTATAGAGGGAGAGGGAAGCAGTATGTAAATAAATACTTCAAAAAAATTTTTTTAAATAATAATTATTTGTAGAACTATAGGAAGTTATCTTTTCCCAAGCAATTGCAAGGATAAATATATATGTGTGGTCAGTATGGAAAAGTATGCATTAAATTGTAGTGAGAAGTAACTTCTCTTGCAACATAAGGAAGCACAGAAATGAAACAATGTACTGCTAAACGGTGAGTGCTTACAGCATACTACACAGTGGAACAAGCACACATACTATGTGAATTAATATTTCTTAAATAGGGAAAGGAGCTGGTTTTAGGTCCATCTTTAAAGACTGTGCTACTTTCGGTCATACTTTGAGCAGTTTCCCTATCTGAACTCCAAACCCTTAACAATGATAGATTAATTTTAAGCAGTGATGGGCAAGGTATATACGGAAACCCAACAGAAAGAAAAAAATGCGCCTGGCTGAAGCCCTCAGCCCACTGTGTCCGACGCCCTGAAGCAGTCCAATTATGTGACTGGAAGTTTGGCTCATATAATGTTTAAAATTGTTCTTCGTAAATTAGCGGGGGTGAAGTTAGGTTCGAACCCAGGGTTCGGTGTAGTGATTTCCCACATGTGACAGTATGCGTGAGAGAGCTTGTTGGAGGTGGGAAGATACAGGCACAGGCTTGCAATTAGACGCTGAGTGACATCACTCATTGGGTACTTGGACCATCAGTGTTTCAGTATTGCCACAATGTAGGGACACCAACCTGCTGATGTGAGACTTGGGTTTGACATGTGAAAGCTGAGTGGCCAGAGGAAGTTCACTGGATAGCCACTGTACCAGGGGACCATGGTGAGGGGCGGTAATACAAAGAGAAAAAGTGAATGAGGGAAAAAAACAAATGAAGATTTTTCTATACACGATGATGTCAAATCATGAAGACTGCTAATTCTTTGAAAACCAAACACATTAATAATCAGAACACTAAATCAAAATATTGTGACAGCCTGGAAAAATATTTAAAATTATGTTTGTAGTTCTGAAGTGACAAATAGACAAACATCTGTAATGAAGGAAATTTATGGAATATAAGCAAATGATATAAAACATGAATAGGTCGATAGAAGAAAATAACCAATTAGAAAAAGCATATAGTGTGACATTCAGTGCTAAATAAAATAGTAGTATTACTTCAATACAAAAATAAAATACTATACTGGAGGAACAGTATTTGAATGAGTACTAGCTTAGCTTTGCATTTCTTCCTGATTTTTTGTTTTAAAATTTAGATTTGGAAATATAACTAAATCCTCACATTGAAAGGACTAAGCCAGCCTTGATCAGGCACTGGTACAGTAAATAGAACGTTAGCCTGGGATGCTGAGGACCCATGTTCAAAACCCCAAGGTCACTGGCTTGAGTGCAGGCTCACCAGCTTGAGCATGTGATTACCAGCATGAGCATGGGATTATAGACATGACCCTATGGATATTGGCTTGATTCCAAAGGTCTCTGGCTTGAGTAAGGGGTTTTTGGCTCTGCTAGAGACCCCCCTCAAGGCACATATGAGAAAGCAATCAATGAACAACTAAGTTGTTGCAACTATGAGTTGATGCTTCTCATCTCTTGCCCTTCACATCTGTCTGTGTCTGTCCTTTCTCTCTATCTCTTGCAAAAAAGTAAAATACTAAGACAGATGAATAAAATTCAGTATCTCCTTAGGCACACTGGTGTGAAACATAGATCATCCAAAATGAAGAGATCTCCAGTATACTGAGAAAAGAAAGATGAGATTGAATTAGATTCCTAAGTAATAAACTAGTTGACAGAATATATATAGTATATTAAATTCCATGGGCTAAAGGAACATAACTACCCCTTAGAAATAGTTTCTTTACTACAATGTCATTCATTAGTTTAACAACAAAAAATATGCCTCTGTTAACCTTTTTCTGAGTAATGTTAGAACCATCTCTTGCAAAATAAAGAATAAAAATTTAGGGAAGAATGCATTAAAGATTCATACACCACTCTTTTTAGTGCTGGGATATCAGTATGAAGAACAACAATGGGACCATAGCAAGTTTACAGCATAATTAATAAGGACTTACACCAATCATTAAAAAATCTAAGAAATAATATTATAAATGTTTATATGCTGAAACACATAGATAATTCTAGCAGTACAATCTTAAACATAAACTGTCTACTATAATAGGGTAAATTTTCCAAGACACACACACACACACACACACACACACACACACACATGTATATTTAAGGATCTAGTCACCTTTTTTGGTCATTCTTCCATAATTGTATCAGTGGTAGAAGCCACCTGCCTGTTATTTCTATGATCATCTCTGAAATGGTTAAATATTTAATTTTTAAATTAAACAAAAATATTTTTAACTGATAAACAGATGAAATAAAATAATAGATTTTCTAAGAAATATTTATATTTATTTATCAAAATAATGCTATGGAGTCAAATGATGAGTGGAAAATGGACATATGTAAATTTGAAACCTAAGAGTATCCTTTGCCTCAGATGTCTAAATTAAATATGCCTCAAGCAGTATAACTTCAGTTATTCTAATTTAGTGAACTGGTTTATAGTATTACTAGTTCAAGTATAGTGTCCTAGTTCAAAATATGTTGGTTAACCCACACAGAAAGGTGCCTACATACAAAATAATCTATATGGTAGTACAATTTATTTTTAGCATAAACATTTCAAGACCATATAAGATAACATAAATATCATTATTCAGACAATAAATGTGACATTTATAAACCTAAAAATGGAAGCCAAAAATATACATTACATGTTAACACTCAAATGCCAACTCTGTTTAATATGTGAAAATAGCTTCTAAAGCTATTTTGTGACAGTGATAATACACTCTTTTTTGTTACTTTGTTTCTAAAACATTATGGCAACTTTCCATGCCTTAGCAAGGGATATGTTGTGATTTTTTATTCTTTGCCAAAAAGATAAATATACTGACATAGTCTGGAATAAGATAAATACAATAAAACCCATCCATGGAAGGTGCAGACACATTTGAAGAATAGGCTGATTTTATGTAGAACAAACGGACGGTGAGAACAAAATCTGTAGAGCTGTCAGAAATGCCTTGGAACGCATCAGTCTCATCCACCAGGAAGAAGAAGCACCACTCCACACTTGGTGTTGGTCTCCTTCAACTTCAATTTGAATGACTTCTTGGAAGTCGGAATCAGAGCTTTGTTTTAGAGCAGTGATTTTCAACCATTTTCATCTCATGGCACAGATAAACTAATTAGAGGATTCTGCAACACACCAAAGAATGTATTTTTTGCTTATTTGACAAAAACAAAAAGAGTATAATTCTGATTCAGTCACACAGCACAGCTATTGTTGTATTGGCTGTGGTCATTTTTTTTTTATTTGACAATCTAAGGGAAAAGAAGTCAGTGCCCCAACTAAGTAATCAGATATAGCATATTTTACAAATACTTGGGGCACACTGGTCGGAAATTGCTGTTTTAAAGGAAAGATCACTTCCAAAAAGTCTAGAAAGAAAATCCCATGGACATGTTCTGTGTGCCCAAAGCTTATACAATGATTCAAGTTATTTAGAGAGAGAGAAAATGTGCTGTGAACACAAATACAGTGTGCTCCAGTTTCATACCTATTCAGTGCAGTTCGATGTGGGCTCACACACAGATTTTTTTAGGGTTCCTTAGGTAGCTATTCCCTATAGCCTCTACAGACTTGTCACTGACTGATGGCCTACCAGAACAAGGTTTCTCCACCAAACTACCAGTTTCCTTCAACTGCTTATCCCACCAAGTAATATTATTCCTATGCGGTGGCGCTTCATTATAACGCGCTGATATTCACGTTGCACTTTGGTCACAGATTCTAATTTAGCGAGCCACAGAACACACTGAACTTTCCTCTGTACCATCCACATCTCCACTGGCATGGCCATGGGCTGTTCCGCTGTATACACAGTGTTACATTATCATCTGTGTATGCGCACATGCTGCCACATCATCCTACAGAAACTGGGAGGGCTTTCCTTTTATTTGGTGCAGATTTCACATTTCTGTTGTCTTTTGTTGCTTTCCTGTGACCAGTCAAAAGTGCACCATGACTTTACAGACACACTGTAGATGTGGATAGACCACTTACAATGATCACACGTCTGGCTAATGAATCAGTTTGAACACAATGCAACATTAAGAAAAATTACCATAGCCTGACCAGGTGGTGGCGCAGCAGATAGAGCGTCAGACTGGAAAGCAGAGGACCCAGGTTTGAGATCCTGAGGCTGCCAGCTTGAGTGTGGACTCACCAGCTTGAGCCCAAGGTCGCTGGCTTGAGCAAGGGGTCACTCGGTCTGCTGTAGCCCCATGGTCAAGGCACATACGAGAAAGCATTCAATGAACAGCTAAGGTGCCACAACAAAGAATTGATGCCTCTCATCTCTCTCCCTTCCTGTCTGTCTGTCCCTATTATCCCTCTCTCTGACTTTCTCTGTGTTTCTGTCAAAAAAAAAAAAAATTACCATAAAAAAAAATGGAAGGGACCAAAATGTTTCTGTCATTGTGCATTCTGCAAAGTGGGAATATTAGTACTGCTCCAAATCATTTTGATGGTATGCAACACTCTTTATCAGAACGTTCACTGTAGATAAGTCCAAAATTGTCAAAATGCCCACAAATATTCAAAACATTAGACCATTTCCTCTGCTTGTTATTGCTTTTCAGTGCCTTTAACATTTAACTTGACTATTTCATCCATAACCAGTAATCTTGCCTGAATATCCTATAGAATAAATTGAATGTATAAAGGAAAATAATATAGGTCAAGTCCATCTTGCTTATTTTCAGGAACATTGGGAAGCCCTGACCCAAAGTGCCGTCCTCACTTAACTCCCAACATTTCTCAACCAGACTAGAGTCACGGAATATTCACTTCGCCCTGTATTTGCCTGACCCTTTCTGTGCTCTGTCAGTTGTACTTAAGGTGTTCCTTCCATCTGAAAAGTTTTTGTATGCATATCAGCCAAACCAAATTTTATTCATCTTCTAAGACCTGCTGAAGCAGTGTTTGTATGAAGTTTCCCTAATCCATCTAGAAGTGAATTGTCCGTCCTATTTTTTTCCCATTTGACACTTGCAATCACTTATCAGACATTTGCTAGATTATGCCTTAACACAGAGACAGGTCTATGTACATCCCTCTCCTAATGGAATCAAACACTGTGAAGACGAGTTTGAGAAACAGACGTCTGTGATTTGTTTTTTCCTCAGCTTTGAGTACAGAGCCAGGCCTGTCAGAGGAACTATGAGCCTTCCAATGTTCATGCACTCCAGCTCAGTCTCTGCCCGGAGATGAGGTAGAAGGCTCACCGGATGAGGCCTGATGGTTTTAATTTCTGACAATGGCGGTGCCAACTCCGTGGTCACACAGGGCTATCACCAGTATGTGTATGGAGGAAAAAAATCTTTTAGCAAATGGTGACCCTGCCCTTGTGGTCAAGACTGGACCCTTGTTTCCTGATGGTTCTTGAAACAGGGCCACGCACTTCTTTCGTCCTCCTGACCATCGAGCATAAGGGGAGTGGGATTGTAGAGCCCAAGGAGGGAAGATCCGTGCACCAGGCCGTCCACCCAGGCATGGACTTGGAGTCAGTGGATACCTTGCAAAATAAGTCTCCCAGGTTCAGGCCCTGGAGGCTGATTTTACTGGTCATGTTGAATTTTCCGGACAGCTTCAGAAATTTATTATCACCATTTTAATTTTTCTGAATTATCTCAACTATTTGCAAGTATAGAAGTAGGTACTGGGTGTAAAATAGTTTAGTGTTTAAAAAAGTAGTAAATTCTTTAGAGAAGTAGTAAATTTCTAAGCCCTTGAGAAAAAACAAACAAACAAACCTCTGCTTATGTTAGAAAATTGAATAAAAATCTCATTGGAGCATAAAAATTGATTTCTTTGGTTTAAGTGAAGCAAACTAGATATTATTTACAAGTTCTTCCTCAACCCAATTTAAGTCTGTCTTCGGACATTCACCCTGGTTCATAAATGTGACACTGTTTTAAGTGACATCCTATAAGTATGTGACACAAGTGTTTCTTGGATCATTGACAAATTTCACACAAAACTATACCAGCATTGCATCACAGACATAGGTTAGAACAACGATTTTCAACCTCTGTCATCTCACGGCACACGTAAACTAATTACTAAAACTTAGCAGCACACACAAACACACACACAGATATATATATTTTTAATTCCCCCCCCTGATCTGAGATAAACAAATAGGTATAGTTTGGGTTCATTCTCACAGATGGCCATTATTGCTTTGGCTGTTATGTTTCTATTTGACAATCTGAGGGAAAAGAGATCAGTGCCCCTGACTAAATAGTTTCAGGTATTGCATGTTTAAAAAATTCCTGTGACACACCAGTGTGCTAGGGGGCACCTTTTGAATATCAGTTGGTTATGAGAGTATTTATTCAAGAATGTGCAACTCAGTTCTCTGACTGTCTTTAATTGGGTTAGAACAATTCCCTTGGAGGGTTTTTAATTGAGATTACCCTGGAGAGAAAAAGAGAAGAAAATATGAAGGAGGCCTATTGGAAGCCCCAGTCAGTGCGGAAATAGGGAAACCCCTGTGTACTAGTCACGGGGTTCTTTGGGTATCGATTCCAGTGGTGGCTGAAAGCCATTCCCTGAGGGTGTTCTCTGCTGAAACGTCTTTATAGGCATGGCCGTGCAGAAAGAGCCGCGCCAGATGCAGAGATTTCGAACCATCTGACTGAACATAGCCTTATCCCTCAGAGTGTAAATAAACTAACTCAAGATTACTTGCAAATCTGGACCATCCAGATGGCCCAGCAGACACTTAATTGATAAGGCAAGGAAGCAACTATTATTTAGTGTATTCTCATTCTATTTTATGCCACCTTTTCAGATATATATTCATTGAATGAGCTGGAGTTGCAGGAAGTGGGATAATAAAACACTCCCATTTTTTTTCTCAAACCACTGAGTTTGAAACATACAATGGTAGATCTCCCTTTTCTGCCTGGGCAATATTTGTGGCAGCTCCGGTGGCATCTGAGGTGTTCTTATAGATAATAAAAGTGTGATTTTTAAGGTATTAAGAAGTCAAATCTTACTTAAATCAAATTGTGACTCTTTCCTTCAAATCCTTGTTCCTCCCTCTATGCCAGCTGGAGCCTGACTCAGGCTCCAGTACTTGACATAGAGAAAGGAAGCTGGTCACTTTCTTCTGTCTACATTTTCTGTCTCTTTTCTTCCACCATCATTGTCTTTTCGTATGCTTCCTGTCGTAAAATTCAGGGGGAGCTTCCTAAAGATAAAGGCAAGGTCATAACTGAATAGTGTGTTTGCAGTCGGGCACTGATTTCCCTGCTGGGATGGAAGCCCACGTGCGCCTGTATGTCACTAGGGACTATTCATGGTTTCTTCTTCAACTACTCTGTGGGGCATGCCCACTGCAGCATACTGTGACGTGGCCCATGTCCCACCAGCTGAGCCCTGTTCCTGTCCTGACTTCCACTCCTGGGCTGCACGCAGGGAGTCCCCTGATGGTGTCAGCTCAGTCATCTAGCCAGCTCACCGGCAAGCTGACTCAGGCTCTATTTTGAATTTGTTTTCAGTTTCCTCCTGGACCCAGAAGGAAGACATTTGTGCCTCCCCCTTTTTAATAATATTTCTTCTCACTCTGTCATCCTCTGTTCTTCTATTCCTCTTTTTCTTCAACCTCATTTTTTTTTTACTCTAAGCCAGAGTAATGCACACGTGCTCTCCCATTCTAGAGATCTCTATGTCAAGTTCTCCCGGTGAGCGATTCGATTGATTTGAGAAGGTTGGAGGCATGAGGGGAGAAATGTAGAGCATTCTACCAATTCTTTCCAAAAAATACTTACCAATTACTTTTTTCTGATTACATGTAAGATGTTGGTATATGATAGGATAAAGGTTGAAGACCAAGGTTTGGGCCAATTTCTTAGCAGATCCTTCATAGATGGTCAAACATTTCTCTTAGTTGGATGAGAATGTTTTATTAACACTTTGTTCCAGTTTTGTTTTTCAGTTGAAATTGACACAACAGGGGCATCTCTTCTACTGCCCTGTCACTTAAATATTTCAGCTGAGTGCTACCACAAGACAACGGTGTTTTTTGTTTCTTGTTTTTAGTTTGATGTCATGTAATCCTTTACACAGACATTTAATCATTGAACTCAATTATTTTGTTGCTCCATGGGAAATAAAAATAAGCACTAATTGGAACTGAATTATTTTACGTCTTTCTTATTAAGCAGAGACATAATCACATGCACTCAATTCTAGACCATTCAGGGAACACAAGATATAGTTACCTTGGTTTTATATGAAATTAAAACTCTAAATCAATGATCATAGCTATGCGTTGTAGCGAGTTATACTGTAAAGAAGCAAATGAGAAAATTATCAAATAAGTGTTCTATAGGATGTTATGGGAAAGAGCTATTATTATTATTCTATAGTCTATATGAATCAAAATGAGTTGTGGCCCTGGCCGGTGGCTCAGTGAATAGAGTGTTGGCCCAGTGTATGGATGTCCTGGGTTGGATTCCTAGATAGGGCGCAGAGGAGAAGTGACCATATACTTCTCTTCCTCCCTCTCCCCCTTCTCTGCCTCTTCTGCTCCTGCAGCCAGTGGCTCAATTGGTTCAAGCGTGGCCCTGGGCTCTGAGGATAGGTTGGTTGGTCCAAGCATCAGCCCCAGATGGGGGTTGCCAGGTGGATCCCAGTCGGGGTGCATGCAGGATTCTGTCTCACTATCTCCCCTTCTCTCACCTAAAACACAATGAGTTGTGATTGGTGTCACTAGAGGAGCTTTCAACTGATTCACAATTGTAAAGGGAGTTTGGGCCTGAATTTCTGCAGGACTCTACACAGGGAGGGCGAGGAGCTAGAGAACCAAGTGACCAGTTCAAATGGCAAAGTTCAAGAGCGCAATCACAATGAGGAGATATTAAAGTTATACCACATCTAAGCAGATTGTCAAATCCTGAGTGCAGACAAAGCTGTATGTCTGTTACATATACATGTTTACTCAAGGTATTGATATATCTACTCTTTTATGGATAAAGATTAAATTCTGATAAGGCTATTTTTTCCTTCAAATCCATTTTCAGTTTTTAGCCTAACACAAAAATATTCTATAGACAGGCAATCCCCGAGTAACGAATGAGAAAGGTTCTGTAGGCTTGTTATTATGTTGAGTTTGTATGTAAGCTGGAACAGGCACATTTACCTATTAAATCCACCTAGACAGATGCTTGTCCTACCATAGTATTTATGTTAATCTTTCTGTGCATAAAAATACTTAAACATTTTCACACCTATGGAACCTGTCTCTTTTGTAACCCAGGCACTGGCTATAGTCTTGACTCAGCAGCTTATGATCACTCACAAAAAAGCATTCTTTAAGTTTAAAATCATTTTACTCCATATTCCATTGCATATATTTAGCTTGATAGGTTTAATGAAACACTTAATATTTAAAATTAACTGGGAAACCTCTCTTAAAATTAATTTATATCATCCCCAAGTCATTGTCACTTATATTATGCAGTAACTTCATTTAATTCATATGATTTATGATTAGAATGTAGCCATTATTCTTTGAAAGGCAAAATTATACACTCCTGTATATGTTATATGGTACCTTCATGATACACACACACACACACACACACTCACACACACATACACAGCGCCACCCGGAGATATTTGATAGCAAGTGGAAAAACTGGAAAAAAAACAGTTCAATAGTTTCAATGCAGAAAATATGTTTGAAGTGTGGATTGGTTGGTGAACAGAGTTTTTAAGAAAAGTTTAAAAGAGAAATAACTCAATCAGTGGTCCAGAGTTTAGACTTTCCAGGGTATCACAAAATGTCTGGATTTTTTTTTCCACATAGTACTTTATTTATTCAAAAAAATCTATTGAATTTTTATGCGCAGTTTTTCTGTGGGACTCAGAAAACTTCAAAATCACTGACTTTCAAGGAGGTAATTATAAGATAAAGAGGATAAGATATATGGCATCCATAAGATAACGATGCCAATCTGAAGTCAGGAAGCAGAAAGTTCCAGAAGAAGGTGGTTCCGTGACTGTGCGCCACCTGCCAGGTTTCACCACACGGCGTGAACGAGGCAGCGTGTTATTTGTGAGCAAGCACTCTGACTTTCCGTCTGAGACAACTTACATATTTTTTTTCTTCATTTTTTTTAATGGTAAAATAGATTTACTAATAGGTTTACGCATGGATTTGTAGTGAGAAATAAACTGTGTCTATGCTTTGAACAGGACTAGTCATATAGTAAACTCTCAGTTAGTATGAGTAACTTAATATAAAAAAAATATTAGGAAAGTGCATTATTGTTCCCACTTCAGATCTGAAATGATGCCCCAAAGTAAGGAACATGTCGTCGGCAGCGTGACTGAAGGATGTGTCTCAATGCCTGGGACTCCATGGAGTGCTGAGGAAGGTTCTTTGAGCTTGTTATGTGGTTGTCCGTTTCCTCCTTTGTCACCTAACCTGTGATATTTTAGGTGTTTTTCTCTCTCACTCCAAAAGCACAGCCAGAAGAATAGGTAAGAGCCTGTGTTTTCTAGCTAGGATATCATTGGCAGAAGCCAACTCGAATTCCAGGCCTAGTTCACAAAGCCTGAGTATCTCCTATTCTAAAACGAGTAACATGTAGAGAGGGGTCCCCTGGGGTGGAGGGAAATCATCAGGGTTTAAGCTGGATTCAAAAGGTGGTGCATTAGTTGGTTTTACATTTACTTGCATAGATAGAAAGTTTGACTACATGTAGAGGCTTTATTTATTTATTTTCCCTCATATAAAAATACTGTTTATAGCCTGGTTCAGAAGTTCAAAGATGCTAGGAAAAAATTATCTCTCCGTTTTTGTACCTGATAGATGTTAACACTCCAGCC
Organism: Saccopteryx bilineata; assembly: GCF_036850765.1. Classification (NCBI taxonomy): domain Eukaryota; kingdom Metazoa; phylum Chordata; class Mammalia; order Chiroptera; family Emballonuridae; genus Saccopteryx; species Saccopteryx bilineata. The sequence goes on from NC_089495.1 coordinate 9,418,510, forward strand.
ACTGCAACGTGACTTAGAAGGCATGGGAGTCAAAGGGAAAGGGGAGGTCAGCACTTGTATTAGGAAGTCAAGTTTTCCTGCAGATGTCCAGTACACTTCTGCGTTTACCTCATTATACAGGGTCGTGCCATGTGAACCTTCCTTGATGTAAGAAATAGCAAAAAGGTGAATTGATAGCCTTTTCGCTTCCATGGTCAGGGATCAAGGGGTAAGCTGATTAGAATGTGTATTGACTGAACCACAGTCACCTGCCACAGAGGTGGACATGCTTACATGACCAGAGATGGCAGAAGGAAATTGCGGGCCACCAAACACTTAGGTTTTGGAGAACGGTGAGTTACCTGGTGGGGAACAGGAGTCAGAGAGCCTTTCTACCGAGCAAATGGGGGGAAAAAATATTTGAACGCAAGAAAAATGATTCAAGACAAAACAGAGATATACATAAAGATAAGACTATGGTTCTAACTCTAGGAAGGAGAGCAGGAAGGGGGATAGAAACGGCACAGAGCGCCTAGAGAACCCCGACCTCAGGTCAAAATCAGATTGAGTGGTGGCACCGGAGCCGTGCTGTGGAGGAACAACAGGTTCACTATTTAGGAAAAGAAGATGAAAAAGCCACTTTTCATTAGTGTCAACTAGGACATTAGAGAAAAAAAAAAAATCTAGTAGACTCCCTGGGAAATATCCAGAATTCATGGCTGGAGTCAATTGAAGAAGGAGAATAGAAGCTGGAAAGAAAAAGAAATATTTTTAGAAGTTTTATTGTCAAGGAGGGTTGCGGGTTTGATCCCTGGCCAGGGCACATGCAAGACTCAACTAATGAATACATTAATAAGTAGAACAACAAATCGATTTCTCTCCCCCTCCCTCCCTTCCTCCCTCCCTCCCTCTGTCCCTTTTACTTTCTTTCTAAAAATCAATAAAACAAACAAACAAAAAAGATTTGTCTATATAAAATTTATATACAGTGAGAAAGGTATAAAACAGTCAAATGAAGCTTCTTGTATTATAATTTTAAAATACTAAACATTGCATGTACGTTTAACAAAGATGCCATCCAAGGTGATATTTTAAAAATGAAAGGAGGTGCACTCAGATGGCACAAGCTCTCTTCTGCGGTACAGGTGTACCAGCAGACATATGCTCGCATTCTTTTTGTATGTAAATTGTATTTTACTTTGCCCGTTTTATTCATTTTAACAGCTGTATGGAATTTTCAACGAGTAGACTTTCTCTGATTATTAGTGAAGTTAATCCTTGTTTTATACATTTATTTAGCCATTTAGATGTTCTTTTTATGATTTCTCAGTTCTTATTAATTATACATTTTTCTTTTAGATTGTTTGTCTTTTTTCCGTCTTTTTTTTTTTTTAATTTACATCAATAGAGAGAGAGGAGAAAGCGGGGAAGGAAGAGAGAGAGAAAGAGAGAGAGAAGCATGGACTCGTTATTCTACTTGGTTGTTCCATGTGGTCGTTGCTCATTGATTGCTTCTTATGCATGTGCCTGGTCCACAGGTCAAATCACCACCTCAGTGTTCAGGGAAGATGACCTACCCGACCAGGGCCTGTTTGTCTTTTTTTCAGAAACTTTTATTTGGTGTATGCATTTTCTTTTTTCTTTTTATTGGACTTTTGCTGTGACACTGGTTAGCAAAATGACACAGGTTTTAGGCATCACCTGCAGGCTGCACTGTGTGCTCCCCACCTGGAGCCAAGTTACCCTCCATCACCATCCATCCCTCCTCTACCAGCCTCCACCGCCCCCACGCCTGCCAATCACCACACTGCATAGACTCTTACAGCTGTTGAAATGTACTGGCTGCTTATTGTACTGTATACATGCTTGTCTCAAGAAATTTCAAACAATAAACATTTACCTGATACTTGCATGACCTAAGGGTAATTAAGTACTTCATTAAAGAAAGGGAAAATGCTAAAGTATTGTCTCAAGCCATAGTGAACTTATTAAATATATTAAAATATATAGCATTTATTATATATATATTGTTGAATATATTATATATATATGAATATATACTTTTTTATAAATAAGATTACCTGTATTTACAAAATATTTATACATCAATGCTGGGGTTGAAATTCTGAAATTTCTTGACTCAATCTGGATCCTGTACATAAAATTGTTTGGTCAATTTGCTCATCTGATCTGTTTCTAGGCCTGACGTTGACTATATTTTTCTAATTTTAACAGTCTCCTTAAAAATCATATTTGGGCCTGACCTGTGGTGGCGCAGTGGATAAAGCGTCGACCTGGAAATGCTGAGGTCGCCGGTTCGAAACCCTGGGCCTGCCTGGTCAAGGCACATATGGGAGTTGATGCTTCCAGCTCCTCCCCCCTTCTCTATCTCTGTCTCTCTCCTCTCTAAAAATGAATAAATAAAATAAAATTAAAATTAAAAAAAAATCATATTTGGCTATTCTGTTTGGACCTTAAAATGCTTATTAGCTTAGATTGTTAGAAAGTACTCTAGTATTATTATGAGCTTTCAGGTAGTTCAAGTATTAAACTCATTGTCTTCATCAATAATTAAGAATCTGTTATTAGTTGTATAATATTAGACATAATGATGACAACCTTCAAAAAATAGGGTCTTTTATATGCTTTTTTTATTTCTTCAAAATTTTAGATATGAGTTTTTCTGGGTGAAATATAAAACGTGCACAGAAAAAGATAATTATAACTTAGGTGATAGCCATGAACTTATTTTTGTTAAATTTACTTAATGGAAACATTGGATTGAGAGCTCATTTTTTTGGTGTTATTACTTTAAAAAATTTCTTGTTTAACACCTACATGAAGTTATGCATTGACTACTTATGGAGGTTTTTTTTTTTTTTTAAGAGAGACAAAGATAGGGTCAGAGAAAGGAATAGATAGGGATAGACAGACAGAAAGGGAGAAAGATGAAAAGCATCAATTCTTTGTTGCAGCTCCTTAGTTGTTCAATGATTGCTTTCTCATATGGGCCTTGACCTGGGGGATGCAGCAGACTGAGTGACCCCTTGCTCAAGCCAGCGACCTTTGGGCTCAAGCCAGCTACCATGGGGTCATGTCTCTGATCCCATGCTCAAGCCAGCAACCCAGTACTCATGGCAGCAACATCAGGGTTTTGAACCTGGGTCCTCCACATCCCATTCTGATACTTTATCCACTGCACCACTGCCTGGTCAGGTGACTTTTTTTTTAAAATCTGACAGTTGTTTAATGAGATTTTTAAATCTCTGCTTAGGTCACAGAAGAATCTGCCTGCTAAACTTCAAATATATTCTGAATAAATTGCTACCATCATGCTTTCTAATGCATTACTGGACTAGCTACAAAGTAAAAGGATATATGAAAGATAAAAAATATAAATAAAATCAATAACACACACAAATAAGAGCAATAATAACAGGAAGCCTAAAGTATCATAGGAAGCTGGGGAGAGAATGCAGAAGAGGAACCCTTCTGTAGACCAGTGAGGACATCAAAATACGTCTTTGGACTCAGCCAGGTATTGGATAAAACCCAAAGTGATCATTAAATCAGGGTTCTGGAAGCAGGCAGAAATGCCTCTGGTGAATAGAATACTCTGAAATCCAGGGAAACAAACACAAGTCCCAGTTGAGGAAAACATTCACTACTGAAAACCTCAGATTTCCCACAGTTTCAGTGAGGAAAAAGTATAAGCTGAAAAAGAAACTATCAAAGAGGCAAGAAAAACATCTGCAGTTCAGAATAAACAAATTGTAAGTGGCAGAATTATAATCATTATAAAAGTGTGAAATAGAGATTTTAAAAAATAAACAGAAGGTAGAACAAAAATAGGCAAGGAGTAAGAACCTACCATAAATGTCCAGAAAGTTTGGGGGCGAAAAAATCACCATTTCAAAGATAATAAAGAACATTTTTGGAATTAAAATTCAATATCTATTAAGTAGTTGGAAAGACACAACAAAAGAGAGGTGATGAACCAAAAAGAGAGTTTGTAATTTTTCTAAGAATACATTCCAGAGAACTAGGTTTAGAGAAAGCTGTTCTGTTTTTAAATGAGGAAGTATGGACTATCGTAAGAGAAGGTGCATTGTGTATCCAACTGGATATTTGAATGGAGAAAACTCAAGTGGATGGATAAACAATTATGAACACAAATTACTGATATGGTTCCAGATTTTATGTGAACAGTTCCTGAGATAGAAGGTATAATATGTGGTATATCAGAGAAGAGTTTTTAAATAACCTAATAAAACACAGCATGATAAAACTGAAGAAACTCAAAGGCAAAGATATAAACAGCCAGGCTGAAAGCAGAAATGCTCTAAAAGTCATGATAATTAGACTTGCAGGACACATCTCAGCAGTATTGATTGAATTTAGGTTTATTTAGTAAGACAATATCTTTCAGGCCTTGAAAAAAAAATAGCTGTCAATTTGGAGTTGTGAGCTGAGAAATCTTTTCATAATGAGAGGATTACAACTTATGTTCAGATTACAAAAATAAAAAGAGCAGTTTGTCCATCAATTGAATTCTGTTAAAGTAACTTCAGGCCCTGGCCAGTTGGCTCAATGGCAAAGTGTTGGCCTGGTGTGTGTATGTCCTGGGTTTGATTCCCAGTCAAGGCACACAGGAGAAATGCCCATCTGCTTCTCTACCCTACCCCCTCTCACTTATTTCTCACTCTCTCTTCCCCACCTGCAGCCATGGCTCTATTGGAGCAAGTTGGCCCCAGGTGCTGAGGATGGCTCCATGACCTCTGCCTCAGACGCTAAGAAGAGCTCAGTTGCTGAGCAACAGAGCAACACCCCAGATGGTCAGAGCATCACCCCCTACTGGGCTTGCTGGGTGGATTCTGGTAAGGGCTCATGTGGAAGTCCATCTCTCTGTCTCCCCTCCTTTCACTAACTTATAAAAAAATGTAACTTCAGCAACTGATGAAGCAAGATGTTGTTATATACATGTTTTTCAAACATTATTTATGAAACAATAAGAATGTAGAATTATAGATTTTTTTGTGTCCTGTAGGTCAAAAAGGTGATATTTATAATTAAAGTGTACTATCATTCTGATATTTATCTGGACAAATAGGGATATTGACTAATTTTAGTCTTTTTCAAATAAGTTACTCATTGTAAAATTTCAGGAGTAACTAACAGTGAAGCAAATACTGAGTTTATCATTTCCAATGCAGCAGAGAAAAAATATCATTAAGCCTAATCATTGTAAATTGACTAACTGTCTCAGTAAAGATAAAGATATGTGGACTGACTTTTTAAAAAAAAATGTTTGTCTAAACACGTTTCACCGGAAGAATAACTAAAATGGAAGGACCTGAAACTTGATGATGCACACGTTCACACTCACCGTTCAGCTTTATTCAAGGGGCCTGGCATTTTTCAGGCAGGTAAAATAAATACAACATATAACCATTAGAAAGGGAAAAACTAAATGTCAATCTTTACAAATACGATTGTTAATCTATGAAATACAATAGAATGCTCAGACCAAGTGCAGAAAAAATGAAGTGAGTTTCATTATGTAGCTGCATGTGAGGTCCATAAAGAAAAACCATTTTCTTCAGAAACTAGCATCACCAGCAACTCTCCTAATGATGGTGAACTTCACCGTTTTCTTATTAGGTACCAGGCAGTGTCCTAAGCACGTTAGACGACAGGAATCATTCAAGCCTTAACAGCAGCCCTAGGAGACAAGGGCTCCTGACATTTCATTTTAGGGTTTGACCCACTTTTATATGGAAAATTGGTGTAGAACTGAATTACCACTGCAGTGCAGGGGAGAACAGAGACTGTAGGGTGAACTGGCTAGCAATACAAGAGCTCACAAATATTTTCCAGGAACACCCTCTCCTCCTTCAAGTATTTGCTCAGATGTCATCTCTGCGGTGACGCCTTCCCCCTACCAAGTGTTTTAAAAATGGGAACGTGTCCCTCTGTCCTGTACCCCTGATTTCTCTTATCTTACTCTAGATGTTTTTCTCCACAGAGCTCCTCACCATCTTACACGCTGTCTGATTTACTAACCATAATGATTGCCCATGGTGTCTTTTCCTCAAATGGAACTCCTCCAGGACACAGGTCTTTTTCTCTCACTGATAAATCTCCAGCATCCAGCAGAGCTGCTGGCGTGTGATAGATGCTGATTCAATATATGCTGAATGACTTATGGGTATAGGACTCTGACCCGGGATAAATCTACGTCAGGATTAATCAGAAGACTTATTGTGAGGTTAAGGAGAATTGTACAATAATTATTACTCTGTTACAACTGATATGTGCTGCTAAAAGAAAATAATTACTTTCCTAATAAATTTGGTAAATTATAGTTTATTCAGGGTGAATACAGGTTCTTTATTCACTGTATAAGTATCAAATGAGCTAGGCCTAAATATCATGAATAAACATGTAAAGTGTTTAATGTGAATGTATTAAGTATATTGGATATGGCTTTTGCTGCCTGGCTCAGTGGATAGAGTGTCAGGCTAGTGTGTGGATGTCCTGGGTTCAATCCCAAGTCAGGGCACATATGAGAAATGGCCATCTATTCTCTCTGCCTTCCTCTCCACTTCTCTCTCTCTCTTCCCCTGTCGCAGCAAGTGGCTTGATCGGTTTGAGTCTTGGCCCCAGGCGCTGAGGATAGCTCAGGTAATTTGAGTATTGGCCCAGACGAGGGTTTCTGGGTAGATCCTAGTCAGGCATATGTGGGAGTCTATCTCTCCTCTTCTCACTTAAAATAAAAAGTATATTGAACACATTAGATAAAACTTTTCAATTATTATTACAATTGTTGGTGTATTTTTAATAGCTTAGTTCTAAGACATAAGATAATTTTCATGCCAAATACCAGGATAAGGAAATCTGGACATCAGACCTGATGTTGTATCGATATACTTGGCAATAAGCACAGATCAGCATATGCTCTATTTAAACACGGTACAGGCTATAGTTGGATTTATTTTATTACCTGTGAAGATCCAAGCTTTCAAAACAGTGCTTGGGAAATAGTAGATATTCCATGCCTATTTGTCAAATGAATTGTTACACCAGTGGAATAATTATTTATTTTCAATATTTCTGTCTCATCAGAAAGTGAATGGAAATAATGTCAGCTAAAGTTTATGTCATTAAGTGGCAACCATAAACAGCATGAACATCACTACAAGTAGAAGGTCAATCAGGGGTCCCCAAATTACGGCCCGTGGGCTGCATGCGTCCCCCTGAGGACATTTATCCGGCCCCTGCCACACTTCCAGAAGGGGCACCTCTTTCATCGGTGGTCAGTGAGAGGATGCATCCTGTACTCCTGGAGTACTGTATGTAGTGGCCCTTCAATGGTCTGAGGGACAGTGAACTGGCTCCCTGTGTAAAAAGTTTGGGGACTCCTGGGCCTTGTCTATCCTTCAAATGGTACCATTTTGCACACTTCATTCAATAATGTTGCCACTTATGTATAGTAGAGGTTGGAAATGTTAACTCTTGAAGGAGGCTTTTCTTCCAGCATTTCCATTACTACAGAATAGATGCACTCTACTATGAGAATTTCTTAGCATCTGTCAGTATAAAATGTTAAGAATGTCGTTTACCTAAAGCTTCATTATTTAGATATGCTTTTTAGGATTACAAAAGACATAACCTAAATGGTAGCATTGTTAGATATTCTTTAACTGAAATGATAGTTTGTGTTTTGTCTTTAATCCTTTGTTAAAGAATTCCAGGTATTTATATCTTTATATTACTGTAGTCCTATCTCCTTAGGAAAATCGATTTTAGAAGAAACATTGTTCTTTCTGAAAAATTCCCATTTTTCACTCCTCTGAGCTAAGTAGTTTGTTTAGATTTTTAATCATGCTTGAAATGGTAAGATGACTTTTACCAACTTTTACTCAACATTGATATTTCAAGGAAATGTGCCTTCTTATACATTGGCTGTTTGATCTCTCGATAATGCTCATATTATTTGGATATCTCCCAAATCACTGTAGATAGTATAAAAAATAAAATTTATGACTTTCTAGATGTCATTCTCATTTGTCTTTTTAACTTAGCTTTTATATAAATTATGTTTCACCCAGAAGCCTAATCTTGAAAAGGTTAGCACTAAAGGAAAGCTGCTTTCACTAAGTATATATAAGGTCAGTAAAAATAAAGCTCTCTTACAGTATTTCTTCAGGTAGAGCAACTTAATCAAAATCTGTCGTGAGGAAAGTTAGAACACTTTCATGAGGCATTCTCTCCCTCCCTCTCTCTGACCCCCTCCCTCAGCATTTGAATATTTCCTCAACTTGCAGTGCCAGGCAATCAAGTCACTTACAAACAAAGTTTGTTTCTCTTCCTTGAATCTTTCTTTCCAATCTTGACAATCCCATCTTTTCTACCTCCATTCTGAGATTTGTTCTCTACCATGTTAAACTGGATATTATTACAAGTGACCTAATGATAATATTTAAACACTGTAACTATTTACCCCAGCAAATTAAATATGTAAATATGCACACATAGACGTATAGACGGAGCCCATGGGTGCCGTCAAGGCCACCAGGGTCTGTGGGGTTCTCCCTGCAGAGTGACAGTTCAGTCCTTCGGATTACTGGCCTCTACGATCACTATGGTAAGCTGGGCCGTGCCTGAACGGTACAATTTCTCATATTTTGTAGTAAGAAAGCATATTACAAATAATACGTGCTAATAAATTTTATACTTTCATTTTGTTTTGTGCTTAAAAAATTAGAAAAGTATAAAGAGAAGACCTAAAAACAATGGTAGGTAGGCTAATAATTTTGTTGTGTTCCACATAAAGCTATGCATTTTTTTCCCTAAGGGGGAAACATTCTCAAAGGTTTTATGTAAGAGAATGTGATTTTTAAAAAATGTTGAAATATTTCTTATGTCAGCAAACAGAAAATAATTTAAAAGCTTAGAAATACAAAAACTAAATTCTAGTTTCAATCAAAATAGTGTTAAGGGAACATAATTGTTTATATTGCCCGTAACTATTATTTAAAAGTTTTTAAACATTAAACAAATCCATTTCCACATATTGAGATTTGCCCTTCTAACTGCACAACAGAAAAAACGATTTGAATAATATTTTTAAAAACTTGGAATGCATTAATTATATATTGATTTTGTTGTACCTGTTTAAGTATTTAGTGATATCACAGGACATTTCTTCCATAGAGGTATTTCTCCTGTTATAATACCCTTAATGTAGACAGTAATTACCTCCATATTGTTATAACTAGAACAAGATATAAACTAACTCAAGACAAGGAGCCAAGATGGGTACTCAGAAAGCAAAATAGGAGAAGAACAAGGAACCAAAAGATATACCCACCAACAGTCTGTAAATTGACTGCAACACTAGAGTCTACAATGTGATAGCATTTGAGAAAAAATCATTCAAATTCACAAATACTTTTGTTTATTCTATGCAAAGAGTACTTCATTATTTAAAAAAGTCTTATGTAGGCATACATTAGTCATTGTATAAAAATCAATAGTTTAAGACAAGTTTTTACCAAATAAAATTATTAAGGGACATGCTAGGCTCTTGCAAAAAGGTTATCAGAACATATCTTTCTTTTCTTGGGGTGGGATCACTACTATGGTGAAGTCTCCTACTCAGTCTTTGAGTATGAAACGTTTTTTGAAATTGATCTTATATTAGGCACTGAACTAAATGTCAGAGACATGCGTGAAAATATGTATACTCATCTCTCAAAAGTATTAAATCTGTGGAGAAAATAGTGAAATTAAGCAGATGAGTGCAATACTCTGTGATAAGTTCTCTGAAAATGGTGCTACGGAAGCAGACGTGGGCATGTGCAGTGTTTGGGGGCAGGAAAGTCAGTGAAGCCTTCTTGGTGCTGATGATTTCTGGGAAAGTGGGGGAGGGAGAAGGAAAGGGGTCAGGAGCACATGAAGCGGCATATGCAAATGTGTGAAAGTGAGGGAGAAGGCATCGTGAAAATCACGCATGTGGTCAGGTGGCATGAACAGGGAAGTGACAGATGAGGTCAAAATATTGCTGAGTGAACAGTTGGAGTTTATCGCAAAGGCTGTGAGATACCGTGGAATGCTTTTAAGTAAGGAAGTTAGATGATTTTACAGAAATAACTTTTATTTTTTTTTAATATATTGATTTTAGAGAGAGGGGAAAGAGGACTGAGAGAAATCAATATGTTGTTGCACTTATTTATGCATTCATTGGTTGATTCTTGTATGTGCCCTGACCAGCGATCGAACCTACGACCTTGGCAGATCAGGATTACTCTCTAACTAACTGAGCTACCCAGACAGGGCTTGGGTGAAATAGGAGTCATAACCTCCCAATTTTGATCTAAGTGTTGGATGGCAAAGAGCCAAGAAGAGAAAACATAGGGTTTTTATTTTATTTTTTGCCAAGATAAAATAAGACATCTATCCTAGGTCTAATAAAAAATTATATGTCATGGAACAGGGGAAGATGTAATTGAATGGAAAAGAAAAGACAATATGATAATGTGAGGCTCATTAAAAAAGAAAAGAAAGAAAGAAAAAGAAAAGTATGAAAGAAAGAACAAAAGAAGGAAAAAAGGAAGGGAGGGAGAAAGGAAGGGAGGAAGGAAGGGAGGGAGGGAGGGAGGGAGGGAGGGAGGGAGGGAGGGAGGGAGGGAGGAAAGAAAACAAAACAAAAGAAAAGAATGAATAAAAGGAGCAAAGATTTTCTAAGGAATGAAAAATAGTTGAGATGAAATTACACAAAGTGTGGATTTTTTCCCCGAAACCACATAAAAGTTTGAGGTATCAGAATCAGTATAGTCTTGGGTGATGATGATAGGTTCAGGCTGGTATGTAGGTTAGGAGTGAGAGGTAAAGACCATGGAGGTTGAGCCCTGGCCGGTTGGCTCAGCGGTAGAGCGTCGGCCTAGCGTGCGGAGGACCCGGGTTCGATTCCCGGCCAGGGCACATAGGAGAAGCGCCCATTTGCTTCTCCACCCCTCCACCGCGCCTTCCTCTCTATCTCTCTCTTCCCCTCCCGCAGCCAAGGCTCCATTGGAGCAAAGATGGCCCGGGCGCTGGGGATGGCTCTGTGGCCTCTGCCCCAGGCGCTAGAGTGGCTCTGGTCGCAACATGGCGACACCCAGGAGGGTCACAACATGGCGACACCCAGTATGGGCAGAGCATCGCCCCCTGGTGGGCAGAGCGTCGCCCCCTGGTGGGCGTGCCGGGTGGATCCCGGTCGGGCGCATGCGGGAGTCTGTCTGTCTCTCCCTGTTTCCAGCTTCAGAAAAATGCAAAAAAAAAAAAAAAAAAAAAAAAGACCATGGAGGTTGAGTGGACATGAAGAACACTTGGACACTGGGGTTTTTGCACACCTGGACTACCATCATGGGGTTTTTGCATGCACGCTCACCTTCATGGGCATTCACCTTACCTGGAATGGTAATCTGTTACATTCCATTATTACAAAGAGTCCAAGACATTTCCTTCTGCATATTTATATTATGTGCACTTCTTTATTCTTCAAGCCTTATTGGATTCTTATGCCAAACGTGGTTCAAAGAGTATTATGCCAAACGTGGTTCAAAGAGTATTCTGTGAAGGAGTTCAGTAGTTGGGAAAATTGGTTTTCTGACTAAAAATAGCAAAAGCAGCATGGTTGCCTGAGCAGCACAGGGATCTGGGGCAGGTTTAAAATCCCATGATAGCGGGAACCTTTATTTCTACAAACATAACTCAGTTGACATCAAAAGTAATATCAAAGGAACTAGAGCATGATTAGAAAGCAGTGTCCAAAATGCACAACTGGGAAGCAGGTGGAAGGTAGTCCAGCTGTCGTACTGAAGAGTCTCTTTATCTGAGCACACTCTGAATTCGTGTTCTAAATCAAGCCAATTGCCCCTAGTTCCTAAGTCAGCATTTAAAAATCATCTCATTCACTGCAGATGAAAGGAGAGAAAGCAAATCAATGTTCTTCCATCCGAGTCTATGCCCTTCTGAGAAGAGAAGTAGTGTGTGGCATGGGCTGTCACAGGGGAAGGGTGAGGAGTAGAAAATCCAGCCTAGAGCGGTCCCCGCCTTTGAGGGATTCTACCAGACGTGTGAACACACTGTACTCTGTTCTGTGGCCTGCAGAAGATCTCGCCACCTCAAGGCCTCTGTCATTTCCAGTTTGATACTGACTGGAAAGGTACCGGTTTTCTGGCATGTTCTCATCAGTAAATGGAAGCTGAAAGGCAGGGCACAGGTATGAGCTCCCAGTTGTAAATATCCAAAATGTTTTATTAAGTCACTTCTTATAAAATGATAACTGTCACTATCTGGTACATTGACCTTTTGAAATACTCACTTCCTTTTGAGTTAATATAACCATATTTAAATTTAAAGAGAGGGAGAGGAAATGATGAAGGATTTATAGGGAAAATTCAAGAATTTATTAGAGAAGGTATAATGGACACACTTGTATATATAAACATGTACATATTTATAAAATTACACAAATATTGATCAACATTTATTTAATTATATTACTCTTTATATTAGTTCAAAAAACAGATTAAGCCAAAAGTCTAAACTCTAAGGTTATAGGTAGTACTGTTCTGTGCATATATACAACCTCATTTTTGAGATTTTCTGTTAAATGTGAATCAAGCTTCGTAAATTCTCGGTTACTTGATTGGCTAAGACATTTATCTTAATGCATTTCAGTTACAAAATTACATGCATGTTTAATACTTGCATAAGCACTGAAGTAGCTAGAGGGAAATTTGTTTTAAAGGGTCTAACTTTGGAAAATATACTTTTTATTTCATTTAGTATACATGAAATATTGACAACTATATGCACACTCACACACACAAAATATAATTTCTGGTCGTTTTAAGAAAGATAACATAAGCCCAATTCAATGGAGAGATGATACCCAGACAGTTACTGTTGCTCATTGTATCTCTAACAAAAGATGCCCTTAGTTTTGGGTCAGATCTCTGAGAACTTGTGAGACTGAATAGATTCCATTGCTGCAAAGTAATCTTAAACATTATACTAATATTTTTATACAGACTTCTTAGTTAAATGTTAAGTGTTCTTTTATTCCTTCCTGCACATTGAGGGGATCATCTATGAATGCCCTTTTTTGTCATTATTTAGCATTTATGTGAAATATGTCTCTGTATTAACAAAAAGGTATTACAGATTGGGACAAATGTTGGTTTGCAGTTATTTGTATAAAAAACAATACAAAAATTAGTTAATAATAATGCAAGAATAAACTCTGTGTTTCATATACTCACAACTGTAAACCTACTTTCGCCCCCTCTATAAACATGAACACATGGGACACTTAGTGTATTTGTTTTCTACCATCATGACACATAATTGGAAAGCTTCATTGAACTAATTTATTTGGAAAGTTCCTCAGCATTGAAAGGCTAGTGATCAATCATTAAAATACATCATCAGAGACAAGATAAACCACAAATTTAATACTGATTGTTGAAAAACAAAAATATGCTAATGACTTTGTATTATCCAGAGACATATTTACTTTATGACTTAATTAAGATGCACATTTAAGTTACATAGAGTAAGCTGTGCTTTAGAAAGAACAATTTGCTTTATTTTCTACTTGTATAATGGCATAATATTTATGTAAGCCTCATTCACAGTAGGAATTAAGAACATAATTTAAAATACCCTAAGGGAATTAAATATATTGTATAAAAAAAAGGTAACACTGTCTGACATTGATACTTTCTACTACTAAAAAATAATAATACTACCTTATTAGAGCACTCTGATTTTTTTCACTTCGGTATTCTCAATGTAACATGATTTCCAAAAAATAGCTTGAAATGTTTTTTTTAGTGATACTACTAGTAATGGCTGTCATGTATTGAGTGTTACTCTCCTAATAACCCAAAGATGTAAATACTATTATTGCCCCACTGATGGAAAAAAAAATGTCAGATACATTGAATAATTTAACAATTCAACTGAAATTCCACAGCTAATAATAATTCATATAGAATTTTATATACAACTAAATCATCTTCACTGTGACAATAAAGTAGTGGAAATAAGTACACAAGTTGTTCATGTAGTAGAAAGAGTAGAAAAGATGGAATGAGTGTCTTCTGCCTCATAGTCTTGAGCTGAATGAATGTTTCCCAGAAATGTTGTTTATAAAGGAAGACTGCACACCTAGAAAGTCATTTGGCTCTTCGGTCTGTCAGAAAGAAATTGAAACTATTGTAAAACGCTGGGTATTGTTGTATCTCTGCAGCAGATTGATTTTTTAAAGAGTGCCATTCTGATTTTCTTGGATTCAGCTGTCTTAGTACTGGGTAATTAACATTCTTAACCGTAGATGCAAGAATTTCTTCTCTACCCAGACATCGTTATTTGAATTTTAGATCTCTTTAGAGGAACTAAGATTGAGACAGCCTATCTAATAGTAAATTACCTTTCGTATTTAAAATTATTTCTAACTACTTATTGAAAAAAAATATTCCCACCAATTTCTACCAAGCCCAGGTTTCAGCCTATCAACATGCTATGCTAATCAAATAAGCTGAATAATAAAGACAGCTCATGTAAGACTCACCAGACATGTGAGCACAGAATAATTATATGTGGGAAGCACATCTTGGAAACTCAGAAGAGTATGCCACCAAAAATGCTGAAGAAAATGCCAAAATATGAGATATTAAATAGAACATTCCAAATAAATTAGGGGATATTCCAAAATGAATATAAAGCAACAAATATCCCCTAAGTTTTGTGAGCAGTGTATGTTTATGTTACTTGTGTAAAATATGTATAGTATCTAAACAGAACTTTTGAATACCACATATGCGTGTGTCCTTATATAAGTGTTTTGCATTAATACAGGATACATTTCCTAAAATCCACTTATATTTAGCTCAGGGCCCCAAAAAATTATGAGAGAAAATCTGTTTCCTTATATGATGTGATACCAGAGATCTTTATTTTAAAAGCCTAATGTTTCTACAAATCCTGACGCATTCACTGGAAGATGCAAGCAAGCTCAGAGGTGCTATGTCCTTTGTCTTAAGAATTTGGAGGCTCTTAAATGTAGAAAATTGATGTAAAAGAAATTTGTACCATTAATAATCAGCCATCGTATAGCGTTTTAGTGATCGTAACTGGGAAAATGTGCTTTTTCTCCCCTCTGAAACATAAATGTAAATATATTAAAGCACACTGAAGAAGTGCTATAAACCTGGTCCTGTTGGATGTGCCCACATAACTACCCTGTCTGCGTCACAACTTTAGCAAAGGTTAGCTCTGATTTGGTTGAATGAACTTATCTTTTTTTTTTTATTTTTTATTTTACAGAGACAGAGAGAGTCAGAGAGAGGGATAGATAGGGACAGACAGACAGGAACAGAGAGAGATGAGAAGCATCAATCATTAGTTTTTTCATTGCAACACCTTAGTTGTTCATTGATTGCTTTCTCATATGTGCCTGACCGCAGGCCTTCAGCAGACCGAGTAACCCCTTGCTTGAGCCAGCAACCTTGGGTCCAAGCTGGTGAGCTTTTGTTCAAACCAGATGAACCCGCACTCAAGCAAACCTGGATCCTCGGCATCCCAGTCCGACGCTCTATCCACTGCGCCACCTCCTGGTCAGGCTGAACTTATCATTTAAATACACGTAAGTCAGTTGTTGTGATTAAGGGTTCAAATAATTGCAGAGGTTGATCATTGAGTAAAACTCTTTGTAATAGCTATTCTTTGATGACAATAGTACAAACAGTTTTTATTAAATTTACTTATTTGTAGATTCTGTCACAGGTAGAATTTTATGTTTTGTCTCAGACACATACATGCATATTTTAGTTGTGTTTTGTGCTGGCGTGTGTAATATTTCATGGCGCTTCAATGAGTTGCAGAGGAAAATTGCATATTATTTAAAATTTATTGACTAATTGCTGGCTGTGAGCCAAGGGGAAGAAATTTGAGTCACAGATAATTGTAGGATGACTTACATCATGATTTTTAAGAAAATTAGAATCCATTGCTAATTATGAAAACCCTTTCACTGTGTGGCATGTAATATAAATCCTCTTGCTTTGGGGAAATACTAAAAAAGAGAGAGAGAGAGAGAGATGATGATGAGAACTGTCTTAGTCACAAATGGGCCTTGTTTCCCAGGCAACGAGGAATGCTTCCTATCGATACGGTAGCATTTCCCAAAGCGAGGTGTGTGGAGCTGTGGCCGGGACCTCCAGGAAAGGACTTGCGAAACCTGGGGGTGCTCCCTTCAAGCCTGTGTGTCTTCCGGGGAGGAGGACCTCGGGTCACACATGCTCAGTAAACACTGGCTACCCGCCTCGCTTCCCCCACTCGCAAACTCCTCAGAAGGCTTCCGGCGCTAAAATCTATTGCCCTTTGTTTAACCCAGTGCTGCCCAAACGTACTTGGCATTGGTAAATCTTTTCAATGAATATATATTCATTTTCATAAAATATATTTTGGGAAAAGCTGTAATAGAATTAACTCTGCAATACAGAACTTAAATTAGCTCATGACACCAGTGATTCTTTTTTTCTTCTTCTCACCAGTGCTTCATTTTCTATTTCAACCTTATCTCTGTGAGAGACATTCATTTACTACTGACCAGGCCAGACCTTCAGCAAAGGGAGTAATGCTTCAGCTCTGACCGTCCCTTACAGCCAGAACGTGAAGAGTAATTCCTATAGCATGTCCCAGGACCTGCTTTGGAATATTGTTAAAAATTCTCCTCTGTTGACTGACACGTTCAACACTCATTCATTTTTTTAAATATATTCCTCTCCCTTTAGTGATTATTGAGTACCGTGTATCCATATTGCACAGTTTCCCCTGACATTCCTTACACAAACCCTGCAAGGCAGGGGATTGTTTTACTTTTGCCAGGGAAGAGAAAACTAGCTTAAAATTATTTCATTGCCCACGGTCACAAAGAGGCAGATTCAGGATGTGAAGTTGAGTGCGTTTCACTGGCCCCAGTGAGAATCCGAACTCGTGTTCTCTGTGAACGCCAGGCTGTGAGCCCCTCCAGGGCAGGGAAGCTATCCATCGGATGCGGCTGTGGTCTATAACGGTGGCTGCAGTTCTCAGGTGAACCTTGAGAACATGTTGTATCAGATTGACTACTTTGAATCTTACACATTTTGTGGAAAAATTCAATAGTGTTTTAATTGGGAAAGTGTTCTCAGATTCAACATATCCAACTTGCAAATACATATAGCCTGGGAATTCCCTGTTCTTCATCAAGCCAATTTAGGTTTCTTAACACTTTTCTACCATTTACAGAAATTTGTATGTGGTACTATGAATAAGTTTGTTGAAGGCTGAGGCGGTTGAGTTATAAGTCTGGAAACATCTCAGAAAACAGAGTCTGGTGTCTGTAGAATAGTTTTGTCGCTATAGTTGTTGTTTTTTTTCTAGATAGTTAAACAGCACAAGTTAACAGTTAAAACAAAATTCTTGGAATTTTTTTTTTTTATCAATGACAAGAGATTCAAAATAGGGAGCATGCAGTAGAGATTTGGGATACATCGATACCATTTCTTCTCTGGAAAGGTTAGCTTAATAGGGTCAACTGTCTTTGTATAGTCTTCCTGATAAGGTTATTAAATAATCTAAAAGGAGTATGTTATCAGTGAGAAACAAAAGTTCTCATGGAGATAGAATGAAATCTACACAATGGTTTACTAACAATAGAGGTTTATGTAATCCTGCATCTATTTGCCCTGAGGACTTTAAAATAGTAGATTATTTGAATTGTGAATTGACTCACTGAACAAGCCATTATACGGGAAGGGTAAAGGGAGACTGACTTCTGACAAATGTGCTGGTGAGGGTGTGAATGGGGATAAAATACAAAAAGTAGTATGATGAGCATAGACACTGTTTCCATTCGGAGATGTTTCTGCATCTGTTTCCCGGGGCTGCGTTGGGGAAGCACACATACTGGAAGGCAGGCGTAAAGCAACATAAATGGATTACCCCACAGGGGGCTTCAAGTTATGGCAGGATCAGCTCCCTCTGAAACCCGGAGGGGAGGGTGGGGAGAATCCTTCCTGCTGCTTCCTCACTGTGAGGGTTGCCAGCAATCCTGCTGTTTTTAGCTTGTCCTGAAGCACTCGTCACTACAGGACGTTCTGCAGTCCTGTCTCTGTCTCCACATGGCATCTTCCCCTGCTTATAAGGGCACCAGGCCTACTGGGTGAGGACCCACCCTAATGCTCTCATAGTAACTTGACAACATCTATCAACTCCAATGGTTAGGCTTTCAAGATATCCTTTCTGGGGACACTGTTCAGCCCATCACAGTGTATATCTACTCAAGAACCCTAAAGGTGGTGGAACATAACTTAGGGATGAAAAACGGTGTCTGTACATTTTTGGGATTGAAGTCTGGTTTGGAAAACCTTGGTGAGCCTGAGGCTGATAGATCAATACATTTGTGTGTGTGTGTGTGTGTGTGTGCAAAATGTACACTTATAACTTAACTTTTTTAAGTACAGATGAAGACACACATAGATAATACTTGGAACTACAGTGAAATTTTACCAAACTGGAAATCTTGAAATAGAGCAGTGCCCTCACCGCAGACCCATCAGTTTCCTGAAAGCACTTCATATAACTTGGTGATGTACATTACAGTAGAAGGAAACTCTTAACCGAGACGACTGACGACTAATTCCCTCAAAGGAGAGTCGACGATGAAGTTCCTGTTCTTCCTGCTCCGTCGCCGAGCACGTGCACGCTTCGTAACATACAGCGTCTCAGATGTGAGGTGGATTGTGTTGCTTCTGGAAGAGGGGGTTTACCCTTTCAGGCTGAGAGACCGGAGCCGTTGCTGTTTAGAATGACACCTGGAAAGTGCAGTGTATCTGAGGAGAGGGGTGGGGACGGAGCCCAGCCAGGAGCACATCCCGAAGACAGCTGGCTAGGTTGTCGTCCCACCGGGCAGTATGCTGCATAATGCATTGTAGATAACAATGTCCTGCAAATCAGTGAGTCTGTTTCTAAAATGGAGGCCTTGCCTGACCAGGCGGTGGCGCAGTGGATAGAGCATCGGACTGGGATGCAGAGGACCCGGGTTCAAGTCCCTGAGATCACCAGCTTGAGTGAGGGCTCATCTGGTTTGAGGAAAAGCTCACCAGCTTGAACTCAAGGTCGCTGGCTCCAGCAAGGGGTTACTCGGTCTGCTGAAAACCCGCAGTCAAGGCACATATGAGAAAGCAATCAATGAACAACTAAGGTGTTGCAACGCACAACGAAAAACTAATGATTGATGCTTCTCATCTCTCTTTGTTCCTGTCTGTCTATCCCTCTCTCTGACTCACTCTCTGTCTCTGTAAAAAAATAAAAATAAATAAATAAATAAAACGGAGGCCTTATGTTTTTCCAGTGATTCCTGATAAGAAAATAGAAGAGTTTCAGGGGAGTTTTAGTAAAATCGGGGGTGCAGACGAGTTTGTGGTGGCAAACAGAAGCCAAGTTGGACCGGCTGAAGGCAGAAAGAATGTAGTGGGAAAGGTCTTGGTGGTCTCGTGCACAGCTTGAGGAATGGTAGAATCCAGCGGCGGAGCAGGGTTCTGGAAAAAGAGAAAGACTGTGCATATTGATTTCAGGAAATCTGGAAATCCCAACCCTAGATTGCCACTGTTTTCTCTTTAATTACCATTTGCCTCAGAATACATATCCTTCTATGCTAGTCTTTGTCCCTGGTCGCGGCCTACACTGCAAAGCTCTGGGTAAAAGCATACATTTGCCAAATTGAGGTTATATACACATGTCGCATCAGAAGTGGAACCAGACCACCATGTCTCTGTAGACGAGAAGGGTTCCAGAAACTTCTTTTTTCATCAAGACTCCACACAGAATTGTTACCTCGTGTGGAATTGGGGGCGCTACTAGGAAGAGAAATGGATGTGAGGCATCTACCATGTACTGAAAGCGGTGTTGCCACAATGGATGAATATTTTTGGTAGTGAAATGATTTTATGAAAAGATAAACTCGTTACAAATGTGAGCCAAGTGTCTGTGGAACTCACTCACAGCAGAAGAACTTTACTTGCAACACCTTGAGAAATACATTGTGATGGCAGCTTCTGTTTTCTTATCCCCACTGCAAGATACACTGTTGCTCAAACTCTTCAGAGTGCTAACTCTTTTTTCTTTCTTCCTTTTTTTTTTTGAACTGTATGTCTTATTTCCATTTCTGTGTATTCTCCCAATCTCCCCTCCTATGGTTATTCTTGCCCTCATTCATCACATTCCTGTTTGCTGTGCCTTCTTTTCTCTGAGAAATGAAGAAAGATTTGTAACCCACTGTATGACCATGTGTTGCAACTTCATATGTTTCTATACTTTTTTTTTTTTTTTTGTGAATGGAAAGTACATAAATAGGCAGACTCCTCCATTTGCCTCGACTGGGATCCATCTGGTAACCCCGTCTGTGGCCGATGCTCAAGTACTGAGCTATTTTTAGCACCTAAGGCTGTTGGGCTCTGATGGAGCCTTCCTCAGCACCCAGGGCCACAGTAGAAGCAATTGAGCCACTGGCTGTGGAAGGGGAAGAGGAAAAGAAGTGGGAAGAGAGGAGAGAAGCAACCATTTGCTTCTCCTTTGTGCCCTGACCAGGAATCAAACCTGGGGCATCCATACACCAGGCTGTCACTCTAGCCACTGAGCCACTGGCCAGGGCTCCACTTCATATTTTTCTAAAATCTATTTCACTAGATGTTACATGGGACAAGAACCTTATGCCTGTTTTATTCCACCATCCCTTATTTCAAGAAATCATATCATTCATAAAGTGATCTCAAGTAGAGGAGACTTGATTTTGAGGAGGTTTTAGGTGACAGAGGGTGTTGCAGGATGCGACAGGGTGTGAGCTGCCGAGAAGGCTCTTGGAACCTAAACGCAATGTGAGAACAAGTCTTGTTCCCCATCTCTCAGGATCAGTCCCCAGGATTTCCCATTTTCTTTGTTTGTCTCTGTCTCCTCGTTCGTTCATTCTTCTGCTGCCGCTTGGTCAGTCTGGAATCAAAGAGCCCATGAAGGTTCAGTGCACACCCCCCGATGAGTTTAATTCTTTTTCTCATTTAGAGAATAAGAACTAACAAAGAGGCTAGAGTACATCATTCTTTACCCTTCTTCTTTTTTTTTTTTTTTGTATTTTTCTGAAGCTGGAAATGGGGAGGCAGTCAGACAGACTCCCGTATGTGCCTGACCGGGATCCACCCGGCACGCCCACCAGGGGCGATGCTCTGCCCATCTGGGGTGTCACTCTGCCGCAATCAGAGCCATTCTAGCACCTGAGGCAGAGGCCATGGAGCCATCCCCAGAACTGGGGGCTAACTTTGCTCCAATGGAGCCTTGGATGCAGGAAGGGAAGAGAGAGACAGAGAGGAAGGAGAGGGGGAGGGCTGGAAAAGCAGATGGGCGCTTCTCCTGTGTGCCCTGCCCGGGAATCGAACCCGAGACTCCTGCACACCAGGCCGATGCTCTATCACTGAGCCCACCGGCCAGGACCTCTTTACCCTTCTTATTGACACCTTCCACTGATCACCGTGGGCTTTGTCACCTCTGCCAGCAAAAATAACAGAGGATCGGCCAACACGAAAAAAAAAAAAAAAGAAAAATATACTTTTTTTTTTTTATAACTCCTGTTTTTCTCACAAAGGTATCATACTTTCCTTTTTCAATCTATAATTATGAAAAAAGAAAATTACTAAATTTCAGGCAAAACTGAAAAGAGAACTTTGTGCACACGAGCTGGTAGAATGCCCCACTGGTCTAAGGGGCCACCAGGGCCTCCCTGGATTGCTGGGGGAGAATGGTTGGTTCATAGAAAGTTGGAGGGAAAGGCATTTGCAATAATAGGGTCTGAAAGTGCTCTTCAACGACATCGCAGGGAAGACGTGGTAAAGATGTTCACAAAACCATTTCATCTACTTTTTTTAAATTTCATTTAGACGATTAAATTTAACAGGATGACATTGGTCAACTAGAGTACATAGATTTGGGGTACACATCTCCACATCCATTCCATCTGTTTAATCAGGTTAATGTTTTATGTTTAAATAAGTTAAATAGTTGTGAATATGAAGTTGGAGGACCCCAAAAAAGAAAATGTGTGAGGCAATCAGTTCTCTCCCTTTCTGACAATTACGTGCCATCCCTTTGGAAGGAGGAGACCATAAAACTGGCAGAGTGTCATCTAACAAGGGGCAGCTGCAAATTCTCGTGGCCATGGCTGCCACAGAAGGGTAGTATACATATTACTAATTGTTTATAGTTATCAGTACAGAAGGCGATAATGGATCAGTAGTGACAGAGAACAACTTCTTTAGTCATCCTATATTTTAAACTGGCAGGAACACTCCTGATTGGAGGGTGGGTCATCTAAGATCGCATGGTGCATATAGATGACTTTTGTGTTGTATTGTCTTTCCATCTTTTTTATTTCTGCAGTGGGAGTAGATGGTGGTAAAACTGGAGAGAGAGAGAAAAGAGAGCCAAAGACGCTTTTATTTTCTTTTTCTCTGAAGTTATTTGGCTAGTAGCAAAATGAGGGAAATATTGAGATAGCGAAAGAACCCGCAGCTGTGAAGGAAAACATTATAATTTTAAGAGACAAGAATTACTCATAGTCTGAGAGGTTGTGCCGCTGACCCTCCTAAATCTTAAAAGAACACGTTCTTTTTGGGCAGGTGCAATGTGCAGAAAGGACTGTGATGAGATACGATCATTGCTAATAATGAGCAGGAAGGAATGAAGCTGTAGCACATATGTGCGCAGATACCTGTTTCTCTGTGTGTATCATTCCTGTAGAAAGGTGGACAGAGAGCGTCCTGTCCCATGAGACATCGGCAGGAAGTTATGCCCACTAGCGTTCATGGCGGAGAGCCGCACTTGCGGAACTGTTCGCTTGACAGGGAACTTTCTTGAGCTGGGAATGCTACGCTATACCGAAGCCATGCAAACTGTTACAGTGTTTCCTTTCCTGCTTGCACCTGCCCTGTAAGGCACACAGGTGTGTGATCTTCACCGTGCCATTCTGCAACGTTAAGCTATCTGCTAATGGCATCGTGATGATTTAGCCCTGGCTCCCAATGTAGAAGCAGAATGAGGTTCATTCTCTACCCTCCTCCGCATGGAGGGAAGACAGACCCTGCCCGAGGTCTCCACCCTGGTCACCCCTCATGTCTCTCCAGCCTCCCCTCCCACACTCCCCTTCCTTCCCCGGGCAATAATAATTCTCTCAGGAAGGCCCAGCAGGCTTTGGGGTTCTGTTGATGATTACAGGAATAATTTATTTTCAAATGGATGTTAATCTGATAGAAGTAGTCAAATTTTCCCTGAGCTCAGGCAGAAACAAACTTCTTCATGGCAAGTGTACCGACTCCATCCACTATTATTGTGATGGGGAAGACAAATGATCCAATTACTAACCACACAGCTCTAGGCAATACAAAATAACATCCTGATTAATCTAACTTCATAGGAGAGAGAGATACTTCTTTTACAACAAGTCCCCTAAAACAAGCAATATTGGATTACGAATAAAGATGACTCATATTGGTTTGGTAATAGGATATTTGAGCCCTGACTAAGGAGCCTACTTAGGGTGGAAATATTTATATAAATGTTCTTAACATATTAGTTAGTTATAATTACAGACAAGAGTAAAAGTGTAGGTGAATTTATAACATCATTGGTGAGATAAAATTCAGGAGGGTTTTTTTTTTTTTTTTTTAAGGGAAAGAAGGGGAAATATATTTTCCTCATGTGTCCCAACTAGGATCCACCCAGCAACCCCTGTCTGGGGTCAGTGCTCAACTGAGCTATTTTAGCATCTGATGCTGATGCTTGGATCAATAGAGCTATCCTCAGCGCCAGGGAATGACGCTTAAACCAGTGGAGCCACTGGTTGAGGGAGGAGGGAAGAGAGAGAAGGGGAAGAGGGAGGAAGCGAGAAGCAGATGCTTGCTTCTCCTGTGTGCCCTGACCAGAATCAAACCCAGGATGTCCGTACACTGGGCCAACACTGTATCCACTGAGCCAAATGGCCAGGGCCTAAAGCAGAGAAGGTTTTATTCTAGCTTATTAATCCTACTACTAATGTTTCACTTCTTTCCCCTTTGTACTATATATTTTGAAATGAAATGTAATAGCCATACAAGTAAATGCTGAGATGAACACGTGGTCATTACTGATATGTATCATATTTTTTTTGTCATGGCTTAGTTATTTCTCTGCAAAGACAAAGTCAGCAATATACATTTTGGCAAGGCAATACACATTAAAAGTCATCAACCAAATTCTTAAAGGACTATTTCAAGTTTAGTAATTGATCTAAGAAATGTTGTGGCCCTGTGGGAAATAAGGATAGCAAAACAGCTAAAAATAAATCAAGTACCCCGTGGCCTGTGAGGGTATCCGACACACTGCTCGTAATCTCACTCCAGACTGGAAGCAGCCCGTCTGGTAACCCTCTCCTCTGCTGTGTGCTTGCCTGCCCTTTCTCATCCCCTGTCCTTGCCTGGAGGGAGCAGAGTGGACCAGGATGCTCTGCATTTCTGAGCAGGGACCGGCAACCACGTTCACCCTTCCTTTATTCTGACTTCACCCCCCTGCTGCCGTCGCGCCCAAGCGCAGCTTGAACTCCGCGCGCCTCCAGTCACAACCCCTACGCCCGGCCCCAGCTTGACCCGCTTTCTTGCTTGATTATGAGGCACGGACAGGCCTCACATAAGGACAAGGCGGCATGGACCTTGACCTGCTGATCCCGAGAGTGACCAAAGATGTTTATAAAAGAGTCTCCCTTTTCTCCAAGGTGAGAAAGGGCATGGCCTGTGTAGTCGTCACAAAAATGGAATCCAAAGGGGAAGACACGCTCCTGGGACCTGAGAAAGGGGAATAATGAGCCCTCCCCTCCAGGGGGTGGGCGTTCTTAGGCAAGTGACCAGTTGTCACAGGACAGAGTCAGAGCCGGCTGAGAGCAAGGGCTCGCCGTGCAGCCAGCAGGGACCTCAGTTAGCACAGGCCTGGGATTGCAGATATGACAGCCCCATCACCTTGCATCTAAGGGACAGTGGACTTTTTGGGGGAAGGAAGGGGTGTGGCTTCAGTAATGGAGGAAGTTATGTTAAAAATGTCTGTCAGATTACCCTTGTTATGTATTCAATTTTAGAAAAATACATTTCCAATCTTCCTTCAAATATTGGCTCTTCCACTTTCTACTAAATGACATTGATGAGTTATTAAATTTGCCGAGTCCCCAATTTGCTCAAATGTTAAAAGAGGAAAAAATAATTGGTATTTATGTCACAAAGTTGACGATAAAATCAAAAAGCTTTTTGAGGGGTGGATCACCCAGAACATTGATTGACATAGAGCATGATTATAATGCTAAGTTTTAACACAACAAAACTGGTAGCCATTCTAATTAATACGCTCCCCAGTCCCAAATACGACACGCGTTCCCATTCAAAAACTACTCACTCAATGCAGATAGGCAGAACAGGGGTCTGAGGAAATGGGTTTTATCTCTGCTCCCTTTCCTCCACCCCAGTGAGTCGTGAAAATGACCAACCAGCCTGTGTCTCTGAGAACCGGAGGGAGGTCTCAATGTTGCACTCGAAGTCAGAGAAGGTGATGGTCTTCAGAGAAGAACCCCTGGGAGATGCGACCAGGAAATGCACACGGATGATGGACAAGGTCTCACCCAATAAGATATGGGCCCCCAACCACCTAGTGAATTAGGAAATTGAATTCTTTTGAAATTAGAACATTGCTATTGTAACGAGAAGTTAGAGACAGAGTGAAGGTACCCCTAGGTTTTCAAATGAGATCGAAAAGAAGATAAAAATTTTAAAACCACTAACACCGACTACTCCTCTTTCAAATGGAGCAAGCGAAAGACAGGTGGACTGATGAGTGGAGTAGACAGAGGGGCCCAGAAGACTCAAAGAGGGTTTTAGAAAACGCTTGCCAATAAATGCCCAGAGAAGCCCTTGTTAATAAAATGAACTAGCCACAGCGTCCCCTACACGGCTTCCAAATTGAAGATGATATTAACGTTTGTGGGATCCAGGGGCCACTCGCAAGGTCCCTGCAACGGAGATTTTATTATTCCCCTTTGGTATGTAAGAAAATTGAAGCTCAGAACATTTAAATAATTTGAACAAGAGAATTGCACATTAAAATATTAAACACTCTAAGTGACTGTTTGAGGCCAGTACTTTGCTAAATAAAAATGCAAGTGCAGGTCCTGGAATTATGTTATAGCGCTCGGTTTTAATATGGTTATGGAAATGGTCAGAATGAGACCTTTACGTTTCCAGCTATTATAATGAAAATGAAAACCCAATAAAATATCTTTTAGATAAGAACTAGCCCCACAAAATTATGTTCACGGATACTCAGTTTAAAGAGAGTGATTAAAAATGGAATGCATTAGCGTGGGGAATGAATATTGAGATCACATAATCCAGCTTCATGATTTTGAGGAGGAAATTGGAAGCCTGGAGATTCAAAGCTTAAATGCTTGTAATGAAGCTGCTATGGAGGCGAAGGTGGGACCCCCCTGGGGTCCTCCCTTAACCCAGTATTTTCACCTGTCAGTCATCTGTCTGTAGTTTTCTCCTCATCCTCTCTCTCTCTCTCTCTCTCTCCCCCCCCCTCTCTCTCGCTCTGTCTTTCTCTCTCTCTTAGACTTTCTCTCTGTCTCTTTATTACATGAGAACCTAGAAATCCGGAGAAGTCATATCCTCACCCTGATAAGTATGGAAAACCTAAACTAACCCATCTTCTTTCGCCTTACCATCACTGGGAATCCGCGCGATTCCAAAGACTCGCCGTGTCACTAACCTAGTACATGGACCTTCTGCTCCCTCCCACCATCCGTTTCACACAGGTCTCTCTCTTCCTATCATGCTATATTGGTGATTTTGTACATTCGGGAACCGGCGCTGTGACATCTTTTCCCCATGTTCCAGTTTTCTGTGCTGTTCTAGTCAAAGTCACGTTCTCTGAGCAGAGCGACCAGGGTCAGCCTCCTATAGCCTAGTAGTGAAGACCCTGCTCTCATTTGGGAGAAGCTGCGAGAGGCTGGGAGAGAAGAGCACGCCGATCCCCAGCCAAGGACAAGGACGGAGACCAGAGGCTGGTAATCAACATGCAAAGGCAGGGGGACAAATCCAGGGCCAGCCTCTCAGGCAGCGACCCACACGGTAGAGAGGGCCAGAGATCAGGGTTCATTGGCTAGGAAAATAGAGCTACTCAGAGGCTCAGAGAAATGACCTATTAATTCACTGGTTAGTTAATCGCATATCTTTTTTGAGTATTTGATTGTTTCATTCAACAAAAGTGTGTTGTGCTCTTAATCTATGACAAGCCATGTGCTACGCGTTAGAGATGTAAAGATGAATATGATTTAGTCTAGACCTGTGAAAGGAGTCTAATTAAGAACTGTATATGATATTGTTTCATTAAAACAAGATATTGTTTAAATGAAACAATATTCTATCGGTTTGTTAACAACAAAAACAGTAATAGAAATATAAATTTGTACCCCTGTTGTAATTTTACTGATTACAGTTAGGTACGATGTGGACACAGGTCAGAGGGCTAAGACGCAGCGTGTTTTATCTGTCGAATGCATGCACTCTGGCATCATGGAAAGATGTTTGCTTGTTCAGCGGCCTCTCGTTACAAGGCTAGGATTATAACTTAGTCAAGAGTGAGCAGCTCAGAACACATTTTTGTTTTCCCTGGAATACCTGCTTAAAAGGCCACACTAGAGAGAAAAATGGTGGAATAAAAAAAAATTATATTTGAAAAAGACTTGACAAATAATTACAATTTATTTTGGAACGTACTTTTTTAAAATGTATTTAAGTAAGTAAAGGAAATATGTGCACATTAGTGAAATGTAATTATTCTATTTGAAATTGATTTACTAATGTCTGGAAAGCAATTTTCAGCTCTGCTATTAATCCACTCCTGTCTACCCATCATGCAGCTGGAAAACCAGGCCACCAAAAAGTCAAGTGAACGTGCCCAGGACGGGCAGGTTCAAGCGCAGACTCAGGATTCGGATTCAGACTGTGGCTCCAGAATCTGCTATTTTTTTAACCAGCAGGAAAACGGAATGGAGCATGGGCTCTTTAATGACACAGAATTTCTAATGTAGGCTCTATTGAAACTCGTATCCAAGCTATTCAACTGAAGCCATATGGCCACTGATCATTACAGTGATCACAATTAATGCAAATTTACAAAGTAAAATCTCATGTAGAGCTTTCAAAAAGTTCCCAAAATTCAGTTAACTATGTTTTTATAGCATGTCTTTTTAAAAATATGCCTGACCAGGTGGTGGCACAGTGGATAGAGTGTCGGACTGGAATGCGGAAGACCCAGGTTCAAGACCCCGAGGTTGCCAGCTTGAGCGTGGGCTCATCTGGTTTGAGCAAAAGCTCACCAGCTTGGACCCAAGGTTGCTGGCTTGAGCAAGGGGTTACTCAGTCTG
The DNA here is from genome assembly GCF_036850765.1 of Saccopteryx bilineata. Lineage (NCBI taxonomy): Eukaryota > Metazoa > Chordata > Mammalia > Chiroptera > Emballonuridae > Saccopteryx > Saccopteryx bilineata. The sequence goes on from NC_089495.1 coordinate 9,447,071, forward strand.
CTGAAGGCCCGAGGTCAAGGCACATATGAGAAAGCAATCAATGAACTGCTATGTCACAATGAAAAACTAATGATTGATGCTTCTCATCTCTGTCCGTTCCTGTCTGTCTGTCCCTATCTGTCCCTCTTTCTGACTCTGTCTCTATAAAAAAAAAAAAAAAATATATATATATATATATATATATATATATATATATATATATATATATATATATAGGAGATAATTTGCAAGATCATTGCAGTTTAGGTTGCTACATATAACATGTTCTATATCAAATAATATAATCTATTTTTTAAAGTGCAATGGCAAGCCCTGGCTGGATAGGTCGATTGGTTGGAGTGTCGTCTGGAAGTACAGAGGTTGCCTGATTGATCCCTGGTCAGGATACATACAGGAACAGATTAACAGATCATGTTACTGTCTCTCTCTCTTTCCCTGCCTCTCTCTCTCTCTCCAAAAAAAAATAAATAAATAAAAAAATAGTGCAAAGTGCAATGGATTTGAGTCTTCTTCCAATCATTATTCCATCAGCGTTTGATAGCTTAGCAGACCTGTGTTGCATATATATGTGTTGGAGAGAACAAGTTTGCAATCAAAGCTGATTGTTTGGCCAAACTCCATCTGCCTACCCATATTTATGTCAAATGAGACTGCCCAAGGTGTGTGTGGGAGATCTTCATTTCACATTTACTCAGGTCTTGTTGTTAAGGATGCTCTGGCCACAGCTCAAACTACATCATTAAAATGCCTATGTCTTTACCATAGCCCATATGTCTTTTATTTTTCTGAATTCTTCTGAATGCTTTCCTGATTTTCACTACCTTCCTATCAATTAGTTTGGATACCTTATTGCTAAAGGTTTTCACTCACTCTAGATCATAACATTAAGCATCGTTACAATATATAGACTATTATAAACTTTAGTAAGATAATTTCATATTTTGAAACCTAAATGTCCCTGCTAATGTTAAATTTGTCTATTAAAATAAGTTGCTGTATATCAATATGTATATTTATAGACATATAAATATATGCAAATAATTTTAATGAATCAGTGCTTCCCATAAAGAAAAATATTCATAATTCCTACTGACATTTTGTAAAAGATATTCATAAATAAAATTTATACACAGATTTGAGATTTTAATGGAGAATTAATATTGACTCAGCAATTTTTAAATCTCTGACCAAATATTTAAATAAACCAAGGCAATAAACATTTCACTTTGCATTGGATATTTCTGCTAGAACATATTTCATTTAAGGAAAGGCTGAGAAATTTCTTATAAACTACATTATATATTTTAAATCACCATAGTAGCTCTACAATTATTTCTACTTTTTAAATTGAAAATATAATTAGTAGTGGCATCCACTAGGAATGATATTTTGTTAAAATACAATTCTTTATTTAAAATGTTTATTTTATTGATTTAGAGAGAGGAAGGCGGAGAGGGAGAGAGAGACAGGAACGTGGATCTGTTCCTGTATGTGCCCTGACCGGGGATTGAACTGGCAACCTCTGCACTTTGGGACAGTGTTCTAACCAACCAGGCTATCCAGCCAGGGGTAAAATACAATGCTTTAATATGCCATTGATAATGCAAGTTATGAGGATTATCTTCTGCTTTATTCAATACCAAGAATATATTGAGAAAAGAGAGCATGTTATGTAGAAATTGATTCCAATTTAGAAAACATAAATAGCATATGCTAATTTAAATTAATATGAAAAGCTTGTTTTGAAACACTTTTTTCCTAAAGAATGTTATATTTCTTTGTGTAACCCCTTACTTGTTAGTCCAATGAAAACTCTAGTGTAAGTATTAAAAAAAAATTATTGACGTTAAAGAATAAGGATTTTTCTGGCCCTGGTCGGTTGGCTCAGTGATAGAGCATTGGCCTGGCGTGCAGGAGTCCCTGGTTCGATTTCTGGCCAGGGTACACAGGAGAAGCGCCCATCTGCTTCTCCACCCCTCCCCCTCTCTTTCCTCTCTGTCTCTCTCTTCCCCTCCCGCAGCCAAGGCTCCATTGGAGCAGAGTTGGCACCGGGCACTGAGGATGGCTCCATGGCCTCTGCCTCAGGCACTAGAATGGCTCTGGTTGCAACAGAGCAACACCCTAGATGGGCAGAGCATCGCCCCCTGGTGGGCATGCCGGGTGGATCCTGGTTGGGCGCATGCAGGAGTCTGTCTGCCTCCCCGTTTCCAACTTCAGAAAAATACAAAAAAAAAAAAAAAAAGAATAAGGACTTTTAATTCATTCAGTTGTGCACATCATCTTTAAAAATGTCACTATTCATCAGTAACAATATTTTTAAGTTAAAATATGAATCTGAAACAGAAAATTAGTTTGGATTTGTAAAAACATAGAATATGTATGTAAACACAGAATGTGTATCTTGTAATAAATGTTATGGTATGTAAGTCTGTTTCTTAGATTGTATGTGTTAAGACAAAGCTCAGAAAAGAATTTCATGTGAACAGTGTGCTCTCAAATCTCAGGAACACAGAGTCCACTGTGGTGATGGAGAGCAAGGCGAGTTCTGGGAGGAAGGCAGGTTATTTTCATTAGTGTAGATAAAATATTCCAAACAGGACCATCCCCTGGTTGAATCTGGTATGTGAAATGTTAAACCACTATAACTGAAGAATAGTTTGGATTTATATGTTCTTACAATAAAAATTATATATTTCATGCAACTTAAAATCTCTTTGACTATATGACAAGCTATTGATAATATTAGTATTAAATGTATAAAAACTATGTATGTATGCTTCATAGTCTTACAATGAAGCAATCAAATTTTTTTTCTAAATTAATTGATGAATAAGTCAATTCAAGTAGATAATTTCAGTTCCTAAAACAAAACTATTAAATCACTTATTTTCATTTTAAACACTTACATATTTCCCAAAACTTTATAGAAATGATTTTTTCAGAGATTAATAGATTAGCACATATATGCTATTTTGAGGAAAGTATAATTATATAGTAAGGACAAATAATAGTTTAATTTCTCTATCCCGTGGTCATGTAAAAACTTAGAAATTAGATGATATTGACTCTTTTATTTTAACTGCATAATGAATATATTTATGAAAGATTTTTACAGAGCCATTACTTACCAAGAGTCTAGTTTTAGTTACATATCCTCTTTTTGTTGTACTAGAATTAATTTCATTGTCATGTCTGGCATAGTTAATTTAGCTACTTTATGAAAGAGAAGTTGACATAAGTATTAAAAAAATAAAAGGAAGAAAATCTAAGCTTTTATTTCTTCCATGAATAGCAGTAATTAATTTTGGATGAGGCTAAGTTATTATATAAATTCATCTTAATTTCAAACTTAGCAAAACATCATAAATGAACTTATTATAGTAAAAATGTTTACCTGGTGAATCTATTCATTTTGGTAGATTTACCTTTTAGATGTGTTAGTCGTTTCCAAGTACCTATTTGATTTTTAAATTATATCCCTTTAAGTATGCCATGTATTATTCTTCACCTGTGTAACTAACTGTTCTTTTTTAAATGAACAAAAAGCAACAAAAACATAATCTGGTCACAATAATAAGGAGCCTGATGTGCCTCAGATTGAAATTTCATGAAGACGAACCAAAAATTTTTAAAAGAACAAATGTATAATGCAAATAGAGTTCTCCTTTGTCAATGCTGAAGATTTGTTTGGGACAATTTGCTTTTTTCAATGGAAGCCCCAGTTCCCATTTGCTTCAAACTGTGGTTACAATTTGGTTTGTTATTATTAACACAGACATGATTATGAGGTTTGAACTAGTGTAGAAATTTCACCTGCAGGATGAATATATATATTTATATAGTAAATGCTATGACGTTGACATTTTCCTAAATAAACTTAACTTGGTATTTTTTGAACAATAAAATAAAAATACACACTAAAAATTATAGAATAATTTAGATATTATTGTGTTTGTAGTTACTGTTTATTTGAAAGCCTCTCACTTAAAGTCTATTTATTGAATACATCTCTTTCACTTGACTTCCAGACAGGTTATTCAAAATCGAATGCTGGTTTTTTGTCTTAATCTGAATTTCAGATTGATTTTTTTTTTTTTTTTTCTTTCTTTTTTTTTTTTTTTTTGCATTTTTCTGAAGCTAGAAACAGGGAGAGACAGTCAGACAGACTCCCGCATGCGCCCGACCGGGATCCACCCGGCACGCCCACCAGGGGGCGACGCTCTGCCCACCAGGGGGCGATGCTCTGCCCATCCTGGGCGTCGCCATGTTGCGACCCTCCTGGGTGTCGCCATGTTGCGACCAGAGCCACTCTAGCGCCTGGGACAGAGGCCACAGAGCCATCCCCAGCGCCCGGGCCATCTTTGCTCCAATGGAGCCTTGGCTGCGGGAGGGGAAGAGAGAGACAGAGAGGAAGGCGCGGCGGAGGGGTGGAGAAGCAAATGGGCGCTTCTCCTATGTGCCCTGGCCGGGAATCGAACCCGGGTCCTCCGCACGCTAGGCCGACGCTCTACCGCTGAGCCAACCGGCCAGGGCTTCAGATTGATTTTTTTCTTGACACAATTAGACTTGAGTTTAGTGATAATGTAGTGATTAGTAGAGAAAAAGAGAAAAATTAATGTACACAACTTAGAAAATATTGCAATATGGTATATGAAAACTGGTTTCTCATTTTTACAGTACCTGTAATTTTTATGTCATGTCTTTTGCATAATGTTATAGAGTTATTGATTACACAAGGTTCAGGAATATTTACAGATTGAAAATCCCTTGCTCAATTATTGTTATAATTTTCCTCATTTACTGCTTGTGTTGCCCTTGGATGGTTTCTACAACAACATGCGTCTTGACTGAAATACTGCCATAAAGTCAGGGAAAGTTATCTGTAGAAACAAGAACTAGAGGTATCTGACTATAACAGATGCTTAAAGAAATGTAAATGTATGTAAAACAAACATAATGAGATTATACTAACAATAGAAAAAAGCTTATTGATAAACTATGAATTTTTAAAATCAACTTGTATGGTTTAAAAGATTTTCTTTATTTTCACTATAGTAACCCTTTTCAATACCAGTAAGTAGTTTTTATTGATATTTTATATCAATTATTGCTAAAGTGTTAAAATATTTTATTTTGAGACAAATCAATGTTAAATTAAAATGTTATTATTTGAACATGTGCATGTTTTCATACTTTGTATTTTTAATAAAGGTTTTAAATGCAGTTTCAATAGCATAGAAAATATATTTATGCACATCAAATATATATCACAACTTGTCTATAAAATTTTAAATGGCCTCTTATAACTTGTCACATTATAGCATAAAAAGTAGGTTGAAAATTGTGTGAAGAGCCAACTAAATAATGCTGATTGGAAATACTTGGGGAATATTTTACATACTGTTATTCAAGCTGAAATAGAAAAATCTAATTATATATATATAATTATATATATATATTCAAAAGTATAATAAAGGATATGCTCTCAAATTTATATAAATTCCAGAAAAATTATTTTTTTAAAAATAGATTTCCTTAAAATATTTTGTAAGATTTATCTTTGGTCATGTAGACTCTCTGATAAGAAAATAATGTTTATGAATAATGAGATTATTTCTGGTATTTCTTATTTCACAGTTAATCTATTTCCAAGTAATCATGTAAGAAAAAGAACAGATGCTCTGCTTAAAATAGCATATTAACACTGACAATGAAAGATAATGAGTTGTTAAATATTATTTTAGGGAAAAGGAGAGAGATATATTGACAAAAGTTTCTTTAACATTACTGTGAAAGATACATTTTGTTATATCTTTATTCAGCATATCTGTAGTGACTGATGAGTATCATTTTCCCCAGTCACATATATTTTAAGCTGTGATCGTGTCACCGATATTCAGATCCTGCCTGGTTCTTGTTCTGTGGCTAGTTATCCGTACGCGCTTTATGTGGCAGTCCGTGCTCTAGTCTACGATATCACCCGCGTCTTCTAGTCCATGCTCTACAATATCACCTGTGCCTTCTCTCTCAGCCATGTGTGTCCCACTTATTCACATCCCTCAGAATCCTGGAAAACATGATCATGACGATTCTTCCAGAATGTACCAGCAGAGTTAGTTCCATTGAGTTAGGCAGTCTTGTGTTTAAGTTTGGGCTTCATTCCTTATCAGATGCATAAATTTAGATAAAATATGTAACTTGTCCGAATTGATTTATTCATTTTAAAAGTGCTGTTTTCAATAGATGTGCACAGTCCAATCCCAGACGTTAGATTGCACTCTACTTCCATTGCCTTGTCTTTTATACCTTCTCTAACAAATGACTCCCGAAGTTATTATTAACCATGCTGAAATACTATATTAACATTTGCCTCTTAGAAACAAAAAGTATTTATTTTTATTGATTGATTTTAGAGAGACAAAGAGAGGATGGGGGGGACAGAAAAAGAGAGAAGCATTTATTTTCCATTCCACTTAGTTTTGCATTCATTGGTTGCTTCCCACAGTTGCCCTTACCAGGGATCGAACCCACACCCTTGTTGTTTCTGGATGGCACTTAAAGTTAACCGGCAAGGACTACAAAAGTATTGTTAAAATAAATTGTTTAACAGTCTACTACAGTTAAAAACAAACAAAAAAACCCCAAAACAAATGAAAAACACTTCAGCTTAGTTCCTGTGTTAGCTTGGTTGGGTATCAAAAGAGGTTATAAGTAAACATCCATCCTGTACATTTTTTGTGGCTTTATTATACTTTATGTTGGTTTGTTGAATTTAATTGCATGCTGCTTAAATTATTAAAATGCAACAATGTTATATTAGTCTTCAATCATTTCTTCCAAATATTTTTATCTTTGTTGTCAGATGTTGATTTCTTGAAGAAATCCTCTTGTACAGTCTTTCAAGTAACATTGCGTATAATTCTAATTGTTACTTATATTATGAGTGTTACCTAAATGGGACCACAGACACACTTAAAGCAAGTGATTTGGATTAAAAGATATTAACGCGCTCCTCCGGTGTGCTGTGCAAAATGCGGTCTCCCCTCACCGCCTCTTTTTCTGCCCTGGCCTCTTATCGCTGCCTGTCCCAGTTCCTGCTGTGTCTGGCGATGGGATCGCAAAATGTAATTTGAGATCAAAGAAGATGAGAGAAGAAGAAAGGGGGTGATTTTGAATTATATAAATAGATATAGGTAAGGATAAGCAGAGCACTAATTAAATCATTTGTCTTCTGGAGCACTAGAGTTGAAATAAGTAGTTTAGTATCTACACTGAGTGATTATGTATTTGGCATCAAAGAACAATGATGGCCTTAGACTTGTCCACTTTGATTTGACATTTCTCTAGACTTTGATATGTGAGCCCTGGTACTAGACTTTACTGAGGATGCAAATGTGACTAAGACGCCATCCGTCCCAACACCCAGGGGACGATTAGCAGCATGAGCACCTGCAGCTGGGCTTTGCTGCCTTGCGTGTAAGAAGCTTAAAATCTGTGAGAAAAAGAAATAAATAAAAAGCCAACAACTTCAAAACAAGTGATTCAGAATGGGGATAAGGGAATCAATGCTGCAAGTAGACTCAGAAATTCTACTTTTATTTTATTTTATTTTTTTTTATAATTTTATTTTTTTAATGGGGTGACATCAATAAATCAGGATACATATATTCAAAGATAACAAGTCCAGGTTATCTTGTCGTTCAATTATGTTGCATACCCACCACCCAAAGTCAGATTGTCCTCCGTCACCCTCTATCTTGTTCTCTCTGTGCCCCTCCCCCTCCCCCTTTCCCTCTCCCATTCCCCCTCCCCCCTGTAACCACCACACTCTTATCAATGTCTCTTAGTTTCACTATTATGTCCCACCTACGTATGGAATAATACAGTTCCTGTTTTTTTCTGATTTACTTAGAAATTCTACTTTTAAACCAAATTGAAACTTTGATGTTAAAGTAAAAAGAGGTGGTCAGTGCTGAAATGGAAACCCCTTCTCTTTCTGCTCTCCGGGGAATGGCGTTCAGAGGAAATTAAACCAACAGCTCAAAAATGGTAGCAGTCTGTCTCTTCTTGGCTCTTTGTTCTGGTTTGGTGGCCCCTCTGTCTTAGCTTGGCATGTCTTGTGAGCCTCATCTCTGCGAACAGAGGTCTGCCGTGTGATGGACAGCCTCCGAATCCCGGCTCCGTCGCTTTACAGCATAGTGACGGTTGACAGACTTTCAGCGCTCGAGATTTTCCCTTCCTTGTCCTTGAAATGAGTCCGCAAACACCACTTCTTACAGAAGTGCTGACCATACACTAGCTCACACTGTGAAGGGCTTAGCCTCATACTAGGTACTTTGTAACGTCTTAGGAAATATTAGCACTTACTCGAATGATACAATTTTTAAAAATCTAATTTTCTTCCTCACAGCTAACTTTGATTTCGGCACTCAAAAAATAAAAATAAATGGCCCTGTCCAGTTGGCTCAGCAGTGGAGTGTCGGCCCAATGTATGGAAGTCCTGGGTTTGATTCCAGGCCAGGGCACACAGGAGAAGCACCCATCTTCTCCACCCTTCCCCCTCTTCTTTCTCTCTGTCTCTCTCTTTCCCTCCCGCAGCCAAGGCTCCATGGGAGCAAAGTTGGCCTAGGAGCTGAGGACGGCTCCATGGCCTCCACCTCAGGTGCTAGAATGGCTCTGGTTACATCGGAGCAACACCCCAGATGGGCAGAGCATCGCCCCCTGGTGGGCATGCCGGGTAGATCCTGGTTGGGCGCATGCGGGTGTCTGTCTGACTGCCTCTCTGCTTCTCACTTTGGAAAAATATGAAAAAAAATTAGTAAGAAAAATGTTAAAAAAGGAATATAAAATTATTCATTTCAATTTGTATCTCAGGAAAACTTACTAGAAATCCAGTTACCCAATTACTTTTGGTTACTTATATCAGTTTCTAGGAATTCTTAGTGTTCTTGAAAAGGAATTCAGTCATACGTTTTAGCCGTCAAATGAACTAACCTATACCATTTATCTGGGGGGAATTCATTTGTGAAAGATATTTCTTTCTTTTGCCTTTGGCATATTTTATTTTAAATTTTATTGGTCAATATTTGTTGTCTTTCTACAACTCTTTCAGCTCATCTTCTGTCCTCTTTACTGAGGAGAAGTTCTGAAATCAAATATACCTGTGGCATGAAGGTCTCCCAAATCTGTCTTGAGCAGTATCAGCTGACCCAGTGGCGTTCCAGCTGTGATCTGGTGACGGACAGCCTGGGAGTTGAGAGTCAGAGTTGCTGGAGGGGAGTTCCTTGGGCCACACCGCAGGTCTTCTGAGCCAGCGTCTCTGGGCATAGGGTCTAGGAGCTGAAGACTTCACAAGTCCTATAGGAGATGCACAGACAAGTTTGGAAAGGACGGATCTAACAGAAACAACTAAAAAAATAAAAATGTAAGGGATTCATTTTTGTTTCAATGAGAATCCAAGCTCCTGTAGTCTAAGCATCTTGGCCATTTTACTTAGTTTGCAAGACATTCCTAAAATGTAACATTTCCAGAATTCAAAGCTGGAGTTATTCAGCTATTTATTCACTCTGTGCTTCTCAAAACATGAGCAGGGATCACCTATGTGTCAGAACTAACTGGAGAGGGCGTTAAAATGTGTTCATGGGATACAGCCCAGATTACTGAAACAGAATTGCTGTTGATAAGAAAGAGGACTATTTGATCTTTGACCCTGGCCAGTTGGCTCAGTTGTAGAGTGTCAGCTGGCATGTGGAAGTCCTGGGTTTAATACAGGAGAGGTGCCCATCTGCTTCTCCACCCCATTTCTCTCTCTCTCTCTCTCTCTCGTTTCTCTCTCTCTCTCTCTCTCCCTCCCCTTCAACTGGCCATTGCTCAAATGGTTCAAGCAAGGTGACCCTGGGCATTAAAGATGGCTCCATGGTCTCACCTTAGGCACTAAAATAGCTCAGTTGCCGAGCAATGGAACAAAGGCCGCAGATGGGCAGAGCATTGCCTTATAGAGGTCTTGCCCAGTGGATCCTGGTCAGGCACATGCAGAGATCTGTCTCTCTGCCTCTCACTTAATTTTGAAAAAATTTAAAAAAAAAGAAAAGAAAGGAATATTCATTCTTAACCATTTTCAGTGCTGATATTTGAGAACACCAAAATATGAATACAAGTTGACTACTGTTGATGAGTTAGTGGTTTGATTAACTTCCTTAAATTTATCAAGAGTTATTTATATGTAGAAAGATTTCTCAGCAGATAGGAATTGACTGAGTCAAACACCAAGACACGGCTTGACAATAAGAATGCCTGATAGCCAGTCCATTCGTGGGCAATTTACTTTTATTTTTCTTGTTCTTCAGTTTTCTTGTGTGCACATTTCTTCTTATTATCACACTGCGACTAAGCACGTAGCCCCAGTAGTCAGGACGACTTAGCAGGGGGCCAGTTCGGGCAGGATCTGTCTTAGGAAGTGAGAAAATGCCTCAGACTCAGTGTGGCCATGTATAATATGGTTAAATACTTACCTCATAGGGTGGATATGTTGATACATTCAGATTATGAATAACAGACCCTTTACATAGTCATTTTCTGCCCTCTTCTCTACTGAGGTATAAAGAGTGCAACAATAAACAAAGGTGGGGGGTAATTAACATACAGTGTGAGGTTTGTGTCCATAAAAGAGAGGTCACCTTGCGTACACTGCCACACAGTCCTGCCAGTGTAGACACGTCCCCCCTCCGCCCCAAGTCCAGCACTTGAAGCCTTCCTGAGGTAGGTCTGCCAGAGTTGATAAGTAAAAATACTGCATGCCTGGTTAAATTTGAATTTCAGGTAAAGAATGATCAACTGTTGAGCATAAGTGCATCAGATACAATATTTGAAACATGCTTTTATTAAGTTTTTCATTGTTTATCCCAAACTCAAATTTAACTGGGCATTGTCTGGTTTATTAGGCATCACAAAACTGAAGAGAAGGTCGATCCCACCACATAAACACTAAGCCAGCCCTCCATATGAGTGGAAGTCCATTGCGTTATTCTGTGTGTCGCTGGCCAAATGGAGAAGCTGAGAGAGGGACTTTAGAGCACAGGGACTACTTACTCCCTTGTCAGTATTAAAACGAGGCCTGAGGAAAAGAAAGTTCTAGAGATGACTGAAGATTAAAATTTTATTACTTTATTTGATTTGTTATGTTATAATTTTCTATATTTTACTCTTTTTTTTTTGCATTTTTCTGAAGCTGGAAACAAGGAGAGACAGTCAGACAGACTCCCGCATGCGCCGGACCGGGATCCACCCGGCACGCCCACCAGGGGCGACGCTCTGCCCACCAGGGAGCGATGCTCTGCCCATCCTGGGCGTCGCCATGTTGCGACCAGAGCCACTCTAGCGCCTGAGGCAGAGGCCACAGAGCCATCCCCAGCGCCCGGGCCATCTTTGCTCCAATGGAGCCTTGGCTGCGGGAGGGGAAGAGAGAGACAGAGAGGAAGGCGCGGCGGAGGGGTGGAGAAGCAAATGGGCGCTTCTCCTATGTGCCCTGGCCGGGAATCGAACCCGGGTCCTCCGCACGCTAGGCGGATGCTCTACCGCTGAGCCAACCGGCCAGGGCTAATTTTCTATATTTTAAATGACTTCCTTGGTATCAGTTTTGCAAATTAATTTTTTTTTCAATTATAGTGTACATTCAGCATTGTTTGTATTAATTTCGGGTGTACAGATTTGTAGTTACAAAAGTCACGGGGATGTAAAGCACAGGCTAGGGGAATACAGTCAGTAATTGGAATAACCACGTCTGGTGCCGGATGGGTACTGGAAATATCCGGTTGAAAACTCTGAGAGAGGCATGGAGGGAGGGAGGTCAGCCCTCTGAGAAAGCAGGCAAGGGGACCGTGCTTTAGAAAAGATTCCCTCCAACCTCACCAGTGGGCTAAAGGACGCAGTGAACCGCTGGAGAGAACAGAGGCTGGGCCACCCTTTGCTTACGAAAGCCCTGGAAAGGGTCAATCTCAGCAGACGTTCCCTTTAGGGAACCATGGGAGAGGTATTGACGATCACGAATCACTGCGGCATTCCCGATGTCCTGAGAGAAGTTTCTTCTCCTTCCGTTTTGTCGTCACTGTAATGAGCATAAAGTTCAGTAACTTGAGGCATCTTGAGTGTTGGCTATTTTATAGAAAAGAGTTTATGGTGACGATGACGTGTAAGTTATGCTAACATTACTGTTACTTTGTTGATGATATGCTTGGTACTGAATGGACTACCATGACTTGAAAATACTTCCAAGTCCTAGTTGCAGCTGCACTGGCTTGTCCTTCACCCTTGGATTTTGGTTTCCTAATATCGTCAGTGACACCAATACTGAGCCCTGTCCCCCACAAAGATACGAAGTGAAAAGGAATACAATTATATTCGTAAACATCTTTGAGGTGGGCACAACTTCACAGATTTAGGCAGATCTTACATTGCATGTATTGTTTTTCTTTAGGACATAAATGTAGAGAAAATCGTTATGAGTGGAGAGATAAATTATATTATAAATAGATCACACATAGAAAGTATAATTTTTCAGGCGAACGCATACTTTAAAAAAAGTTCCATTGTTCACTATTTTAAGTAAAAATGTGTTCCAATCAATACTTATTATTTTCAGAGAAAATATCTTTTGACGTCAATTGCGATTTTCTTCATCTCCCCAAATCTGGCATTCACGTTGTTAGCAAGTTGTTTTCTGTGGCTGTTCCCAGAGGTGTCAGGGCAGCTGCCAGTCTCTGGCTCAACATGCAGTTACTTTGTTCACTAAGCCTGCCCTGTCTGCTCCAAGCACTCGTAAAACAGACCGATCGAGACAAGTTCAGGTCCTGCTACAGACTCGTGGCGCTGGCTTCCCCGGAGCTCTCTTCCTGGTAAGTTCTTTAGTGTTGCATAGACTTACTTCAGATTAAGGAGGAAATCCATCTTCCTGTGTAGTCTCCCATTGTGAAAGCTTAGCTCTGGATCAGACAAAAATTGGGGAATTTGCTTCATTCTCAAGTTAGAGCATATTATAAATGCCATACCCTTGTGTTCTGATGGATTTGAATGCCATAGGGAGGGGTAGAGAACAACGTGACCTCACCTGTCAAAAGTAAGCAATTTCTGTCACTTAGATATATAAGACCAATTGTTTACTTTAAATTTAATATTGTATAACTATTTTCTCACAGGGTTTAAATGAATTTCAGTAGCTAATAGTTTATCATGTCATTTACCATATGTTTTTGCCTAGTTTAAAAGTTGGTGGTCGTGGACATATGTATTAATTTCCATTTTCCAGATAAGGAATCATTAATATAAAACTTTTTGAGAATTACCAATTAACTTGTGTAATTTCTACTTATCTAGGATGTATTCATAAATATGAATTAGGTCATCATCTTACAGACTATTTATTTGAATGTGTTTGGTATGTGTTAAGAAATTACTTTTGGCAAATTTTTGAGTGCCCATATTATCCAGTCCTCACATGGTCTGTAACTGTCCATGTTAAGATTGAGATTAAAGTTAATCTCTTTGTTTCTTAGTTGGGCTGCCCTTTTCCATGTGTTTATACACCAAGTATTTCTCTATAGTCCTTGAAATGAACACATGGGTGATGAAATAAGGAATGGAATGCCATTTATAATCACTAAACACAAAACTAAATATTTACTTTTAAGTATAAGAACACATGCACAGTCTGACCAGGCAGTGGCACAGTGGATAGACCATCGGACTGGGATGTGGAGGACCCAGGTTCAAAACCCCAAGGTCACCAGCTTGAGCGTGGGCTCATCTGGTTTGAGCAAGGCTTGAATCCAAAGTTGCTGGCTTGAGCAAGGGGTCTCTTGGTCTGCTGTAGCCCCAGGGTCAAGGCACATATGAGAAAGCAATCAATGAACAACTAAGGTGCCACAACAAAGAATTGATGCTTCTCATCTCTCTCCCTTCCTGTCTGTTTGTCCCTATCTGTTCCTCTCTCTGTCTCTGGCACACACAAAAAAGAACACATGCACCAAATATGTACGCTGAAAACTAGACAGCACTGATGAGAGAACTCAATAAAATAAAACCCAATCAAAAGAAAAGCGTGCCATATCCAGGAATTGAAAGATTAAAACTTGGAAGATGCCAGTTCTTCCTAAATTGATAGTACAGGTGCAATACAATTTTTGTCAAAATCCCAAAATGATTTCTTACAGATCTAGATAAGATTATTTGAGATTATTCATAAATTTAGCTGGAAATGTGCAGACCCTAGGAAAGCTCTAATAATCTTTACAAGGAAGAATAAAGTGGGTAAAATAGGAATACCCAGTGTCACTACTCAGTATATATTTACATTCATCAAGAGTTTTGTCATTGGAGAAGAGACACATGGGCCAGTGGAGCAGAACGGGGACACCCACCCCAAGTAACTCAGACAGATGCGCTCAGTTCATGGTTGAGGAGGGGCAAAGGTATTTCAACAGATAAAACTGGAGGAATTGAAAGTTCATGAGTAAAAATAACAGGAATGTAAAACTCACAACTTATATAAAATTTAGTCAAAACCCATAACAGCCTTCAATATTACATGGAAAACTGTAAAACTTTTAGAGTAAACCATAAGAATAAATATGTGAGATCAAGGACTAAGCACAATGTTTTTACTCTTCACACCAAAATCCTGATCAATCAAAGAAAAAATGATAACTTGAGTTGGATCAAAATTAAAAATGTCACTTTGCTCAAGATCCTGAAAAAATACATGAAATATTTAAAATCACTAGCCCTTATGAAAATGCATATTAAAAGCACAATGAGATACTACATACCTATCAAAATGACTAAAATAGTTTAGCCAATTTCTAAAAAAAAGAAACTGGCATTTACCCTACAACCTAGAAGAATGAATTCTCTACCTTTTAGTCTGTACCTGAATGCTTCTAGTAGATACATTCATAATATCCACAAACTAGAAACAACCTTAGAAAGTTTTCCTCTTAATCTCTTGTCTGTGTAGGATCATTGATTGATTTACTTTCTTCTTCATTCATTTTGATTCAAAAGGAGAATGATAAGAGAGAGTGGGAAAAGACAGAAAAGTTGAAGATAGAATAAAGCCAAATGAATAATGATTAAGAAATTACCTTGATGAGACATGAAAAGAAAAATGACGAAAGCCTATGAAGAACTGTCGTAAAGAACAGAGACCTCATCTGATGAGACCACAATTAAGAGTAAAAGGGTAGGAGCAGAGTTTAGTGGATAGAGAGGAACAAATACACTTTTTCAAAATAAGTAGCAATCTGTCTATTGAAAATTAAAATGATGCTTGGTAGTTGGAAGAATATGGTAAAGTCTATGATGATCTTTTTAAATTTTTAAAAATGATTATTGAGCCATTTTTTTACTTAATGTGTAACATTACCATACCTTACTTCAATAACCAATGACCCATAAAACAGTAATAGAAACTTCTATTTTGACATTTATAATGTTTTAATTGAAGGTGAAACATGGGAATATGCTTTGGAGGAATGTAATATTTTAACAATCTCTATGGGCAGAGGTCTTTATATATTCTGACTAGGGCTTCTTTCTTTATTCTGGGACAATTCTGTATGATATACACAGAATTTTAAAACTAAAAACACTATTTTGTTCCCTGCAGTGGTTTACAATAATCATAAGCTACTATATAAGCCTTGGGGTCCTTTGAATGTAGTATGAAGCACACACCTTGCAGAAACAGAAAAGAAGACTGAACATTTTTGACAAATAAATTTTGAAATGTTCACATTCAACCTGTTCGTGATATTATTGATTTGAAAATTACACACAAAACAGTGTGGACTTAGAAAGTGTGAGCATGCTGTTGAAATTTATTATGTGCAGATTTGTGGGTTTTATAGAAAAATTTATTCAAAAGGTTTATTGATTAGTTTCAACCTCTCAGAGACTGTCAATTTCTTGAAAAATCACTGCCTTACTTAATATAGCGTACCTTTTTTAGTACAAGGGAGAGCTCATGGTTCTTAAATATTCATGAGTCACAACAGTTTCACAACAAATCAAATTTAATTAAATGATGCATTTCCTCCACTTACAAAAGGTTTATTAAAGGTTTATTTGCTCATGCAAATTAAAGTGTTAGAGTGAAAATCCACATGAAACTTGGCACTAACAATTAAAAAAAAATATTGAAAGCTTTCTCGCCTCACTGCATTACCTTGCTATGTTTAAACTGCTCTGCTTGTCATTTAGAATCTTTAATGAAACCGGGGAGGAGGCTATTTATTTGCATAATAGGACATAATTTGCTGTGGTGAGGTTTTAATTATTTATAGGCTGTCTGAAATATTTAAAATGGCATCACTAAGGAGCATGAAGTGTTGGCTAATGCCTCCATTTCAGGATTCCTGCCGCTTCCTTTATGGGTCAAGCGATTTATTTCTAATTAGCATACCAGGCAAGTGGCTTTAAAAACATAAGGAAAACAAATTGGTTTCAGTCAGTTTGCGGCTTGAGTCGTTGGACATGGCCAAGGGTCAGTGACAGAGACTGAGTGGAGTTAGGAGCCGGAGCCAGAAGTTGGTCTGGCGCATGGAGATCACTGACTCAACCCAGCGGAACCTTCACTGGTGCATGGAGATCACTGACTCAACCCAGCCGAGCCTTCATTGGTGCGCGCTGCCCTCCCTGGGCTCTCTCTGGGGGGAGGGGTTCTAGCTAATGGGTTTTATGTTAATTGTCTCTTAAAATATTTTCTGACATTAACATATGTCTTACTGGCAGTGATGTTTGAGCAACAGAAAGCATTCCTTTTCCTTAGATGGAATAGACGGTAGTTATTTTGTTCATGGACAAATACAGCGGTTTCAGGCTAAGATATCACATTTAAATATATGCAGAAGTGGAGGGGATAGAGCAAAAGGACAAAGAAGCAGAAACTTCGACGGTGTGATGGTTTCTGGGAGCAGCGGCTGTGGAGGGGGTCTGTGGGCATAGATGGTGATGGACAAAAACTTGACTTGGGGGGGTGAACACACAATATAGTGTACAGAGATGTGTCGTAGAATTGGGCACCTGAAACTTGTAAAATTATGTTAACCCGGGTCACCCAATGACATCAATGAAAAAAAGAACGAAAAACATGCAGTCTCATTTATACATAAGAGCAATAGCCTATAATTAAAACATAAGTTCACTTTTTAATAAACCATGTGGAAAGTTAGATATTTTACCAGTAATGGCTTAATGGAGTGCACTAAAAACTATTAAAGTCTCTAAATTATTTTTTCTCTGCATTGTTGGTATTAGCTAAAATGGAAAAAAGCCCTATTATGTGATCATCCATAAGATTTTTTACATTATCATAAATGGGCTTTCATGTTGCTTAATTTCTATTTCAAATACACTAATTTTCTTTGACATCATTTAAGAATTGTCATGTTTTAAATATCCTTGCATAGCCAGAAGGAGGTTCTATTGCTGAGTTTATTATATTTCCGTGATGATCTTGAAATTCCCGTCATCACGCACGTGGATTTACGGTGGTGACTGTGCGGTGTTGTCAAACATCCTCTCATCTGTCACCTTCTAGCCTCAAAGCACAGACAGAGAGATTGCTGCCAGATGTCCAAAAAGCCGCCTCTGGGCATTCCTGAGAATGTTCTCCGTGGCCTCATGCGTGCCTAGCAGACAGATGCTCTATTCAGAGCGAGAGCTGATGACTATCCCTCAGGCGGCCCAGGTGATTGGTCAGGGCTGGAAAGGAGTCTCCAACCTGCCGGTGAACTTTTGTGTGCCACTGTGTCTTGCAGGCAAGAAACAAATCCAATGAGTTATGATAGGGTTCCTGAAGGGATAGCCATCAATTATCATTGCAAATATCATTTAATTTGTCACTGGGTGCAGGTAGGCATAGTTAAGAACAGAATACAAAATGGAATCTAGACAAAGTGTCACCTCAGCATCAAAAAACTTACAGTTTAGTGAGACAATGAAAACAGGAGGTTGCAATATGAATATTCTTCAGTATACATGAAAGTTAAATATGTTCTTGTTATCTGCAGAGAAAATTTCAAGCAAAATACTGATGAGAATCAAGTGAGGCAGAGGGCGAATGCATGGTGTGAGGAAAATGGGGTCCATGGGTTCGTCGATTTGTCGGGATAGCACTTGTTTTTAAGTGATTTTTAACTATGTATATTTTATATATTTTAGCCCATTAAGTTGCCCTCTCGGAGGTCAAAAAAATCAGAGTCATTGATTTCTTTGGATTCAATCTAGTTCCTTGTTAATTGTAAACATGATTCTTGATACTGTAACTGTAAGGACAACCTAGAGTAGTCTTGGTTGTTGTATGAGGCACCATATTTTAAAAACATCGATTGAAAACGTAGTTCAAAAGTCACTGTACGTTTGTAAATGTACTTTATTTTTTAGAAAAGTTTTATAATCACAGCAAAATTGAGCAGAAAATAGAGTTCCTACATACGTCTTACCCCAACACCCTCAAGCACCCTCCCACATCAACATCCCACACCAGGGCGGGACATTTGTGACAATCAGTGACCCGACGTTGACATCTCATCATCACCCAAATTCTATAGTTTACTTTAGGCTTCAGGCTTGGTGTTGTACAGTGTGTGGGTATTGACAGATGTGTAATGACATGTATCCACCAGTCTAGTACATGCAGAATGGTTTCACTGCCTCTCCATTCATCCTTTCTTCCACCCTAACTCCTACAAACCAACCACTCCTCTTTTTGACGTCTCCCTAGTCTTACTTCTGCCAGAAGGCCACTTCGTTGGAATCCTCTAGTATCTCACCTTTTCAGTTTGACTCCTTACACACCATAAGATGCATTGAAGGTTTACTAATGTCTTGACAGGCTCTTTTATGTAGCGCTAATTGATAGTTCATTGTGTTGATGGGCCAGTTTACTTACTTATGTCCTCCTGAAGGACATCTTGGTTGCTTCCATGTTTTGGTGACTATGAATAAAGCTGCTCTACATATCAGTGCTGCTCTCTGTGCAGACGTTAAGTTTTCAGCTCCTCTGGGTGAATACCTAGGAGAACAGTTGCTGGTAGGATACATTTAGTTTCGGAAGAAGCCCCCAGAGTGGCTGTCAAAGCGGCAGGACCACGCACTCCCTCCAGCAGTGAGTGAGAGTTCAGGTTGTTTTCGTATTCGCAGCAGCCTTTGGTGGTGTTGTCTGTGCTTTGGATTTTCTTTGTTCAGATAGGTGTGTGGTGGTGTCTCACTGTTGTTTTAACTCCAATTCCCTAATGACATGAGAAATTGAGTATTTTTATAGCATATGTGCCATCTGTAAAACATCTTTAGTGATGTGTCTGTTAAGATATTTGACCGTTGGTCAATTTAATTGTTCATTTTCTTTGTATTGAGTTTTCAAAGTTCTTTGTATGTTTTGGCTGTGGGTTGTCTTTCCATTCCCTGGATGTCACTGTACTTTTGATAATACCTTTATAATGAAAGCTCATGGCATTGTCCCAAAGGAAGAATAATCCTCCACAGTATTTTCTATGCTTCTGTGGAAGCCTTGTCAAAGTGCTGGGACCCTTTTTTTTTGTTTGGCTTAGTTCTATCACCACAACACGAGACGTTCCTTTGGAAGGTAGAGGCAGAGAGCAATAACCCCTGCCTTCTACAGGGAGCTCCATAGAGCCACAAAGTACTTTTTCTTTACACCTGAACAGAAAAAGAAATTTCCACTGGGACTTATTTTCAGAAGGTGATTTTTATAGTGATGCATTAAGAAATAAAATGAGTATAACTGGATTGATTTGAGGACCAGGCTGTTTAAGGATCAGAATAACCAGCATTTGTCAGACAAAACGCTAGGCTTGGCGGGATGCCCATTACATCCACCCTGTGGGACTGAAACCCGAAGGACTTAGAACTCCTAGTCATTCAGTATATAACTGCCAAACCAGCCTTCATTTCCGCCTTAAAGTCAAGTCACTCCACATTCCTTAAAGGCACATAGCGTTTCCATAATCCCATAATGTATGTGCTTTATCTAAAGCCTGGCTTTGATGCTCTCTAGTTAAGATGAGAATATACAAAAATATGCGATTCAGTGGTATGTACACACGTGTGTGTTTGTGTGTAGTCCAGAAAATGTTACATGCTTATTATTAATAATAAGAGGCCTTATAGACATACCTTTGAAGGACTCAAAATTAGTTTACATTAGATTATATTAGGTATATACATCAGAGTCAGTGTAAATACTTAATCTTTTGAGAACTAAGACAAACTTACTAAATATTTTTATTACTCATTTGTGTACAAGAAAAATGCATTACAAACCCACAAGTTTGAAGACTACAGATACGTTTACCAAATTAAAAAAAATATATATATATATATATATAAATGCATTCTAGCGTTTAGATGAGAAATATGGAGTAACTACATATTGCAATTATAACACAGAAAATAATTATTGCGTCGTTGCAGGTGCATAAATATAAAGAGCATACTTCCCAACTCTAAAACAAGGGAACTAACGAAATCTCGTTACATTATCGATGTAAAATTACCAGCCAGTTTTTTACAGAGAACTGATAGAGGGATTTGATAATAGAGTCAAATGAATGAATGCTTGGTTAAGTGATCTTAATTAGAAAAGAGGTGGCATAAGATTTGAACAAACAATTAGAGATCAACTATGCTAATCAGAGAACTGACTAAAAAACCTGAAGCATTAGCTCTTCATTTCCATTAATTAGCAATAATTCTGATACTTAATTTTTGCAATTAGATTTTTTTTGTGTGTTAATTCCTACCAGGGCATTCAGAAACATAACTGTTTTTATTACAAACCATTTCTAATTTTGTTTGTGTGTATGTGGTTTTTAAAATATGGTTACTCTGTTTGAATGGAATTGTTCCAGCATGTGAAATGTTGAACTTTATGGATAGAATCAGTGAAAGTAAATAAAATACATATTTTGATCTTGCCAAAAATCCTTCTTACACCCTGAATTCCTTGCTTTTTTAATTGTTTTCTTATTGTGGATTAGTTCTATATTTATCCATTTCTATATCTGTTCAGCAATAGGGGAAAAGTTTTTTTCCCTGAGAAATAGAGCTACCCTATTTTAATACCATGTTTTTAAATTGCATTATATACACATATAATTTTATATAAAAACACAGACATGGTCACCTGATCGCTACGGCTTGGATTTTTTGGTGTCAGCTGCTCATTTAATTTTAGGCGCTCCCTTGCAGCTGCCCCCTCCGTTCTGTGCCCACATTGTCCCTCTCTCTGCCTCAGGTGGCCTGTGTGGATGACGACCTGCCAGCATTCCTTCAGGAGTCTTTCAGCCTAGTCTCACCTTGTGTGACCATGTCTGTACTGGACATAAAGTGGGCTCTTACATTAGTTTTACAGAACAACGCAATGGGTTGAGTTTGCATTTTTTTTTTTCTTAAACGTACTTCGACTTCCCTCCAAGTCAGTTGGTTTACATGAATTTTAATTGGCTGCATAATATTCCATTGTGTGAATAAGCTATAAATTATTCACCCTTTCCTTTGTTTATGAACATTCATTTGTCTCCAGTTCCCCCCCCACCACGGGGGACAATGTTGTAATAAAAATCTTGATCAAATATCATTCCATAACAGGGTATTTATTTTCATGGCATATTTTCCCAGATGTAAAATTTCTGTATTATTTTCCTGAAATATTCTTCGGAATTGCTTTCCCTAAAGGTGGTACACATTTTTATCAGCAATACGTGAGACTATTTTTTATCACATATCTTTGCTAGCATAAGTTTTGGCTATTATTAATTTATTTTCCAGCTAATGAGTGAAAAATGACATCCCATTTTGCTTTAATATGCCTTCACCTAAGAGCTAATGTGTTTGAATATTATTTTATATACTTGCCAATCAATTTTTTTTGTGATTTTTAAAAATATACTGCTCATTCTTGTCTTTTTTTTCATTTTATTTAATTACTTATCTAAGTTGCTTAATGTGAAAAAGCTTGTTGTATTATATATAACCCCTGTACACTTTAATTATTTTCCCAAATTTATACTTTGTATGTTACATTTGTTCATAATATGATTTGCTGTTCAGAAAATATTTATATGTATTTAGACAAGAATAGCAGTAGACAAAAGTAGGCTTACAGTTCATAGGGAAAAAATAATACAGGGGTCCCCAAACTTTTTACACAGGGGCCAGTTCACTGTCCCTCAGACCGTTGGAGGGCCGGACTATAAAAAAAACTATGAACAAATCCCTTTGCACACTGCATATATCTTCTTTTAAAGTAAAAAACACAAAACAGGAACCAATACAATATTTAAAATAAAGAACAAGTAAATTTAAATCAACAAACTGACCAGTATTTCAATGGGAACTATGGGTCTGCTTTTGGCTAATGAGGTGGTCAATGTGCTCCTCTCACTGACCACCAATGAAAGTGGTGCCCCTTCCGGAAGTGCAGCGGGGGACAGATAAATGGACTCAGGGGACCGCATGTGGCCTGCAGGCCATAGTTTGGGGACCACTGCAATAATACAAGAATAAATTCTGTTTCAGGTAATCACAACCGTAAACCTACTTTTGCCTACCTCTTATATATTTACTACAAGAAGAATGGATTTCCATTCTTACTTAAGAAATTCTTCCCAACTTCTTAGGCATACACGTAGTCCTCCAAATTTTTATAACACTGATATATATATATATATACTCAATATATATATTATATATATACTCAATAAGTGTGTGTGTGTGTGTGTATATATATATATATAACAAATATGTACAGTTTGAATGTAATGAACACACACAGCTCACAGCTCAATTAGAATAACATATTCTCCCTCTCCCAATCATGCCCCATCTTTCCCCCGTAGGTAATTGTAATTAATATCTCACAGTTTTGTGTGAATACTCCTTTTGCTTTAGCTTAAGCCTTGAACCACATGTGCACATGAGCGTGCAAGGCATTGCTTCGTTCTGTGTGGAGCCCTGGTGTGAATGGGCCCGTGCACAGGGTCTTGCTCAGCATATTCGGTTCACTCTTCACTTTGTGGAATGTGTTCACCCTTACAAATATAGCTGCAGATTATTTATACTGTTGTGAGGTAGTTCATATTTTGAATAGAATTGTGGTGTATATTTTTGAAGGATTTTAATCATTTTAGTCTTCATATTTCACTTTTAATCCATGCAGTGTTTAAGTTTTTATATAGTAAGAGATAGAAATTCATTTACATTTTGTTTCACATGAACCATCAGTTGTGTAAGCAAGTTATTAAGGACCCATACCTTGCGCACAGATTGGAAACATCAATTTTTTTGTGTACTAAATATATAGGTGTCTCTTTTTGTTTGCTCTATTCTGTTCCAGTGATGTTTTTCACATTCCCATATCTATGTGACATGGCATTAAAGTGTCGCCTGAATCCTGGTAAGAGAAGCCCATCACACACACACACACACACACACACACACCCTACTATTTTCATAGCTATTTTTAACATTTTTTTGTTCTCTGTAAATATTTTTTTAATATCTGTAAAAATTAAAATATAACAACATGAAAACCTGTTCTGACATTAACTGGAAAATTCATCAAATTTATACAGAACTGGGTTAAAATCATTTCAAATAAATCCCACCTGGTAATAATGTATTATTGATTTAACCCAGTTTTGTGCTAATCTTTTAATTAGAATGTTTGCTTATACAGTAAGTGAGAATGGTCTCAAATTTTCAGTTTTTAATCAAAAATTGCAGGAGATTGTCAAACAAAGAGAACTTTCTTTTCCTGGGCGCAGAGACATTGCAAATGGAATGGAAACTGGCCCCCGGAAGGATGTGTCCTCACGTGGGAGCCCGAGGCTCTTCCGCCCTTCTCAGTGGCACATGTTTAACCTGCCTCCCTTCTCAGCCCTGCGCATAGAGCTACTGGAACGTTCTAAGCCTTCTGGAGTTCATCTGAGGAACAGACACAGAAACCCCCCATCTACTCTAAGATTTCAAATTGGTTCCCATCAAAGCGCATAGTAGTTTTTCAACTTTTAATCTGTGCCATATTGCTACTTATTTATCTGGTTTTATTCCTAATATCCCTGTTTAGCTCATTGTCATTTAAAAAAATATTAATCTGGCTTGTAGAGTGTTTATTTTTCAAAAACATACTAGGTTTTATATATTCTCCCTACTGTTTTTTCTTTTTCTATTCCATTAATTTCAGGTGTTCACCTTATTAATTCTTCCATCTTGTGTGTTTTGTTATATTCTGCAGTTTTCTGGCCAGTGCTTTCGTTTCTACTAAGTTCTGCTTTCTTGACTTTCCTCTTTAATAAATAAAGCATTTAGGGCCACCGAGTTTATTCTTAGAACAGAGTGCACAGTGCCGCATCTGCGTTCTGGGGAAGTGCTAGCCTTCTCATCATTCTCCAGCTGGTAAGGATTCAAGGGGGCACTTCCATCTGGTTATTATTGTTTATTTCCCAAGTAAACATGTTCATTTGTAAACCACACTTTTAAAAAGCTGTTAAAATATTTTTGTGTGTGTGTCCAAATAAATGATGGATTTGTAAAAACATTCTATAAACACAGAACACACACACGTGCGCACACACATATGCGTGTTGTTCAAAACCTGTAGAGTTCTGTATTTACATATTAAATCAAAAGTCTTGATGCTGCTGCTCATTTCTCCTTATCCTTTATGTCCTACTGAACCTTCTGAATCCCAAAGAAGTTTGTTACAGCTTACACGTATATTTTCTTTCTGTCACATCCCAGCATATAGATGCTGTGTTGCTTGGTAAATACAAGTTTGTTGGAGGTACATCATCCCTGTCCCTGTGCCTCCTTGTTTTCTTCCTTTATTCAAGTGTCCTTAATGGCAGTGTGAGTCCAGGGCTCTTGGTCATGCACATAGAGCCCCTCTGTTCCATTCCAGTCCAGTCCCCATATTCCTAATCCTCAGCATAGAGATGCAAAAACGAGGGCAAAACTAAGAAGAAAGCTCAAATACAATGTGGCTTATGGGGTAAAGCCACTTGACTATCCAAGAAGTGGACATCAAGCAAGCCATTGTTTTCTGCGGGGAGGTGGGCCCATTAGCGACAGGACACGTGACTGCCGCTGGTGAAGCCTCAAACATCAGTCATGGTTAACATCATTACAGCAGCTGAAGATTATTGGATGTTTATTACATGCCAGGTGTTGTGTTAAGTGCTTCATATTTTTCCTCATTATAATGTTATGAAGCAGCTTGATAATTCTATTTGCTGCTACTTTGTACAGAAATGGCAAGATCGTAGAGTTTATGAGCACTGAGAGCAGAATCCAAGCTCTGGTGTTCTGATCCCTAGTCCTTTTTCATCATAGGCGCTACGCTCTATTTTCTCCATTATCTTTACTATTAAAACCAGTGAGGAAAACTGCAGAGTGGGCAACTTGGTTATTGTTGTGTTGCTGCTACATCGCCAGGGGCAGTGCAATAAAGAAGCACAGAGGAAGAGAGCCGGTACTCACCGTGTCCCGGTCCCATGGTCCGTGGTGGATGGATGAAAACAGGTACGTTTTCCTGACAGGGAAAACTTGGTATGTGTAAGATCAGAGATGGAAGCAGCATGTGTCAGGAGAACGACAAATAACACTTTTTAAATTTGATTTCAATATACTCTTATTTTGGATACAAATGAGAATTTTGCCAAGAAATAGACTCCCCAGATTCTCCCTATGGGAACGTTAGCTGGCTTAGGTTAAACTACTAGAAGGCCATGCCCACATTTGTAATTTTTCCTCTAATTCCTCACATTTATAGGTGTGTGAAAAGGCAAATTTGTACACTCTATTTAAGCATATACTGTACATGTATAAATACATGCACATATCATTATGTATATATTACATATAACATAAAAGGATGAATGAATGGACGTGCACATCACAGGTTAATTAATAACTCTGTGCACACTGGAGTTGCCATTGATTTCCTAGAGGACTTTGTGACTATTCAGTAGATTTTTATATCTCACAACAGAAATCTGTGACATGAAGTGCTTTTTCAATAGTCTAGTACTTGTTGGTTATGAATTATATCAGTGCTTAAAATGCTGAAGACAATACGTTTTTATTATCAACCCAATTAACTTAATTGCTTTTATCCCAAGTATGAAACATTTTGAATAATTATAATTGACAATTTTTCCACTCCAAACTCTCTCTTCTGATGGCTTTCCTTCCCTTGCTTAAATGGAAGCTATTCTTAGAAACTGAGGAGAAATTTCTAAGTGCCGACTGGGACTTCGGTCCTGATGAGGCTCCGCTCCGTGACCGACGTGACCTTCCCTCAGATGCTAGCCTCTTTCGGCGGCTGTGCCTCTAACCTGGTTTCCGTTATCCCCATCAATTACAGCAGATCTTTCTCTACTGCTGCCTGCGTTGTTCTACCTTCTCTGAGCTTTAGCTAAAAGTCTTCTGACACCGCTTAAAACCAAATGGATTTTGTGGCTGTGGCTGTTTCATATGTCCCAGTTCGAGCGGATGGATTGTGCATTGGGATGGATGTTGATACACCCGCCAAGCTCATACACTGGAACTCCATCCGCAGCGAGATGGCATCTGAGGTGGATGAAGCCTCTGGGAGGTGACTCAGTCTTTCGGGCAGAGTTCTCGTGAATGGGGTCAGAACCGGAATGAAAGAATTTGAAGGAGCTCTCTTGTCCCTTCAGTCATCTAAGGACAGCCAGGAATAGAAGGCCATCTATAATCCTGAAAGTGGTCTCTTAGCAGTCACCGAAGCTGCCTGCTACTTGCTCTTGAACTTTCTAGCCTCTAGCTATATCTCTAATGATAGAACCTCTTTCTTCACTGTGTAAATTAAGCTCCAAGCTCACTTCATCTGCCAGTGTAAACAAATACAGACTTTTTCTTAAGTCAGTGCATTCCCAGATCAAGGGGATCTATTAGGTTCTTGCAGAAGCTATCTACCTGTGATCTATGTGAAGCAAGATATTCATGGCCCATAGACCCTAAAGGGGCCTTTAAGTCTGCCCGTCTCAGTATTACGGCAAAAGCAAAATCATTTCTTCATTATCACATATATAGGATTTATGTCCTTTGAATTTAACTACCAATTAGACAGGTAATTCTTATTTTAAAAAATTTCTTTTAAGATTTTATTTATTTTAGAGAGAAGAGAGAGAGGGAGAAATGAAGAGAGAGAGAAAGAGAATGAAGGGAGGAACAGGAAGCATCAACTCCCACATGTACCTTGACCAGGCAAGCTCAGGATTTCAAACCAGCTATCTCAGTGTTCTAGGTCAGGTATTCTTTCTAAAGATCATTTAATAATTAATAATAATTATAACTGATAATTCTTTTGTAATTAATTGTGACCTGGAAATACTAGTTACTCTCTTCTAGACTCCTTTCAGTTTAAAATGTATTTAGTGTTTAAATTAAGCTGAAAATTTTCTTTATTAACCTATGGAAATTGTGAAATCTAAATTTTCAATAAGCTGGGTGTTCCCCTTCACAGAAAACAAACCTCATGTAATTATTGTCAAAGTAGATTATCATCAGCTGACTACAGATTTTCAAGTCCTTCTATTCAACTGCTTTTTAGTATCCATCATGTGGTTGAATTTGCCCATCACATAAACATTTAGTGGTGTAAGATGTGCACATAGTAGATTTGTATCTGATGCAAGAGATTTCAATTTTTGTATAAATGAGATGCCCTTGGATGATAGACTTTGTTCATATATCAACTTTAATAATCATATATGCCATCTAAAGAAATTTCTTCATAGAGTAGTTCTAGATCATTTTGATGTCCTGAGTTTAAGCATTGTTAGAGCTCATGGCACCAAAAGGTTACATTTACAATAATTCACCAAGTGGTTCCCAAGGCCGTATTTTTTTTTTATAATCTTGTAATAGATACTGATTTTTTTTTTTTTTGCAGAACTTTCATTCTGCTGACTCAAGAAGTCTTCCTCAAATTGAATAATTCAGACTTAAAACTCAGTTTTAATGTCAGATTTTCTACAAAGTCGCCTCTGGCCCTCTTAAAGCAGATGAGTGGCCACACTCCTCTCTTCTTGAAGTTTCCAGATTAACCTGGTGATGCCTTAACAGTTACACTGAATAACAACACAGTGTTCATGCACGGTGTATTCTGTTCGGCTCTCTCTCTCCCTGACCAGATAGAGTTTAGGAGAGCAGGGGGCCTGTGGGTTCCTATATTTTAAGTTCCAGTTAATGTTTGTTGAATAACTAAATAAGAGAAGGAGTAGATGGATAAACAAAATTTACTTAAACTTTAAATTAATTTGAGTAGCTTTAAAGAATAAAAAGCATATACATCTTATAGGAGTTAAGCTTTGCAAATGAAGAGTTAAAAAATAGTCTTCATTCAGAAATAAGTTCATGAAAGACACAAATGTTCTCAATTAAATTTTCATAGAAAATTGAATACTACTAACTACTTTATCTTCACATGAAATTTGAAATTGCAGTTTAATACAGAAATATGGTCTGTATATATACAGGTGAATTTATCTAAGAAGTTGACCTATTACTAAACCTATCTTGTAGAATAGATGTAATAGATGTAACAGCATACTTGTAAAACAATTTTAAGGCAAGTGTTTCACAAAAATTGTGTTCTTTTATTAGTAAATATTTTCATTGTTAACTTTTAGTAACATAGAAAATGCATAAGATAAAAAGGCAAAGTTTAATATAGTATATAATGTTATTTTGTACTCCTATAACCACTGTTTCACAAAGAATCAAAATAATAGTACTATGCCAAAAATGCCCTGTGGTCCGCTCCCAATCACAACACTCTTCGTCCTGCCAAAAAACTAACCTCTATTCTGACTTCTGACTTTTAAAATAACTATGTTTTTTTCCTTATATTACCAAACCCTATGTTTGCAGGCCTACTTACAAGCTAAGAATATACGACTCCTTTCTATATTTTAGTTTGCTGGGTTTTTTTAAACTTTACATAAATGGACTGTATAGTATGTATGTATTATTGCGGCCTGTGTTGTATTTGTGAGATTTGTGCAGCTGGATGTGTATAGCAGCTTCACATATGTATTACATTATAGCATTTCAATATATAGATATACTATGTTCGATTTATCCACTTGAGAGATAGACATTGGAGTAGTTTCTAGTTTTGGTTGTTGTAAGTAAAGCCATGACAATCACTATTGCACGTGTCTTCAGGGGTGCGAGTGAGCCTGTTTTGGGGGTTATGTACCTGTGAGTGGGTTGTAGGGAGTCAGATCATTGCCTATCGTAGTTGTATGTCTAAAGACTTCTCTAAAGTGGCTGTTCCAGTTGTCACCTCCAGCATCTGTGCAAGAGCTTTCTGTTCTGAGTCCTCGCTAACGCTGTGGTGTCCCACCACCTCCATCATCTGTGCAAGAGCTTTCTGTTCTGAGTCCTCGCTAACGCTGTGGTGTCCCACCACCTCCATCATCTGTGCAAGAGCTTTCTGTTCTGAGTCCTCGCTAGCGCTGTGGTTGCCCGTCACCTCCATCATCTGTGCAAGAGCTTTCTGTTCTGAGTCCTCGCTAACGCTGTGGTGTCCCATCACCTCCATCATCTGTGCAAGAGCTTTCTGTTCTGAGTCCTCGCTAACGCTGTGGTTGCCCACCACCTCCATCATCTGTGCAAGAGCTTTCTGTTCTGAGTCCTTGTTAATGCTGTGGTTGCCCATCCTCTTAATTTTAGCTGTTCTGGTGGCGGTGGTTTTAATTCATTCACTTTGAAAATTTAGCTTAATAGTACCTGGGAATATGTACTGAGATATTATTAAATTTAGAAAAACATCAATTTCTAGCTTTATTACTTTCTTTAATGTTTACATGAGGCTAAATCATGTAAGTTAGTCAGTATTCAACTCTCGATAATTATGCACAATTTTTCCTGAAGTTTTTGTTCCTTAGTCTATGTTTACCTTTGTTAGGTCAAATGTCACCTTTTAGAATGTGAAGAAGATAAATTATGAATTGCCTGGTTAACTACTGTGAGTTATTATTTTTGAAGTTAGAATCCTTTTCCGTTTCATTAGTGTACTTTTTTTCCCCCTATTCAGACCATTCCACTAGGAGACGTAGTTAAAATTAAGTGCTTAGGCTTTGGTTTAGGTTTCTTGTTTTTATTTTATGTAAAATATGCTGAAATTAGCCTGGCCAGTGGTGGCGCAGTGAATAAAGTGTCGACCTGGAACGCTGAGGTTGCGGGTTTGAAACCCTGGGCTTGCCTGGTCAAGGCTCATATGGGAGTTGATGCTTCCTGCTCCTTCCCCCTTTCTCTCTCTCTCTGTCTCTTTTTGTCTCTCTCTCTCTCTGTGTGTGTGTGTGTCTCTCTCTTTCCTCACGAAAATAAATAAAGTAAAAACATTTAAAACCATGTTGAAGTTGAACACTTTGTCTGAATTATCCCCAGTGCACTTCCGGCGTTGTAGTGCGGTGTTTCTCCAGCACTACAAATGCTGTCGGCACTTCCTCACTGTCTAGTGGGCTTGGGCTCCCTGTATACTTAGAATAAGGTGATTTTTAAACACCTGTGACCGTTACAGACAATACAATCTTGTTAGCCAACAGGCTTTGGGGAGCGAGATTCTTCCTTTCTAGGAATGCAAAAATACGAAAATAAGGAAGCCTTTGTCCTGTAGTGGCTTTTCCCAAGCCAGCCGCTCTGGGTTTCCCAGTGTGTGTTTGCTGCTTTGTTTGTAGGAAACCGTGTTTCTGCCAGAGATAAGCACACGACTGTTGGCTCTTCGGCTAACCAGGGCAGGGCAGGGTAGTAGTTTGGGCTGTTTGTAGTTCCCCAGAGCACTGGAAATTTCCCAGGCACTGAGAGTGCTCCCAAAGCTGGGGAGCTGTGCTCTGCACTCTCGACCACGCCCCTGTTGGTCTCCTGTCCTGTGGCTCCTCCCCTCAGCCTTAGGAGGCGCTCCCTATCCAATGTTTCACCTTCCAGGCATTTCTTGAAATCACTTGCCCCTAATATTTTCATCCTGATCTCCTTTACTCTATTGAAATATGTCTTTTCTCCCCTCTACTGTCACTTTAATGGGTTTTACTAAGGAGAAGGGGTAAACTCACGTTGTCAACGTGCCTCATTGGTTTCATAGAGAAACTCATTTGTTTTAGCTTTAGTAGTAAGGACTGGAGAATCAGGCAATGTCTTTGCCCAATGTTTTGTTTTACTTATAAATGGGTTATAAAATTTTTGACAAATAGGGCTTTTTTTCACACCTTGGGAGCTTAAGGGGGTAATAGAGTACATTTTTTCACATTTTAGATGGGATTTTGATAAGTATACAAAAAAGCTCATCTTAAGTACCTTTCTTTGTTGGCTTCTGATGCCAGTTAAGTTTCTGGTTCACATAGTTATTCGTATACGTTGCTCTTTTTCCCCATGAGAGACAATGGAGAAGCTTGTCTACATTCATGATGCTCAACTTAAGTTTGAACACTTGTTGGAGATCAGCTACAACATTTTCTAGGACTTCCGTGTTTTGGAGATGGCTTAATTTGGAGAATGTTCTCACCTTTCTCCTTACTTTGCTGTGCTCATGAATTACACAAGAAGTAATGTCAGGGGTCATTCTTGTGTAAAAAGTTCTCACAGAATGTGGCTGGAGCCCGTGGAATAGAGCATGAAGTCCCGTCCCTGCCCACACACCTGTGCGCCCCGTGCACACAGTCCCCTCCCCCTCCCACTGTTCCTCTATGTTCCCCCCCCCTAGCGGGGATGGCTTCATCCTTCCTCCACTTGTTCTATATATTTCTCCAAAGCCTTATTCTTTTGTGCTATTCAAAAATACGCCATTCTATGTTACATTCCCTTAAAAGTTCATATGGAAGACCATTCGTGCGTTCATGCACGTAACCCTATCGCTGGTCTGAGCCCTTCAGTAACCCTCATGCACGTAACCCTATCGCTGGTCTGAGCCCTTCAGTAACCCGCGCTTGGTTTTGTTTGTACTTTCTGATACACTTGGTGTTTCCTACCTACCTCACTTTCTTATTGATAATGTTCTTTATCTTTGATATCTTCATTTGATATTTTGGGCATCTTTTTTTTTTTAATATTTTGGTTATGTACCTTATTATTTCTCATTCTCTAAGTGGTATTTTGTTTTTAATTTAAACTTTTAAACACTTTTTAGTCAATGTGTAGAGTTACTTGCATCTATGTTCTCTGCAACTCCAATGCTAATGCTTTCGTGGCGCTCGTACTAAAAACTCCCAGATTTAGACCTGAGGTCATCGGAGAGCCAGCACAGCCTCCTGGAACCATTGTTATTTTAAGTCCTGAGTCCCAGGAGTCCCTTTGCCCTCACTGCTCCTGACACTGTAAATCTGCCTCTGGGTGGTGGGTGTGCTCTGCTCTTTCTCCCATGCAAACCCATTTGTATAGGCCTTTTTAAAAATTTATTTTTTTGGCTGCTAGTTTGACAGAGAACAGGATTCTTCATTCACACAAATTTCTGACAAGTTTTTGTCAGAAATTTGAAGAGAGAGTGACATTATTTTCACCAAGCAACATGACTGAGGGTAACTCCTGTGATTCTGCTGCAAGTCTGTTCATTGTTGCTTTGTCACATTCATGGGTTAATATTTATTATTTTCTCAAGTCACTATATTCTTAAATATTTCCTGCTATTTACATGGTGGTCCGGATCTCATTTTTGAAACTTCTTGTGTCTGATAATAACTTCTCACTCTTTAACAGCTTAGTTGACTTTAAAATTATTAAGGAAAAACTATTTTCTTGTTAAATATTTTAAAATTCAGTTGTCAAGTGTCACTGAATGATGATCACATTTGCCCTTTTGCTGTTGACATGCTTTCCAACTTAACTGTTTCCTCTGGTTCTGTGCCAATGGGAGCATGTTTCCCCCTTTTGTTTGAATTTTCCCCAAGATATGTCCAATGTGGATATCTTCACAACTATTTTGCCTTTAACATAATGAATGCTTTCAATTTGCTGAACACAGATTTTTTTCTCAGCCCTCTAAACTCGTTTTTTTATTACACAATCTCCTGTTGCTTCTTTTCTGTTTGTTCTGTTTTCTTCTTTATAGGACCTAGAATTATAGAACTCAAGTTCCGTGAATTGTCTCCCACACATCATGCTGCCTTTGCAACATTCATATCCCTTTTTTCTTTCTGAATGTAGAAATGTATCTTAAGTAAATCATCCAATGTTCTGTTTTGATTTTTTTTAAGTATCTTTTCTACTTTAATCAACTGGTCAATTTTAAGTAATTCTCTCTTTCATTCAAACACACACACACACAGGCACACACACACACATACAGAACCTCAAACACGACGTTCTGCCTAGAGGAAAAATGGCTGACAGAGGTACAGATATAAATTGTAGCAATGTATTTATAATACTGTGTTTTATGCTTCTATACTCAGAAACAATATCTATATAAAATCCAGTTTATGGTTTTGGAATGAGGTTGAGAATTAGTAAGTACTAAATATTCTAAGGGCATTTAGTAAGCCATAAGTTGTTGAATATTAGATGCATTATTGTATTTGGTGCATTAAATGCCCCATCTTATATTACCTTAGCAGTGTTATGTGGTTTTCATGTATGTGTAACTTGACCAGAGGCACAGGTTGGTTCTGGATTCCAATGCTTAATGATTCATTTCAAAATCACCTTGTTTAAAGAAAATTTAAAATACACAGCTGCTAAAAAAAACTAACTTGAAGAAGACTAAGCATAAACTTAGTCAATTCTAGAACTTTCTAATTGTTTATTTTACCATTAAGACTATAAAATATCATTTTTTCACTAACTTGTAAATGCATAGTTTAGATTGCAGTAATTATAGACTTTATAGAAAATAATTAACCAAGAAATGATACTTAGTCTGGAAACCTATAAGCACTTAATAGCTTTTAGTATCAAAACTAATTTAAGCCTGACCAGGCAGTGGCGCAGTGGATAGAGCGTCAGACTGGGATGCCGAGGACCCAGGTTCGAGATCCCGAGGTCACCAGCTTGAGTGCAGGTTCATCTGGTTTGAGCAAAAGCTCACCAGTTTGGACCCAAGGTCGATGGCTCAAGCAAGGGGTTACTCGGTCTGCGGAAGGCCCGCGGTCAAGGCACATATGAGAAAGCAATGAATGAACAACTAAGGTGTCTTAACGCGCAACAAAAAACTAATGATTGATGCTTCTCATCTTGCCGTTCCTGTTTGTCCCTGTCTATCCCTCTCTCTAACTCTCTCTCTGTAAAAACAACAACAACAACAAAAAAAACTAATTTGAAAATTCATTGAAGAATTATGTATGATTTAAGCATTGACTGTTAAAATAAACTTTGTTTAAAAGATTAAAAGTTAAATGAAATCCAACCGAGCAAACTCTAAAGGCGATAGGAATTTTTTAAAAACTCAAACAGAAGGAACAGTGTCTTTTATATATTATATTAAAGATTTTATTTACTTTATTTTATTTTAAAATAAATAAAAAGAAAAAAGAACTTTATATTTACTGAACTCAACCAATATATATATTTACAATAAATTTAAAAATCATGGTATAACATTTCTTTGCTCTCATGAGAAAACTGAGGTTCAGAAGGAATAAATGACTTTGATCAAAATTATTTAAATACTAGATGACAAGTTAAACTGCAACCTGATGTGTCCCATGTCTCTCCATGAGTCATTTTTCTTCCTCATACACCAGAATTTTACAGTGTTGAAGTGCATAGTATTAAGCTTGTCTTAAATATTTGCTCCCTCAGTGGCTCCACATTTTTTAAAAGAAGAAGTATTGCATAAAATTATAAAGAATAAGCACTAAAACTTTCTGAGACTCCCATACCAATGACGTACTTCAAGTTATCCCCATTTACAGATGAGAAAACTGAGACACAACATTTAAGTAATATTCCC
Source organism: Saccopteryx bilineata (assembly GCF_036850765.1). Classification (NCBI taxonomy): domain Eukaryota; kingdom Metazoa; phylum Chordata; class Mammalia; order Chiroptera; family Emballonuridae; genus Saccopteryx; species Saccopteryx bilineata. The sequence goes on from NC_089495.1 coordinate 9,482,055, forward strand.
ATGGTCAGGCAGCTACTAAGCAGTAGAGAATGGATTCAAATCAAGCAGTCTGGCTCTTGATTCAACTCTCTGAACCATGACAAAATACTGGCTCCCAGACACCTACCACACTGAACTGAAGTTGTAAAGACTAGCACAATTTCTTCCTCTTTCATTACAGAAATAAAGGACTAGAAAAATCATGGAGATGTCCAGCCTTGTCCATTCTCTCCTCAGGCAACAATCATATCAGTGCATAGCCTGTGTATATGTTTTAAACGTGTTTCTGTGCATGTTTGTGTCAGTCACAATAGTTAGTACTGCTCCATATGTAAAGATGGGGCTTTTCCTATCATCCTGAAAGCATTATTTTCATTCTATTCTCTGGAAAGTCTTTCGAGCACCGCCACACAACGTGCATGATGAGGAGATGAAGATTTGAGCCAGAGTGTACATAAACACACTGCTTTATGCAGCATTGAGGTCTTGCTGAAGAAAAAATATTCTCACTAAAAGCCGAGAGTTTCCTAACATAGTGATACTTGATTTCTATCAGATATCTTATCTAGCACCAACACTCCTTAACACATTGCATTCTCATAACCAACAGGCTGCTGAACACCAGCCCTACTGTGTAATATCTGATATTGTTGGTTACTAATATTTCATTTCTGACGATCTGTAGGCCAGAAAGGGTATCTTGTATTAAGTGGCATTTTTGTTATTACTAGTTTCTTCGTTCATGGCCATCGTTGCCTGCTTTCCGTATGTTCATTTAGCATTTGGGTGTATTCTTGTTGTTGTTACATCTTAAATGCCCACTGGGAAACCTGATTGCTGTTCTCCCATAATTCCCTGATGCCCAGTCAGACAGCACATCATAGTATTCTGGACAGAGTCGGTCTTTGAAAGAAAGAGTGGGTCTTTGCCAGCATCCCACACAGCTGGGTGAGCCGGGCACTGACTTAACATGCTCTCACTCTCCCCCTCAAGAGAACTCTGATCTCTCTTGGTACTGAGCTGTCCTGCCTTGGAGGAGGGGTCACATGGGTAGACTGAAGCTGTTCCTCTTATCCTCTTTAGTGCATCCAATCTCAGAGAGTTTTTCTCCAAATGTGCATACTCTGCTACTGTCCAGACTCCCACAAAGAGAGTGTGTGTGTGTTATTGTTTCTATTGATGTCCTTTTGAGGGAAGATGGTAAAAGATTCTTTTATTTCCCCACCCACTTAGTGACATCACTCTCCAGCAAGAGCCTGTTCATTTTCTTTATCCATTGTCCTACTGAGTTATGTATCTTTCCTAATTACTTTGTATATAAGTATTATTCTGCATTTTCTTACCAAATCCTTCTTAGGCTATATATTTTTTCAGATATCTTACACCAGGTTTTGTTGTTCTTTTTTTAAAGTTCTGAGTGCTAAATTATATAATCAGTTATAGAAAACGTTATTCTTTTGCTTTATAGTTGGCAATTCTTTTGTACTGTTAATAACACTGTTTTCATGCCTGACCAGTGGTGGTGCAGTGGATAAAGCATCAACCTGGGATACTGAGCTCACTGGTTGGAAACCCCAGGCTTGTGTGGTCAAAGCACATATGAGAAGCAACTACTATGAGTTGATGCTTTCTGCTCCTCCCCCACTTCTCTTTCTCTTTTCCTCTCTAAAATCAATAAATAAAAATAAATATTTTCAAGTTCAAAAAAATAGGGATGTTTTTCTGATAATTTCATAGGCTTGTTTTGCTTTTATTATTTGTTTATATTTAGTTATGTATCCTGCCAGAAATGGTCTTTGTAGTATGAGGCATCAATCAAATATATTTAGTTCTCTTTCATTCAATAGTTTATTCTGTCATATGAAAAATAATGATACAGTACTGTGGTTCTATTCTGAGCTCTTTCTTGGTCTCTTTTCTAATTAATTTCATGCCAATAGATAAAGATTTCAATACTCTCATTTACATTTTAATATAGAAAACATATCTCCTAAAGCAAATACCCACACCTTGTTCTCTTTTCAATTAGTCTTGAATATTGGATATCTGTTCATCCAAATAAATTCTTAGCATGCTAAGTGTAGTTCCATAAAGGAGACCTGTTGGGACTTTGATTGGTAATAGGTTGATTTCATAAAATAATTTGCAATATCTAACAAATTTGTGATATATAAAGATTCTGTGAATAACCATTTCTGTGTAGAACTCACTGTATGCCAGGCACTCTTTAATTATCTATTTAGTCTTCGTAACTGTGTTATGAGTTAGGTTTTTAATTTTGTCCATTTACATATTAGAAAACTAAGACAGCGTTTAAGAATCTTAGCCTAGTTTCATGCAGCTAGAAAGTGATGAAGTTGGTAGTCCAACCCAGTTTGTTGGGCTTTAGTCAGTTCAGTCCTCATGAAAGTACAATTCGATGCTGCCCCTTACTTCCATATCACAGTATTCGATTCAATGCACCTTTCTCTCCTTAACTTTATCTGCATACAGTGGAATGCACACTGTATAAGAGCAGAGAGGGATTTTTCTATTTTATTTTCACTGCTATATTTCCAGATCCTTGAATGTTTCCTGGCAAGTATTAGATACCCAATAAACATTTCTTAGAATTAATGACTTTCAGTTGCTATGAATCTTAGTGTGAAAAACAAACAAACCAACCCAAATCCCTGAACTGTCTTCGACTCCTTAGAAAAATTTATTTTTCTATTGTGGTCCTGCCAATGAATGTATCAATCAACATTGTATTATTTTATTTTTAAAGGCTGCTTAGTCATCTATTTTTAATGCATTGTCAAAGTACTGTATGTTTTTGTCTGCCAACTTGAAGATAATACTGTCACATTCTACCATCTTTTATAAATAAAATCCTGAAATGAAACATTTCACAGGCCTCTTTATGAATTATAGAGAGCTGCAAACTTGATATGTTTCCCCAAGGTCAATAGTCTGGGACATAAGAATTCCTAATGTGTGAGGCCGTTTTCATACTGTATTACAGCCCTATGGCCAATGCCATGCAAACTTTAGGAACTTTGGTATTAGATACGATTGTTTTCGTTACCATCTGATATATACGTTTGTCAATTTGTCTTTTCCAGTAAAGAATATGTCATGTCTCAGTCCAAGAGCTCTTCATTTTCCTGAACAAAGTTTCTCCTTGCTGTTTAGAATATTGATCACCCAAACCTTAGCCTAGCAGGCGTCTTGTTCACGGAGCGTCTGACTGATTTATTTCCGGAGAGGCTCATTGATGTGCTCATGGTTATACATGATATTTAGAACCAAAGCACAGTCTTCGTACAATTATAAAGTAACAAGTTTCTAACGTATCTTTTTCATAAAATTCTTAAGCATCACACATTATCTAAATTATTCTATTTTTTTTTTTTTTGCAAAATTTCTAAGTTGTACACTATTTAAACAGATCACAAGTTTATTTTCGTCCGTCACTAACATTTTTAATCCATCGTGAAGGTTTTTCTTAAAGCTGTATGCAGATATTTCTTCCTGATGACAGTTTGGGTAACATGGGTGTTGACCTCTCCCTTATGCAAGGATCAAAGTAAGGGGAGGCGTTGCCGATGGCAGTGCTAGAGGTTCTAAGAGGTACGCTGCCAAAACGACCTCGACATTGAACGGAAGGCAGAGCCATAAGAAAGATGCATCACCACGCGTTATCCTCACTGCCCTGGCGGATGAATTTGCACACTTTGCTTGGCTTCACAGAGTGGCCGATCTAAGTTTGAGGATAGGAAAGCATCTCCAGTTGAAAAGCAGGGTGAAAAGACATTGGCGAGTATCGTGAGGCTGGAAAGGACTGGACTTCGGAGGAGAAGGAGACGCAGTGGGGCTGCAGTCACGACGATGGGACCAGACAGGGAGGAGCCTCTCTCCTCGCTAAGCATGCTCGCACTAAAGCATCCGCTCTTTGTGGGTGTTTGTTTTCTGTGTTGGAGTCTTTAAAAAATAGCTCATTAAAAATGTTTACTGGCCTGACCTGTGGTGGCGCAGTGGGATAAAGCGTCGACCTGGAACACTGAGGTTGCCGGTTCGAAACCTTGGGCTTGCCCGGTCAAGGCACATATGGGAGATGATGCTTCCTGCTCCTCCCTCCCCTTCTCTCTCTCTCTCTCTCTCTCTCTCTCTCTCTCTCTCTCTCTCTCCTCTCTCTCTAAAAAAAAATTAATAAATAAAATATAAAAAAAAAAAAGAAATTGCTTTTATAAAAAAAAAAAATGTTTACTGTATTGTAGATTAGACTCTTATATGTTGGTACAAATAATATTTTGTGGGATAGCCTAGAATTTATGATAAATGTTGTATTGATGCAACAATTGTTTCCAAGTTGGAACATTAACCAATTTAGCAGAGAAAGTCTGTTTCCAAAGGGAGTAAGTAGTTCCACTAACTATTAGTTAAAATTAGTTTTCCCCACTGTTTAAAATCTTTTTATCACAATCTGTCCTTTGACCCGTGAAGGTGAGATTTTTCTTGCCTTGGGCCGATTGAGACATCTCTCAGACTGAATGAAGCCCATTACTGAGCCGTTCCTCTCCTGACAAGTGATGAATGCTTGCCTGGGTCAGCCCACAAACTCAAGAGCTGTAAGAGTTTCCCTTTGCCTCTGTCTGCGGCTCCATTACTCAGGGTCGCCGTTAATAGAATGACCTTGATATTTGGGAACAAACCTGAGAAACACATGCACTGTACTGTTAAAATCCTTTTATTAGTGTGATCACTGTGTACTTTCTGATTCAGTGCGAAATAGCAGCAGCAAGCATGCCTTCTCGGTATCAGTAATCTCTTCAATGAGAAAATAAATGCTTACAATTGCACATCCTTCATGATTACTGAATTTCATTTTGACTGGATAAAGTGTGATTATTAGACAATTTCTTTGTCACTCATCTATTTTGTATGGCTGACAATTGATGATTTACTCACTTTTTTTTATATCTTCATGGTCTGTATTTCATATAATATCCATCATCTTATCTTTCTTTTGTGGTTTTATCATGAATTCATTTTACTTTCACAGAAGAAGTCAGCAGGATCTCATGGGTTAATATGAACTTGATAATGTTCTGTTAGGACTTTATTCCTGTTTATAGCACTTGCATTTCAGACCTCATTCTTCTCTTTGCTTTTTACGGCAAAATGGCTGTTTCCCAATTTACCAATATTTTAAGCTGGGGGTTTTACATGCAGTGTTAATCTATACCAGCAGACATAGGCAACTCCAATATATTGAATTTGAAAAAATAAAAGTAGAGAAAAACTAATGACATTTAATGAAGTCTTTGTTGGGTACATGAACAAAATTACAGAATTTTCCCTGTTTGATTCTTGATTTGTTGGGAGTAAAATAAATTTTGCTGAGCAAATATAATTAAAGATCAGTGATCTGAAAGAGCTAATTACCCAAGGTCAATATTGATAGTATTCTGAAACTTTGTCTCCTATCAGTCTGAGTTTATATCAGGAGGTTTTCTTTTTCCAGATAAAGATATAAACACTCTCATTAAATAAGGTTTATAAAACAAATATTATCCAGTAATGCCATAGTTAGCAAATTTATATGAATTACGGTTATCCCACATGTTAAAGCTATTTTAACCTTTATCAGCATAAAATTAATATAGAATAGATCATTTTAACGATTCATTATGTATGAGGTCATTTGACAATGCAATTAGCTTTGTGATGAAATTTCTATTCTTTTGATCATTCTGTACCTAAAATGAATGAGGGTAGTTTTGCATCTAATTTCCTGAAATTATAAGATTAGAGATAGAAACAGACTTTTGTATTTAAATGAGACATGAAATAACTAGATTGCATTAGCTCTTCAGATGTGTGCCCTAGAATGGCAGAACTTTGACGGCGGTGTGACTGTTTTTCCTCATTATTCACTCAACAGATCCAGTAGTCCTGTGCTGTCCGCCACCATGTTCACCCGTAGTTTCAGAGTGTGCTTTTAACTGTGATCTGGAGATGAAAGAATAGGTCTTGCAAGTTCTTAGGAATGACACACATCAGTGCATTGTGCAAAAGACTTGGCAATGCAGCCTCAACAAGCTAGAACAGAATTTCCGAAAACCCGTGCAGATATTGGAGCGTGCCGCAGAAGCAGTCGTTTGCTGCGGTATATGGGTTTTATTTTTATTGGCTATATGCTTACTAAATTCAGTTAAGTCAAAATATAGTCTTATTCCAAGCTTTTGCATACTAGTTAATCACCGAAGCTTATATTTTCCATTTAGAATGGATTTCAAACCAATAGCATCTTTGATAGTCAATGAAACTTATATGGACTTTTTTATTCCCCAAATAATAATACACAAAGAGAGTCAATTGATGTGAAAACAAATAAAATTAGTTCTAGATCTATTAAGATTAAGGATGGAAACATAGTCACATTACATTATGTCTTTGTGATTTAAGATAATACATTCACAATACTGCTGTTTTTGTCTAATTACAAGACAACATAATTTTATATTGAACTGACTGAAAGTGTATCAGGTTTTTTTTCTTCTTCTTCTTTTTTTTCAAGTGAAAAGAAGGAAGTAGGGACACAGAATCCTGGATGTGCCCCGACCAGGATCCACCTGGCAGCCAATACTCTGTCCATCTGGGGCTATGCTCACAAACCAAGCTATATTTAGCACCTAAGATGGAGGCTCCATGCAGCCATCCTCAGCACCCAAGACCAATGCACTTGAACCAATTGAGTCATGGCTGTGGAAGTAGAACAGAGAGAAAGAAAGGGGAGGGGGAGAGGTGAAAAGCAAATGGCCATTTCTTCTGTGTGCCCTGGCCAGGAATCAAACCTGGGGCGAACATGCCGGGTTGATGCTTTACCACTGAGCCAACCAGCCAAGGCCTGAAAATTTATCTTTAAAAATTTAAAACTATATTTGTTCATGCATTAAGTTTTATTGTTGGTAGGTTGAATATTGCCCCCCCCCAAAAAAAAGATGCCCAGTGAAAAATCTTTAAGGATATCAAAGTTGATAACAAAGTTGCATAAAAATAATTTTTATGGAGATGCTTGTGAAACTATTATATATTATATAAACACAATTACCATTTCTCTGTGTTTAATACTTCTGTTAATTTGAAATCACTGATAGACTCTTTTTGAATTGGTAAATAGAATAAAGAAAAAACTTTTTATAAAGTATTGTCAGCTCCTCATTAAGTAGAATTCTTAATTAAGAGACTTTCACATAAAAGGATTTAGAATAGTGGAAAATTCTAAACTAATTTATATTTAATTTTGAAATATTTGCACTTAGAATTTTTTTTTTTTCTTAACATACTTCATCTGATATTTTGGAATTCTCAGTCTCACCCTGGGACATTAACTGTTTGCCTGAATTTTCACACCTGCCCTAAACACTGAGACTTATGCAACCAGAACTCTATGTGGAGAAATACAGCAAAAGTTTTTTGAAGTTAGATAAAACTGAAAAGAGCAATTATTTTTTTATCTTTATACTTGTGTTTATGAAGAGGAGATACTCATCTTTTATCCTAGCAGAAACAGAACTTTAACATCTTAAATTATATGAGGAAATTATATTTACTTATTTAAACTTAAATATATTGAATGATAGTGACTGAAAGTTGTAATTATAATTTTAATGTTAATTTTTTTAAATTATTATTATTTAGAAAATTAAATTTAACAGGGTGACATTGGTCAACAAGAGTACATAGATTTTTGGCAAACATCTCCACATAATTTGGACAGTTGATTATGTTGTGTACCCCTCACCCAAAGTCAAATTGTCCTCTGTCACATTTTACTTGGTTTTCTTTATGCCCCTCTCCTCTCCCCAGCCCTCCTATCCTCCCTTCCCCTCCCTGTGGTAACCACTGCACTCTTGTCCATGTCCATGAGACTCAGTTTTATGTCCCACCTATATATGGAATCATACAGTTCTTTGTTTTTTCTGATTTACTTATTTCACATAGTATGATGTTATCAAAGTCCATCCATGTTGTCATAAATGATCCTATGTCATCATTTCTTATGACTGAGTAGTATTCCATAGTATATATGTGCCACATCTTATTTATCCAATACTCTACAGAAGGGCACTTTGGTTGTGTCCATGTCTTGGCCACTGTGAATAATGCTGTGATAAACGTAATGGTGCACGTGTCTTTATGTACCAATGTTTTAGAGATTTGGGGGTATATACCCAGTAGAGGGATTGCTGGGTCACATGGTAGTTCTATTCTTAATTCTTTGAGGAACCATCATACTTTCTTACATAATGGTGTATTAATTCCCACCAGCAGTGAATGAGGATTCCCTTTTTTCCATAGCCTCTCCAACACTTGTTATTACCTGTTCTGTTAATAATAGCCTAACAGGTGTGAAGTGGTATCTGATTGTAGTTTTTATTTGCATTTTTCTAATAGCTAGTGAAGATGAGTATTATATATATAATTAGTATTATATATACAATAATGAGTATTATATATTATATATAATATATCTCTTGGCCATTTGTATTTCTTCTTGGAAGAAGTGTCTGTTCATACCCTCTCCCCATTTTTTATTGGGTTGTTTACTTGTTTGTTAATGTTAAAATTTAATTAATTTGAAACAGATTATTTTTTCCTGATAAAAATCAGAAATAACTATATAACAGTATTCTTTATGGATATAAAAGTATAACCCATATGTGCACAGCTGGAATGTATTAGCTAGGAGATGCTCTTACTCCAGACTGGTTTTGGTTTTGCATATAGTCAAAAACACAGAAATTTTCAATAATGTCTGTTCTGTCTACCTGTTACCAAAATCTCATTTGTATAGCTATCACAGAATATCCATCTGTGTTAATTTCCTGGGCTGCCATAACACTGTACCACAAACTGGGTAGTTTAAAGCAACACAAACTTATTCTCTCATAATTATTGAAGCTAGAAGTTTAAGAGAAAGATATTAGAAATAACACGATTCTCTCTCTTGGTTCTAAGAAATAATTATTTGCCTCTTCCTAGCTCCCGGGGGCTCTCGGCCATCCTGAGTTGCCCTGGTTTATAGCTGTATCTCTCCAATCTCTGCCTCTGACTTCAGACCTCCTTTCCTTCGCGTGTGTCTCTGGGTGTCTTTCATATCATAAGTAGCAGTCATTGGGTTTAGGACCCATTGTAACCTAGTATGACTTCAAGTTAACTTGATTAAATCTCAGTGACGCTGTTTCTAAATAAGGTGCACATTTACAAATCCTGGGAGTTAGCACACAAAGAGACATTTTTTGGGGGAGAGAGCATAATCCAATTCACTACAGCTCCCTTTTCTGAGTCTCATGGGAAACATTTTGATTTTTGTGGATGTGTTACCCCATTTCATGGTGAGTTGGTGAAAGAGAGATTTTCAGGCTCTGAGGCTCCTCTCCAGGCTTTGTCTACATAATTCTGCTGAGATTATTTCTGAACTGGTTACCATCAAATGTATTACTCATTCTTCATGCTAGACCTCCTCTTGTTTCTACCTGTCCCTGGCAGTTATTTCCTCCAAATATAGGTTAAATCTGTAATTTCAGAGCTGAGTCAGTTCTGTGAGAGGTAAACACGGACAGCTAATCTTGTTTTGTTTTTTCTTTTTCATTTTCATCTTCTTACAAGAGAGACAAAGAGACATACCATCCCTCAACATATTCACACCAACAGAAGTAGAGATGCTTTTTTTGACGGGGAGATAATCAGGAGTTAACATGTGAAAAGATGAAAGACATAATTTTAAACACCATTTATAGTAAAATCAGAAAAAAAACCGTCAATATTCTAAATAGAAAATATTGTCACATTTTTGCCTATGTCATTTTCTGATGTTCTTGGTTTATAATATTAATCATCAGAACAGTGCCATGTTGAAGAATGTCCCTAGTAAATGTGATCTCTGGAACAGTACTTGCTCACTTAAGATAATAACTATTTTTACAGGTAAATGAATGTATCAATGAACCCTACAAAATTAGGGAAGTCTTCATTTCAAAATAATTCTTTATAAGACCTATAAATGTCACTTCAGTATTTTTATCACTGAGATTTATAAAGTAGTATGACTTCTCATTAGCCACCCTGAAAATCATTGTTTTTCTAAAATCTAATGAATAAATACCTCTTTCTCTTTGTAAATTTGTATATACAGAAACATAAACAGTAAGACTGCTTTCAGTAATATAACCTTTTTTCATTTCAGTTCATTCTTAAACTAATATTTTTACAGACCTAGATATCACCTGTAATAATTAAGATAATTATACATTGCTTCAAAACAAATGTTATTACTTATGACAACCCCATTTCTTCAATCAAAACAGGGTTAGCAAAAAATTGTAGCATATAGAGAATTGAATTCAGTATGTTTACTTTTCTCTGATTTTATGTTCAATTTGTTTATTACTTTAGTTTTCGGGTTTTTTTTTACTTTCTATAGGAAGGATTACTTGACTCTTTGTAACATACAAAGATTAGTGAATTCTGAAGTAATATTTAAAAATCTGCCCTAGTCTTATTTAGTGTGCTCAATCATCTTTTTCTGAATTCCTTACCAGATGCACACACAGAGGATTTACTGGTTGTGATACTATGAGTCCCCAGGCGGGCAACCCTTTTGGATAACAGAGAAGGATCTATGATGATTCTTCTTTTGCAAATGAAAAAGTTAATGAATTAACACTTTAAAATTCTACTTAAATCTTCAGAATACTAGTTTGTGTTATACTGTATTATTTGCAAGGCATGATATATTCTTATAGCACATCATACATAGTTTTTAAAAAACTGGCGTGCTTGTATGTGGAAATATAATATTGCAAGTATTTTTTTAGAAGATTTTGATGCAAAAGGAACACTGAAAAACTATTAGCATAGTTACTTTTGGAAAAGTTTAGAAGGAATGAAAGTCTCAGTAAGAACTTAAAATCCACATGATCCTTTCTTTACTCAACACAGACAAAATTAAGAGCAGTCTCGTGTTTGAACAACTACTAAATGAGTGATGGCTCATTTTGGAAAATGAAAATGATGATAATGTAATCTTCTAGTGAATTGATTTTCTAGAAAGAAATGTTTGGTAATAAATAAGAAATAGTAGCTATGCATATGCTCATTATCCACTTGCGTATAGCTCTAATGAAACAGGTAAAGGACTTCAAGTTCTTTGTATGTTTTTGAACAAATACCGGTCTTTGCTTATAGCTGGAACATTTTAGACTATCCTTGAAATAGGACACATATCGGCCTGAATATTCTATTATCATAAAATCATCCATCAATATTCTAATACAATGTGTTTTCTTAGTGAGCTAGCACGTTTTCTGTTCCTCTCATATGTATTCTCTCAAACAAGGTCTGATCCCAGGGAACGCTAGAAGCATATCTATTGCAATAGGGAGAGCATACAGACTTGATATCAAAACTATTGACAGATCTCTTTGCTTGAAATATTCGGCATGGGTTGGCTATTCAATTATGAAGGCTGTTAAGAGGAAGTAGCCCAAGAACAACTCCCTGCTCTCAGTTGAAATAGCAGGAGTGCTGATAAAACATTGATAGTGTGCCTTTGGCCATCTCCCCTGCTTTGCCTCTAGACATCAGCAGTCTGGGGACCCCTGGAGTGTTTGCTTTGAATCCTGGCTTTGGCTTTCCACTTCCTGTTTCTCCCCCAGATTTTGAACATTCCTGATTAGCATATGTCTTATTGCTGAAAATGGTTCCTGTAAGACATATAATTTGATATTATCCAATAAGAAAGCATCTAAATATTTCAAATTTTCATTATAAAAGAGAGAGAAAGCAAGAGGGAGGAAGAGCACCAGGTCATAGGATGCTTGACTTGCTCTTCAAAAGAAGAGAGCTCATTCTGCCCCATATGGAAAAGTGTGTCAGAGTCTAAAAGGTGTAGCCCAGGGCTGGACAAAGCAAGATGAAAATCTAAAAAAAAAAAAAAAAAGAAGTCCCCTTACTCAACAGCTTTTCACAGAGCACCCTTTTCCTTCATATCAGAGAAGATGCAGAGATGGAAACCACAGAGAAGCGATCAAAATGCGGGCTGGTGTGATGGGCTGGCTCCCACCAGCCGCCCCTGTGAGCAGCTGACACTGCTTCGAATCCGGTGACTTACTTGGACCCAGTCCTGGCCCCTTGGGGAAAGCCCCCTTTGGACATGAGATGCTGAACCCCAGCTCACAAGTTATGAGTATTTAACTGTTAAAAGAAAAGAAATATATTTGGATTAGAGGAAGAAGAAATCCCATGCACTAGAAACCTGTCAATTTGCACACTGGCGCACTGCAGACAGAGTCCTGCGGATGGATTTCTGCATAGAGGTGCACTTCGTAGGCGGTTACTGGTTCCGCCCCGTCTGAGGGGCAGACATGGCACCCGGCTCCCCACCGCAGAAGGGGTGAGAAGTAGTCTCCTCTAACATGAACTTAGACACTGTTTCTATTCTTTTACGTATTTTGTAATAAGCAGGTGTTTGGGGATTGGTGGTATGCATCGTTATAAATGTTATGATAAAAATTTGGGGGGAGGGGAGTGAGGCGATGTTTAAAAAAATATCTCAACATGAACATGCTTTGGTAAATAAGACGCTGCTTTGAGAATTGGCTGTGCCTTCATTTTGTTACAAGGCAAGGGAGATATTGGACGCCTTTGCCAGTGACGGTGTATTTAATACTTCTGCCAAAGGTCCTCCTTAGAGATGGTGTAGATATGAATGGAGAATTATTGATAACTACTGCTATTTAAAATAAAAAAGAGAAAGAATATTGCTCTTGTAAGAAGAAACTCTGGGTGAATTCTTTTTTTAAAATTAATTTATTCCCTTTATATTTATTTATTTTTGCAATAAATGTTTTTGAAGGCCTACTACCTGCACACAGTACTCAACACTAAAGATATAGCAGTCAACTGAGCAGACCTTTTACATTCTGTTTCAAGATACAGATGTTAAACTCCTAGCTGCCAACTAAGTCATTCTGTAATTCCTGTGATTGTTATAAAAAAGAAGTCCAGAGAGCTGGGAGAGAATGTAGCAGGCACCAGAAAAGGCTCTCAAAATGTTTTTAGTGCAAGTGTCTAGCTGCAGATGAGGAGGCCCAGCACTGTCTCCTGCACTGAGAAGTTGCACCCTGAGAAAGTGTAGCGATAGATGGGATTCCATTTCGGGGAGACGTGTAATGATCGAAGGGGAGTTGTTGAGTCAAATGGGATGATAACATCCAAGAATGTTTTGTATTCAAGTTCATACATGTCAGCATGAAATTCATCTGTAAAAATGTTACCTCTCTGGCCCGCTCCTTATTTCCGCACATCCATTAGCCCAACCATTCCCAGTAGCTGATTTACATGGTTCTAAGGATATCATGATTTAAGACACACTAGTCTGGAATAAGTCTTGTGTCTTATGTGAGAGTCCTGACTCCCTGGGTTGAAAATCAGGCTCCCAATATACTACATTTGGGACCTTGACAAAGTTGCTCAACTGCCCGTTTCTTCCGAGAGAGAGAGAATGCTTTTTCAGGGTTTAAGATAAGTAACAAAAATCAATTAAAAAGTGCAGTAATTACTTAGTGCATTTTATAATAAGCATGTAATAAACATTGCCCAGTATTATTATCAGAATAAACAGACTTTAAATACTAGTTATATAGACAGAGGTCAACAGCTACGATCACTGGTCCCACACACTCTTGATTAATATTGAATCTAGCATCTTACCTGAGCAGTGAGGAGTATACTGGCTGCCTTATTATAAAGGGGAAAAGAAGAAACTTTTACCTTTCACCAAAATGATTGCAATGTATTACAAGTATTTTAATTTATAAAATAAAGAGAAAATGTAAGACCTTATTTATACAACTTCATCCCACAATGCAAACATATGCACACAAACAAAAAAAAAGATTTCACCAAATAAAAATGGCTGATTTTTATTTTAGCTACTGCTTCAGAAAATACTAATAAAACATCAGCTTGAGGAATAATAGCCGATGTGATATCTATCACAACTGTAAAACATTTTCGATTCTTTAAACCTGGCTGTTAAGGAAATTGGAGACTAGAAAGGCAAAGATCTCCAATAAAATGTTTACATTTCTTACCAAAGCAAAGGTTGACTACTTTCATTATCAAGCCAGTTGAAGTACTTAGTCATCACCAAACCTGGTTCCCAGACCTGCCCATGTCCCTGGGTCGTGAGTGCCGTGTGCTGGGTCCTGTCTATTGTGCTCTGCTCTGTTGGGAAGATACCCTGGCCGCCCGCATCCAGCTGTTCCCTGCATGCATAGCTACTAATGTTCATGGATCAGGAGAGCATTTGCCAGAATAATACCAAAGACTTTTGTCCTCGTCTTCTGCACCTTTGGTGACCTGAGCTTCTGAAATTAACCTGTAAAAACTAAGCGAGAAGTAGATTGCTTTCAGGATGCTTTTCCAATTAATTCAAAACACCATGACCTTAAGCTATGAGGACATTACTGCTTCAGTTGACCTTTCCTTCATTCTCTTCAAAAACTCACTTGTATCCAACACTTCTCAGTGTTGCTTCTGATCTGTTCCCCGAGACCTGTCGAGGTTTTCCATACCTAACATTTGCACCTTGGCCTGCCCTCCTCTCTCTCATACAATTCTTCAAACATTTTAGTAACCCATTACCTTCTAGTGACAACGCCCTCAACCACCAAGTCCCAAATAATGTCTCCAGTCACTGAATTCTTGAAGAAATATCTCCCTGCTTTTCTCATTTCAATTATGCTACTAAATTACCATTTATTCCCTAAATGTCAAACCGTGCTTTCTTACAAGCCAGGACTATAACTTACACTTCTTGTTTTTCACAGGGGATATCCAACAGAGATTAATTTGCTATGAAGATTATAGATGTAAAGATGATAATTATCTTATAAGCATTTCTTTGATGGATGGTCAAGTCGCTTCTATTCCTTCCTTTCTACGTTAAATATTATAGGTAATGAAGGTTACTCTGAAACCACCCGAATCCACGGGGTCGCTTAGTTCTTCTGTGCTTGACAGTTTTCGACCTGCACACGACCTCCGCACGGACTAGGAAGAACGTAAAATAGAAAGTTTTTGTATTTACATATCATTCAGCCATGTGAAGAGAACAGCATTCTTATAAATCCCCCAAAGAGACTTTACCGCATTTTTCCTATTTAAAGTGCATCAGTCGGTAAATTCGCAAGCGAACATGGAGCTGGTTCTCCTGAACGCGCGATCTCGAGGCTTAGTCTACCAAATCATACTACAGATGCAAATGTTGTTGGAATGCCATTTAGCTGCATGCTAAGCAGCACAGAAATCTCCAGGGTCAAAGATTGGAAAATGTTTGCCGCATGAAAATCATGGAGGCAAATGTTTGATGTACAGATGTGTGTGCTAAAGTAGGTCACGGTTAGATGGGCTCATCTCGTTTATGCAATCCCTTATTTGGAATTGTTTACCAGAACTGTGTGTGTGTGTGTGTGTGTGTGTGTGTGTGTGTGTGTGTGTGTGTGTTTAAATCTGTGATTTTGGTTTCAGTTCTACAATGGATTCAAAATGATGTGTTAGAGTCAATATTAGCCCAGAATATAGCATATGTTTACTGTGCGGATGGTAGGGGATTTATAGGAATCTCTAAGAACACTGGAATAAATTTCATTAAATTTTTTTTCTCACTGTTGATCTCACTCTGATTAGGCGTGTTTCTGAACTTTAAGGGGCCTTTCCCTTTCATTTATCTGGAGTTCTATTATTTTTTTTATTCTGTAGTTAATAAATTTAGGTCCGTTAACTTTCTCACAGATGTGTTTTTGGATTACTGTTAGTTTAAACTTTGACTTGTGTATGTTCTCTTAGTAATGGATTTTCCACTTGTTAAATGTGCCTGCTGACAGAGCTCAACAACATACCTTGGTTATTAGGCATATGTTTTAAAATTTAATATTAAACACAGGTGTCTTAAATTTATTGTAAAAGACAAATAAGCACAAATTCAGTGAGAGTGACACTAGAAATTTCCCAAATTGCAGTATTGAGCTCATTTATTATTTTATTTATTTAGTCACTAAGCATCTTTTGAGCCCTATGGTGTCCTAACCCTGAGGGTGGTTATAACAGAAATATAACCATGAACAAGAGAGATCTGGTCCCTGTCCTAGGGAATGCTCAGTCTAGAAACCTGGAATGAGTTTTCAAAGGTGAACAGGAAGGAAATAAGACAAATGATCAAGCAGTAATAGTGCATAGTGTCCAATATGTAACTTCATAAACAGTTCTGTGTGAAAGAGTTACCTATTCTGGAAGCTTCTCTTCATTTCATTTTACATTATAAACTTCTTTCAAGTGCCTGCTTACCAAGCATTTCCCTAGAAGTTGACCTTGATCGCAGCATTCACAAAACTTCCCAGCTCCCTGTGATCTTTGGGGCATCAAATAAACGACAAGACACTCCCTGGCCTCTTATCTAATCAAACACGGATTTATCAGTGTATTTGTACATACTGTATAATGTAAATATGCCCTGAATTGATTATGAAAATACCTCCAAATGTCTTTAATTTAAAACATTGTAAAACAACAAATATAATACTATTTTAAGTGACCTGATTCATAGAATAATCTCATTCTTCTGAGGAACTTGTCTATATTTAATGGCTATGAGAGGTTATGTTTAAACTTTCAGTTAGTGTCATTGATTGGAATTTTCATTATAAAGCCAGGTTATTTTTAATTACCCATGAATATACATTTAAATTTACAGAATGAATGTATTCTATCATAGTTATTCACATTAGCAGGCACTATATTTTTATTCAGAACATATATTCTGAATTTCCAGACTAAGAAAATAGGTCATCAAAACCAACCTTTATAAATACAAATCAGAATAATCTGAACATTAAGTGTGGTCATATATTTATAAAAGTAGGAAAAAAAACTGTAATTTTTTTCTTTATTTGGCTTTTGTTTGTTTTTCACATATAAAATTTTTAAATGGAGTCACACCTGGAGCTGGCTCACACATGCTGTGGGAATATGTGCAGATAAGAGTCAAGTGTGCCAATAGGCAATTGACATATGCTTTATATCATTCTATACGTAAAAATATGTCAGATGTTTAAGTATATGCTAGTTTGTACTTTCTTGTATTAATAATTTTGTATGATTATTTTAACTTAGCTTTATTGACGTATCATATACATGCGGTAAAATTTACCCTTTTTAGGTTCAATGAATCCTAACGAATGCAGTCATAGGACTGCCACCATAGCAGCCGTTCCCTAACCCCTGACAACATAGCCGTGTTGTTCTCTGTCCCTAATGTTTTCCCTCCTTTCAAAAATTGCATGCTCATTTTCAAACAAATTTTGAGCTTTAGGCATAGGGTACATTATTATTCATATTTATGAGTTTTTATTTCAAAGAAAAAAAGCACATGCTCATAGAAAATTTTCTTTATTAACTTTTATGCTGTAGTGCTTCTCCTTTGAAAAGGAACAGCTGATGTCTTTTTTTTTTTTTTTTTTTTTTACAGAGACAGAGAGTCAGAGAGAGAGGGATAGATAGGGACAGACAGACAGGAACAGAGAGAGATGAGAAGCATCAATTATTAGTTTTTCGTTGCGACACCTTAGTTGTTCATTGATTGCTCTCTCATATGTACCTTGACCGTGAGGCTACAGCAGACCGAATAACCTCTTGCTCTAGCCAGCGACCTCGGGTCCAAGCTTGTGAGCTTTGCTCAAACCAGATGAGCCCACCCACGCTCAAGCTGGCAACTTCGGAGTCTCAAACCTGGGTCCTCCGCATCCTAGTCTGATGCTGTATCCCCTGTGCCATTGCCTGGTCAGACTAATGTCTTTCCTTCAAATGTTTTTCATTTCCACCACAGTCAGCAATTGTTGATTTCTTCATGTGTTTTCATTTTGCCCATTTGTTTTACAAAAATGTACATTATCGCTGATTTATGGGTTTTTTTGTTTTGTTTTGTTTTGTTTTTTTTGGTACTTTTCTGAAGCGAGAAGTGGAGAGGCAGACAGACAGACTCCTGCATGCGCCAGACCGGAATCCAATCCGTCTGGCATGCCCACCAGGGGGTGAGGCTCTGACCATCTGGGGTGTTGCTCCTTTGCAACAGGAGCCATTCTAGCACCTGAGTTGGGGGCCAAGGAGCCATCCTCAGCACCGGGGCCAACTTTGCTCCAACGGAGCCTTGGCTGTGGGAGGGGAAGAGAGAAATAGAGGGAGGAAGGAAGGGGGAAAGGTGGAGAAGCAGATGGGCGCTTCTCCTGTGTGCCCTGGTTGGGAATCAAACCTGGGACTTCCACATGCCAACCTGATGTTCTACCACTGAGCCAACAGGCCAGGGGCTTACTTATGTTTTTAACATACTCTTACAATAGAGGTAAACGGACCGTTTAATCCTGATACAAATCTACTGAAATCTGAACTGAAATTAGAAATCCTCTCTGGACATGATCCAAAGTACTTAATGCCTTGAATCTTGTAAATTCTGTGGAGCACGCAAGTGTACTAATCTTTTTACACATATTCAGGCAAGTCATTGGAGAAACAGACATCACCCACAGACTTTATTAAACATTTACAGCAAGTGTTTGAGTTACTGTTTTCACATCCTCAAAATATCTGTATGTTTGTTAACCCAGTACTCTTACAGCATGCGAATATATAGTTCATATATTACCCTATCACTCACTGGGCAGCTGTGAATTGCTGAGTAAGGAAAAGTTTTAATTTTACAACGGAAAGGCAAGGCTCCTGCCGGCTCTGGGAGCCTGGTGGTCTTTCTTCTTTAGTACTGACTGTTCCATGATCAGAGAAATACGATTAAAACAATATACTCACCACCAGTACACATTATTTTTGCACAGCTTTTTTACAATTGGCCTGTTGTATCCCAGCTGGTCCTGTGGTAGGGACCATTCAAACGGCCCTGAGCGGGATCCAGACCCAGGTCTCTACCGTTCAAACGGCCCTGAGCGGGATCCAGACCCAGGTCTCTACCGTTCAAACGGCCCTGAGCGGGATCCAGACCCAGGTCTCTACCGTTCAAACGGCCCTGAGCGGGATCCAGACCCAGGTCTCTACCGTTCAAACGGCCCTGAGCGGGATCCAGACCCAGGTCTCTACCGTTCAAACGGCCCTGAGCGGGATCCAGACCCAGGTCTCTACCGTTCAAACGGCCCTGAGCGGGATCCAGACCCAGGTCTTCAAGTACTTGTCAGTCACTGACGGTTCTTGAATACTTGTGCACAAACTGTTTCTTCAGGAGAAAACAGCCACTGTCAAAGGAGAACATTTAGTTAGTTAATGTTCCTTAGATGGTTTTATTCATTTCAATCAATTATTAACTGAGCACATACTAAGCCCAGGACTATAACAGTGGAAAAGCCCTCATCTGGGCTACATTTCAGTAAAGAAAACATAACAGAAAGAGGAAAATAAAATAATGAGTCAATAAATAAGATATTTAGAGGTTGTGTTTAATGTTCTGATGAAAATAAAACCTGTGAATGTGACTGGAATAGACACTTCCTCTAAGCAGGCAACCTTGTGTCTGTCTGGGTGGACAGGAGAAAGAGAACCCAGACAGGTTTCCTTGAGAAGTTGTCTGGTAAGGTGAGTGGGGACATGTGACGTCGCCGCCTGTGTAGACACTGGATATAGCAGAGCTCACTTCTAGGCTGGTGGGACTCAGTCAGGAGACGGGAGACCTGAGTGGGGAAGGGGGGAGGCGTGGCTGAAGGCGGGACTCAGTCAGGAGACAGGAGACCTGAGTGGGGAAGGGGGGAGGCGTGACTGAAGGTGGGACTCAGTCAGGAGACAGGAGACCTGAGTGGGGAAGGGGGGAGGCGTGGCTGAAGGTGGGACTCAGTCAGGAGACGGGAGACCTGAGTGGGGAAGGGGGGAGGCGTGGCTGAAGGTGGGACTCAGTCAGGAGACGGGAGACCTGAGTGGGGAAGGGGGGAGGCGTGGCTGAAGGCGGGGCTCAGTCAGGAGACTGGAGACCTGAGTGGGGAAGGGGGGAGGCGTGGCTGAAGGTGGGACTCAGTCAGGAGACGGGAGACCTGAGTGGGGAAGGGGGGAGGCGTGGCTGAAGGTGGGACTCAGTCAGGAGACAGGAGACCTGAGTGGGGAAGGGGGGAGGCGTGGCTGAAGGTGGGACTCAGTCAGGAGACGGGAGACCTGAGTGGGGAAGGGGGAAGGTGTGGCTGAAGGTGGGACTCAGTCAGGAGACAGGAGACCTGAGTGGGGAAGGGGGGAGACGTGGCTGAAGGTGGGACTCAGTCAGGAGACTGGAAACCTGAGTGGGGAAGGGGGGAGGAGGAGCTGAAGGTGGGACTCAGTCAGGAGACGGGAGACCTGAGTGGGGAAGGGGGGAGGAGGAGCTGAAGGTGGGACTCAGTCAGGAGACAGGAGACCTGAGTGGGGAAGGGGGGAGGAGGAGCTGAAGGTGGGACTCAGTCAGGAGACGGGAGACCTGAGTGGGGAAGGGGGGAGGAGGAGCTGAAGGTGGGACTCAGTCAGGAGACAGGAGACCTGAGTGGGAAAGAGGGGGGGCGTGGCTGAAGGCGGGACTCAGTCAGGAGACGGGAGACCTGAGTGGGGAAGGGGGGAGGCATGGCTGAAAGTGGGACTCAGGAGACGAGAGACCTGAGTGGGGAAGGGGGGAGGCGTGGCTGAAAGTGGGACTCAGGAGACGAGAGACCTGAGTAGGGAAGGGGGGAGGCGTGACTGAAGGTGGGACTCAGTCAGGAGACGGGAGACCTGAGTGGGGAAGGGGGGAGGCGTGGCTGAAGGTGGGACTCAGTCAGGAGACGGGAGACCTGAGTGGGGAAGGGGGGAGGCGTGGCTGAAGGCGGGACTCAGTCAGGAGACGGGAGACCTGAGTGGGGAAGGGGGGAGGCGTGGCTGAAGGTGGGACTCAGTCAGGAGACAGGAGACCTGAGTGGGGAAGGGGGGAGGCGTGGCTGAAGGCGGGACTCAGTCAGGAGACAGGAGACCTGAGTGGGGAAGGGGGGAGGCGTGGCTGAAGGTGGGACTCAGTCAGGAGACAGGAGACCTGAGTGGGGAAGGGGGGAGGCGTGGCTGAAGGCGGGACTCAGTCAGGAGACAGGAGACCTGAGTGGGGAAGGGGGGAGGCGTGGCTGAAAGTGGGACTCAGTCAGGAGACGGGAGACTTGAGTGGGGAAGGGAGGGAGGAGGAGCTGAATAGGTCTCAGAAAAAGTCTGTCAGGAATTTTGCTCTGATTTTTACAGGAGTAAAGTAAAATGATATGAATATAATCAATAAATAATTTTGCTTTACAAATATGCATCTAAAATAAAAAAGTGTTTTGTTTTTTTTTAATTTTAGTGTTGATGAAAGCCTAGATATTTCCAAGGAAACTATATGGCTTTGAATTCTAAATCGACCACCTATATCTATGTGGGCTTAAACTTTCACTAAACCATTTTATTGATTAGTGATAGTGCATGTAAATTAAGTGGCAAATTATAAAGAAATGAAATATGTCCTCCGATTAACACTGGATTTGTGGTAACATGGTAGTATTTCTCGTGTTTAATACTCTGTTCACGCATTTTCTTAATTAATTTGGCTTGGCCTTATAGAAAAATTAATAGGACCTTTAGAAACACTGCACACTTCAGAGGTAAAATGATTTATGCAACATGATTTCATTTCTTTGAGTCAGGCAAAGGTTTAACTTGCCCTGTTATCAGGTGAAGACTTAGGTCCGTGGCATCTATCAACTTCGGTAAGTGACAGTTTATGATATACAACAAGGTCCCACATTCCACATGTCTAAAACTTTATGGCCACATCAGCCGGCCGCTGTGAAGCGTCAGCAAAGGCCACGCGCTTCGATTAAGCATGCCCTCGGTTCCGCCAGTGCTCTATGAGAAAGAAAACAGACAAATTGTACGTGGCTGTATCTAGAGTTTGCTGTGGACAGCAGGCAGCTCCTTCTCTATATCTAAATGATTTTTATACTCACTTCTATAACCTTTTGGAACACTCAAAAGCATTTTTTGACCAACAGACTTTTTTTTTTACAAACACATTTATGATATAGCATGTAATGATATAACCTTATAACATTCTAGTCAACACTTGATTATGCCTTTGTAATGGTTTCTGAACAATGATACTTTAAAAATATCTTCATGAAATGTATTGACATTGGTTAATAAATTATATGTTTCAAGTGTACAACTCTATATATATTATCGGTGCATTGATTGCTTTGTGTGCCTGCCGCTAAAAGTCCCATCTCCTTCGGTCACTGTGTACTGGACCACCGACAAGCTTTTATTTGTCACTGATTCTTTTCATATGTCTATCTATATCTGTTGCTATTCTGTTTACATCTCTATATTTTTTCATTTTTTGTCGGAAGATACAAGAAATTTTCTCTTTTATTTCAATTAAATATTAAATATTATATGAGTGAACATGACTGTTTTGGTGTCATGGTAAAAATATGTTACTTATAATTGCGAAAAGACAGTAGAACCTATAATATATGCAGAAGTCGCACTAGTCATTCCCCAGACTCTCAACTGTATTTTTATGATGTAAATTTATTTTAATTGATGTTCATTTTTTAGGCTCTGGCAACCCTATTTTTATAAACAATTGCCTTAACTCACTATCTGTCCATCTACCTCCTTACCTACCTTCTTACCTGCCCACCTACCTACCTCGCACCACCTGAATGAATTAAATCACCACAACCATATTCCATGATTGTCCACTCATGGGCACCAAGTGGGAAGGGACGTGAAAGCCCATGACATTATTTCCCTTCCTTTAGAAGGTGGAAACTGAGGCTCAAGGCGGCACAACTGACCAGTGACAATCCCAGACTGGAGCTCCAATTTCCAGTCTCCTGATCCAAGTGCTCTTTCTCCAACATAACTGCCTTTTAAGTGTTGTGATTAAATTAAAAAGTAAGTGAAAGGTATTATTTTCTTTGTCATGTGTCTAAGTTCACCACCAATCTTCATGAACAGGGTGTAGTTCTCATCATTGGATCTGAACTTAAAATGAGAGGGGAATAAATAGGCTCCAAATATGGATGAGGGAGAACACCTTGCCCGTGTGACTCATGAAGCTATCATGAAAACCATGTCTTTATCAACATGTGATCTTAAACATGCTGAATAAAACCAAACCATTAATAATATATTTCTTTATAATTATAATACTTTAGATCTTTTCTTTGCTAAGCAGGCACCCAAAATAAATAGAAAACCAGTTAACAATAAGGAAGGAGCTAAATCTCCGATAATATATACTCTTTAAGAAAAGAAAAGATACGCTATTGGAAATAGCATCAAGGCGTGATATATGTTTTTATTTAAGTAAATGATTTCCCATATTAGATGTCATATAAAGATAAAACTATTACTTAAAATACTGATTTCTCTTTTATAAAACTAATGTACAGATATATCAACAACAGTAAAGTGTTCATTAACTAGACAAATTTAGAGGCAAATTAAACTTTAAGTCATGAACACTTGATTTTACATTTTATATCATTTTAGATGGTACATATTCTAAAATTTTAGGTAATCATATTTTCATTAAAATAACTGTTCTAAAATAAGTGCTCAGAGAAAATATATTCATTTGTCATGCACACCTGCTGGCAAAGGAGAAACCACGTGAAATGCAAATAACTATTCCAAACAAAAAGAGCTAACAAAGGATACTAGAGAAAACTTTAACCTGTATAAACTAGGCTTAGTTTAAATTCCATATATACAAATGTATTCTACTTTTGAAAACAAGTGATATGACCTCACTCATTTGAGGAATCCAATGATCAATGTGAAATGAGGAACGGAATAGAGGCAGAGGAGGGATCAAAGGGACCAGAGGGAAAGCAGACAGAGGGAAAGGGGATGAGAGGATGAGATCAGAAAAGGGAAAGAGATCGGTGAAATAATATACACATAACACAGCGTTATATATAGAGAAAAGCAAATCCTGGAGGGAAGAGGGGAGGGTGTTGAGGGAGGGGGGCAAGGGGGATGTTGAAGCGAAGACGGGGGAGGGGTAGATGCATTCAGGGGGACACTAGAACCTATGTAAACACAATAAATTAAAATCAATATAGAAAAAACGAAAACAAAAGTGTGTTCTGTGTTCAACTTTGTTGACCTTGTGGAAGACCAGAGACAGTTTGATCAACATTATTTACAAAAGAATGCAAAGTATATATTTCTACTTCTTAAGGAGATAGGTTTATAAAAAATTGTTTAGATTTGTACAAGCAGATAATATGCGTCAACTTTTCGATCTTCAAGGAACTTAAATATATCAAACTTTTTAATTTTTGTTTCAGTTCATAGGAAAATGAGAATCACTATTCATAATTTATAACTTTTCATTTAATTTGAGTGGACATTATGGTCTCATTGTATTTAATTTTTTTGATTGAAAAATTCTTGAGATAATAGTAGATCTGCATGTAGTGATGAGTCATAATACAGAGAGAAACCCCTGTACTTGGTCTGGTTTTCCCAGATGGTAACATTTGTCAATTATACTGTAATATCACCACATCACAACCAGGACACCGACTGACACAATCCTCCAAACATCTTTAGATTTTTTTTTTCAGCGTATACATACTCATCTGTGTGTATGTGTGTGTGTGTATTTCTATACAAGTTTATTTCATGTCTATGTCCCTCTAGTGACCACTACAGTCACAATAATTGATAGTGTCACCACCAGGAAGATCCCTCTTGTTGCCCTTTTCTGTCCACATCTAAGTCCTTCACAACCTCCTCCAAACTCCACTGTCACCCCCAGCCCTCACCCTTAGCAACGGTTTGTCTGTTGCCCATTACTAAAAATGGGACAGTATGCAATGTTTTATTTTTTGCTCAGAATAATTTCTTGGAGAGCCATCTGACTCGTGCATCAACACTGTGTCCCTTTTTATTGTCGAGCAGTATTCCATGCTGTGGATGGATCACAGTGTTCTTAAGCAGTCACCACTTGAAGGACATCTTAGTTGTGTCCAGGTTTTCTCTCTTACAATAAAGATGCAATAAACGTTCCTGAAATGTTGTTGAGTGAGAATGAGATTTCATTTCCCTGGGATAAATGCCCGAGAGTGGAATTTTGGGGTCATAATGCAATTTTAATACCTGCCAACCTGTTTTCCCAGGCGCTGTGTGCTTTACATTATCCACCAACCGTGCCTGCGTGATCGCGGTTTCCACCTGTTCGTCAGCATGTGGTGGTGCTACTAGTTTTTTTTTTTTTTTTTAGCAATTCTGGTAGGTAGATGATAACTCACTGTGTTTTAATTCTCAGCTCCTTAGCTAATGCTGTCTGACATACTTCCCTGAATTTATTTGTTATCTCTGTATCCTCTTCAGTGACCTGTTGCTTCATGTCAATTTTCATTTTTAAAAATTTTGTTTTCAAGAATTATTGATATGGAATTCACATAACATAGAATTAACCATTTTAAAGCGCGTGATTCCATAGCCCTTAGTATATTCACATTATTGTGCAATCATCATTTCTGTCTAGTTCGAAAACATTTCTAACACTCCACGTAGAAATTCTTACTCATTAAACAGTTATTCCCCATTTTTTACTGTGTTTAATTAGAATTTAATTTGCCATTTCTAATTGGATTTTTTTTTTTTTACTGTTGAGTGTGAGAATTACTTGTCAGATAGTTGCTTGGCAAGTATTTTCTCACCGTCTGTGGTTTAATTTTCCATCCTCTTCACAGAGTGTGTCACAAGGCAAAATCATTTTATTTGTATGGTTGGCTTCTTTACCTTTTATGGATCATGCTTTGGGTGTCAAGTCTTGGTATACTTGTCTCCAACCAAACCTCCAGAACCCCGCCCCATAAACCAGCTCGTACAGCGCGGGTGCCACATTCGCCCACGGTGCCCCGCCCCATAAACCAGCTCGTACAGCGTGGGTGCCGCATTCGCCCACGGCGCCCCGCCCCATAAACCAGCTCGTACAGCGCGGGTGCCACATTCGCCCACGGTGCCCCGCCCCATAAACCAGCTCGTACAGCGTGGGTGCCGCATTCGCCCACGGCGCCCCGGGCCACGTGCGGAGTGCGACATGTTCCCATATTCCACAGGCTGGCTGTTGCTCACTGGCTCTGCCTTTCTGCTTCGGCACGGTGTTCCATTTTAATAGCACTTTTGCTTCATAAAGATTTTTTTTTTTTAGTAAGATGACATTTTAAAATGTATCTTTTAATCTATCCTGTGTTGACTGCATAGCAGAATGGAGTGTAGTGTAGAACACGTCATTGCCAAGGTTAAGTACCAGAGAAGTCGGGTCACTCTTCCAGGCACTGATGGAAACAAATTTCTTGTTCTCAGAGGATTTTTTTTTCAGAGAAGAAATATAAAACAGTAAAAAAAAAAGTTAAATAAGTGATATGAATTCAAAATTCAACAGGAAATCGAGTGAGTACGGGGTTCTATTTTCCATAGGGTGGCAGGGGAGAATTCAGTATTAGCAGGATACTAAAGTAGAGATATGACTTACATGAGTGGCAAGCCAAGAAGTATCTGAAAAGCATATCTGAGAAAAAGAAAACAGCCAGTGCAAAGGCCCTGTTTGAGGAACAGCCTTTGGCATTCCAGATACCAAATTTCTATTATGGTAACTTCATTTGACTCCAACAGCTTTCTTCTTCAAATTTCATCCAAAAAATTA
This sequence comes from Saccopteryx bilineata, assembly GCF_036850765.1. Taxonomy (NCBI): domain Eukaryota; kingdom Metazoa; phylum Chordata; class Mammalia; order Chiroptera; family Emballonuridae; genus Saccopteryx; species Saccopteryx bilineata. Next base: position 9,508,825 of record NC_089495.1, read on the forward strand.
ACTGTTCACTGCTTGAAAGATATGTGGCCTGTCCTTTTTAAGCGACTCTCCGATGCAAACACTCATTATTTTCTGATCCCAGGAAATCCCGATGACTTTGGCCCCTGTCCCTGTAACCCTCCTCACAGTGTGCCGGGACCATTGTGTGTTCCATTCTCATTCTGTGTTTCTTTATTTTGTGTCCACCTGTTATACATATATCACGGTATATCTTTGCTGAATTACACTTTAGTTATCCTACAAAGTATCACATGTTTTAAATAATTTGCAACATACATGTAAACACGTGGTCATCATGTTCGGAAATAAGAAGTGAAGACTAATCTATTGATTCCTTCACCATGACAGATAGCTGTGCATATTATATTTTTAACTGATTTCAGATCTGCTTTCAAGTGTGCCTTGTTTAATGACTTTAATGTGAAAATGATATAGTTATATCCAGGATGTTAACACAGCATACTAGTGAGGACCACGGATTTGGGCGGCTTGCCAGGCTTTGAAATGGGGCCCTCTCCAGGCAGAGAGCACATAATGTCCTATGTGTGAGATACAGATAATAACACTGCACATCTGGTAAGGTTATTATGAAGATAAGATGAACTAACGACTCTAGGGCCCTTAAAAATCATGACATAGCAAATACACCAACAAGTTTGCTAACGTCTGAAAGTATTCCATATTTAATCTAGCATTATAATTGATAAGGCTTTATATTAAATTTAGTAAGTCTACAGTATTTGGAAATATAAAGTTCTCATGTTTTTGTTCTTAACTGGGTGCGTCTTTTTGTTCTAAGCACAATGTTAACTTCAGAAACATGGCACTAATGATCCTGGAGAGCCCAGGGTATGGATATATAATAAACAACAGAAGTAGTTGCAGGGCGGTTTCCATCCACTTTCCTTTTCTAGAATGTGATCCAAGAACGATGACAGGGTCTACAGAGTCAACCCAAAGGACTTAATTTATTTATTACCATGGATTATCTTACCATACATAAGAAACATCTTTAAGTTTATCACCTGTATTTACCCTTTTAATAAAGTCATGCACAGTGAATATTTCCAAATTGGCACCTTAAACGAAGTATTTGTACATAAATTTCATTTCTTTTTTTTTTTTTTTTTGTATTTTTCTGAAGCTGGAAGCGGGGAGAGACAGTCAGACTCCCGCATGCGCCCGACCAGGATCCATCTGGCACGCCCACCAGGGAGCGATGCTCTGCCCACCAGGGGGCGATGCTCTGACCAGAGCCACTCTAGCACCTGGGGCAGAGGCCAAGGAGGCATCCCCAGTGCCCGGGCCATCTTTGCTCCAATGGAGCCTCGCTGCGGGAGGGGAAGAGAGAGACAGAGAAGAAGGTGAGGGGGAGGGGTGGAGAATCCGATGGGCGCTTCTCCTGTGTGCCTGGGACTTCCGCACGCCAGGCCGACGCTCTACCACTGAGCCAACCGGCCAGGGCTCACTTCTCTTTTCTTAGAACATGTATCAGTGACAATATTCCCGAAAAGCAGAGCTGCTTTGGAGGAAGAGGAATGTCCTGTAGATTTCTGCAGTGCAGGTCTAACACTGCACCTAACCGAAGTTTAAGTACTCACTAGCTGGGTGACCTAACCCTCTTTAATCTCCCAGAATCAATTTCTTCAATGTCATTAGGAAAGAGTCGGTCCACTTCATTTCTAGAGTTCCTTCCAAGTCCGAGTGCAAAACATCGAGGAAAGAATGAGAAGATTTGCCAAACCAATTTAATTGGGTTATAAAACAACCATAAATTTTTCCATGCCTAAAATTTTGAATATGAACCAAATAATTTTATAATTTGAATGAACAATGCTAAAAAGGCTTAAACATCATTAAATGAGCACATGATTTTTTATGGTGCAAATATTTTTTCAATTAATTCCAGAGCAAAGGATTATATTAGGTTATGAGAAAAAGGATAGATCTTAACATTTGGTATTTCTTTTTTTTTTTTTAAGTTTGGTATTTTGAGTTTAGCCTAAGACACGATTTTTAATGTGCTGATATTTAGAACAGTTTTAGGTTTATAGAAACATTAAGCAGAAGGTTCAGGCATTTCCCATATCACTCCTTTGCCCGCACATGCAAAACCTTCCCCATTATCAACGTCATTCACCAGAATGGTAGACTGTTGACTAACAATGAACCTCCATTGACATCATAATCACCTAAAGTCCAAAGTCCATAATTTACTGTAGAGTTCACACTTGGGGTTGTACAGGCTATCAGTTTGGACAGATGTATAATGATATATATTCATCCTTATAAAGTCAGACCGAGTATTTTTACTGCACTAAGAATCCTCTGTGCTCTGCCTGCTTCCTCTCTTCCACCTCCCCTCCCCCCATAGCCCCCCTGCCCTTCACCCCACAACCACTGGTCTTTTTATTGTCTTTATACTCTTGTCTTTTCCAGAATGTCATCGAGTTGGAATCGTACAGTATATAGACTTTCCCGCACGGCTTCTTTCCCACAGTAAAATGCATTTTGTTTTCTCCCTGTCTCTTCACGGCTTGATAGCTCATTTCTTTTTAGTGCTGGGTAATTTTCCATTGTGTGGACATATCACGGTTTATTTATCCATTCACCTGCCAAAGACTTTCTTTGTTGCTTCCAAGTTTGGGTGATAATAAAATAAATGGCTGTACATGTCACAGGCAGGTTTTCGTGTGAACAGAAGAGTTCATCTTCCTTTGTGCAAATACCAACAGTAGAATTGCTGGATTGCATAACAAGCGTTATGTTTAGCTTTGTGAGAAAGAGCCCCACTGTCTGCCCAAGTGGCTGGACCATTTAACACTTCCGCCAGCGATGGAAGAGGACCCTGGGGGGTCGTGTCCTTACCAGAGTCCGGTGCGGTCAGCGTTCAAGATGTTGGCCATCCTAGTAGGCGTGTAGTTGTATCTTATTATTGCTTTACTTTGCGTTTCCCTGATGAAGAAAATAAAATTGTTTTAATGCAAGAGGTTATGAGAAGATTGATCGGTGCAAACAAAAAGGTGGTAATATAATTTATGGAGTTCATGATATATCCTGACTAAAAAGGTAACACATGTGATGATAATTCGTAAAATACTTAAATGAATAGAGAGTTTTTTGTTCCATGCTTATTATATACGAATCCATGTGCATGTGAATGGGTTGGCAATAGTCTGAGAACTGAGACTTCTTCTTTCTTCAAGTTTATTGGGACATTGTCCACCGTTGTTCACTTCTAGGTCACTCTCTCATGCATGGCTGTCCCATAGCCGTCATTTGCAGGCAGGCCAGGTCCTCGATAAAAAGTATTAGAAGTAACTGGAAGGTTGTCTTAGTTTTGTAAGTATAATCGGGTTATGCATTTCAAGGTAAACACTTGACCACATTAGACATACCGAGGTATTCTTTTTCTTTATAAAAGTCAGTATCTGTATACAGAATTTGGATGAATTTGTCTGCAACTGTTTAAATAGAGCCAGCTTGCATTAAGAGAAAATTTTAAGTAAATTAGATAATTATGGATGAAAAGGAAAATAAATTTACCAGTAATAGAAAGGACTGGCTACTCTCTGGGGTGGTTCAAAATAACTAGGTGGGACAATGTTAGGTGAGTCAAGCCTGTTTGAAAAGATTAGGGTTAGCCAGAATTTCTAAGTGACGGTTGGTTCTCACAAAGTAAGTCTTACTATCTCCTGAGAACCAAAACACTGGCTAAGCCTACTGTGTTAATGGAGTTATGGTAGTAATTATGCACTGGTGATTTGGGGCCATGTAGGGCTATCCTGCTTAGCTCTGTGTACCTCCCATCTTGCAACTGAGAAGCAAATCCACAATATCTGATTCATTTGACATAAATATTTAAATTATATAGCCTTTGTCCTTATGGAGGGAAGGTATTATCACAGGTAGTATAGTATTTTGTGCTCTATCAAGGAATTGTTTTATAGTAGAATATTCTTTATTCATGACATTCTGTAGCAGTCTTATCAAACCAGAGCATATATCAAACCAAAACATATGTATATATTTTAAATGCTTTTAGTGTCCTTAATACTTCTTTCTTAAAGTAGAAATAGTGATTAGGTTTTCTTTTTCTATCAGATATTGTATTTGTTTTTGGTAGCTGCTGGAACAATTCCATAGCTTTGGTTCCTCAGGGCCACATAAGTCATCTTATGATTCTGGAGGTGAGAAATCTGAAATAAGTTTCACTAAGCTAAAATCATTTTTCTTTGTTCCTTCTAAAGAATAAGGGAAGAGTCCATTTGCTTATCACTTCCAGCTTTTAGAGGCTGTCCACATCCCTTAGCCCCAGCCCCTTCCTGTCTTCAGAACCAGCCATGGCCGGTCAAGTCTTCCATCACCTCACTGCTGTCCGCATCCCTTAGCCCCGGCCCCTTCCTGTCTTCAGAACCAGCGATGGCCGGTCAAGTCTTCCATCACCTCACTGCTGTCCACATCCCTTAGCCCCGGCCCCTTCCTGTCTTCAGAACCAGCGATGGCCGGTCAAGTCTTCCATCACCTCACTGCTGTCCGCGTCCCTTAGCACCGGCCCCTTCCTGTCTTCAGAACCAGCGATGGCCGGTCAAGTCTTCCATCACCTCACTGCTGTCCGCATCCCTTAGCCCCAGCCCCTTCCTGTTTTCAGAACCAGCGATGGCCGGTCAAGTCTTCCATCACCGCACTCAGACAGTGCTTTTTTTGCCTTCCTCTTCTCTTTTAGGGACTCCTGTGAGTACATTGGTTCCATTCAGATAATCCAGGATAATCAGCTATCTGTATATGGGTCTTCATATCATCTGCAACCTTAATTCCCCTTTGCCATGTAATGTGACAATGTCATAGGTTCTAGGAGTTAGGATGTAGACGTATTTGGGAGACCATTATTCTGACTGTAACAGATGCATTATTTAGCTTTCTCCAATAAAATAAAAGGACATAACCTGACCTATGGTGGTGCAGTGGATAAAACGTTGACCTGGAATTCTGAGGTCTCTGGTTCAAAACCCTGGGCTTGCCCGGTCAAGGCACATATGGGAGTTGATGCTTCCTGCTCCTCTCCTCTTTTCTCTCTCTTCCCTAAAATGAATAAATTTTTTTTAAAAAATAAAAAACATGAAAGGACAAATTCTATCGTGATGGTTTAGAAGATAAAGGTGTTTTTCAATGTTCGTTTTCAAGTACAGAAGACATTCACAATGTTATAGTAGTTGCAGGTGTGCCCCCTAGTGGCTAGAAAGCTGTTCATATTCCCCACATCTCAGTAAGTCCGGGGGGCGGAGAGTCCGCCGTGCATTTCACGTGGTGACCAGCCTCCCAGGGACCTTTCCCTTACACTTCACTATAGGACCAGGGTGACCTTCACATCTGTCTGCTGTGCTCACAGGCTCCACAGGAAGAACAGGTCAGAGGATAGGACATAGGACTCTGCCTTTCAATATTTTCTAGAAATTCTACTGAGAGACGACTGCTGACACTTTACTCGCCACAGCCATGTCACAGGGTACCCTTCTTGCTGCAAAGTCCCAGGGAAGGGTACTACTTTTATGTAGGCACGTGGCCACCCAGAGTAAAAAGCAGCCCTCTGTCAGTGAGAACAGCGGACAGAAAGGATGTCGAGTAGGCAGTTAGGAATATTTGCTTCTTCACTGACAGGCACATGGTAGAAAACCTCGCCGGGCCTTAAGAACACACGTGATCTATAACGAAGCATGATGAGCAAAGAGCTTGACCTCTGAGGAAATAGCAAAGAGAAACTGTATTTTATTTTATGTACTAAATATAAAGATTTTTCCCCAACTAGCAAAATACTCTCTAAACATATGCTTCATATTTTCTGCTCCAGTGACTCCCAAAATAATAATGTGCATGAAAATCCCTTGGGAACTTAATTGAAATTTTAGATTCTCAGTTTCCACCAAAGATCCTGATTCAAAATTTCTCAAAGGAGACTGCATTTTAAAAAGCACCCCAGATCTTTCTGATGAAGGTGGTCGGCAAACTCTGCTTTGAGACTTTTTTCAAAAAAAAATCCCCGGTGAGCACACCTGCACTCAATCTGGTGCACATTTATCAAGGACCTGTTGTCGAGTCCGTACGAGACATCGTGAGGGCTGGAGAGAGGGAGAAGACCTGATCTCTCTTCTCAAGCTTTCTGCTTCCAGTGAAGCAGCTGCATAGACCCCCTTTCCAATGATGGTGAGGTGAGAAGAACCATAAAGAGGAAGAGCAAACAGCACAGTGAGCTCTTTTTCCTTCCCTTCATGATTAATTCTTATGTATTTCTTTGTGTGAGTATCTTATTCATTATACACTTTTACCCCTAGACTATAAGCACCACGAGAACCGATCACAGGATGCCACACCATTGCATTTCCTGTAGGTAGCAAATAGTTTAACTCTTTGTAGGAATGCAATAGTTGTAATCGATACCTGTCAGATGAGAGTTGTGTTGTGTGTGCTCAGAATAAAGTAGAAATGAATTACTTGGGAAGCACCAGAAAAGGAGGAGGTTATCCAAAGGGACCTGGAAGGTCTCAAGGCACAGGAATGGAGGAGGGATCTTCCCACATTGAGAAAGATGTCTGATCAAACGTGTGGTAACATGAAAACACAGGGCCAATTGGGAAACACAGAATAAATTTGTTTTCTGTGATGGTTCAAAAAGAGAGTTTTTACTGCTTCTCTTTTATTTTGTTTTAAAAAGAAAATCAAGTCTGACACATGACAGAACATAGAGGTAATATTTAGTTCTGACCAATCTTTCTGTAAATGTCACAGTAAAAACATATCTATTTTCTTACAGTCATTATACACCTTCAAAGAAGTTTATTCTGTTCACTTATTTCTCTATATAAATACTTTACAAACTCAATAGACTTAATAATATAATGCCTGTTTTTTCATTCCCCAAACCTGTTATTAAAATATTACAACGACGGCTATTAAAACACACACACATCTGATTCCAAAACCAGGCAAAGACAACACAAAAAAAGAAAATTATAGGCCAATATCCCTGATGAACTTAGATGCAAAAATCCTCAACAAAATATTAGCAAACCGGATCCAGCAATATATGAAAAAAATCATACACCATGATCAAGTGGGATTTATTCTTGGGAGGCAAGGCTGGTACAATATTTGCAAATCAATCAATGTGATTCATCACAAACAAAAGAAAGGAGAAAAACCACATGATAATTTCAATAGATGCAGAAAAAGCATTTGATAAAATCCAGCACCCATTCATGATCAAAACTCTCAGCAAAGTGGGAATACAGGGAACATACCTCAACATGATAAAGGCCATCTATGACAAACCCACAGCCAACATCATACTCAATGGGCAAAAATTAAAAGCAATACCCTTAAGATCAGGAACAAGGCAGGGGTGCCCCCTTTCACCACTCTTATTCAACACAGTTCTGGAAGTCCTAGCCACAGCAATCAGACAAGAAAAAGAAATAAAAGGCATCCAAATTGGAAAAGAAGAAGTAAAACTATCGTTATTTGCAGATGATATATTGTATATAGAAAACACTAAAGTCTCAGTCAAAAAACTACTAGACCTGATAAATGAATTCAGCAAGGTGGCAGGATATAAAAATCAATACTCAGAAATCAGAGGCATTTTTATACACTAATAATGAACTGTCAGAAAGAGAAATCAAGGAATCAATCCCCTTTACCATTGCAACCAAAAAAATAAAGTACCTAGGAATAAATCTAACCAAGGAGGTTAAAGACTTGTACTCGGAAAATTATAAAACATTGATAAAAGATATCAGGGAAGATACAAATAAGCGGAGGCATATACCGTGCTCATGGTTAGGAAGAATAAACATCATTAAAATGTCTATATTACCCAAAGCAATTTATAAATTCAATGCAATACTGATTAAAATACCAATGACTTACTTCAAAGATATAGAACACATATTCCAAAAATTTATATGGAACCAAAAGAGAACACGAATAGCCTCAGCAATCTTGAAAAGAAAGAATAAAGTGGCAGGTATCACACTTCCAGATATCAAGTTATATTATAAGGCCATTGTACTCAAAACAGCATGGTACTGGCATAAGAACAGGCACATAGATCAATGGAACAGAACAGAGAACCCAGAAATAAACCCACAGTCTATGGACAACTGATATTTGACAAAGGAGGTAAGGACATACAATGGAGTAAAGACAGCCTCTTCAACAAATGGTGTTGGGAAAATTGGACAACTACCTGCAAAAAAAATGAAACTAGACCACCAACTTACACCACTCATAAAAATAAACTCAAAATAGATAAAAGACTTAAATGTAAGCCATGAAACCATAAGCATTTTAGAAGAAAACATAGGCAGTAAGCTCTCTGACATCTCTCGCAGCAATATATTTGCTGATTTGTCTCCACAGACAAGTGAAATAAAAGACAGGATAAACAAATGGGACTTTTTCAAACTAAAAAGCTTCTGCACAGCTAAAGACAATAAGAACAGAATAAAAAGACAAACTACACAATGGGAGAATATATTTGACATTGCGTCTGATAAGGGGTTAATAACCAAAATTTATAAAGAACTTGTAAAACTTAATACCAGGAAGACAAACAATCCAATCCAAAAATGGGCAAAAGAAATGTATAGACACTTCTCCAAAGAGGACACACAGGTGGCCAATAGGCATATGAAAAAATGTTCAACATCACTAATGATTAGAGAAATGCAAATTAAAACCACAATGAGATATCACCTCACACCAGTCAGAATGGCGCTCATCAATAAACAACACAGAGTAAGTGCTGGCGAGGATGTGGAGAAAAGGGAACCCTCCTGCACTGCTGGTGAGAATGCAGACTGGTGCAGCCACTGTGGAAAACAGTATGGAGATTCCTCAAGAAAATAAAAATCAAACTGCCTTTTGACCCAGCTATTCCACTGTTAGGAATATACCCCAAGAACACCATAGCACTGTTTGAAAAGAAAAAATGCACCCCCATGTTTATGGCAGCATTGTTCACAATAGCAAAGATCTGGAAACAGCCCAAGTGTCCATCAGAGGACAAGTAGATTAAAAAGCTTTGGTATATATATATACTATGGAATACTACTCAGCCATAAGAAATGATGACATAGGATCTTTTACAACAACATGGATGGGCCTTGATAACATTATACTGAGCGAAAGAAGTAAATCAGAAAAAACTAAGAACTATGTGATTCCATACATAGGTAGGACATAAAGATGAGACTCAGAGACATGGACAACAGTGTTGGGGTTACAGGGTGGGGGGAGGAGAGGGAAGGGGTTGGGGGAGGGGAGGGGCACAAAGATCATGGCTTTTCAGCATTTGCCATATTCCCCCTTTAATCTATAGACAGACAGCAAATATTTACTTATGGTGTTTCCACTATAAAAACTGCTGTCTTAGGGACAAATGCTGATGAACTATTTCAGCAGTTCCTCCTTCTTCAAAGACTTATATGTCAACATAGAGCTCCATGTTTCATAGGACATACTCAAGCTCACTCCATGCTCCCTGGAGCTTTAGCACAAGGGAATGCCCCCCTTTTTTTCTTTTTTTTTTTGTTGTATTTTTTCTTTTATTTATTTATTTTTTTTTAATTTTTCTGAAGATGGAAATGGGGAGGCAGTCAGACAGACTCCCGCATGCGCCTGACCAGGATCCACCTGGCATGCCTCCGGGGGGGGGGGATGATCTGCCCATCTGAGGTGTTGCTCTGTTGCAACCTGAGCCATTCTAGCATCTGAGGCAGAAGCCATGGGAGCCATTCTAGCGCCTGAGGCAGAGGCCGTGGGGCCATCCTTAGTGCCCGGGGTGGGGCTTTGCTCTGGTGGAGCCTTGGCTGTGGGAGGGGAAGAGAGAGACAGAGAGGAAGGAGAGGGGGAGGGGTGGAGAAGTAGATGGGTGCTTCTTCTGTGTGCTCTGACTGGGAATCGAACCCGGGAATCCTGCACACCAGGCCAATGCTCTACCACTGAGCCAACTGGCCAGGGCCTAGGAATGTCCTTGTTAATCAAGCTACCCAAAAGAAAATTATATGGAGCAACCGTGACAGACTGAGCAATTCAGTCTCATACTATTCATCACCAGAACGCTGCAGCCCGGTGTAAACAGTTTCAACTTTCCCGGGAAGCAGCACAGCAGATTGGGAAATCCTGTCCAAGGGGTCCTATACTGCCCCTTCATTTGGAGTTAACCCTCAAGGACCCCTACCAGGACAACTTTGGCAGATGGATGTTACTCATATACCTTCATTTGGCAAAGAGTCGTATGTCCACATTACAGTGGATACATATTCTGGATCTATAGTAACCTCTGTCAGAACAGGAGAGGCTGTAAGCATGTTATAGCTCATTGTCTGTATGCATTGTTCTATTACTGGATTTCCTAAACTGGCTAAACTGAAAATGCTCCTGCATATGGAGCAAAAGCATTTACTGTATTTTGCCATGCTTACAATCTTTAAAGTTAAGGTATTATTAAAGTGTACTCAGCAAACATTTTAAGGTCAATTTAAAAAAAAAATTTAAAAGGGGGTAGTCATATCCTGGAACTCCTACGGGTCTACCATATCATGCTTTTTACTTAAAAAAAAAATTTACATTTTTTTTGAATGCTGATGAACAGGAGACACCAAATCTTTTTTGCCTGCAAACTACTACCTTCTTTATTAGATCCAGCTAATAACACTGTTTTGTCTTTTTCCAAATAGCTCCAGATATATGGAAAAGATTTATATAGGCGGATGGGGATCCTCAAACCCCTCAGCGAGATCTTCTGAGCATGGCTTTTAAGATACCTAGAGGCAGAAAAAGCCCAATAGAGATCAGGAGAACTACCAGCTTTTAGGATACACCCTTAAAGGCTCCAATGCCCCAAAGGGGTCCCATAGGATGCCATCTGGGTCCTGCTTCAATAGTGGAAAGGAAGGTTATTAAGCTAAAGCCTGCCAGGCTTACATGCCTCTGCTGTGAGGAAACAGGAACACTGGAAAGTAGGCTTCCCCCTTGCTCCTCTAAGGGAGGGTTCAGTCTCTTCCAGCCCTGCTCCAGCCACCTATGACCTAACCTTGCCCAGAGTGCTGGGGTTTGCCACTGAGGGCTGAAGGTGCCCGGGTCCGTCGGCCCCATTTACGACACTGTGGATGAGCCTAGGGTATTTCTTCCAAGAAGCAGGTAAACTGATCTCATTTGCACAAGGGCCACTTAACTATGTTTGGCCTGAATAGTCAGGTTTTTTATTCTTCCCTCAAAGATCTCTGTTGTGGGTGTTGATAGTCCTATTTTCTGCTGCTTTGCTTAATATATAGTGTTTCCTTTATCCCTCCTACCTCAATGCCCCACTCATATTTCCGGCTGGGACCTACTCCTAATTTAGAGCTCTTTTTCCCCCCTTTGCCAACTTCTATTATGAATCTACCTTTGCCACCCAGCTTAGTGTATCCCAAGGTTCTCTTTACCATGCCACAGTCACAGAGCTCCAGGGAAGAGCAACCTGGTCTCATCTCTCCAGGCAGAGGAGAACAGAAGCTCCATATCCACACATGCTGCAAACGGCTTTTCCAGTCTACCTGAATCATTACCAGCTAGAAGCAGCGGTCATTGGGACTTGGACATGAGCTGCAAAGTATAGAATGGTGACAACAATTCCAGTGCCATGAGGACTTTTCCTGGATGTGGACTTTCCTGGACTCCTGCTCCCTGTGACAGCTCCTAACAGACTGAACTGTGGTTGGGTTGCATTTTTCAGGGATTTGGCATGGTGATGGGGCCAACTTGGACTTGGTGAACATGTTAAGGACACTAATCTTTTATGGATTCTTGCTGTATTGGCCAAGAGTTTGCTTAAAGGCTTTTAATCACTGTAAAAAAAAATAGAAGACTGGATAAAGAAGATGGGGCACATATACACCATGGTATACTATTCAGCTAGAAGAAATGATGACATCAGATCACTTACAGCAGAATGGTGGAATCTTGATAACAGTATGCGGAGTGAAATAAGTGAATCAGAAAAAAACAAGAACTGCTGGATTCCATACATTGGTGGGACATAAAAATGAGACTAAGAGACATGGACAGGAGTGGGGTGGTTTCGGGGGGTGGGAGGAGGAGAGGAGGGAGAGGGGGAGGGGGAGGGGGAAGGGTACAAAGAAAACTGGATAGAGGGTGATGGAGGACGATCTCTCTTTGGGTGATGAGTATGCAACAGAACTAAATGACAAGATAACCTGGAAATGTTTTCTTTGAATATATGTACCCTGATTTATTGATATCACCCATTATAATAAAAATTTATTTATAAAAAAATGCACACACACACACACACATCAAAAGTTTAGACAGAGAAAATGGGTCAGTTATGATAGAGTCCCTGATTGCTAATCAATGCACAGCCACACCTTCCTTTTGCATTTTTGAAATATGCTGTTACAAAGAGCATTTTAAAATAATTTATTAATAATATTCTTGGCTAAGAAGTAGAGTTCAGTTGTAAAATGCCTGGAATCTTTGACTAACTTTTTTATGTTAATGTCAGCAGAAAGTCAACTTAATATTTTTTTAATTTTATTTCTGAAAATTAGTTGATTTATGAAATAATATAAAAACTTTTGTATAAAAACTGTTTTAATTACTTTTATCACTTCTTTTATCTTGTATCTCTTCTTTAACATAAAACACACATTGAAAAATTGAGTCAGCTTAAAGGATGGTATAAATGATAAAAGGAAAAAGCCTTATGACCCAATAAAGAAAATTAAAAATATTTAACATGTATGGTTAAGAGCTATGATGACAAATTGGAAAATATAATAACTATGTATAAATACCTGTGAGAATTAGGGGAAAAAAATGAAGATTTATTTAAGCTGGCTCTGATCTTAAAAAAAGAAATTAAGATCTGAAGTTTTAAAAAGATAAAAATTTAAGTATAATGAAAAATATCTCTGTCATTGAAAACAATTAGGAAGAAGAATATTGTTCCCTGTAGATATTGCACTAGCGATGATCAAAATCAGACAAGATAAAAACCTTTGGGGACCTAATAGATAGAAAAGTCACTTTATAATGTCCTATTTCCTGGTCTGAGTAGGACTTTCGTCTATAATATATCCTTAATCACTTGAAAAAGAAATTAATGGTCCATGAAATGGGAATTCTTATTTCAATAGGTAGGCTATTCCACAGACTTTGAAAAGCTCTGTACTTGTGGCTGAAACTCCTATTATCTCCCTAGGTACTATATTTCTTGTAGTCTTAGTTGACTGCTATTTCCTACCAAAATACCCTTACTGCTCTCTATTTTCTTATTTGAATGAATGCTAAAGTACTACTTTACAAAAGCAAGCAAGTGTAAATGTTTCCTTTATCGTATTTCTTATCGATGTAGCTATCTAATTACTTACCTACCTATCTATCCCTGTGTCACACTAAATACTTCAATTATCCCCTGGTTGAAAAAGGTCATGTTATAAATGTATGATGGGATGTAGATACAAGTTCCCAATGATTTCTTTCAAATTACTTAGTATCAGATCTCCATAGAATATTATTATGGCCAATTTGGTAAATGGTTCTCATCAAATGATTATCAGGTTATTTGAGTTGATTTCTGTGTGCACGCACACATGTGTGCATTAATAGCTCTAGGTATTAATCATCTAATATATATATATTTTCTACTTTTATTTATTTTCCCACAATACTGTGCCTATTGTACAGTATATGGTTATCTGAGAGCCAAGGAATAATATATATTAAGTCAACACATTCAGTATTTTAAAAATATTAATTTTACAGCGGTGTTATGGTTAAATAGCTTCTTGTAATGAGCCAATGAAAGAAGATGAGAAAAGTTCGAGTTACAGTGTTAGTGATAGAGACAGTGAAAGCAGAATTTTATACTTATTGCAAAAGACGGACCCATGCAATCATGGAATTGGTTATCTCTAGGAGAAATGCAACAAAAGAGAATGAAAGGGAGTTCCAAGCTTCAGACTGTTAACTGGGTAGAATCACTAAGATGACCTGGAACGGGGAGAGTGAGCGGGGTGATGAATATGTCTGTCTTGATATTTGGATATTTGCTTCTATTGTATGAACAGTGAATTAGTTGGATGTAGCTGTTCAGAATATTGCTTAAACAATCATTTGGTTTTTGTCTCTGCTGCAGCTGATTTTAAATTACTAGCATAAATTTCAATGTTTACCAGGTCTTATTTACACATGAGCATACATTCTATATTCTTTTGGTTTGTATCAAAGAACCATATTTTATTTATATATATCTGTGTGTGTGTGTGAATTCTGATTCTTTTACATATATATAAGTGTGTGTGTGTGTGTGTGTGAATTCTGGTTCTTTTACATATATATGAGTGTGTGTGTGTGTGAGAGAGAGAGAGAGAGAGAGAGAGAGAAAGAGAGAGAGAGAGAGAGAGAGAGAGCCAAAGTAGGCTTAGAGCTGTGAGTTCATGAGACACAGAGCTTATTCTTGTATTATTATTGATTAATAATTGTATTTTTTCCATGTGAACAACTGTACCCCGGCTTTAGCCACACCCTGTACATGACGATAGGGAAGTTTTATATGAGACACATTGGTAATAGAGATCACGATGTGTCACCATACTTAGTAGAGCTTCAATTTAAACTGCTTCGCTGCCGCCAGAATTCCTCTGCTCTCTCCAGGCTGCTAGAATCTACCAGTTTTTAAGAGCTCTGAATTATCCTTCGATTTCAGACACTTCCGAGGTTAAGTTGTTTTAGAAACTCCTGATCCGAGCAGCCCTTGCAGACGCTGGTTCTCAGGACTCAGCCCCGTTGTTTGTGCATTTGCTGGGTCCAGTTGGAGCCTTCCCATCTGGCGCAGGTAGCGCGCCCTTAGTCCATAGTGAAGCACCCTTCTCCAACTTGGTGTGTGCCTCTGCCCAGCCTGGATGCCCGGGCTGACCCTCATGGTGTCGTCTTACAAATCCTCACCATCTTCTCCTCCTTATCTTTCTCCTTCTCTGTTTCTGTAGTTAAAACCAAAAGAGAGAAAATGGGAATGGAAAAGCATTAGAAATGGATCTCTTCTATATAGTAAGTGTAAGCTGGCCCAAACTTTATAATCGCTCTCTGACCTGCAAGTCCTGGTCACGTTGTTAGTGTGATTCATAGCTGCCAGACTGTCATTTGTATTTTGTTTAAAAGAACATCTTTATTTCATGGCTTTTGTTTTATTCATTTTTTTTTAATCCTTATACTTGTTTCAATATAATCCTTTCAGACGGATCACTTCCTTTTTCTTGGAACATTTAAAATAATTTATATATTTTTGAACAATTATAAATAAACTCAACCTTCACACTATGCAAGGTACTAATAAGCAAAGGAGATAGATTTTTAATTTCAAAGTATAAATTGAAATGATCACAAATATACTCTTGGGCATCATGTTTGACAAATAAGTTAATTCAAGGTATGTGAAATGTATCACACGTTTTGACTACTTTGTTATTAATCTGCTGTTATATTCTTCAAAGCACAGATATATTACTTTGTACTCAGTAAACTGAACATGTGAATATGCCATGCATTATTCAACATGTTGTGTTATATTTATAATTCTGTGCTAAATGATCAGATATGTATACACACATCCACTGAAACAGACCTCAGTGTGTTCGTGCAGTCTGGCTAGTTCAGTTCCAAAGCATTGTTCTGCATCAACTACATTGGTAGTTAAGAAAAAAAAAAAAGAAAAAGAAGCTGTCATTCAAAAGGTTATCTTAATAAACCTTGGAAAATTTGATAGAAGCTAAATTCATGAACATTTTGTGATAAATACTTCTAGAAAGAATGTATTAAAAAATTAAAGATTCATATCAGGTACAGATAGAAGAGAAACAAACGTCAGTCACCAGTATGTTTAATAAGAAAGTGCAAATGTTATCTGTGTAACGGTTGTTGGGGGGGCTTGTTTGTTTGTATCGCTTAAAAGAAAATCCCAAAATTATTGCAGGTAGCAAATGTTTGTTTGTTTTTCAAGTATTCTTTCCTTTGGTTAGCTGTTATAATATTTTCTCAGCTTGCTCTTTGAGAAATTCTGAAAATAACTTTTAAGCTCAAAGGTAATTTATGGGAATCCATTAACTCTTCTCTCCTTTCATTAAACTTTTGATTTAAAGAAGAAATATTAATAGGATGATAGCTTCATTTATCTTTTCTCAAGGAGGCATTTTTTGGGAGGTGAAACGATTAAAGAAAATAGACATAGATATCGTCTTCCACTAATGAAGAGACAAAGTAAAAGAAGAAAATTAAAGCAGACAGTATTTGCCCAATTCCTTAAATATTTAAAACTTCAAAACCTTTTCTAAAAAGGCCTTTGAAATTTTTAACCTTACCCACTGTTCTAAATCTTTAAAAACTATAAATGCCAGAGGATAGTTTATATATATATTATATATTTATATATAAAATTCTCTGTCAATTAGAGAAAACTGATATGTATGGTCAAGCAAATATTGGTTTCATGTTTTAAATACTTGGGAAATAATAAGTAGAAAACAAAAGATAAATGTAAAACAGTTCATGGTAATGAAAACACCTGCAGAAGCCACCGGCCGCTGTACACCATGTAGCGTGACCCAGTGGGATACGAGTGAGGACCTCCTGAGAACACCTGGACCCAGATCTTCTCCTGGCATTTTTACCAGGTGAATTTCTACCTGTTACACCTGTGTTAACAGATGTTTTCCATTTACAAAATGAGGGATACTGTACCCAATTTTTGAACCTGGGACACATTTCGGTCAACAGATTAGTTGTTTCAAAGTAGGTTTCTCTATTCTATAACGGCAGTTATTTTATAAGATAATTTCCTAGTACCCTGGATAGCAGACACTCCATCCCAGAAACATGAAGGCTCCACCCTCCATCTAGCCGACCAGGATTGTGGCAAAGTTCTCGAGGGTAGGGGCCCGCCAGCTGGAGGTTGGGGTACCGGAGCTGGTCCTTGGTGTGACCCCTTTGCATTCGGGCAGCGGTCTCCTGATTTCCCGGGAGCCAGAGTGAAACCACCCCAGAGAGACAGCACGTGTTCATCATCAGGAATCTCTTGCATGTATCCCTCTCCTTCCTTCCAGCCGTGCGGCTCTCAGGACTAAACTGATTTATCCATGTGCTTACGTGGAGGTCACTGAAGACAAACTCGGATGGTGAGTTGGAGTGCAGAGGGGAATTGTCCCTGGGGTGCTCTCAGGAGACAGATGCGTAGGACGTGCAAAGACAGGTAGGCGGACGGACAAGCTGATGGGCAGTGTGACTGCTCCCGATTCTCTAAGGACCTCTCATCTGCATGGACCTTCAGAGTTGCCCAAACTGGGACTGTGTGGCGGCTGGGTGTCCCGGCCCCCTGCCCTCCTGGCCCGTCACTGGCTGTGGGCTGTCCCGTGGGGAGGGGATGTAACACCGGCAGAGGTGTGTGCGGCTGGGAACCAGAGCCAGGCACGCAGTTAGTTGTGTGTTATCAGAAGCCGAGGCTTCTAGCAGCTGAAGGGACGGGTGCATGGCTATTCCATCAGTACTCCGCTGTCTACACAACAAGGCACTACTTGATCCGCTCAGACCCGTTTGTTTCTTGGACTGATTTGTTCCACGCAGGAGGGGCTTCTTCCGGATGCTGGTTGTTCATCCTCCTTAGGAAATTTATAAGAAAAGGGTGATTGCAGAATTTTTGTTTGTTTCATCATTGTTATAAACTCACCATCTACAATGCTATCTGCAACGTGATAAGCGTGTATATTTATATGTTATTGACGAGAGAATGAACGAATAAATGAATAAATGAACGAACAAATACACAGGAGGATCTGCTGAGACGTTTCTGTTTCCATTGGTTCTTTGATGGCCAGTGTACGAGGGCCACTGGACTAGGTTCTGTATCCCAACGTCAGGGCCATTGAGTTGGACTAGCTTCTGTATCCCAACGTCAGGGCCATTGAGTCGGACTAGCTTCTGTATCCCAACGTCAGGGCCATCGGGTCAGACTAGCTTCTGTATCCCAACGTCAGGGCCATCGGGTCGGACTAGCTTCTGTGTCCCAACGTCAGGGCCATCGGTGTCTCGGCGGTTCTGGGACTGTATCACTGTTCTACACCACTCTGTCTGCGCTCGTCTCCAGGTGGCTCCGAATGTCCTCCTGATGAACCTGGGCTGTGCCCAACACCAGCCCCCTACAAATGCGGGGATTTCTGACAGCCGGATTTGCAGCTGCTCCGTGGGTGGGCCCGCTCCCCCACCTGCCTGCGTTCCCTGCGTTCCCTCTGCTCCCTGCAGCCGGGCTGTTACCAAGCCTGCGGTTTCCTCTTCGGTCTGGTGTCAAGACGTGAGCAGTGTAAGAGCTGCACTTTTACATTTGCAGTGCTGTTTTCTCCTTTCTTCTCTTTCTTCGTGGAGGCGATGAATGCTACTGGATAAATGAGTCGGAGGTGAGAGGATGGTAAAGAAATGCAAAAAGGAGGGACAGCACCATATATTAAAATATCATCCCAAGATGCTCTTTATCGGGTTATTTTTAGATGCGTATGATACACTTAAGATGCTGGTTTTCCAGTATCAGTAGTGGTAGTTAAATTCTCCTCTAAGAGAGAAAACCACAGGACAAAACCACGACACTGTCATAATTTTTCATCCTGTGGCTGAGATATTTGTTAAGTTAAAAACAGGCTTATGAGAGGAGAAAAGAAGTTATTTTAGCAATAGGGGACATGAGCTAGCTTTCTTTTTTATTTTTTTTATTTTAAGAATGTATATTTAAGACTAATAAAATCAGTGAAAACTTTCTAAGGTGAAAAACCTCAAAATTCCATTAATAAAGTAAAGATTTAAATTAAAAACATTTTAAATGTTCACTATAGACCTGAAGAAGCCCCAAATTCTGTCAAGTATATTTAAAGAGACAGATGTGAGAAATACAGGTAGGTCTCCATTAGCTTAATCACGGTTCTAGTGTGGCACGTTTTCTGATGAGGTTGTACATTTTTTGAATGACTACACATGAATATTTTTTCAGAACTGCAATGAATGAGATGTTAAGATATGAAACATTATACAAATCACTTTGTATGTCATTATTAATTCGGTGTTCCTACAGCAGTCAAGCCAGGCTTAATTATTGGAATGGAATACCATAGCTTCATAGATATAATCATGTCTTCTAAAGGATGAAAGTACTCACCAGGGAGCTCCTGAGAATACGATCAATGAACTTATATTAGTGTAAATTATCATTGATTAATGAATGCAACATTAGGGATAGAATTAAAACGTACTGCCAGTTTTGCAAGTTTAAATAAGATAAGCATGCTAAATATTGAAAATATAAGTTATGATATTATAATATTTATACCAGATACATTCCTATAAAATTATGGTTAAAGTTAGAAACTGAAGAATTTAAACCCGATTAAGTAGATATTATATATATATATATATATATATATATATATATATATATATATAACACATAGATAAGAAATAGTAACAATAACTTTGCTTAGGAAAAAAGTCTCCATAAAAGGATTTTTTAGGTATTTATTCAAGCACATAGCCTGGCCCAAAATGAGGGTTAAATGTTTGTTTTGGAGGAGAGACCAGTAGCTTCAAAGAATTTCATGTATTTTGCAAACGTACCTAAGATTCTGTTGTGCAGTTAACTCATGGCAAGAGTAATGTATCACCATAAAACATTTTGTCTTTATTAAATTAAAAGTTTTCAAATAGAGAAATACATGAAAAAAAAAGTTACTATCTGCCAGTTTCCTAACACCATAATAATAATCTCACTATGTCAAATAGATTAGATGACTGTCGCATCCAAGTCCACTGAGGATTCCGGACCAAAGAGCAGGTCGGGGCTCTCTCTGTGAGGGACTCGGCTTCATTCACAATTGTGTGACTCTAATTTTTTATATGACTAACTTAATTAAGTGGCACATTTTTCCCAGCCTAATGTACGGTTTTTGATTGATAGAAATCTCCAAATATAAATGTTCATCAGATGTAAACACCTCACCATCAACATCAACCATTTTATTTCCCTCCAAACTCTATTTCAATGATTTCATGCCTAGGAAAATAAAATAAAAATTTTCCTCAGCTGAATTTCATCTTATATATCATAATAAAGTTTCTTCCCACAGACTCAGGAAATTTATTCAAGGTGCTTTGATTTTAAAAGTCCAAGGACAGCTACACTCCTTGCAGAAGTCTGTGACATCCACAGACAGATAGAATGTCCTCTTAAATGCCAAAGACTTAATCTATTGATTATTTGAGGAACATCTTTGTTTCCTCACGCCTTCCATGCAAGAAGAAGTGGATGGCTTAACATTCTAGGTTACATTCATCCCCCCCATACATATTCCACAGAAGTTATATAAAAGTAAAACATTTTCATTTCTTTTTGTTTTTTGGGGTTTTTTTAACCACAATATAACCGTTCACAATTTTTTGTCATTGAAGCTGTCCCTTGACTAAGTGTCCTGATACTCTAGTTTAGGAGTTACTTGTAAATTCCCAACTTCTCTTTACACACTGAGGTAAAAGATAATTTTATCATAGAATAGTCCTGCTATTTCCTTTTTTTTCAGTGTGTGTATGATATATATGGTGTGTGTGTGTGTGTGTGTGTGTGTAACATACTTTCTGTGTTCCTCCTATAACTATACATATTTCTTTTGGAAGTATATACATAACTCTGTTAAACTGGTTTGCCAATAGGTCACAGTGCTGTTTTTTTTTCCTTACTACATTGTGATCTTCTAGGAAATTTATCTTTTTATTCTCAGACTTTATCATATTTTCTGACAAACGGGAGACACTTTAAAAATATCAAGACACAAATGAGTGGCTAATTTAGTCTACATCTCATTCTATTATACCATGTTTTTTTAAAAGTGTGTTTTCTGTATCATATACCTTGTTCAAAAGATTGTATATATATAAATATATATGTGCATATATATATATTTTTTAAAGCCAGAAAATTTTAAAAGTAAACTTGAAGTTACATGTGATTGCTATTATAAGAAGTCAGCTTCTAGATATACCATAAAATCAGCTAGAGCATTTATCCACATGAAATGGAAACGCTTAAAATGTTTTCTAAAGAACTAAAGCAAATGCCCCTGATTAGTGAAGAGAAGGTCCCATGATCCTCACTGTAAAAATTGCCTCTATGTCCTGGCCCTCCCTGTATCCAGTGGGAGACCCTGAGGAATTGAAAAGTCTTACACTGAGGCTTAAAAAGGGTTCTGTTTTCATAATAGCAGAAATAAAGAGAAATAATAAAATTTAGAAAAAAGTCCTGAAAGAAACACTGGTTCTTTCTTTTTCTTCTCTGAAGTGTTTTACTTCAAGTCAGACAAGATAAAAAAATAGATTCTACCCTTTAGTTACTACTATAAAATACTTTGTATTTTTTGAGAGATTAGTAAAAGGAAATAATTTATTTTTAAAATGTCATCCAAGGTTAAGTTTTAGAAACAAAAAATAATTACACATTATTGAAAAAAAAATTTGGATTCTAAGTGTTAGACGTTAGGGTAAATTAAAACAACTAAAATAAATTAGGATAATTTTATACAACTAAATTTAACTGGCATTTGATACATCACTGATTTGTAGTTATTTAAGATTCATGAAAAGATTGGTAATTTTTTATTTTTATTAACCATGTATAAATTTATTCAATCTAAATTATGTTAAATTTTATGTATATAATTATGTAGGCTAGTCCTCTCCAAATGTTTGGGACAGATAAAATCAGCTCAAAAAACCATATATGCCTGACCAGGCGGTGGCACAGTGGATAGAGCATCGGACTGGGATGTAGAGGACCCAGGTTCAAGACCCCGAGGTTGCCAGCTTGAGCGCGGGCTCATCTGGTTTGAGCAAAGCTTACCAGCTTGGACCCAAGATTGCTGGCTCAGCAAGGGGTTGCTCGGTCTGCTGAAGGCCCACGGTTGGGGCACATATGGGGGAACAATCTATGAGCAACTAAGGTGTCGCAACAAAAAACTGATGATTGATGCTTCTCATCTCTCTCCATTCCTGTCCCTATCTGTCCCTCTCTCTGACTCTCTCTCTGTCTCTGTAAAAACAAACAAACCAAAAAGAAAAAAGAAAAAAATATATATAATGCACTGTTAGTTATTTTAATATGTGTTTAGATTTTTAAAAATAAGAGGCAATAAGCTGTTTTTATATGAATATTTCAGTTGGTGCTCATATCCCAAGAACATATGAAAGTACCACTAGGGGACAACTTGCTTTAGTTGAATCAACATGAATAGTTTAGAATAGAGTTTATAATACTGAACATAGACTATTTTTGACTTCGGAGAACTATCCACACTGTGTTTCCCATCGTACTTTCCGTCTCATTGAATTCTTGGAGTAACTCGATGCCACTGTTTCACCCAGAAGGAAGCGACGGGAAGCCAGGTGAACTCAGATCTGGCTGACTTGAAAGTCCAGGCTCTTGACCACTCCATTTTGTGCAACCGAGGAGGCGTGCTTTCTGCGGACTGTGTCCGCGGTGTGAGAGAGAGGGTCAGCCAGGAGCCTGGCGTGAATGAATGTGAGCATGCGCAGGAAGCAGAGCTAAGCAACAACAGTCCTCGGTGTTAGAGCATAATCAGAGGAAGAGGGCTCAGGAGAACGTCTAAAAATTAGAGAAAGAACAAAGAACTAAGATATTTTTTTAAAGATGCAAAAAAAGGCAATGTTTTAAAATGGAGGTTGTTTGATGTCAAAAGCTGCCAAAAAAGAAAAAGAAAAAGCCAATGAGAGTGAGATGAGGAATTAATGTTACATATCAATCAGCAGGGAGCTCTCGGTTTGATGTGAAACTTGTCATTCTAATCATAACAGAAGATCAGAAAGGGGAAGTGGTGGAATCCAGAACAGAACACCCTTAGAACGACCGTACAACTGGAGTTTCTATCTTTATATCTCAGGGTGACAATTGAGTTTAATTAGAAGTGGAATTTGAACATGCAATGTCAGTGAATAAAGAATTATTATTCTGATTAAAGTTAAAAATATGTCACGGTATTGTAAAGATTCAAATGACCTGTGGGGACCCCAGAAATTAGGTAGAGATGCAAATAATATGGACAGCACGATTCTGGAACATTGTTTTGCTTTAAAAAGAAATGCATTCCATGAAAAATTAGTCCCCCTAGATGCCCATAGCTAATCTATTTTTAGAAAATCTGTGATCATCGAACTATGGAAAAGCCATTCAGTTAGGCTAGACAACTATTTTGTCTTAAAGGTAGAATTTTTCTTATGCTAATGTGTCATTTCCCAAACGTATTTGTCTATGACACTCCTTTCCTTAAAAATCATCACAGAAGAAACATTGGGAAATATTGTTCTAAAGGATAATCAGGGTTAGAAGTTGGCTTGGGGCCAGTATATTAGCATGATATGTGACCATACTGAGTCAAATAGCTGAGAACTTAAGTTTAATTAAAGTCATTGTATGTTGATTTCTGAGAGGAATTTAAATGAGACTCAAATGTAATAATTGCAGGAACACAATTCCACAGGAAATATTGTAAAGCTTTGGTTTACTTCTGTAACCTCCGAGGCTAACAAGATGTGGTCAGCATTTATATTTTTTTAATGCAGAACAATCTACCAGAGTTACCCTCTTTCGTTCCAAAGTGTCTTTCATTTAGGGAGATGAAAAAGATGTTGGATTCCATACCTGTCTACAAGTAAGAACTATCTTATTTTAATTACTTTCCATAACTAGAAATACTTTTAGTAAAATGCTTATTTAAAATATCACTCTAACAACACATCCTTAAAAAGTTACAAATCAATTTTTATACATTGATTTCTAGATATTAGATGGTAAGCCAATAATTAAAAACCTAACCAAAGTTACACTCATTTTAATTGGATTTCTTGAACACAATGCCTACGGAGAGGTGATATCAGAGGGTATCATTGTGTTAAAGATATGGACACAAAGTATTCACAGTATAAAAATTATCTTAAAGAAAAAAAATGTGAAATTAAAAATATTAAATGACAGGAGCCATTGTCAGGCTTCCTCAACATAAACAGAGTCTGAAATTTTCAACAGTGTGCTGTATTCTGCGGTCTCATCTCAAAATGAGGAAAACTTTAGGAAGGAGGAAGGAGGTTAAAGAAGAAGCTGTATGATAGACCATTCAGTTCTGCTGAATCAAGGCACCACGTCCATGAGCCTGGACTTTCAGGAAGCACGGATATACAGCTTCCTGAAGACACGACAGCCTGACGCGGAACAAGCACATACAATGAAAAACGACACAACAGCCAATGTCAGACACACTCGGAGGTGGTCGGGAAACCTATGTCTCATGGTGGTGTTGCGGAGAGGTGGCATTTGAATTCAGACTACAAAGAAAATGGGCTGGGGGGGGGACTAACTAGTGTTACAATCTATGTTTTGCACACTAAAATTTAGGTAAGAAATTGAAAAAAAAAATCTCAAAATTCTATTCTGATGCAGTTTCAAGTGAATTATGTTCAGATATATCTACTAAAATGTGAGTGTATGCCTCAAGTAAATCGTTTACATCAAACATTAAATATTCTGAAAACTACTTTGGCATTATTATGGAATATAATATATAGAAAATGTGACTTATTAAAGAAATGTATTATTTATATATGGATTTTGTACCTAATAATATAAAACCTAGAAAGATGTTCTGAGTGTGTCAGTCAAGACACAAGAAAGGGGGGGGGGAGGAGGATGCGAGGAGGGTGAAAAGGATAAAAAATCTGTAAGACACCACTCATTTTGGGGGGAAGAGAGGTTAATTCCTGTTTGCAATAATGCTTCGCATTATTTTTGTAACAATTTCTCCTTTGGGAGTAGATTTGGACTCTGTGACCAGCAGGGACCAAATAGCTCAGAGGATTTCTAATAGTCATCTATCACAGTCAATACAAAAACCACAAGAATTTGGTTTCTTGATCTCATGCTTTTTTTTTTAACTCAACTGTAAAGGAAATTAACTGGACTGTCTATCTCATTTTCCTCCTGGGTACAGCTTGCTATAATATTTGTGTTTGATAAAAGACTCTTTATCTTCCATAAGGACATAGTACCTAATTTATCACACAGTATACTTTTCAATGCTCAGCCCAAACATATATCAGATAGGGAACAGGTTTGAAATAAAATAAAATGACACAGAAGGTAAAAGAGCCGACTTTTCTGGAGAGAAAATGTCTTTAAAAAAAAAAAAAAAGAAGCTGTATCCCAGTTATATATGTTAGCCATCCGTTTACTCCCTGATATGAGCATTCTTGGTACCCTGGATTTTTATCTATTTCACATCCATGATAGATAAAATTCAGCTGAGGATGATAATAATTTTCTTTGGACAAGTATGGAATCAAACACTGACAAATTTCCTGGTTACTCTCTCTGGGTAAATGTATGATTATATAGACCAGATCATAGAAAATACATGGTTACTAAATTCTAGGATAGATGGGTATAGATACGTATGCAGACACATACATAACAAAAATTTAGTTCAGTACATAAGAATTTTGAAAAGAATACTGAATTATCTACTTACTAACTAGATTACTTTTTTCTTACATGCATTGTTCTTCATGTAGATTCTCAGTGAGCAATAAGAAACAGGAAAAAGGCATAGAACCTTTTGTTACATAGAGAAGAACACGTCAAGACAGAGCTGTCAGCAAAGCTCATTGTCTTGAATACGTTTGAGAAACATGGACTGAGCTCTTACCTCTGCATGGCACTGCAGTAGATGCTGAGAATGTAGAGAGGAGGCTGGCATTCACCTGCAGATCCAGTCGGCGTGCTGAGTCACGGGCATTCATAACGAAAGAAGGCAGACGGCATTAGTGCCGGGAACACGGTGATGGTGTTGGGAAAGAAGGAGAGGGTTTGTAGAGGGGTTGGCATGTGACAGACTTACCCAGTGTGTTTTCCATGCCTTCACTTATTTAACTGGGAGAGCACTAGCAAGCTCAGTCATGGGGGGCCCCACTCTACAGAGGAGGAGATTGTGCCTCGGAGACATACTATTTCCTTGTACTGTTCCAGCTACTCAGTGGTGAATCCAGGAATCTACCTTTGGTTTATTAGACTACAATTTCTCTTTGTTTTCTTTTTTCTTTTTCTTTGTGTGTGTGCTTTCTTTTTATTTAGACAATTAAATTTAATAGGGTGATATTGGTCAACCAGAGTACATAGATTTAGAGGAAACATCTCCACATCATTTGGATAGTCGATTACGTTGTATACCCATCACCCAAAGTCAAATCATCTTCTGTCACCCTATATTTTGTTTCTCCCTAAGCCCCTCCCCTTTCTCCCATTCCCCTCCCTCTCTATCCTTCCCTTCCCCCTGCTAACCACTGTACCCCTGTCTATGTCCATGAGTCTCAATTTTGTATCCCACCTATGTATGGAATCATACAGTTCTGGGAGATAGTGAGGCAGACTTCTGCGTATGTTCCAACCAGAATCCACCCAGCACATGCTATCTGGGCCAATACTCAAATGAACCAAGCTACTTTTAGTGCCTCAGGTTGACTCTCAGACAGACCAAGCTGTCCTCAGCACCAGGGCCGATGCTTGAACCAGTTGAGCCACTGACTGTAGGAGGAGAAGAGGGAGAGAAGGAGGAGAGGGAGGGGGATAGAAACAGATAGATGGTGGGTTCTCTTGTGTGTGCTCGCTGGAAATTGAACCAGGGACATTTATACACCAGTTCAATGCTCTATCCAATGAGCCAACCAGCTAGAGAGCCAATTTCTATAATGTATGTAGTCATATTATAAGTGCTCAGTAACTTTATTTAATGCATGAGAGAAATACAGTTTTACTAAATACACTAAGAAAGACTTGAGTAGTACACTAAGTTGCTTGGAGAGTTGGAAAGAAAGACAAGATTACATGAGTCTAATTATTTTTTTAAGTTATTTTAATGGCATAGAAGGATGCCTAGCACAGAGAAAGGGCAGACAAAGTCGTGCTTCAAATAATCAAACTTTGGACAATAGACATTGTGACTCCATTAATGGAAAGAGGAGCAAGATGAGAGGAGAAAGTGGCTGTTGTTTGTGATGCATTAAGTTTGAGGTTAGGGGAAGTGGTCATGAAGTGATAAAGGTCATTGTGAAAGAAACAAGGATTTCATACCAAATTATTCCATGACATTTGAGAGAAAAAGAGACACAGAGTGTGAAATGTCATCAAAGGGGCCATGCCAAGTACTTCCGTTACTCCTTATCTCCTTGAATGAGTGGCTAGAAAGTGAGAACCTAAAAAAATTTAAATCATACCGTAACTATCTGCCATCCGGGCTTTTGCACCAGCCCGCCTATCTTAAAAATTAGTGTTATGTCTAATGAACTCTTCAGTGTCATCATCTCAGAAACGGAAATGTCAGAAATGATCATCAGGATTAAAGTCATTGCCCTCTCTTAGGGCTTCATTAGGCAAATTTAAAATGAATAAAACTTCCTGTGATTAATAATATCAACAGTTATGGAATTTCCCAAGAAGACATTTATGGTTTATTATTATTTATACTGAAGTAGGCAAAATTGCTCCTAGGCATGTTTTGTGGGTTGCAGTATTACATTTGGATGCAAATAAAAATAGGAGGGCAATAAATTTAGCACATGTGATAAAATTTATCTAAGTAAGAAATTGTTAATATATTCAGCCATATTAGTTATTAACAGAGGAGAAAGTAGAATGTTGGTTTCATACTTTGGAAACATGTCCTAGTACCCAAATTGTCTTTCCCTCGTTACATAATAAGAATTGCATCAAGCAATTAAACAAGTTATAATCAATATGACTTATCACTTATTTTATGTGATTTTGCACACTGTCTATTATATATATATATTCAACAGATATATATTCAATATATATATATATTCAACAATAACAACTGAAAACCCTGGTTGCCCGAAGATGAATTGAGGAATTATCTCACTTCCCTTTGCCTCTCAGTGGGGCACCACAGATGATGCTGCTTCACAGGAGAGGACAGGAGAAGCTGAGAGTGCTCAATGACCCTGGTGATGCCATGGTCCCCTGTACAGAACCCAGCCCTATGAATACAGATCCTCCGTGGGAGAGCTTATAAGCTGATTTTTAGCAGATATGAGTCTTGTAGGAGCTATTTATAGGATTTGCATCTAGGATTACATAGACTTCTTAACTTAATTATAGGCTTTAGTTGATTTGGATATTGTGGGGGAAATAATTTTAAATTGTATGTCTGTCATTAATTTTGTGACCTCTTTGTCTCAATGTAGCAGAATCTGACATGGTAACTTCTTGGAGGTCACTTGAGAGCTCTCGCTTGTTTAAGGGCTTCTATATGCTAGTAGAACATTTTATCATCATTTTGATGATAAAAATATTATTCATCCGATATGGGAGATGGCTCTCCAAAGGCATAAGGACTGATCCTAAGTCATTTTAGTAAGAAGTCTGCCATGCACATGCCAATGACTGACTAAATAATTATTGAATAGCTTCAAAGCATATCTGAAAATGAGACTGCACCAGGGTGTCTCTTTACCAGGTGTCCCCATGATCTGACTTTGGCTAGTTCCCTCTCCATACAAGGCACTGTCTTTGGCAAAGTCCCACCCTGTAGGGTTCGAGCCTCATTTGCCACCAGACATCATTTCTGGACGGATGGGGGGTAAGGAAAGCGGACTTTCCTGGTCACGCAACAAACAGCTTCAAACCTCTCTGCACAGATCTGGATCGCCATATTTTCCCATCTGTAACTGGACAGTCTATCAGAGCCCGAGAGCCAACAATAATACATTTTCCAAAGTATGAATTATTCAGTATTGAATAATTATGTGTGAGGATGCCGCACCATGGGTCAGGGTACCTGCTTTTCTTGTCTGGACACTTTTAGCTTCTGCCACAGCTAAAGGGGAAGGGGTGAGGTGTGTCTCCTGCATTCCAGTTAATTTCCAATTTATAATCCTGATCTGTGGGCAAACTTCTGGGAGCCAGCGGACACACACACACACACACACACACACACCTTCTGAAACACTTATGTTTTGGAACCTATAAGTTGATATTTTTACTATGTGTATATTTAAGAAACTTTAGTTTCTTAACAACATCATCCTTGCTTTCTCTTTGAACTGCCAAAGAGTCCAATGCAATGAACTTTTAAAAACTTTTCTCCAAGAGGAATTTAAAACTTTCCTAAGGAAAAGGGGAGGGAGTGAACATTCTCTCAACATCTTCCTGATGTCTTTCCTGGCTCCTTCTGAGTTTTGTTATCTTTATCACTTGTATTGGAATCTAATTGTTAATTTTCTTGTATTACTATTTTGACATTTCATGAGCCAGTTGTTACTGGAGGCAAAAGAAGAATGGGGAATGGGTGGCCATGTGTGCTTAATTTTAATTCCCAAAGCTGCCAGAGATTATCTGGGAAACACAAGGCAAGAGATGTACCTACATTCATTCCTGCATTTTGTCATTTAATAAGCTGGGTAAATAGTGTCAACTTCTTAAGGCTGATGTGAATTAAAAGCAGCGTACATAAATCACATAGCCCAGTGCCTGGCAAACAGTAGCATTTAGTAAATGGTGACAATAGTAGTTATTGAGGTTGTTATTGTCATTACCATATTTCTCATTATGCAAATAAAGACACTTTAAGGAGTGAGCCCGTCTCACCTTTGGTTTCTGTCCTCTACAACACTGTAACACTACTCACCACATGCTAAAGCATGAAGGACTACATGGGGGAAATATTTGCAGAAACTGTTCATAAATCCAGTTTAGCAAGTGAATAATGGCAAGGTGAACATCTGGTTTTATATTAAGTGGTTGTTGTTTTATTTTTTAATTCCATTCATCATTGAGATCAGGTCCCCTGAGGCCACTTGTTTTTGACTAAGTCCCCTCCAGCTAACAGAACTTTATTAACTCTTCTGTTTCATCACACTGCGAAACCTTCCAGGGGAGTTTGATTTGTCAGAATTTTTAAAGAGATTATTAGTCGTTTAGGTTGTTCTGACTCCAGTTTTGATTTTGTAACACCTCCTAAGGTCCTTAATATTTTTATGTACTCAGATATGTCCAGCAGTATCTATATGATGATGTCAGAGTGTGGGGAAAACAGCTGTGTTAGGTAGGCTTGCTTACTGGTCTCCCGGCTGCAAGCGCTTGGCATGATTAGTGCGTGAGCACGCAGCAGAACGTCACGTGTGTGTCTCTCTGAAAAGCTCTGGGAACTCTGGATTGGTGGCAGGTCTCCCAGATTGCTCTCCTGCCACTGCGAGGTGCGTTTCCCCATTCCCACAGCGTTCCCATGAGGGGTCCTCCGCTGTGAAGAGCGGTTTTCCTCTGTTTATTCGCCAGCCAATCTCTGCAAGACTCAGATAAACAGGTATGGCCCGAGGCTCTCTGGTTCCGTGGTTCCTCCCCTGTCCGTCCACCGGAATCCTGTGCGGACCAGCCCGGCCTCGGCCACCAGCATTTCACTGAGGAATAATGTAATTAGAGCATTGAGAAATGAGAGTTTTTACCCAGTTGCGCACTGTCAAAAATAACCATATTTTGCGGTGCCTGTATTTGGGTAATGGGTGCAGAACACACTAGAAAAAAGAAATAAAAACAATCGTATTCCTCAACTTGTCCCTGCGTTTTTATGAAGTTTTCCTTTCCCGTTCAGTGTTAACGACGTTTGACCTCTTACCAATCTCGTAACCGTCCAGGTCTTAACTGCCCCAGTCTGAACAGAACTCCTTTTGCCTTTTCA
Source organism: Saccopteryx bilineata (assembly GCF_036850765.1). Lineage (NCBI taxonomy): Eukaryota > Metazoa > Chordata > Mammalia > Chiroptera > Emballonuridae > Saccopteryx > Saccopteryx bilineata. The sequence continues at coordinate 9,539,715 of NC_089495.1, forward strand.
TGTTTGTCGTTTTAAAAGTTTCTTTAGAAAGGCGCCTTGGAAAAGATCTCTCTCTCTCTCTCTCTGAATACAGTCCACTCTTTTCCATCAGTCTGCAGGTCCGTAGAGATCTGTGGAGTGGAGTGCAAGCAAACAGGGTGTTAAAGGCCTGTGTTGTGTGTGAACACAGACAGGAGGCAGGTGTTGCGGGTCGTGTTCCCGGCACTCCGATGGGATGGTGAGATTAGCACGCGGAGAGGCAGCCCCAACCTGCGCTCAGGGGAGGCAGCGGGAGGGGGCAGGTGGCTGGGCCCTGATGGAGTCAGACAAGCTTTTGTTTGATCTCAAGGCTGTTCGGAGACGGCCCTTTTTTTTTTTTTTTTAAATATATTTATTTTTTTTTTATTTATTCATTTTAGAGAGGAGAGGGAGAGGGAGAGAGAGGGAGAGAGAGAGAAGGGGGGAGGAGCTGGAAGCATCAACTCCCATATGTGCCTTGACCAGGCAAGCCCAGGGTTTTGAACCGGCGACCTCAGCATTTCCAGGTCGACGCTTTATCCACTGCGCCACCACAGGTCAGGCAAGGAGACGGCCCTTTAAAGTTGTTCTAGATTGGGGATGAGGCGACCAGGCTTTGGTCCGTGTGGCACCATCCGCAGTGACTGGTCCTCAGGTGTGGGCACCAGTGGAAAGGGCACGTCACCTCGGGAGAAGCCGTGTCTCCAGCTGAAGGCAGTGCCGCCGAGGGCCAGGGGGCCCAGAGCCTTGTACCCGCAGTGGGAGGTAGAGACCTGTCCTCGCCGAGGGGAGCCCCTCGGAGCAGCGCGCGCCCCCTGCGGTCCTGCTCTACAAGGTCCCACGGAGACCTGAACAGTCCTGATTGGGCTTCAGACACGGGGAACAGCTGCAAGCACTTTGCATGATTAGTGCGTGATCACGCGGCAGAAAGCCGTGTGTGTTTCTGAAAAGCTACGGGTGCTCCCCTACCCTTCGGGGGGGTGATTCTCCCAGGTCGGTTTCCTGCCCCTGCGAGGTGCGCTTCCCATTCCCTCAGCCGCCACCCTGAGGGGTCCTCCCCTGCGAAAAGTGGTTTCCTTGGTTTATTTCCCGCCCATCTCTGCGAATCTCCAGTAAACAGGAACTGCCCCGGATGCTCTAGGGCCCCGCAGTTCCTCTGCCATCCCGAATCCAGGGCGCCTGCCTGGCCTCCGCCACCTGCTTTACAAACTCCTTGCTTTATCTGTCTGCGTTTGGAAAAAAGGATTAAGGTATGTTGAAGCTTTTCAGCACCATTTATTATCTGACCATTTAACAATACACTTAGGCCTATGTTTATATATATATATATATACACACACACACACACACACACACATACACACACACACACACACACACACACAACTCTTCCATAACCATAAATCACATTCAGGTACTTGAGGTTTTTCATCTCTTTTCTTAAATTATTCAGGCTTTGGTCACCTCCAAGTTTGCTTGGACAACACTTCAGGGTTTAGATCGAGTACTTTGCTGACGATTGGATGGGCTCACTGCTGAGTTCTGAGGAGAAGCATGAGCTCTTTTATTCCCCCTGTCACTCAAGTTGATGCCAGAAGATGTCAGAGTTAAAGATTTCATTCTGTAAGACAGTCTTTGTCTCATATATCAGTTGTGTCTTTCAGCAAGTAGTCTGTACTTCCCAGTTACCTCAAAATTAGGTTAACTGTTATATATTAAATAGAAACATACACATACACACACATACACACATATTGTTATGGAGCAAACTTAAGAGAATTGGTGACGTTTTAAATGAAATACAATTTGCTAACTTTTGGACAAGTGGATTCAGTTACATCAACATTAGTAACCTCAGAAGATTTAGGAAGTTCTCTTATTCATAATTATTCAAGTAGTTGTACAGCTGGAAAGATTGAAGTGTTGAGAAGACTTTGCTGACGCCTCAGGCTCATGGTCCAAGTACAAAGAAACAGGTATCTGTGTTAGTCCAATGCCTCTGTGTCCCAGCATACGCACACAGACAGTAAGAACAGAAGAAGGGATCTTTTCCATTGACACAAATACTTTTATTAAAATATTCTTGGCCTGACCTGTGGTGGCGCAGTGGATAAAGCATCGACCTGGAAATGCTGAGGTCGCTGGTTCGAAACCCTGGGCTTGCCTGGTCAAGGCACATATGGGAGTTGATGCTTCCAGCTCCTCCCCCCTTCTCTCTCTCTGTCTCTCCTCTGTCTCTCTCCTCTCTAAAAATGAATAAATAAAATAAAAAAAATTTAAAAAAAAAAGTTTAAAAAAAAAAAAATAAAAAAAATAAAAATAAAATATTCTATTCATTTTAGAGAGGGGAGAGAGAGAGAGAAGGGGGGAGGAGCAGGAAGCATCAACTCCCATATGTGCCTTTTTTAAATTTTTTTTTAAATTTTTTTTATTTTATTTTATTTATTTATTCATTTTTAGAGAGGAGAGGGAGAGACAGAGAGAAAGAGAGAGAGAGAGAGAGAGAGAAGGGGGGGAGGAGCTGGAAGCATCAACTCCCATATGTGCCTTGACCATGCAAGCCCAGGGTTTCAAACCGGCGACCTCAGCATTTCCAGGTCGACGCTTTATCCACTGCGCCACCACAGGTCAGGCCCCATATGTGCCTTGATCAGGCAAGCCCGGGGTTTTGAACCAGCGACCTCAGCATTCCAGGTTGACACTTTATCCACTGTGCCCTTACAGGTCAAGCAGATACAAATACTTTTAAGGAAACTATTTGGTAAAATCGTCTAACAAACCCTATTTTGCAAAATAAAATACACGTGGAAGAGAAAAGTAGGCCTGTCTCTTGAATAGTCTTCTGTTATCTCAGAATTGTTCTCTTCAATGAAGCAAAATTATAGCCCTTTCATTGTTGTGTAAAATTTTACAATTACAAATGATAGTGCAGAATTGTTGCTCTGATGGGAGAGTCCACAAAGGTCTATGAAGATGTGAAATGAGAGGCTTCGATTACTGAAATCCAAATGTCACGTCCAGTGACAATTTAAGTGCGTGTGTGTTCTTTTCTCAAGAATTGGCTTGAAAACTCAGGAGTCTTACTTTGATGAAGAGGAGCATTAGGATGAGTGTGAGAAAAGCCTGGCACACTCCAAGCACGCTGTGTGACCAGCTGGGTGTGGTGGATGCGAACTGGTACTCGAAATGTTCCCATTCCTTTCTCACCCTTCTCAGTAGAGCTCAGTCAAATCCAGGCTGGTTTCTGCGCTTTCTTCATGAACGCTTTATTCTGTAATTTACAAACGGAGAGGAAATAATCCAGGGATCAACCAGATTTAGCCTTGGAAAGAATTGTTTTCTTGAAAGTCTATGCTCAACTGTATAGATACTTGAAGTCAACTGGCTTTCACTCAGGTTTTAGAATCTCAGGTTCTAAAACTTCCCTAACCCTCTGTCTCAGTGACTGTCCTGAAAGTGCTGCTGAGTGTGAGGAAGTGTTTCTACAGAAACCACAGTCTGGATCTCTCTGACTGCATCCATGGGTAACTGTGAGCTAACCCAGGAACGAGCTGAAATCGGACTGAGGCGCATCAGATATTATCTCAAATCAAGCTTCACTAATCATTTCAAGAAAACAATTGATCTCTGGGCTAAGGACGGAGAGGTCTGGGACTGATCACGTAAGCATTTTGTTAATTCTTAGCTTCTGTAGGAACGAGAATGAAGGTGGACTGTTGGAGTATGACTTAAACCAATCAATTTCACTTTTGTTCTTTATCAGGCATAGAAAAAAGCTTGCTAGGTACAATTTACCTTTTAGATGAGAATAAAATTTTATTTTTCCTATGCATTTTAGCTTGCAGTTTCTTTCCTCAGGTCTTTCGATAATTATTCAGTGAATCTTAAAAGTGCAGCGTATAAACATAGTTATGCTAATTTATAGACCATCTTGATTAATGTAGATGTATGAAGGTGGCAATGACTTCTGGGGGCTGTTTTTTTTTTTTTTTTCTTTCTTTAGCATTAGACACTTTAAATGTTGCTTTCATCCTTGGAATATATTTTACCACTCATATGTCTTATATGTATTACAGTATTTGACTAAAGAGGTTGGAGTTCCGTACATGTTTGTGCTATAATTTTTGGAAGTAAAAAGACTTGCTATGATAAAGATTCAGCACTATTTTTGAAGGAAAAAAAAATTATTTTGACTCAGAAATTAAGTGACCCTGTAGGATACTGCTTTCTTTTAAAAGTATTTCAACTGCCAATTTTTATGAACCTAACCACAAAACAATAGGTGATTCTGTGTTTAATTTGTCTATGTGGTGTTAAGAGCTAACTTATTCAGTAGAGCAGATATCTTTCAAGTTTAAACGATAGTCTTTGTATTTGCTAATATTTACAACTCACTAAACTTAATTTATTATAACTTTTATTTTGCCTCTTGGTGTTGCCACCAAACTGTGGCCTAAAACGTTAGTAATATTTGATGCAAAGAAGAATCCATGTTCAAATTCTGTTTTCTGGGATTCTGTTTGGCGAACAGAGCTAAAAATAAGAAAGTCTTCTTTCAACTCCAGAGGAAGTTTCTCAGAGGAGGTTATCAGATCCGATGAATAGAGATTTTAATGTGGGCATTTTCTGAAAAGAGTTACAGGTTCTGGTATCCCTAAAACAGAGTATTAGTCCGACGGGAATGAAAAGGAACAGACCTGAGTGAGACCTGTAGCAATACTTCCCATCTGTTTACAGATTGTAACTGGGAGAGAGGACAGGGCGCCCTTGGAAAAGCAGCCTGGGAACCCTGTGTGTGTAAACAGAAACTCCACCACTCTTGGCCCAGTGCCCAGGGAGCCGGTCAGGCAAACAGAATTGAGCGGGGGAAGTTCCTAAAATGAAACACTAGCCCCTGGTGTAATTGAAGGCCTCTGACATAACCGGTCAGGCCTTTGCCAGTTTGGTAAAGATGCCCATTGTCTGACTCAGCGATGCCAAAGAGCTGAGCAAATGCCTGGACAGTCTGTCTGAAGATAAGTCGAAATAATAGCAGGGATACTCACATTAATGCAACAGTGTCCCGGACACACGCACCACCGAGGAAGTGGCTGGTGTCCTTCTCTGGTCCCTGCTATCTGGGTCCAACGGCTGCCTCTGTGACCCAGCAGGTTCTAACGCTGGTTTTGTTCTTTACACTCTTGTATCTCAAGCCCGATAGCCACGTCACCGCTCAGACTTCCAAATGGTGGGTGGCTCCCTGTGCTCCCCCCAGTGAGAGGTGTTGGCTTCTCTCTAAGGATTATGGAAACGGTGGCAACCTATTTCCGCCCTGGACATATTCTAACAGACAGGGGCAGGAGCGGCGAGTCTGTCCTTCACCCTCAGACCCAGCTGTTGGATGCTGCTGATTTGAAGATAGGCAGGAGATGTTGATCTGCAGTGACCGGCTTACCTTGAGTGGATGTCTAGTCAGCCCTAGGTAACGACCTTATTTGGAGCAGCGTGGAGAAGTGGCGTTGACTCTGGGGCGTGACCACGTTAGGGTCCGGGCGGTATTTTATATCCTCCCATATTTGAAGGTAAAATAATAGAAACAAATTTATTAGATTGGAAATGTCATCTACATTTCCTGAAAGCTAGAATAAAAAAAAACATGGGGCTTTGGTTGCGTCTGTAAAGTACAGGTATAAGACAGTTCTCCGAAGCAAAAGAGTGTTCAAGTCCGGTAGACATTTTTTAAAATGTGCAAATGATGTTTTTATCTTAAATTTGTGCCACACCAAATGGTGGTGCAGTGGATAGAGCATCAGCCTGGGACTCGGAGGACCCAGGTTTGAAATCCCGAGGTCACCGGCTTGATAGCAGGCTTATCCAGCTTGTGCGCAGGGTCACCAGCTTGAGCGTGGGATCATAGACAGGAAGGACCTCATGGTCGCTGGCTTGAGCCCAAAGGTCACTGGCTTAAGCAAGGAGTCACTGGGTTGGCCAGAGTCCCCCAGATCAAGGCACTTATAAGAAAGCAATCAATGAACAACTAAGGTGCCGCAATGAAGAATGATGCTTCTCATGTCCCTTTCATTTCCTGTCTGTGTGTCCCTGTCTGTCCTTCCACTTAAATACTTTACATAGAGGAAGTAAGGTAATTCTTGTACTCATAAAAAAACTGTAGCCCAATTTTCTCATTTTATAGCTGACAAAACAGGTTCATCTTTACATGTTTTGCCCAGAAACCCACAGTGGTTATTAACATTTGCCTTATTTAGAATCTAAACTTAAGAATTCTAATATCAGTAAACTTTCCACTATTATGTTTGGTGTGTGAGTCCTGATTGCCTGAATGCAAACCCTGCTTTGCCAGTTCTAGCTAAATAACTTTAAGCAAGTTACTTAATATTTCTGTCTTGGTATTCTCCTCTGTAAAATGGGGACAATAATGTGATGCCTTATGTGGAAAATGGTTGTGAGAAGCAAAGCAGTTGATCCTTGCAAAGCATCCACTTTCACACACTAAACACTCAGAAAACATTGGCTAATATTCAGCCATTTAATACATTTATTACTGTCCCTATAAGAATACACACACACACACACACATAATTTTTTAGAAAATTTACCTTCTTAGAAATATACATTATCGGATAGCCAGAAATAAGAATTATGTTTAAGATGGTTTGTTAATCCAGGAAGTATAATTAATTCATATGGTTAGGTGATATCTCTTTTAATAACAGCAGCTAACAAAACCATCTCAGAAGGGTCACTTATTGTAAGGAGAATCTGCACATCAGCTTGTCCAAGGGTTGTAATGAGCATTGGGTCATGGCCAACTGAACAGTGTCCTTAGTTTTGTGTTTCTCCTATAAAGCCAGTGGCCTGACAGTGATTGAAATCATCCTATCTAAGCTACAGAACATGAAAGAAAATACATATCACATCTAATATCATCTCACTGTTAAAAAATGAATTTTTTTTCATATATAACACTTTATGATTTAATTTTAGAAAAATATTAGAACCCTATTGCGCTACTGTGATAAAGTGTGATTGTAGGCTTCTGCAGAATATGGAAATATGTAAAAGTGAGTGTATAAAAGTGATAATTAAATGGAGAATTCTGGCCTGACCTGTGGTGGCGCAGTGGATAAAGCGTCAACCTGGAAATGCTGAGGTCACCAGTTCGAAACCCTGGGCTTGCCTGGTCAAGGCCCATATGGGAGTTGATGCTTCCTGCTCCTCCCCCTTCTCTCTCTCTGTCTCTCTCTCCTCTCTAAAAAAAAAAAAAATGGGGAATTCTGTAATTTCAAAATTATAAGATATTATGGAGTAATGTAAACCTTTTTTTTTTTTTTTTTTTTTTTTTTTTTACAGAGACAGAGTCAGATAGACAGGGACAGACAAACAGGAATGGAGAAAGATGAAAAGCATCAATCATCAGTTTTTGGTCATGAAACCTTATTTGTTCATTGGTTGCTTTCTCATATGTGCCTTGACCGTGGGCCTTCAGCAGACCGAGTAACCCCTTGCTTGAGCCAGTGACCTGGGGTCCAAGCTGGTGAGCTTTGCGCAAACCAGATGAGCCCGCGCTCAAGCTGGCGACCTCGGAATCTCGAACCTGGGTCCTCCACATCCCAATCTGACACTCACTGCGTCACTGCCTGGTCAGGCTGAAATAATGTAAACCTTTTAGCTAAATTGAGATATAATTGTGTGTTTTTATTACCAATTCTTGGTTGTAGGATGTTGGATTATTTTTTTTACTATTCCTAGTATGGGGAAAGAAATATATTATGAGTCACTGGCAAAATATGTTATTTCATTCCAATGACTTCTGGTTGCAGCAATATGTGATTAACCCAAACTTTTGAAAAGAGGCATACACTATTCATGGCGCAGTGTTCAATCCAGTTGGCATTTTGAGTTACTACATCTTTCTGTCTAAATATAATTTATTTTTTTATCTCTTCAACAAATGCTTTTTTATAATAATTGAGCAATGTGGATGCAATAGTCCTAGACATGTAGTTTTTTTTAATCATAATTATCCTCATTAATTTTGAAAATCTTTTTCAAGTGTTCAATTTTCTAGTTATAGTCTTAATTGCAGTTATCAGTGGTCTTTTGTCTTGTGATACATTTGGCAAGAATTGTAGAGGTGTATGACCTATTTGATAAGATATATTATATTCAGACCAGCAGAACCTCTGTACAGTCTCAACAGCGCACCTGGGTTGGCATGAAAACTCACTCTTCTAACTCAGATGAACTCTATCATTTAATATACCATGAAATCACCTACTGAAAGGCATCAAATGTTTAACATCACACCGGGAGGGTATAAGCTTTTTAAATACATCCTCATGAATCTATCAGTTATTAGATGACCTCTTTAATGAATACCTTCCTCAAGCGTCTGTTTCTTTGTCCTAAAATTTCCTCTGGATATACCCATTGTCACTGGTAGCAATAAGCTAGTCAGACTGACTGATCTATGGAAATATAGCTTAGTTAATCTATAGTAGTTCACGATTTGGACATGGCTCTAAGATGCGTTAGAAATGACTCTAGAAGGTGGAAACTGGCAGCAAGAAGAGACAAGATGAGTATCAGGCCTTCTTGATGAAATACATTTCAGCTTAGCTCGGCAGCATGTTGGTATAAAAGCATATTAGCACATGAGCAAGCTCCGGCACAGTACTTAAGAAGACTCACAATTATCAGATTAGTTGCACCGTAGGGAAATTGTAATTTGGATCCTCCAAGTATCTTCTTCTTTGAAGTCCCACATGAATATCATCCCAGATCTCTGACAGTCCCTGTAGAAGGAGCAGCTGTCTTCCTGTCCTAGTAAAGTCACTGGTTTCCAGAGAGGTACATGTGGCTACTCTTAAAGAAATAGGAGGGGGTCAGTGGTGTCTATTTTTTTTACCTAGACTGGAAGGTGTTCGTCACACTGAACAGGGACTCTTAATGGAGATGTTGATCTATTAAGTAACAAGGAATGTTGGCTAATTATTTAATTATAATGATATTACTATGCTGATAGTGAGGATTCACTTGGTGGAATAATGACTCACCATGTAGGGACTGGGTACAAATACAATTTGTTGAGAAAACCAAGTTGGCTCACGTTATAGAATTTTTTATTTTTTTACTCAGTCCTCAGTCTCTAAAGCTACAAAGCGAGATCGGACAAGGACTTCTGTGTTAAATAGCTATGGCTTCAGGGCTTAACATTATAATAATTACTTTTCACACTTATAAGTGTTGCTGGCCTGGCCAAACCTGGGTCAGCGTGGTATGATAACAGCCAAAGGGCATGGATCCGGGGAGGCAGGGGAAACGGGGGCCATTTATACAGGCCGTCTGGCAGCTGTGCCGCTGCAGGAGCATTGAGAGGTGGGTGAGAGAGCAGGGCGGGACGTTTGCACAGGACGCGGTCTAGGCGGAGCGTCTGAGGACAGGAATTCGGGTCAGCTCTCATGGAATCTTTCAATGTCTAACGCCAACAGAAAATTGTAGTGAACATTTCTTTTTTTTTTAATAGCCTTTAAAAATAGGTTTATCTTTTAAAGTGTAAATCAACTTGGATATTTGTATACACTTGCCCAAAGCATTATTTCATTTTCTTTTATCCCACAGTATTTTCTTCTTTGCCAAAGAAAACGCCAAGAACTACGTAGGTTTTTAGAAAACCGAATAATCTCCTCAGATATAGGGTTAAAAAAAAAAGATAACAGCGTCCTTTCTCCCCTCGGTCTCCCACACCCCTCCTGGCGCGAGGCGTGATGGGAAGGGGATGTGCGGCCCGAGGAGCCCGCGGACCTCGCCGCCTGCCATTTTTCTAAAGCACGGTGCTCAGGGTTGCTTCGCTTAGAACAGTCAGCAACCCATCCTGTTCAAGTGCCATCCGACAGAAGTTCAATAATGCCAGCCTTAAAAACCGTGTCAAGTGGATCAGCTGCAGCAGTCTGTATGTAAGGGAAAATATAAAAAAGTAAAGATGATGAGTTATTTTCCACATAGTGATGTCGATAAAATGAGAGTAGTAGAAATGGCTAGGTATTGTGATCAAACTTAAAAAGGTAATATGTACTTAGCAATAAAATATCTGTTAAATTTACCATAGCAGCATATAAAATATCTAATTCTTTAGTTACTTGTTAATAGCATTAATTTGTATTAATGTAAAGGCATCATAAGCTATACCTGGGACAGCTATTGTATGTCACTGTCATTTGGCATTAAGACTTTTTTTTTTTAATGAATAGCTATAGTTACATATATTAAGGACAGGCTAAAATGATCACTAATTATATTTCAAGTGAAATACATTTACAAGAGGAAAAGTAGGTAGTGAGGAAATTAATTTAATGGTTAATAAAGGCAGGAAATTAAAAATAGTGGACAGTTGATAAAGTCCTTAAAACAGACGCAGGGGAGTGATTTTTTTAGAAAGACAAAGGAAAAATGTGGATTGATAAATTAAAGTGGAATTACAATGAGAAAAGAGTCTTAAGACACTGGTATACCTCGTGGGCCTTGAATTTGGAGAGTTAAGTCACACTTTAAAGACAGGAGTGGAGATAATTAAAATTGCGTCCTCTGCAGTGTGTGAAGTTGGAGAGGTGATGACTCTCCACCTGGATTTCAGCCCGTATTAGGATGTTTCTGCCCGAATGCCTCTTCAGTGACCAGGGGCCACACGGCACCTGGATGGCGGAGCTGACATCTCCTTAAAGGCATCAGACCTCCTTCCTTCCCTGCATCTCTTGTTGGTGGCTCTCACTTCAGCACGCACCCTCAGAGGAGCAGGCAGGCAGGTAGCATGGCTCTCAGAGCTTGTTGGGATAGCGGAGAGAGTCCGCTAAGAGGGGAGGGAGACACAGTGAAAGAAAGAAAAATGCCGGTGATGATGATTGAGAATGGGTGAAACTGATCCAAAGGAAAACACTTCCATTCTGAAGATGACTACATCTTAGAGATGTCGTGTGCAGCGGTGTGACTATAGGAACACTGTTGTATATTTGAAAGATGCTAACAGAGCAGATTTTGGGAGTTCTCACCACGTATGCAACAATGTAGAACTGTGTGAGGTGAAGGGATAGGTTCCTAACCTTGCTGCGGGGCTCATTTCTCAATATGTACACACGTGAACTCATTACATTGTACAACTGAAACTGAAACAACGGCTTTGCCAGTTCAACTGGAAATAGGTAGTGGCAATTGCCGCAGACATTGTGATCACTGTCATCAGCCTCCAGGCTTCTCGGCGATCTAGGCAGTGGACAGCCCTCTGGACAGATTCAGGGGCCTTCCATTTTATTTGGCTGTCACTAAGTAGCTGTGAAATATTCGGCAGGCAGCCAAGGCATGTTCTTCTCCATTCCATATTGCTCTTTTAGGTCTCAGCATCCCCTAGCAGTGTGTGTGTGTGTGTGTGTGTGTGTGTGCGTGCGCGCGCGCGCGTTTGCCATGCTTCTTGGAGTCCTGATGACGAGTGTGCAGCTTAACATTTGGCTGAAGACTGTCCTCAGGGGGTCCTACACAGAGTCCGGGGGCGTCTTCTTTCCCTGGCTCACTTCTCTCGCGTTCCCTGCCCCCCCCCAGATTCCACCAGCCTCTGCGGCCCCCAGTTCTGATCTTCTGATCTCGGCGTTCTCAGCTCCAGGTCACCTCTCAGCTTTTGTTGGAGTCACGGGCCTGAGATACAGCCTGGAAAAGTCTTCCAGCAGAAAGCTTGGGCGATGGCGGGCAATTGTTTCCCTGCATATAGGAAGTCCTGTGATGTGTGCCCATCAATGTCTGTATGCGTTTGTCTTACATGATTATTATTTCCAGATTTAAAGTTCATTTAGGCAGGGGTGCTTGTCCGGTCCCGGTTACTCAGTGATAACCAGGAGAAAGTAGCCTTTATTATTTTTTAATTATTATTTTTTAAGTGAGAGGAGGGGAGAGAGTGAGACAGACTTCGCATGCACCCTGACTGGAATCCACCCAGAAACCCCGTCTGGGGCTGATGCTCCAACCAACTGAACCACTGGTTGCGGCAGCAGAAGAGAGAGAGAAGGGGTGAGGAAAGGGTGAGAAGCAGATGGTCATTTCTCATGTGTGCCCTGACCAGGGATTGAACCTGGGATGTCCGCACTCAGGTCCGAAGCTCAATTCACTGAGCAAAACTGCCAGGGCTGAAAGTGACCTTTAATTCACATTTTCTAACTGTTCTTACATTGCCACATTCTAAAAGGATCAAAACAAAATAAGAGGTATCATGCTCTCCTTTAATTTTTCTGTACATGGAAAGAAAATTCCATTAATATACTTTATTAATAACAAATGGTATAATTATCCCTCATGAATGCCAAGGCAATGTAACATCATTCATTTAAAAACAACAACAACCATCTCATCACACAATTTCTGTGGCAACCCCTTTCCCCACTGTAGTCAGCGCTAACACAGTAATTCAGTTAGTAAAATCTCCATATCTGTTTTCACTCCTTAAGTTTCTCAAAGGGCTCATTACAGAGGCATTATCACTGTCAAACACCTAATTATTTGCCTTCATATGCTAAGAAACTTACCTTTCATCTTTAATCTTGGCTTCCCAGACTTTTTCTTCTCTTGTGTTCCCTTCCATTTTCGGTACCTCGTGTTAGGTCACGCCATTGCTGTGAGTTTTCATTTGGTGGGATTCCCGTGCTTTTCCTTGATTGCTCCTTTACAGTTAATATCGATCACTTCTCACCTCCAGTATATTTAAATCTCAAAAGTACATCGGATTGAATGTCTTTCTAATTAGCGCAAGCACTTTCTTTATGCCCTTCCTTATATTCGGGGCATCTGGCGAAGGACCAACTTTTTATATACTTAAAATCAATTACACTTAGCCTAATTAGTATTTTATATTTTATTGTAAAATCTTCACTACTGATTTACTTAGCACTATAGTGTTTTCAGTAAGTATGAATTTTTGTGTTAAGATATACAAATATACATTCTTATCTTACCCTCAGGTCGTTTTTTGTTTGTTTGTTTTTTGTGACAGAGACAGAGTCACAGAGAGAGACAGATAGAGACAGACAGACAGAAAGGGAGAGAGATGAGAAGCATCAATTCTTTGTTGCGGCTCCTTAGTTACTCATTGATTGTTTTCTCCTATGTGCCTTGACTGTGGGCCTTCAGCAGACCGAGTGACCCCTTGCTGGAGACAGGGACCTTGAACTCAAGCTGGTGAGCCTTGCTCAAACCACATGAGCCTGCATTCAAGCTGGTGACCTTGGGTTTCGAACCTGGGTCATCCGCGTCCCAGTCCAACGCTCTATCCACTGCGCCACCACCTGGTCAGGCTACCCTTGGGTCTTGAATCAGAGTACTTAGTCTATCGATGCTAGATATTAAGCTCATGAAATACCAATTTACTGTGGACTGTTGACTTGGTTACAATAAACCATGAAGGTCCAGGGCCATTACCTGCACGTCTTCAGTGACAGAGAGAGCTATGAGACTGGTTCCACAGTGATCTCACATTCTCGCCTTTCTTCTCCTGCTCCGGGTGCTGCTTTCTTCCTTGGTGTCCCGTTATTTTCTCCCTCCCTCCCTTTCCACCTTCCTTCCTTCCTCCCTTCTGTATTTACTTTTCTCTCTTTTCTCTTTATCTCATTTAAGCCTTGTAAGTACTTCATAAATACATATGCTGCTTTTTTTTTCTTGTATTTTTCTGAAGTTGGAAACCGGGAGGCAGTCAGACAGACTCCCGCATGTGCCCGACCGGGATCCACCCAGCATGCCCACCAGGGGGTGATGCTCTGCCCATCTGGGGTGTTGCTCTGACACAATCAGAGCCATTCTAGCACCTGAGGCAGAGGCCACAGAGCCATCCTCAGCGCCCGGGCAAACTTTGCTCCAATGGAGCCCCGCTGCGGGAGGGGAAGAGAGAGACAGAGAGGAAGGAGAGGGGAAGGGGTAGAGAAGCAGATGGGCGCTTCTCCTGTGTGCCCTGGCTGGGAATCAAACCCGGGACTCCCGTAGGCCTATGCTGTTTTTAAGTATGTGGAAAGTGAGCTATAAGTAGTTTGCCAGATTTATACACTGAATTGTTAAAATCAAAAAACAAATCCAGTTCTATCAGATTCCGAATTCCACACTCTTAACCGCCATTATGCATTGTCTGTGCATGGAAGCTAACATGCAGTGATTTTGTAAATGGAGTAAAGTGCATCAGGAGAAATGATACTTCTTCACTGACTAGTATCAGTTTCCAAATTTCAAATCTGATCATTTAAACAGTATAATTACAAATGTTACAGCTATGCAAACAAAAACTATTTAGGAATGTAGAAAATCTCATTTTAGGATACAATCAATGTAAAATGAAACATGGGTTCAACTTTTCATTTTTTCTTCACCATTTGATTAAGGGAAAAATCTGATCTATTTGACACCCATCAATAGTTATTAATAAGTCAAAAGAAATCATGTCAAATAAATATCATAAAACAAGAAAATTAGTTTCATTCAAACATCCATTTATCCATACATCTACCCAATTATTTATCCACTTAATAAGTATTGGTTGATCAACTCTTATTTGCCGAATATTTTATTATGCAGTGAGAACGTAGCAGTAAACCTAATAAAATGCCTTCTCTGCCCAACCTCACTGACCTTTAATATACTAGAAAACTCTACAGAAAGGGAAGAGTTTTCCAGCCTCAGGAGAGAGATAAGATTACCTCTTGCCATCGTTTTATTAAGTTCTTAATTATTGATATTATCTGTACTTGATTTTAACCAGAATATCAAATATGTATTTTCTTAGGATGCCCTGTATTTCTTACATTTTTATTAGGTAACTGAGTTATAGAAACACCTTTATTTGGTTCATCCATGTTTCCAGATGTAATAACAAGAATGCTTTTTTTTTTTTTTTTAACCTATACGTTCTTAATCTTTAAGGCTGGTTATCTTTCTGGATATGAGTGGTGTTTATGAATACACGGGACCTTCGCCTAACTCCCTTCTCCCAGACATTGGAGTGCATTTAGCATAAAATAAGTGGCCTTAGATTCTCTCCGAGGAGTTTTGTACTCTCGGAAGTTCTGAGAGCCCCTTGCTAGGAGCTGTCAGCATGAATGTAATCATTTCCTAAGAAATTGAAAGGATAGAAACGTTCCTCTAAGACATAAATGATGACACTGTGCTTTCACGCTCTACCTGTGAATTGTATTTAAGAAAATGAATGTAACCCTTTATCAAAAATTAAGCTAAATTAGAGTGAGGTCCCTAAAAGTTTTGAAATCAAATAATTTGTAAATTACAACCATCATTCTATCATGAAGTAATAAATTCTGGCATTTCAAAGAAGTCTAAGTGATTTTATCAGGTAACAAAAGCATCGTTCAATGAAGAAGAGAAATCTAATTAGTACAATGAGTGTTTGATGATACTAACAAAACAAATTTTCAAAACGAGAGAAAAGTGGAAATGCCTGCCTTTTGTGACTTCCTTAAAAGAGAAATTCACAAAAAATATTAATATAAAAATAAAGGAAGAATAATTCTTAGTCATTAGTTAAGCCCTAAAGGGACTGAGAGGACCATCTTGGGCTTTGGCCTACATGGTCTCTTGCCCTGCTCAGCTCTCCTACTGCGGAGAGGAGGAGGCCAGAGACACATGTGAACAGATGAGCGTGTCAGTTGCAGTGAACACTCACTTCCCTGAGCAGGAGGACGGTGGCTTTCTCTCCATGAACAGTATGATCACCCCCCAATCAATGCAGGGTTAGGGGAGCACACCCCTGTAATCAAAAATCAACGTACAACATTTCCCTCCACAAAGACTTAACTACTGATACTTGATTGCAACAACTTTAAGTACAGATAGCCAACTGTCGAATTGGCAGTTCATTCAGGGGGGAATCCAACGTTATATGCAGACTCGTGTTGTTCAGGAGTCCACCTGAACTGTAGTTTGCTGACCCCTGCATCAGAAGGATGGTGGACATTGTAAATATAGTCTAAATTGGGCAAAATTATTTGCGCATATGTCAATGTCATAGTTGACAAAATTGATGTAAAAAAACAGGCAAAAAGTAGCAACTTCTCAGATGAAGTTCATAAAAAGGTGATACATTAGAATAAATAAAATAGCAGCCTTTGTTTTACTATTCTTTGAAAGTACTTTTTGTTGCTGTGTGTTAATAAGGCTATAAGTATTTTTTGCATCTTGTTGATGCAACCTTTTCTTAAATTTATAAAAACACCTACTCTATTTACTTGCTGTATTTTTTATGATAGATAAATAATTCAATTACCATATGTCTTATTTATTCAACATAATTTTAAAATCTATATTGCAAGTTCTTTTCTCTCTCTGGTAAAGGCTAGATGATTTATTTATTTTTTATTTTTTTTACAATGACAGAGAGAGAATCAGAGAGAGGGATAGATAGGGACAGAAAGACAGGAATGGAGAGAGATGAGAAGCATCAATCATCAGTTTTTCATTGTGACACCTTAGTTGTTCATTGATTGCTTTCTCATATGTGCCTTGACTGTGGGGCTACAGTAGACCAAGTAACCCTTTGCTTGAGCCAGCGATCCTGGGTCCAAGCTGGTGAGCCTTGCTCAAACCAGATGAGCCCACGCTCAAGCTGGCGATGTCAGGGTCTCGAACCAGGGTCCTCTGAATCCCAGTCTGACGCTCTATCCACTGCACCATTGCCCGGTCAGGCGGCTAGGTGATTTTTTAAATGATATTAATTGCAAATAAAAAATTATTCTAAGGAATAAAAATGATTAAGTTAATACTAATGTTCACTTTTGAGATGAGCTATATCTATTTATCCCAGCTTGCAGATCCAAACGTCCTCAAATCCCTGTGTGTTTATTAACTTTCCTGTCAGAAATGCATTTTGCTTTTATATTTGGGTTTATTTCTAATAATGTTCTAGATGCAGACCTTTTATTTTTAGGGATTAATTGAAAAATACATTAAATTGACATTTTAACTTATACCTGCCTCAAATCAAAAATCTAATGCTTTGCTCAAATAAGTCATAAGTTACTTGCTTTCCATTCCCAATACCACATTTTGACTTCCGATCTTTGTTTTATAATCTGGTTCCAATTTTATTATATTATCTTTTCGAATTCCTTAGTCTCACCTGCCGATAACTCTTCTCACAGCCTACATGAAGGAAGCCTAAAACCTTTGCCTGATGTCAGAGATGTCTAGTTCTCATGTAAGCTATATCTCTGCACTTTGCCCAGCTTCTCATTCATACACTCGAGCATCTACTCCGTGGTGCGTCCTGTCTTCATTGTCCGAGTTTTGGAATGCCACGTGTTTAGGGACGTCTAGGTCAAATCCCATCTTCTCCAAGAATCACTTCCCTGGCCCCTGGACGTGTTCATAGTCCATTCTTTTCTAAGAGAAACCGGAGACCTCGAGGCGCCCTGCCCCGTCCTAGGCTCTGACCCATTCAACTGTTCAGGGATCTCAGTCTATGATTACCTCAGAGGAAGGACTGGTGGCCCCTAGTTATGGAACTGAAAGGCCTCCTAGATCCAGTGGTTCCCTCTGTGGAAAGGAGCGTCTGGCTCCGAGAGGCCTGGATGCCCCGAGAACTCTGTCTCGGAAGGCTCGCGGTGTTTGGTCAGGTCGTTTGCTTTTGTTCACCAGCATCTTCATGTTGCCAACGATAGGGGCACAGACTGGAGATGCCCACGGTCCTTAGCAGGTTTGCATATCAGCTAAGAGGACCGCACAGCAGGGACTTGGGTCTGGGCCCCCTCTCTCGTGGAATTCTGCCGTTTAGGGTGGCTGATGAGCGCTGATGTCACAAGCCCCACCCCCCGGGATGCAGAGAACTAGGAGGAGGTCCTGCTGGTGAAGAGGAGGTCTCGGTGGAGCCGAGGTGGCGGTCCTTCCGGAAGCCTCGCTGGTTTTCCCTGGCACACCCTGTGGCCGGCCTCGTCTCTCCTGGGAGTCAGAGGCAG
This sequence comes from Saccopteryx bilineata, assembly GCF_036850765.1. Taxonomy (NCBI): domain Eukaryota; kingdom Metazoa; phylum Chordata; class Mammalia; order Chiroptera; family Emballonuridae; genus Saccopteryx; species Saccopteryx bilineata. The sequence continues at coordinate 9,557,693 of NC_089495.1, forward strand.
GGCCAGCGAACGGCTCCATAGCTGCCTCTACTGGCTTGTCTCCGGGGAGAGGTGAGCAAATTCCAGGGTCCTGCTGAGACTTGTCTGCACACGACCCTCCCTCCACCGGCTTTGACAGCCCGAGGCAGACCTTTATGTTATAAATATATATATATATATTATATATTATATATATATATTTATTAGGGAATTAAGCAACTGCACAAGGTTAGCTAATGTAAAATAAATAGTATCCGATCTGAAATCACCAACCTAATCTAAAGCAAACCTTCCTGGTAACTCCTGGTCCACTTGTACAAACGTCTTTGGGGGAGACGTAGAAAGCCACTGTCCTTTAACTTCGGGTCGTCCCTGAAGATGGGGCTCTCCTCGGGTTAAGGCCGAGAGCTTCCAAACAGAGATGCAGCCTCCAGGTGTTCAGATACACGTCTGTCTCCAGAGCAAGCGCCACGGAGTTATGGAAGCTCAGGGTGATAAAATCACTGAACCTCTAATTCCTGGATCCCAGATGTGATTACCACGTGCTTCCTGTTACCGTACGTATCCTGCCGGCTACCCAGTTTGAGTATGTGCGAAGGAAGCAGCCCTGCAGTATTGATTCTCTGTATGATTCGCCGCAGCCAGCTCTGGCACGCCGTCCACCTGGCTGTATATTCACGTAGATAAAAACCGGGTGCCCTATAACGTCCTACCAGGGGCGGTGTGCTCCGCTAGCATAGGAGGCTCTTACAGGTCCCGAGGAGTTGCAAAGGCCCGAACAGGGACCAGGGTCCTAGGTAACACACTTCTTCCATGCGACGTTGAGAGTGAAAATGCACATAGAAAATGGGGCTTTGCCTAGCGCTTGCTTTAAGCTTTACTTCTGGTTATCACTGACCTCCTCCCTCTCTCTCCGCCGACGTGGTTTAGCAAGTGATGAATACAAGTATGTTGGCTTACTTCTAGCATGGGGACGCCTTGAGGGTCGAGGCCACATTTTAATCAATTTTGTGTACTTTAGAGAATCCACTTGAACTAAATAGCATGCATCATTGATGTGTCTTTATTACATATATGCTGGAATACATCAAATTTAAAATAAGTGCATTCTTTTAAAAATATGCTGCAAAATACAGAGAAACTCCCCATTGAAAGAGTTTTAATGTTGATGTTGGTCAAAGAGGGCAATTCCATCCTCTAGGAAAGACTAAAATGGATTCCGGGGCTCTGAGTAGGACCTCAAACTGCTCAAGGTTGCAGTTGTGTTTTATCTGTATTGCTACCGTTGGTGGTATTGTGGTGGTGGCATTCTATCATCGAATCTATTTTCAAAATTTTCTTGAAAATTCAGCATTGTCATCTAGGGAATCAAAAGCAAATAAAGATATTTAAAGTACAGTCAATGAGAGAATCGGCGTTAAAATAAAGAGCCAATTAAGAACAGGCTAGGAGGAGGTCGCAGACAGAGAGCCCCTTCTCTGTGCATGAAGGTGACCAGTGTGTGAGTCTGAAGGGCGCTCTCAGGTGAGAAGGAAAGTTACGTAAGAACAAAAAACAAAGTGCAAGAAAGACGAAGGTTGAAAAAAGACAGAAAGAAATGGCGGTTACCTTGTCCGCCTCTCCCGGTGAGGACCCGCCTGAGGAGGAACAGGGCATCAGACATTTGCCTTCCAGTCTGTGTCATTGAGCACAGGCAACGTGAGGGCACAGCTGGGGATTGTAAACCCGCCTCCAGCTCTTCCCAGGGCTGTTTCTGTGTCGCGCTCTGTGGATACATATCCCTGTTGAGAAGTTGTATCATTTCACTGTTCAAACAAAGTCTTATGTCTGGTTATCCAAAATAGAAATATGTATGTATATATATATATATATATTTTAAATAAAACATTTCTGTCAGGCAGAATGCCAGTTTGGTAAACACTATATTGTCTAGTAATTTGCATAAGGACGGAATCAGGGCTGAGGATAGGATGTGGTGACCCTGATTTTCTTTGAAGCAGAATGTCACTCCTCTCCCCAAGGGAGGACTGTTCTGTGTGGGTGAGTCCTTACGGCACATGCTTCAAGAGTAGCAGATGGGCTGGGGCCAGGTTGACTTCCCTGCTTTGTTTCTGCTGAGTGGTGTGTGCTAACCAGGGCCGGAGCCAAGTAGTCTGGGGGGATAGAAATGCTTTCTAGCATCTGGGTAAAGGAAGAGAGATCGGAGCAATAATGTAATGAGCCAGGGAGAGGAGCTTGATGAGAGAATACAGAGCTGTCTGGTGGGGAGTCTGCCTGAGTTTGCGAGTGGATGAGTAAGTCCTCCTTCCTGTCACCCCGTCACTCCATCACACCTTCGATGGAAGTGTCTCTACCCAGTTCGTGTGTTTGAGAGTGGATTTGTGCCGAGTCTGGCTTCCAAGTGGGAACCGTGGAGAGGTCTAGGCCACCACGACGGGTTAGAGACAAATAACTAACTTTCCCATAACAGACACATGATGGAGTGAATTTATGCATGGACTGATCAGCAAGGGAGTGAGCGGCATGGAAACGGGGCTAGAAAGAGGAAGAATGTGCCCAAAGGGCACCCCGTACATTAGTCTTTGGTAAACATGGGTGATGACCCAGTCCCTTCGACAAGACCTTTGAGGTTTTAAGAAATTTGTGCAGGACAGCTGTTTCAGTTTCCCAGGTATTGATAGCTGTCACCTAGTTAGTTGTATTGTAATAAAGTCATGCGAGTTCAGGCATATATTAGAATTGTGAGACATGTGAAAACTAGGGTTCTATAGGGCTCTGGAGGCCAGCCATAAATCTCAAGGAAACAAACAACATAGAAGATGGAAAGGAAGTAACCCCAAAGAGTTGATATCACCTCTCACACTATTGCCGTAGCCACCTAATGCCGGAGACCCTTTCCCTCCTCCATGCTACAGCAGCCGGACTGGTGTATCCAAAGTCACTCCTTGTGTCAGTCAAGGTGTAACCTTCCTCATGCTCTGCAGAGCAGTCAAAGCTTCTAAGCGTGGTAAGAAGGAATCAATACTGTTCTAGCGTTCTTTTGGTTTTAAAGGACCTGTTTCTTAGTGCAGAAATGCACAGCATGGGCTAATTCCATAAAATATTGCTTTGGAATTTCTTACCTGGCACAGAAGAAATGGTAACTTGTAAGGACTGGAATGCAAATACTGGGACTCCTTTTAAACTGTTTGTGTTGGAACATTGAATTCTATGCTTTCTGAAACTACCCGGTATTTAAAATCAAATTCTGAAACGTGTCTCTAGCATCAGCTATATATGAGATAAAAAGTCAGTAATTTGATATATAGCATCTTATTCCGTGCCATCACAAACAAGGAAACTCAGGCTGGTGCTGTTGAAGAGATTTGTTCCATTTAGATCTGAAGCTTCTCTTTCCGTAAGTAATTACAGAACAGCTATCTCAACACTGTACAACTGAAATGTCATCTGGGATCAGTCACTTCAGGCCCACGAGTATAGATCGTAATTGACTTGAATCTAGGGGCTGGTGGATCGCCTGGCGTCCACGCTGAGACTTGTGTGAAGTCCAGGCCACGTCCTCTCTGCAGTCACGTCGCACTGCGAGCCTCTGTTTCACAGAGATTAATTCACCGTCCTCGGTGTGCGGGTCTCTATTCGGAAACAAATCGAACTGAATTTGCATCTCAGTATTGAATGTGACCTTTCCTTGAATCACGCACACATGCACACACCAGTCAAAGCCAGCGCACTCATGCTGCACAGCATGTGTTGACTATCAGGATATCCCTGTGACTCTGATATTTTTCTATTCAGTCAAATTCTGTTTTAGGAGAGATTGTTGTCAGTGGCACACCTGGAAGATAAATTGTTCATTCCTTGCTTGTGGTGCCTGAGCACGGAGGCGGATTTAATGGCGGGCACAGTGGGGGCCCTGGGCCCCGACTACTGAAGGGCCCCGCAAAACCCAACTTTACACTTTTTTTTTAATGACACTACATTTGGTTTCTTCTGTGCAATTTTAACATGAATAGTACATAATATTTTCCATTTTTTTTAAAAAAAAATAAGGTTAGGCCTGACCTGTGGTGGCACAGTGGATAAAGTGTCAACCTGGAAATGCTGAGGTCGCCGGTTCGAAACCCTGGGCTTGCCTGGTCAAGGCACATATGGGAGTTGATGCTTCCAGCTCCTCCCCCCTTCTCTCTCTTTCCTCTCTCTCCCTCTCTGTCTCTCTCCCTCTCTCCCCTCTCTAAAAATGAATGAAATAAAAATTAAAAAAAAAAGAAAATGGACATCCCTGTTTAAAAAAAAATTAATAAATAAGGTTAACATGTAGTTTTATTTTCCCTGTTTCTCTCTTTTTTTAAGGGGCCCAATATTTTCTTCTGCGCCGCGGGCCTCAACTGATCTTAATTTACCTCTGCCTGAGCATATTAATCTGAAATACTGCTGTCTCTCAGAACTTGTGGATTCTTAGCGTAGGAGGAATGTTGCATGCATATGATTTTTCAGATATACACAAACGTGTTGAGTTTTAAATAGCTACAGATGCTGACAGAAAGACTCTCTTGTAACGAGAGTATATTCTAAAAATGAAACAAGGTATCATGAAAATAATTATTCTAATATTATTGACTCCTCTATCTAGAGTGTTTCTTTCTCTCATTGACCCTCAGCGCTCTCTGGCCTGACTGCTTCTCTAAGAGGCGTCACCGGCCCGCCCACATCCCAGGTGATTGGCAGGGCGGTGCTCAGCGAGTCCAGGGCACAGCGGGCTATTTTCCAGCCAGGCTAGGCGGAGAATTGGACATTTTTATTTTCAGATGTACTCAGAATGATGGTTTACACTGAATCTTTTGTTTTTCTTTTAATATGAATATCAAGGAATTATATTAGAATGAATCAGAACTAGAATTCTAGTGTTGAAAGAAAGAGCATTGGTATTTCTAAATAAAATTCTAAATGTCAGGTGGTTTGTTCCTTATATCAAAAGTCTTAGTCATGATTTCTTTTTGCTTTTTGAATCGTTTCCAAAATAATTTTCTAAAAAAAAATGTACAGTAGCACTTGTATAGTAAACGTGTCCTCTAAACCTGATACATAGCAATAGATAATTTCTTAACTGTTTCATTGTGGAGATTGTGGAAGGCGTGCTGCGGCGACGCAGAGGTTTCTCTGTGTTGGGTCCGGGTCCCCGTGTTCTTCTCTGTGTTGGGTCCCGGTCCCCGTGTTCGCAGGGGCTGGAACCCTCCGCGTCTCCCCACCGAGCTGCACCCAGTGGAGAGGAAGCCGCGGCGCTCTGGGGGACCAGGCACAGGAAGGTGAATGCTGAGAATCAGGTGAAGATCGGCGTGGCAGGTGCAAAGCGCACCTGTGATCCCCACTGTCGTCTCCAAGCCCAGGGTGGGGCCCACAACAGTTCTTGCAGACATCGGTGACAAAACAGCCAACAGCCACAGGCCTCATTGCCTCTGAAAAAGGAAGCAGTAACTGCAGCTGTTGGGAACTTATTGTTAAAGAACTACGACAACTTCCGAGAAAGGCGCTCGACCCTGTGGCTGTGTGGAAGGCGGGCCCAGAGCCAGAACCTGGGCCTGTTCCAGAGAAGCTCTCCCGTGCCTGTTTGGGCCGGTACCCCGTCGCCAGGCCCCAGGGGACACTCCCAGATGTCCCCTGCTGAACCTCCGCGTCAGGGTTCCTGGGACACTGTCCTTCCAGCGCAGGATGCAGATGGAATGGATGCCGGGCGTTGAGTGAGGATGTGGAGGGTGTCTGTGCTTCTCTGAGGCCGCTTGAGCATCAGGTGCAGTCAGGCCGACCACAGCACCTACTGGGTGGTTGATGAAGTCCCTGGAACCCCGAGGGCCATCCTAACTGCTTGCCACGTGCGGGGTCCCATGAAGTTCAGGCTACCGCAGGAGGCCACGTGCATGGCTGTTTCTGATATCGATCGGACCGTGCTGAATAACCGTGTGCCTCAGAAGATGGTGGTGTCAGGCCACATTTACTGCAAACAAATATGGAAAAGCATACCCTCCAGATACCAGTCTTCGCCTTTGCAACTAGCCCTTACCCTGAGCTCCACCTCTGACAGGACAGACGGAGGTAAAGATTCTGTACATTTTAGTCTGGGTTGCGCCCCACCCCAGCAGTTTCCTCCAAGAGCATCTCAGACTGAAGGGGATGGTATGGAGCCACAGGCCGAAACAGTGCCTGATGGAACTGCGTGGACTCCAACACGGGCACCTTCTTCCTTCCCAGCCTGCATGCAGCGGGAGCTTCTTGGGAAGCTCTGAAAATTCTTGATCATGGTGACTGGACTCGACAGCCCCGCTTGTCACACTCTGAAGAAACCCTTCTTCTTGTTACTCCACACCTGAGCAAGACGTTGGTCAAGGTGAACTGTGGGCTTACAAAGCTCATGACTCTCAGGAGCAGGTCTGCGTGGCTAAGCCTGTAAAGTCAGCACTGTCATCGCAGCTGAATTCCGCACTAGTTGAAGATTTAGCCAGGGTTGTGGCCAACGTATAGCCTGTGAATTTGAGTCGAAATACTGTAATACCTGCAAGTAAAATTGACACCATGTGCTGTCTGCATATATTATTTTACGTTGACTTACTTTTAATCATATTGCAGACCTTTTTACTTCTGACACTTGAATTCACTTGAATGTGGCTACTTCCTACTCAAGGATACCCTGAAAGTTCGCTGAAAGATATGGTGGAGAATATAGAATATTAAAAAGTGCTTTCACCCTGGCTGAGTAGAGGACCTCAATTGGTTAAGAGCATTGTTCCAATGCACCAAGGCTGTGAGTTCAATATCCGGTCAGGGCACAGAAGAGGGTCAACCAGTGAAGGCATAAATTTGTGGAACAACAAATTGACATTTCTCTCTTTCTCTCTCCCCCTGCCTCTCTTTATATTAAAAAGAAAAATCAATAAGTAAAAAAGGGCTTTCAGTTAAACTAGGACCTAACTATTACATTGGGGAACAAAATTTTTGTTGCATCCACAAAAACATTTGTTTTTACCTAATTCAAGTGTGCTGATCTTAAGTCTGACATTAGTTTTTCTCTGTAAGCTACAGGTTTTTTTTTTTTTTGAAATTCAAGATTTTAGGTTTTCATCTTATTGTAAAATTTTCAACATTTAGTTTAACATAATGAAGTAGAATGTCTTCTTGGGCATCATCTTTATGAAAATATAATTTATATAATGCAGTAAATATACTAATATACTAAAAGATATGATTGCATCTGAATTTGTCTACAATTTCAAAATAGAACATATTAAAACTTATTTTAATCATAAAATTTGCATAAAACATATTTAAATTCTATTCAGGCAAAATTTTGCATTTGTAGCTCTTGCTTTTGTGTACTTGTTGAGGACAATCTCGTTTGATACTCCAGCAGTAGTAGATGAGTTTGATGCTCATCACTAACAGCTCCAAGATTTTCAGGAAACTTATCAAGGTAACTGTTCAGGAAGTGAATCTTAACACTCGTGTTACATCAAATTTGCGGAGAGCCAACAGCATCCTTTGAACCAGAAGTTCATAGTTTTCTGCTTTTTTGTTGCCAAGGAAGCTCTTTGTAACTGCCAAAAAAGACTGCCATGCTGCTTTCTCCTTATTCATCTTCCTGGCAAATTCTTCATCATATGAGGGTTCAAATCTGAGGTCCATTGAATACACCTGCTTTTATCTTCTCAAAAGACAAGGCAGGAAAAGCAGAAATAATATGTTGAAAGCATTCACTTTCTCTATCCAAAGCCTGAACAAATTGCTTTATTAAGCCAAGTTTGATGTGAAGTGGGGGAAAAATGATTCTGTCTCGATTAACAATATTTTGCATCACTACTTCCAGAGCTCCATGTTTCGGCCACTCCTTCTGTGTCCAGTGTTTCTCCCGAGCTTGGCTGTCCCACAAACACAGAAAGCAAGGATACTTCATGAAACCTCTCTGTTGTCCTAGCAGGAAATTTACCATTTTAAGATCCACACAAATGATCCAGTTATGCTTCTCATACTTCAGGAAGTCGAGGACAATTTTTATGTTATTCTTACTAAGTCATTCAATTTGGGTTGGCTAAACTGCTGAGGGTTTAATGACTGCTTGGCCTCAGAAGAAGACCCTTCAGTTTCTACAACCATTTCCTCATGCATCTTATCAAAATACACTTGATCACCATCTTCACTTTCTTCATCCTTAGAAGAAATAAAACCATTGAAAACTGGAACTGGGAGTATCTCAGAGTGTGGGATAAGTTGTATTGCTGAAGGAATATTAGGATATGTGATCATATGCCGTTTTTTTCTTGCCGATGCCCTTTGTATGGATCAGACAGAAATAACAGTCACTGCTGTGGTCCTTAGGTTCACGCCAAACCATGGGAATACCAAAAGGCATTCCTTTGTGTTTTCCTTTTGTCCAGTCATGAAGCATTTCCTCACAATTATGGCACACAGTATGAGGAGCCCAATTCTTGTCTTGATCGCCAAGGGGGACTTGAAAATAGGCAATAGATGCACGTGTGACAAATGATGAAATATTGCGCCTTTGATGTTGAAATGTGTACCAGCCACATATATAACAGAAAGTGTCAGGACTATTCTTACATTTATGCCTACTCAAAGAAGCCATGATTCAATGTTAAAATAAGAGGATGTTTTTATCAGATAATAATTTTTTACATTTAAAAACAACTACAATTATGTAAAAGTGATGTTGTAAAACATTAATTGCCTTGTGGTTATGTTCAATCCAAGAGTCATTGCCCTTTAACTCCAATTTAAAAACCAATGCATGCCATTAACTGTAACAAAAAGAAATTAAAATTGCATAAAGACTAGAGCATGCACCAAAAAACGGATTTCAGATTTGGAATCAGTGGTGCAGAGATATATAGGAACAGTTCTAAAAGCTCTTGCAACAGAAAATGAAAAAAAAAAAATTGTTCCCCAGTGTTATATATTACATTTTATATATATGTGTGTGTGTATTTCTGAATATATATATAAATTATTGCTTATGCAGTTCTTTTTATGCACCTGGCTTTTACTTTATGAACCTGAGTTACTGAGGTTGGGAAGGCCTTCAGTTCCCTTTCGTACTCGAAGCCCAGTCATCCTGGGGAGTCTGACACCTTGTCCTGTTCTGGTCAAGTCTGTCACCCCATCCCTGTTCCCAATTCTGTTTCTTCTGGGGGTTGCTGCCATCGTTCTAAGGAATCTACTTTTTCCCATTATTTCTTAAATTACTAGCCTTAGTACCTACATTTTTCACTTGGAAAAAAAAAGGAATTTCAGTTTATATTTTATACTGTCTGACTTTTACTTTGTTTATTGGTAGAGATTGGTAGAGAAAATGATACAGGCTGCTCAGAGCAATGTACGGAAGGGTGGATTTTCTCCACGGTCTCGCCAGAAGTCAAGCTCATCGTTGCTGCCAGTTCTGTGAATGCGGCAACAATCCTGTCCCTTGTGTGCTGTTAACATGTCTACTTCTCCTAACTGGCTGAGTAAATCTTGGGCAGATGGGAAAGTGCAATAGGCCTTCCGGCAGGCCCTCCCGCATTCGTAGGGCCCTGAGTGAGGGTACGGCTGAGGCTCATATGCTCTCGATCCAGGCACCTGGGACTTATAATGAGCAGTTACATAAAATGGTTGTGTGTTGTTTTGTTTTGTTTTCTTCATTATTATTGTTTTTATGGCAACAGGAAGATAAGATTGATTTCCTGATTCTTAGACTTCTCAGCGTTGGACGTCACCCCTGGGCAATAGAGGGAGATTCCGAAGCGCGTGGTCTGTCCCCTTCCCACCCCAGTCCCAGCGACCCCAGCCCAGCCTCTACTTGCTCATTCTTCCCCTGCTCCCCAAGCAGAGGCCACCTGGCTGCTGCTCAGGCCTGGGAGATAGCACACCAGCAATCTGCCATCAGGACAGGAGCTGAGCAAGCAGGGCCAGCAGGCTTTAGAAGCTGCCCCGATGGTGATGGAGATCAGGGCCTTGGAGCAAAGACGTGGTAGGCTGTGGAGGGCCACATTCCGTTTGCCCTGTGCGTCAGTCGCACCCTGGGGAGCGCGTGGCTGAAGGGAGGAGAGAACAGGACCCCGTACCGGGCAGGGCCCTCGTCTGGTCCTCTCACTGATTGTAAGGCTGTGAGGAGACAGTGTGACATCTCAACAATGTCTGAGTCGCTCTGGACACTGAATGAAGTACGGTTGGGGAGGCATGGAGACCAAGGAGGAGAGAGTAAAGGGCTGGACAGCGTTAAGGGACATCGAGGGGGTACGATCAGTAGAGCTCATGGCCAACTGAACCCTACAGGGAGAGGAAGGCGGTGGAAACTGCGGTGAATCTGAGCTCTCTGTAAGGGAGCGTGTAAACGGAAGTGTGACTTTATTCTAGAGTTCTCTTCGCTGGACCGTGCTGTCTCCTCGGTTTGAAAGCAGTCTGTAGCAGAAGTCTGGGAGCGTGATTCTAATTTTAGAGCTTGATTTTGGTCTCATACAATGAAAACTCATTACCATTACTATATGTATTTTAAAAGTATTATTTGCCTAAGGAATAGAGTCTTTAAAGACACATCGGTTTATGCATCGAGTTGCATCTTCCTAGAAGACAGAAATAATATAATTTATTGTCGTGTAGTTTTAAATCCACTCAAATCATACGCAGCGATGCTTATTAAAAATACCATTAGTTATAAATAACCAGAAAAAAAATCTCCCTTTCTTTACCTACCTCACTGAGTATGTTGAATATTTTCCTGAATGCCACTTGACCTGTTAAAATATAGTTGAAATTCTTTCAAGTTGTAACACAGCCAGTCTAATCAGAACTCATAAATAAAAATGAATTGTGTTTAAAACCAGTCTGTGACCAAATTGGAAAGAATTTGTTTAATTATTTACGTAAATTTAATTATAGCCATTTAAGTGGAGGCTTGTCATAAATATTAGTCCAACAAAAGATGACTATTTGAATGGCATTACCTCTAATAAAGCAGCATTAACAGACTAAGCTAATTAGGAACTAAAATGCATGTGCTGTGAACTCAATATGAAATTTTCAGTCACAATAGTGCATTGTGTAACTTGATCAAGTGAAGTTTATTATTGCTGCCCTCATTAAAATAAGCCCTTCTTATACCTCACATAATGTTGGACTCCTACCGACAACATTATAATGAGAGTGTGATGCATTTTGATTGAGTTACCACATGGGAGAAATTTAATTTAATTAAACTGGTCTTCATTAAAATATTGCATTCAAGTGAAGTAATTATATGGCACATACAATATGAAAGAACTCATGCTGTTTAAAGGGAGAAAATTCACAACAGATCAGCTATGATTTCATTAGAGAGTGCATGGTACAATAATTAACCTGTGACTTAAATATAATGATACAATGAACAGCCTAACATTCATTCACACTCTGTTATTTAAAATAAATAATATGTTCTATATATTAATGTATTCATATAGAACTTGATACAAACACATATATAAATGTCTGCAAATATGTATATATACGCAAAATATTCTATATGTAGAACTGATAAACTATGCATATTACTTTTATACTCAAATAATTAGCAAAATAATAAATATATATACATGCATATTTTTGTTACAAATATGATTTTGAGAGATTCTTTATATATCTGAGATAATTTTTGAATATAGCTGTTATTCTTGAGTAATGAGTTTGTTAACTTAAAAGATAAAAGATTTTTTTTTAATGGGCTTGGTGGATCGGTCACAGATAAAATGTTAAATTGTGGGAAAATTGCTATGGCTATCAAAGTAGCCTACTGGTGCTTCTACCAAGTTAGATATTTAATATGTAGATAAGAAAACCTGGCTTCAGATGTTAAAGAACATGTAGTAAATGATCATTCAAATTTTTGCTACTTTTCAAATTCCCACAATTAATAAAACCTATAAAAATGATCATACTTCTAAATGAACCCATTTGTTAACTGGTTGCTTGACTGGGTTTATATATCAAAATAAGTGAAGGACAGAATTCTGTTGCGCTGCCTCATCCCTTGGCCTCACTGTCGGTAAACTCTCTATTGAACACACGACATCTCCTTCCCTGGCTTTCCCCCGATTATGGAGAAGGGCCCGTGTTGGTTCTTGGCCTCTTTCTGTGTTCATTCATTCACTTGTTGGAGAGATGGAGGGCTAGCTGAGTGATGTGACAGCAGTTCTGAAATTTTACTGATAGTTTCTTTTCTTCAAAATAGAGTTAGAAGAGAGAGAGGGAATGAGAGAGAATCATGCTGATGTACCCTGAGCCAGGCACGCGTTTCCAAAACAGGCGCTTGACTCATTCCCCTCCATTCACTAATCTTTCTTCTGGTAAGTCTATAATTGGTGACCAAGTCTGTTCTTTTCTAACCAGGACCAAGATCATATTTCTGCAGATCTTCTAGCCAGATCTCCTTGTGTATCCAGCAGCCATGTTAAAGTAAACACATCTCACATCCATTATCTCCTGCCTTCACAAAACGGCCCCTTTCCCCTCTGCTGTCCTGGCTCAGTTAGTAACATGATATACCTAACTACACCTTAGTTGTCTCTGTCTGCACTTTTGTACTCAAATAATATATTTACCCTTCCAGCAAACGGATGTCTGGCTGTCCATCGTGTGGGTGTCTCCATCTGGATGTCCCTTAGCACAGCTGGGGGGACCAGCTTCAGGGCACAACCAGGTGGTTGCATTGGGCCTCACGCTTAGCAGGCTCTGGATGTGGGCCTCGTGCTCTAGAGCTCATCTTGAAACCTTTCATTTTACCTTTGAGTTTATTTATGTTTTCTAAGTAAAGTCTAAAGTTATACCGGAGCATGGGCTGGGCCAATTAAAAAAAACAAACAAACATGACTTGTCGAAAGGAAGTCCCCAAAGGAAAAGGTTGTTGTACATCCATATGTTTAATGACACTGTTAGCCTGTTCTTGACCAAAAGCGCCCTGCGGTTTCTTTCTGCAGTCCACCCGCCTGCGGGTAAGTGTCTCCCTCCCTCCCTCCCTCCCTCCCTCCCTCCTTCCCTCCCTCCCTCCTTCTCTCCGGCGTCCCCATTCTCGGGCGCTGTCCCGTCATCTTGGTCACACAGCACCGGGCACATGTGCACATCCCCCTCTGCCCTGGCCAGCCCCGCACCACTTCCCTGGTGGCAGCCTGGGGGAGCAGCGCTTTCTCAGATCACCTGCAGATTCTCTCTCCCCGGCCCTGCCTTGTCCTGTGCTAGATCTCTGCCCCTTTCCCTAGAGGCCACCCCATCCTTGCTCCTGAAATAAGCCCTCTCTAACCTGCAGCCTCCGGCTGAAATCCCTGCCTGCGTTCCGTGGGTCCCCGAAGCTGTCTAGCCTGACTCCCGGGTACCCCAGGGCCCCCACAGGGTCTGTTTATGCACCTGCCGCCCTCACGCTCACCCTCCGGAAGCTGAAGCGCAGAATCTGGAGCAGGATGATTTGTATGTGATTGGAGCTGCTTTGGGTCTCACCCTTCATTAACCGTAAGGACGTTTCACTGCCGGAGCAAGGAAGTCCAAAATCACGACCCAGGTCTAGACTTGCATACAATAAGTAAAGTACTGGAAGGACACAGAAGCAACTGATTTTAAACTATAAAGTACTCCTCGCACTTGATTACTTGCAAGAAAAATGACTTTTTTTTTTTTCCATTTTTCCAAAGCTGGAAATGGGGAGGCAGTCAGACTCCCGCATGTGCCCGACCGGGATCCAACCGGCATGCCCACCAGGGGGCGATGCTCTGCCCCTCTGGGGCGTGGCTCTGTTGCAACCAGAGCCATTCTAGTGCCTGAGGCAGAGGCCATGGAGCCATCCCCAGCGCCCGGGCCAACTTTGCTCCAATGGAGCCTTGGCTGCGGGAGGGGAAGAGAGAGACAGAGAGGAAAGCGCGGCGGAGGGGTGGAGAAGCAGATGGGTGCTTCTCCTGTGTGCCCTGGCCAGGAATCGAACCCGGGACTCCCGCATGCCAGGCCGACGCTCTACCACTGAGCCAACCGGCCAGGGCCAAAAATGACATTTTTGATTATTAAATTCTATTTTATTTCATGACAAAGTCTGAAAAACTCTTTTGATGCATACTTGCTTGTTTTCAAGGAGACGCATTTGAAGTTTGGGGTCACAAATTCATGTTTTTGTGTAACAATTTCAACCCATCTTTTTTAGGTGAAAAAGTTGGTTTTAATGTGTTATCAATATTGTATTTAAAACCACTTGGGGTCGAATTGTTTGAATCACTAGTTTAGGATTAATTCATTATTTCTTAGCATGAGATATATTTACAGAGATTTGTTTCTAATATAACTACTTTGGCAGTCCGTTAGAAAAAGACCCTTGGTATTCTTACCTTTGGTGAAATTCCCGATGAAGCCTGGTTTAGGGTCCTCGAGTTTTTAAATGTGCTCGTTTACATTTTCACCAAACCCTGTTAGGAATATCTGCTTTATCACTTGTATCCTCTATCCACTTTTTAAAACATCTCCTTTATAGCGTCAATATACATCTGAGGAATTGTGAAATGTGTATTCTCAACTCCCTTGTTGCCTTTGTGTGTATGATGTGCATGGCCGTTCGGCTGTTCGTGCAGCGCGCAGACTGCATTGCATTGCATGTTCCTTTGAATGTAGTCTCGAGCCTTCCCTCCAGCAGCATTCAGTCCTCAGGCCTAAGAGCATTTATTTGTAAATTCTAAAATGCTGTTCGCTGCTCAGTTTCTGAGAAGTTAAGAAATGGAAATCCAGATAAGAGCTATGTTTGTTCACGGCAATGTTTTTTTCTTCCCGTGTCCTTGGCAAACAGTAAAAGACATGTTTTCTGGTAGGATGCCAATCTTTCAAATACAAACTAGACATTCGCGAATGAGTGTGCAGGATAATAGGGACATTGCTAGTCATCAGATGGTAAGTTTATGTGACGATAGCACTGTACAGTTTTGTAGGTGGCTCTAGTCAGCAAAATCTCATTGGAGCCTCTCACCGGTGAGTCTAGCGGGCCGTTCCACATTGTTATCCGTATTTCCAGAGGAGGGAGTTGAGGTTTGAGATGGGGATTTGGTTGCATCAAACTAAACAAGGAGAAGGTCTGGAATTCCAACTCAGCACTTCTTCCCCACGGTCTATCCTGGTCCCTTCCACTGTTTCTCACGGCTAACAGTTATTAGAGACATTTTCTTCCCCTCCCCTTTCTTTGCTAATTTATCAGTGTTTCAAGAAGTGAATAAATCAGAAAAAAACAAGAACTACATGATTCCATACATTGGTGGAACATAAAAACGAGACTAAGAGACATGGACAAAAGTGTGGTGGTTACCAGGGGTGGGGGGAGGGAGGACACAGGAGGGAAGGAGGGAGAGAGTTAGGGGGAGGGGGAGGGGCACAGAGAAAACTAGATAGAGGGTGACGGAGGACAATCTGACTCTGGGCGAGGGGTATGCAACATAATTTAATGACAAGATAACCTAGACATGTTTTCTTTGAATATATGTACCCTGATTTATTAATGTCATCCCATTAACATTAATAAAAATTTATTTAAAAAAAAAGAAGTGAATAAAAGATAATGAGGGTAAAATTAGAAAATATAACATATACTTGAGATTTCCATTCTTCTTCTGGAATTTTCCAAAAGTATAAAGATGTTTTCAATACTACAAGTTTAATCCAGTGTGAAAATAGCTTCTTATATTGCACTATGACAGTGATTTTCTGGCAGGTACAATGCTAAAAATGTCTAATTGTTTTGATCCTGTCAATAGGAATAGCTGGCATATTTAATGTATCTAGCTTCTAATTCCCAAATTCTTCCTCATTGTAAAATATATATTAAAAATACCTACATTAAGGAATAATGCAAATATATATGCAATATTTGACAAATAATAAATATATAATAAATGATATCTTAAAAGCATAATGACTACTACAGAAATAATGCCAGTTAGCCCAAGATTCGAGTTTTTTTTTTCAATGAGAGGAAAGGAGATAGTGAGGCAGACTCCTGCATGCACCCCAACTGTGATCCACCCAGCAACTCCACCTAGGGCCAATGCTTGAGTACCAAGCTATTTTTAGTGCCTGAGGCTAATGCACTCCAATGGAGCTATCCTCAGTGCCTAGGGCCATACTTGAACCAATCAAGTTACTGTCTACAGGAGGGGAACAAGGAGAGGGGGAGAAGCAGATGGTCACGTCTCCTTCATGCCCAGAATTGTACCTGGGATGTCTATTCACTGGCCCAGTGCTCAATCCACTGAGCAACTGGCTGGAGCCTCAAGTTCTAATAAACATTTTATGGGTGATCCAAAATAGATGATCTTTTCATCTTTGAGGCACCTTGTTTTGTATTTGACTAAGTATTTATTAAAATTCCATTCAAATCAGCTTAACATAAATGTAAATTAAAAATAAGAGTGCATATAAATTACACACAATTTATTTCTGATAATGAGCCAAACTACTTAAAAACTTTTACTCTTTGGGAATTAGTTTATTCTAGGAGAAAAGGATGCTCTTTCATACACTGTTAATATTTTATCAAGTTACTTTTATAGGTCATATCTTAAAATGATATCAGTTAATAGTGTCATACTATTAGAAAACAATTCAGTAAAATCAGGAAATCTGTAATTATTAGAATTTTCTGGTAATATTGATACTGAATTACTTATGTACTAGTAATTTTCATAGTATTTTACCCATACTAAATAATTCATACTAATAAAATGAGTATTCTTTGAGGAATGAAATAAATTTTCACATCTAATTGCTGATTCTACTATAGTCATCTTAAAAATATTTAATTCTGCTCTCCAGCTCCAAGTGCCATTAATTCCCATCTAATCAACTTTGCCAAATTAACCTTGTGCCTTTTTTCATTCTTTTATCACTCAGTATATTACTTGCTGACTTGAGAGAACTAGTTAAATTTTTGATAAATAAGTTTCAAATGCAAAGGTGAATGATCAATATCTTTCCATATACTTTTATATTTTATTTTATCAAAGAAGGAAATTATGCATACCTCTCTAGTTTTATTTTTTTATCAGTGCGAATAGTAATATGAGTTTCTCATTTCCTGTTCAGAAAATACATTTTAAAACCCTAAAGAAATTAGTCTACAAATACAGCACTAAGTATGAAATGTGGTCCATGTCCTTCCATATATTTTGTGATTACTTCTCTTTCAGATACAGTCATTCACAAATAAAGGACATCTTTTCAGCTGGGTTTGCCCAGAGTCCCCTTTCTGCCCACCTCTTTTTTTCCCCTTTGTTTATTTTATTTATTTTAGAGAGAGAGAGTCAGAAATATCAATCTGCTCCTGTTGGTGCCCTGACTGGGGATCGAACCGGCACCTCTGGGCTTTGAGATGATGCTCTAACCCACTGAGCTATCCAGCCATGCCCATCTCATTCTAATGTCTACATTTTCTGTAGCTGGAACCAAAACATGCCGTTCTTCTTTAAGGATTATTTTTCCTGGAGTGTGATCTGGCATAACTTTTTAAGGTTACTGTCTCCACACACACAATGTGCAGGAGTAGACTCCTCTCTGCGTTGATTTATATGCCAATGAGCAGGGTTCACAGAAAGCTTGTAAAGCTGGAGCAACTTATGTATCAATTGAGCTATTTCTGTGAAGAAAAACTGACATTTCTCTTTTTCAACATAATTGTGTCTTCCCAACACAACATCTAAAACTTCAGTGCCTATGATTTAGTATTAATTGTATGGGCAGCCATGTTGTTGATTCTTGTTCTAAATCATAGTAGCTCAAAGTAATTTGTTAGATTTGGGGGTTGTGTATTTCTTTTTATAAGATTTTAGTTATTGCCTGACCAGGAGGTGGCGTAGTGGATAGAGCAGCGGACTGGGACACAGAGGATCAAGGTTCAAAACACTGAGGTTGCTGGCTTGACCAGGGGCTCACCAGCTTGAGGGTGGAGTCACCAACTTGAGCGTGGGATCATAGACATGACACCGTGGTCACTGGCTTGAGTCCAAACGTCACTGGCTTGTAGTCCAAGGTCGCTGGCTTGAGCAAGGGGTCACTCACTCTGCTGTAGCCCCCTGGTCAAGGCACATATGCGAAATCAATGAACAACTAAGGTGCCGCAACAAAGAATTGATGTTTTCATCTCTCTCCCTTCCTCTCTGTCTGTTCCTATCTGTCCCTCCCTCTAACTCCCTCTCTGTCAAAAAAAATAAATTTCTTTGTTGTTGTTGTTTATTGATCTTACATAGAGAGGAGAGAGGAACAGTGGAGCAAGAGTTATCAAAACTCGTAGTTGCTTCACTTCAGTTCCTCACTGATTGCTTGTCCTGTGTGCTTTGAGTGGGCAAGCCCAGCGTCTCAAAACAGCAACCTCGGCATACCAGGTAGATATTTGATACTGCGCCACCACAGGCCAGGTGGCTGTGTTTTGTTTTTAATGAGAAATTCAATTTTAATAGACCATTAAAATAAATACCTAATACAAATGACTACAAATGCATATTTGCCAGTACCACACAGTATGTGTGGCCGTGGGTTTCTCTGGGTTTTGGTAGCTGTTACAGTGACCTCCGTAGCCCTCCTGCGTGACAGAGAATTCTCCAGACGTGGCTCAGCGGGGTAGCTCTTCATCCACTCCTCTGCCTTATTTCTTGTCACCCTCAGTACCTTAGTTCCTTCTTGCTGCACAGCTCCATCTGTCTCTGGGGGTCTGCTCTCTGACCAGAGGGCACTCAGCTTGTGGCTCCAGTTAACTTTTCAAAGGACCCCCAGCGGGGGCTTCCACTGTTTCCTGCTGGGGCTCCCCATTTCCCTGTGCTGTGTCTCAGTGTTCCTCCTACCCACGCCCACTCCCTGGTGAGCAGTCATCAGCTGCACAGTTGAACTCTTGTTTGGAGCCTTGTGAATGTCCTGCTGATGTTACTAACTCCCTACTCATCTTTTCTTACACTTAAAATTTTTTTACATTTATTGATTTTAGATAGAGAGGAAGGATGAGAGAGAGAGAGAGAGAGAGAGAGAGAGAGAGACATCGGTTTGTTATTCCACTTATTTATGCACTCATTGGTTCATTCTTGTATGTACCCTGACTGGGGATTGATCCCTCTGGTTGGCTATCGGGATGAGACCCTGGCCAGGGCCTTATTACACTTCTAGGTCATTGTCTACCCAGCTCTGCCTTTATGAAGCTGGCATTATTTTGTAAGGCCCAGAGTAGTTTTCCCCAAAATTCTTAATCTAGAGTCTATGTAGTTACTTTCTCTATTAGAATTGATCAAGTTTCAAGTATGGTTTCCACTGTGTCTACTGGGAAAATAATATACCTATATTTGACAAGCGGTTCATATTAATATACATTGTGTCTACTCGCTGTGATGTTAGCGCTTCAATTCCAAAATATTCCCCCAGTGACTTGTTAAGCAACCAACTTCTTTCACAGACTTCACTGTGATGTCCTGAAGGTGGATACCTTAAAGAGAATTGGTGTTACTGTTTACATTTTGGGGAAAATGATCTTCATGTTTCTTTGTTTCATCGAGCTATTGTCTGTGACACTACATTTTGATTATTAAGGTCCTATTTTCAAGAGTGGTGTTTACAGTCTAGATCTAAGGTAAATTCTTCTCATTACTGAATTTAGTGTCTTGCATGTTGTGGATGCCACATAAGAATTAGGAGTCCTAATCCCTTAGAGGCCATCATTAAATTTCACATCAACTCTTAGTGTGATTTCCTGATACTCATACAAAACTTCCAAAGCCTGAAAACTTTCTAAGAACTAATAAAAATAATGTTTTTTTGTCTCCTAAGAAAATAATATGTTTCAGACTTAATTTAAAAATAGTCTAACTTACACTTACAAATTGCAAATGGACTCACTCTGTACAGCTTTTGGCCAGATGCACTAATATGTGTAATGTAAAATAAATGTAACCAGTGCAAAATAGTGGAATGCAACTGGAGGAGTTTCTGTTGTATAGAATTTAAATATAGTGGAGACAACATGAGCTTTGGAAGGAGATTTTTTTGTGTTTAAATCTAGTCTCCAACTTGTTTTAGCAACATAATCTCAAGGAAGATTATAATAACTCTGATCAGGAGCAGATCAATTATTTTCAAAGTGTTTTGTTTGCTTGTTTGTTTTTACAGCAAAACATTCTTTTTAAATTCCATGCATCATCTCAATGTACTTGTTTTACAAGAATAGTCAACACTTTACTTATTGGAATAGAAGTGGAGGCAGGATGGTTTTCCTTCTTTTTTAAATTAAATTTATTGGAGTGACACTGGCTAACAAAATTACACAGGTTTCAGGTTCACAATTCTACAACATATTTTCTGTACATTGTATTGTGTGTTCACCTCCTAAGACGGTCACCCACCACCAACTCTATATTTCATCAAATCTCTGAGCTAGATAACATCGCATTGCATGAATTTCTAAATGCAGCTAATCGCACTACATGTTGTCACTGTGTTTCACATGTGATTCCATCCCTCAGACTAAGGATCATCCTGCATTTGAGTACAAGTTTGTCCCTGACCCACGATGAAAGGAGAGGAGTAAGGACCAAGGCTCAGAGCTCCTCCCACTTTGCTGCTTTGGTGGCCTCCTCACTTCTGCCTCCTCTCAAGCGTTCTGTCTCTAGGCGCTTTGGTTATCCCAAGACCAGTCTCACCATGTGCTTAGCACTGCCCAAATCAGTCACCAAAGAAGCCCTACACCCACTCCTGTCATTCCTGAATACCCGGACCCTCATAGTCACGGAGCTGTGCTTGTGTCCTAATCTTCAATTCCTCCCCAAATACTACAACCTGGTGACTGTGCCCTCCGGAATTATTATTAAACCAACTCCCTGCCCTTCTCTATTGCATTTGAATAACCATATAAAATTCTATACTTATATTTCTGCCAATTCCCATGCAGCTGAAGATTATCTATCTATCTATCTATCTATCTATCTATCTATCTATCTATCTATCTATCTATCTATCATCTGTCTATCCCGTGCCAGTTAGCTCCGTGGTAGAGCGTCAGCCTGGTATATAGAAGTCTTGGATTCGATTCCCAGTCAGGGCACAGAGGAGAAGCAATCATCTGCTTCTCCACCCCTCCCCCTTCTCTCTCTCTCTCTCTCTCTTTTCTTCTCCTACTGCCATGACTCAATTGGTTCGAACAAGTTGGCCTCAGCACTGAGGATGTCCCATGGCCTCTGCCTCAGGTGCTAAAATTTGGCCCTGGTTGCTGACCACTTATTTTCAGTTTCCTTTGCTAATTTCTTCTCATCCTCCTAACTCTTCAAAGTTGAAGTGTCTTCCTCCGAACTCTTGTCCATTGACACGGGTAACCTCTATGTGATCCCATCCACCTCTGTCTTTACATGTGATCTTCCAGGTATCTCTCCACCTGTTCCTTCCCAGGAACATGAGAATCGTGCGTCCAGTTGCACTTGGATGTCTAACAGACATTTCAAATGTAACACCTAGACACTAAACGTTCACCTGCACCCGTCCACTGAGCCGGAGCCGTGACCGTCCCACTCCGTTTTAGTAAGCAGCAGCTTCGCCCTCACACTAGAACCCTTAGAGTCACCCGCGGGTCTTCTTTCTCTCGTGTCCTGTACCCAGTCCAACCACAGTTCTGAGATGGAGCGTTTGCTTTCACTTCACATGAGAAACGAAGTGTTTGTTTCCACTGCAACTTGTACGCAGGATCCTACTGGTCCTCCACACATCTGGCAACATTCTTTTGCCCGCCCTCCACAGACGTGTCACCTGGGTCCTCAGAGTCCTCTCCTTTCACTGGTCTCCGAGTTTCTGTTCGGCCACAGGGAATGCTCGGTCTGCCAGCTGTGGTTCTGCAAACATGTGAGTTAAGAGCTGACACATGGCTGGGAAAAATATCTCTCAGTGTCTTCCCATTTCACTCACAAGAAAAGCCAAGATTATTATCATGAGCTATTATTAGGGAGACCATATAACTTACCACTTGAACTAAAGCATTCGTCATGGTGGAAGGTGGCACTCTTCATAATCACTCACAGACATGTGCGAGCAGACAGCGTCCCAGGCATGGCGGGCATGTCCTGGTTCTGCCTCCAACCAGAAAGCCCCTCAACATCTACTGATCCTCTAGAGAGTACTGGACCTTCTCTCCTTCCCCTCCCTTCACACACCTCCCACACACCTCTCTCACACCCTCCACACAGCCCTCACACCCCTCACACACCCCTCACACACCCCTCACACCCCTCACACACACCCCTCACACACACCCCTCACACACCCCTCACACACACCCCTCACACACCCCTCACACACCTCTCACACACCCCTCACACCCCTCACACACACCCCTCACACAACCCTCACACACCCCTCACACACCTCTCACACACCTCTCACACACCCCTCACACCCCTCACACACACCCCTCACACACACCCCTCACACACCCCTCACACACACCCCTCACACACCCCTCACACACCTCTCACACACCCCTCACACCCCTCACACACACCCCTCACACAACCCTCACACACCCCTCACACACCTCTCACACACCTCTCACACACCCCTCACACCCCTCACACACACCCCTCACACACCCCTCACACACCCCTCACATCCCCCTCACACCCCTCACACACCCCTCACACACCCCTCAAACCCCCCTCACACCCCTCACACACCCCTTACACCCCTCACACCCCCCTCACACCCCTCACACCCCCCTCACACCCCCTCACACCCCTCACACACCCCTCACACCCCTCACACCCCTCACACCCCTCACACACCCCTCACACCCCTCACACCCCCTCACACCCCTCACACACCCCTCACACCCATCACACCCCTCACACACCCCTCACACCCCCCTCACACCCTTCACACCCCCCTCACACCCCCCTCACACCCCTCACACACCCCTCACACACCCATCACACCCCTCACACCTCTCACACACATCCCTCACACACACCCCTCACACCCCCTCACACCCCCTCACACCCCTCACACCCCTCACACCCCTCACACACCCTCACACCCCTCACACCCCTCACATCCCCCTCACACCCCTCACACCCCCTCACACCCCTCACACACCCCTCACACCCCACTCACACCCCTCACACACCCCTCACACACCCCTCACACCCCTCATACACCCCTCATACACCCCTCACACACCCCTCACACACCCCTCACACACCCCTCACACCCCTCACACACCCCTCACACCCCTCACACCCCTCACACACACCCCTCACACCCCTTACACCCCCTCACACCCCCTCACACCCCTCACACCCCCCTCACACACCCCTCACACACACCCCTCACACACACCCCTCACACACCCCTCACACACCCCTCACACACCCCTCACACCCCTCACACACACCCCTCACACCCCTTACACCCCCTCACACACCCCTCACACCCCCTCACACCCCTCACACCCCCCTCACACACACCTCACACCCCCTCACACCCCTCACACCCCCCCTCACACACCCCTCACACACCCTGCACACCCCTCACACCCCTCACACACCTCACATACTCCTCATACCCCTCACACACCCCTCACAATACCCCTCATACACCCCTCACACACCCCTCACACACCCCTCACACCCCTCACACACCTCACACACCCCTCACAATACCCCTCATACACCCCTCATACACCCCTCACACACCCCTCACACACCCCTCACACCCCCTCACACCCCTCACACCCCCCTCACACACACCTCACACCCCCTCACACCCCTCACACCCCTCACACACCCCCTCACACACCCCTCACACCCCCCCCACACCCCTCACACCCCTCACACACCTCACATACTCCTCATACCCCTCACACACCCCTCACAACACCCCTCATACACCCCTCACACACCCCTCACACACCCCTCACACACCCCTCACACACCCCTCACACACCCCTCACAACACCCCTCATACACCCCTCATACACCCCTCACACACCCCTCACACACACCACACACCCCTCACACCCCTCACACACACACCTCACACCCCTTACACACCTCACACACCTCACATACTCCTCATACCCCTCACACACCCCTCACAACACCCCTCACACACCCCTCACACACCCCTCACACACTCCCCACACCCCACACACCTCACACACCTCACATACTCCTCATACCCCTCACACACCCCTCACAACACCCCTCATACACCCCTCACACACCCCCACACCCCTCACACACCTCACACACCTCACATACTCCTCATACCCCTCACACACCCCTCACACACCCCTCACACACCCCTCACACACTTCCCACACCCCACACACCTCACACACCTCACATACTCCTCATACCCCTCACACACCCCTCACAACACCCCTCATACACCCCTCACACACCCCTCACACACACCCTCACACACCTTACACCCCATCACACACCCCTCACACCCCCTCACACCCCTCACACCCCCCTCACACACACCTCACACCCCCCTCACACCCCTCACACCCCTCACACCCCCCTCACACCCCCCTCACACACACCCCTCACACACCCTCACACACCCCTCACACACCCCTCACACCCCTCACACACCCCTCACACCCCTCACACACCCCTCACACCCCCCTCACACACACCTCACACCCCCTCACACCCCTCACACACCCCTCACACACCCCTCACACACCCCTCACACCCCTCACACACCCCTCACACCCCTCACACACCCCTCACACCCCCTCACACCCCTCACACACACCTCACACCCCCTCACACCCCTCACACCCCTCACACACCCCTCACACACCCCTCACACCCCCCCACACCCCTCACACCCCTCACACACCTCACATACTCCTCATACCCCTCACACACCCCTCACAACACCCCTCATACACCCCTCACACACCCCTCACACACCCCTCACACACCCCTCACACCCCCTCACACCCCTCACACCCCCCTCACACACACCTCACACCCCCTCACACCCCTCACACCCCCCTCACACACACCTCACACCCCCTCACACCCCTCACACCCCTCACACACCCCTCACACACCCCTCACACCCCTCACACACCTCACATACTCCTCATACCCCTCACACACCCCTCACAACACCCCTCATACACCCCTCACACACCCCTCACACACCCCTCACACACCCCTCACACCCCCTCACACCCCTCACACCCCCCTCACACACACCTCACACCCCCTCACACCCCTCACACCCCTCACACACCCCTCACACACCCCTCACACCCACTCACACCCCTCACACCCCCCTCACACACACCTCACACCCCCTCACACCCCTCACACCCCTCACACACCCCTCACACACCCCTCACACACCCTCCACACCCCTCACACCCCTCACACACCTCACATACTCCTCATACCCCTCACACACCCCTCACAATACCCCTCATACACCCCTCATACACCCCTCACACACCCCTCACACACCCCTCACACCCCTCACACACCTCACACACCCCTCACAATACCCCTCATACACCCCTCATACACCCCTCACACACCCCTCACACACCCCTCACACCCCTCACACACCCCTCACACCCCTCACACACACCCCTCACACCTCTTACACCCCCTCACACACCCCTCACACCCCCTCACACCCCTCACACACCCCTCACACACCCCTCACACCCCCCCACACCCCTCACACCCCTCACACACCTCACATACTCCTCATACCCCTCACACACCCCTCACAACACCCCTCATACACCCCTCACACACCCCTCACACACCCCTCACACACCCCTCACACACCCCTCACAACACCCCTCATACACCCCTCATACACCCCTCACACACCCCTCACACACACCTCACACACCCCTCACACACCCCTCACACCCCTCACACACACACCTCACACCCCTTACACCCCCTCACACCCCCTTATACCCCCTCACACCCCTCACACCCCCCTCTCACACACCTCACACCCCTCACACCCCTCACACCCCTCACACACCCCTCACACCCCCTCACACCCCTCACACACCTCACATACTCCTCATACCCCTCACACACCCCTCACAACACCCCTCATACACCCCTCACACACCCCTCACAACACCCCTCACACACCCCCCACACCCCTCACACCCCTCACACACCTCACATACTCCTCATACCCCTCACACACCCCTCACACACACCCCTCACACCCCCCACACCCTCACACACCCCTCACACACACCCCTCACACACCCCTCACACACCCCTCACACACCCCTCACAACACCCCTCACACACCCCTCACACACCCCTCACACACCCCTCACACACTCCCCACACCCCACACACCTCACACACCTCACATACTCCTCATACCCCTCACACACCCCTCACAACACCCCTCATACACCCCACACACCCCTCACACCCCTCACACACACCCTCACACCCCTTACACCCCATCACACACCCCTCACACCCCCTCACACCCCTCACACCCCCCTCACACACATCTCACACCCCCTCACACCCCTCACACCCCTCACACCCCCCTCACACACCCCTCACACACACCCCTCACACACCCTCACACACCCCTCACACACCCCTCACACCCCTCACACACCCCTCACACCCCTCACACACCCCTCACACACCCCTCACACACACCCCTCACACACACCCTCACACACCCCTCACACACCCCTCACACACCCTCACACACCCCTCACACACCCCTCACACCCCTCACACACCCCTCACACACCCCTCACACCCCTCACACACCCCTCACACACCCCTCACACCCCTCACACACCCCTCACACACCCCTCACACACCCCTCACACACCCCTCACACACCCCTCACACACCCCTCACACACCCCTCACACCCCTCACACACCCCTCACACCCCTCACACACCCCTCACACACCCCTCACACACCCCTCACACACTCTCACTTGCTGTCTGTACCCCTGGCACCTCCTAGAAGCTGCACTTCCTGGAAGCACTGCCCTGTGACAGGTTATTTGCTCTTGCAGATCTCTGTTCGAAGTACTCTTCCTTCCTGTATTCACACATCACTGCCGCATTGCCTTGGTGTGTCTGCACCAATGTCACCTTGCTGGAGAGGCTGTCCCCAACACCTTCCCTAAAGAGCTTCTTCCACTCTTCAGCTGACATGTTCTCACTCC
Organism: Saccopteryx bilineata; assembly: GCF_036850765.1. Taxonomy (NCBI): domain Eukaryota; kingdom Metazoa; phylum Chordata; class Mammalia; order Chiroptera; family Emballonuridae; genus Saccopteryx; species Saccopteryx bilineata. The sequence continues at coordinate 9,584,919 of NC_089495.1, forward strand.
TTCATTCTCCTTTATGTTTTTTCTCTGGCACGTGTCACCATCTGCTACATATTAGTGGGTTTGTTTCTCATTGCTTGCCCTGCCCACGAGAATGAAAGTGTGGAGACTTTTTCTGTTTTGCTGTGTGCTGTGGTACTCACCGAGAATAATTCCTGACACAGCGAAGGTGCTCAGTTAAAATCGGCAAATGAATGAATAAAAAAATGTCTTGTTTAGGCTGCATTGGTTCTGGTCCCCTGTTGGCTGGCATTGACCAGACTGTAAAAAGTCAGCTCATGCTGCACAAATTCACGTAATCCTCATTCATGCGAAGAAAGCCAATATCAGTTTAAGATGTAGAAGATTTTCCCATTTCCTTTTCTTGATTGATATGTGTTTATACACAGGCAGGTAAATACAGGTATGCACACACGTATTCTTTAAAATGTTCTTGATATCATAGCACATTGTCAAAAGATTAGGCTTGCATTCTATATTCTATTGCCTATTACACATTTCAAACACACATGAACATAGCATGCTCTTTCTTCCTCTCTTGCTCTAGGATTTCTCAAATTGTTCGAGGTCTAAAATAATCAAGAATTAATTGATTGAACAAATACATATTACATGCATTTGTAATATGCTCCCAGTTATGAACATCAGTTTGGTTCAGGAAGATTATTTTATGAATGTGAAATTTCATGAATGTAAAATTATAGCAAGAAAACAAAGTAATTTCTATAAGATAAGGAAAGGAAAAGGTCTAATTTCAAACTTAGATCAAACCTATTTCATTTCTTAACTCATGGCCTCAGAGCAGTATTTCTGTCAGCCCATTACGGAAATAAGTTTTCATTTCCATCCTATATTCTAGAAGACAGTCATCTTGGCTGTAATCGGAAGGCATGTTTGTGATCTCCTTCGTCTCAGCATCACTCCTGGCTAGATGTGAACTTCAATTTGCGTCCTCTTTCTTCTTTCAGCATTCTGTTGGTTTCCTGCTCTGTCTTGTACAATTGATTTTGCATTTATGACACACCATCCAATTCTGTCCCATTTAAGTCCAATTTTAATTAGCTCTTTACAAATCCATTTGCTGGCATTAATTCATTAATATTTAACATTACCAAAGCATGTACTTTCTGAATATATATCTTAATCTGTTTCATCAGCATTAATAAATAAGTGATTAGGAAACTTCAGTACTTAAATTAGCATTGGAACATTGAAACCACATTTTTAAAATATGTGACTTTCCAATTGGCTCAGCCTTGTTATCTGCAAATAAGTAATTTAATGTTTATTTTATCTAAGGTAGACTAGTTTACCTGACATTACACACTGCAGTATAATATAAGGATGGGGCAAAGTAGGTTCACAGTAGTTTGTATGGAAAATGATACAGTAATTAATAATAATACAAAAAATAAATAATATTTTGTATAAACTTACTTTTGCCCACCCTGTGCTGAATTAAACTAAACAGATAAACTGAGTAAAAGAATCAGCAAGAGTATGTAGGTGCAAAATAGATTTAATGATAATATGGAAATATGTCAAACTTTACCAGCTATTTTGAATTAAATATTTTTTCTTTTTTTTAATTTTTTTTGTTCATTTTAGAGAGGAGAGAGAAAGGGAGGGAGAAAGACAGAGAGGGAGGAGAGAGGAGAGAGAGAGAGAGAGAGAGAGAGAGAGAGAGAGAGAGAGAGAGAGAAAAGGTGGGGAGGAGCTGGAAGCATCAACTCCCATATGTGCTTTGACCAGGCAAGCCCAGGGTTTCAAACCGGCGACCTCAGCATTTCCAGGTCGACGCTTTATCCACTGCGCCACCACAGGTCAGGCTGAATTAAATATTTTAATTGGTGAAAAGAACATTTGTGTATAATAGAAAAGATTCAAGGTTTCATGAATTTACTAAATAAAAAATGTTGACATTATATTAAATAACGTTTGAATAATTTCTGTTTCCAGTTCTTGTCTATTGTAAATAATGCCCCAAGGAACACAAAGGTCTACATATTCTTTCGAACTGGTGTTTGAGGTTTCTTTGGGTACTTCCAGAAGTGGAATTGCTGGGTCGTTAGGCAGTTACCTGTTTAATTTCCTTAATTTTTAAGTATTTATTGATTTGTTTTAGATCAGAGAGACAAATGGGGGAGGGGGGGGGAGGAGCAGGAAGCATCAACTCCCTTCTGTGCCTTGACCAGGCAAGCCCAGGGATTTGAACTGGCGATCTCAGAATTCTAGGTTGATGCTTTCCCCACTGCACCACCACAGGCCAGGCCTTAATTTCTTGAGAAAATCCCATGCTATTTTGATAGTAGTTGTACCAATCTGTGTACCCACAACCAAATGTCCATCAGTGGATAAGCAGATTAAAAAAGCTTATGTGGTACATTTACACAATGGAATGCAACATACCCATAGAGAAGAAAGAACTCTTAAACTCTTACTTTTTCTGACAGCATGGATGGACCTGGATATTATTATGCTAAGTGAAATAAGCCAGTTAGAGAAAGGCAAGTACCACATGATTCATTTATGGTCTATGTAGACTATAAAGAACACAGTGAACTAATAAGCAAAATAGAGACAGCCTCATACATAGAGAACAGCCAGACCTCTGGGCGGGGAGTTGCTGAGGGGCAGGGATTGAACTAAAGAGGGAAAAAGAGAGAGAAAAACTCCTAGACAGAGTAAACAGTGTGGTGATTGCCCGGGGAGGGGGCACGGAAGAGGTGGGAGGGGCCTGGGAAGATAAATGTTGAGGGATGGAGACTTGACTTGGGGTGCTGTACAGATGATGTGTTCTAGAATTGTGTACTGGAAACCTGTATAATTTTGTTGACAAGTTTTACACCAATAAACTCAAAGAAAGGGAAAAATAAATGAATTGTTTCCATTGTCTTCGAATGAGAGTGTTAATTTTATAGTTAAACATTTTTTTAATAGTTAAACAGATATCTCTTTCTATAACACAAAATAAATCGCTACTTGACATCCGGCGTTCTCCCACTTGACCTCTGAATGCTTTCAGGGTAGAATTTACATTCCTTAGCGTGTTGTCCAGGACCCGATGCGTCCCAGGTCCCTGTCTTCATACCGTCCCTTGTGTCTGTGGGCATTAATGTTCCAGCACACGGACAGACTCGTGGCCCAGCCAGTGCCCTTTCTCTCCCTGCATCCCCTGTCTGTGCACCCTGGCTTGCCACCCCGCCTTTTTGTTCCTAAGGACTCTGCTCCGGTGCCACCTCTATGCCACTCTCCTTTTTTGTGTTACGTGACTCACCTGGATCCGCCATGTGGCAGAGACATTCCACAGTCTAACAATCCTAGTTTTCTTTTTTGTATCTCTGAATGAAGCTGTGAGCTTTTGAAGGCGCATGCAACTTAATTGTCTCCATATCAACTGTTCATTTCACTGTTGGTTACCAAGAGTATGTTCAACAAACAGATAATGAATAGATTTTGAATAAATTAGTGTCTGTTTGTGCTGCTGTTAGGGTATTTCTGCAAACGTAAATCACGATGCAGGAAACAGGCAAGCACACGTTCCAGGAAATAGATATTAAACGTGCGCCTAACAGATACTCTACGTGTTAGAGGTATGTGAGAACACTCTAAGCTCATATGAAATTCTTTCCTGTAATAGCTTTAGGAGGGCCAAATATGATGGCATTTTAAATCTCAGAGAAGCATAGAGCAATTATAGAGTCTTCCTTTGTAGTCAGAGCACTTGGGAAAGTTTGGTAACAATCATCTTCAAACTGAACAGTTTTATTTTTGTGGATATTCTCTCATTCTCTTTCTTAAATGAATGTATGAACGTTATAAATACTGAAAGAGAAGCATTATTAAATTTAAAATAATTCCTTTATCACACATATCACAGGAACTGATTTGAAACCTTTCTTAATTAGACTAAAACTTTTCTTACCTCTTACAGTAAGAAAACTTAAAAATCTACATCAAGAGCCATGCTCACTATAGTGTTTTTTTTTTTTTAATTTAATTGTGGCAGTTTTGGTTTGTCAGTTTTTCATGACTTGCATGTAATACTTTCATGTGTCTTTTTTAGAAAACCCGGGGATTATTTTTTACTTCCCGAAGGGTATTTGTCTGAAGACGTGTGGTAGCTGCTGTACGTCATAGGCAGGCGGGCAGGCACTGTGCACATTTTTTTTTTTGGAAATGCTGTAGTGAAATAACTCCATGGCAGAGGTTTCTCCTTCTGCTTGTGGTTTTGTTTGCAGGAATTAAGATTACAGCTACCTCATTGTTACCTCTGGTCCAACTCCTGAAGAAAAACGACTTCATTTACAGCCGTGAGAGGTCACTGACCTTTCCCACAGCTACTGTGCTGCCTGCAAAGCTTCTCAGACAAGTTGTTTAGAGAAACAGTGAGTGACAGGCCTCCCCACCACGCGGGAAGCCCGCAGAGCGTCTATGCAGATCAGATATCACAGGAAGACCGTTGACACGTTTGCAGTCGTCTGCTTGACAGGCAACGTCTGCTTGACTTGAGACACACGGAGCTGTACAGGATGGGGAGATGTGATTCCGAGGAGCAAATTACATGCTGTTTTTGAAAAGGTGTGCGTGATTCCAAAACTAGTAAACAGAAAGTCTTTTTCTGATGACCAACATGTCTAATAGATCCTTTTAGAAGTGGAGATACCCCACGGGACGGACCGTTTGACGAATATGAACCCCAAGAAGCGTGCGTCGAGCCATAAAGCTCTTATCTGTCAATATCATGCACAGTAGATGTGTTAAAAGAGAGCATAATGGTGTGCTATTGTTATTGCTGAGACATCAGTCTTCTTTATGTTTGCATTAGGGACTTGTTAAGGTGCAGAATGTTTTGCCCACTAAATGTCTGCAGGAGACAAGATTGTCAACTCAGCTGTAAAAAGAGGGCACTCTTCCTAGAAAACACATTCCTGAAACCGGCTCTACCAAGGTGAACAACAGAAAAGCTTCTCAAGTCTTCTTCCCACTTGATAATTGTTTAAGGGTTTGAAAGCAAATACAAATATAAATACCTTGAAAGGCTCACCTGAATATTTCATTGGTTTCCCTTCCATGTTTTATGAAATGTAAACCCAAGAGTGGCCATAAAACACCCAGTAATTTCTTTTACCCAGTGGATTCACTCTATCTAAAGCCCACTTTGAGGATTATTCTAAAACCTCCACAGTTTGATGAATTGGGGGGGGGGGAGGATGATAAAGAAGGCTCTTAGAATGGAAGACCTTTTTATAGTTCTTATTATTTTTCCGTGTGCAGAACTCCAATGAGGAGACTTTGGGATTTTGACCAGATGGTTGGGGAAAACAGGATGACCTTGGTAACCACCTGCCTGTGGGTGGAGGGTAGATAAAGCACAAAGAGGGGTCATCCAACGCTGTCAGCCTAGTGCTGCCTATAGTTCCACACACCTCAGGGTCGCCCTGGGTACTGATGGCTGTGGCCACAGAAATCATCCAATAAGCTCTCTACATTTGACTGCCATTTAAGTCTAGAAAACAGCATAGGTCCAAGGAACCAGTGACTACCTGTAAGTGACGCTTGTTCATGTGTCTATAAGTAACGCTGGGGGTGGGGGGTGAAGGTGGCCGTGCGGCATTTGCCCAGACTAAAGACCAGGACCAGTCTAAGCACAGGAAAGGGCAGGACAGCAGAGCTGCTCAGGAACAACTGTGTCACATGTTTGTTCCGAGGTCTAGATTGTCGGGGGAACTGTGGACATGTTGTTGGTCTGGGCCAAATTAGAAAGACAGCCTTAAAGCATTTTTTAGAAAGCTACTTAGAAAACAATACTCTTAATAGCTCATCTCACAGGAGAATAAAATAAGCTTTGCGAAAATAGAAATGCAGACACAAATATATTATTTTAATCCTCTTAAGGCTAATTTTACAATGTTTGTCTCTTAGGAATAATTTAGATGCCTGTATAAAGCATCCTGTCATTAATCCGATATCATTCATCAGATTAGGGCCCTTTTCATAAAATGAAAACTTGAATAAACTTCTTACAAAAACAAAGAAATGTTAAATTTTTTCTTCATTCCTCTTATTTTAAGTGAGAATACAGTTAAGAGTTTTTTTTTTATTCTGTGCCCAAGGAGTTCTAGCTCAAGTTGTTATCTGGACAACAAGGCAACCAGCCCCAGATGCAAACAGGCACTAGGACAAGTGCTGTAATTCCATCGAAACTCGTCTCCCCATTGTCCCCATTCGCCCGCAGCCTGTGAGCTGGGCTTTGAGAAGAAATGGGGGGGGGCTGTTATCACAGTCCTAGCTACCTCTCTCCCCCATTCCTTCCTACTTCTAGTGCATGGGGGGGCTGTTATCACAGTCCTAACCACCTCTCCCCCCACTCCTTCCCACTTCTAGTGCATGGGGGGGCTGTTATCACAGTAATACCCACCTTTTTCCCCCCACTCCTCCCACTTCTAGTGCATGGGGGGGCTGTTATCACAGTCCTAGCCACCTCTCTCCCCCCACTCCTTCCTACTTCTGGTGCATGGGGGGGCTATTATCACAGTAATACCCACCTCTCTCCCCCACTCCTCCCACTTCTGGTGCATGGGGGGGCTGTTATCACAGTCCTAGCCACCTCTCCCCCCACTCCTTCCCACTTCTAGTACATGGGGGGGCAGTTATCACAGTAATACCCACCTCTCTCCCCCACTCCTTCCCACTTCTAGTGCATGGGGAGCTGTTATCACAGTCCTAGCCACCTCTCCCCCCACTCCTTCCCACGTCTAGTGCATGGGGGGGCTGTTATCAGAGTCCTAACCACCTCTCTCCCCCACTCCTTCCCACTTCTAGTGCATGGGGGGGCTGTTATCACAGTAATACCCACCTCTCTCCCCCCACTCCTTCTCACTTCTGGTGCATGGGGGGGGCTGTTATCACAGTAATACCCACCTCTCTCCCCCACTCCTTCCCACTTCTAGTGCATGGGGGGGCTGTTATCACAGTAATACCCACCTCTCTCCCCCAACTCCTTCCCACTTCTAGTGCATGGGGGGGCTGTTATCACAGTAATACCCACCTCTCTCCCCCACTCCTTCCCACTTCTGGTGCATGGGGGGGCTGTTATCACAGTCCTAGCCACCTCTCTCCCCCCACTCCTTCCCACTTCTGGTGCATGGAGGGGGCTGTTATCACAGTAATACCCACCTCTCTCCCCCACTCCTTCCCACTTCTAGTGCATGGGGGGGCTGTTATCACAGTCCTAGCCACCTCTCTCCCCCCACTCCTTCCCACTTCTGGTGCATGGAGGGGGCTGTCATCACAGTAATACCCACCTCTCTCCCCCACTCCTTCCCACTTCTAGTGCATGGGGGGGCTGTTATCACAGTCCTAGCCACCTCTCTCCCCCCACTCCTTCCCACTTCTGGTGCATGGAGGGGGCTGTTATCACAGTAATACCCACCTCTCTCCCCCACTCCTTCCCACGTCTAATGCATGGGGGGGCTGTTATCACAGTCCTAGCCACCTCTCCCCCACTCCTTCCCACGTCTAGTGCATGGGGGGGCTGTTATCACAGTCCTAGCCACCTCTCTCCCCCCACTCCTTCCCACGTCTAGTGCATGGGGGGGCTGTTATCACAGTCCTAGCCACCTCTCCCCCCACTCCTTCCCACTTCTAGTGCATGGGGGGGCTGTTATCACAGTCCTAGCCACCTCTCCCCCCACTCCTTCCCACTTCTAGTGCAAAGGTGGAAACAATCCAAGAGGAAACTAGCTCACCTTCCCCCAGGTGAGGTCACGTGAGTTTCAGGTCCAGGCTCCGGTGACCCTAGGGGAGGGGGTATAATTTATACTGAGGTTGAGACTTAGTCTTTAAATTGGACTGGTTTTACACTTCCATTTCTTCATCAAAATGGACATGTCACTCGAGACTGGAAGTTGGACTGCCAAATTAAGTGTCTGTTCATGGGACAGAACTATCACGTATTGAGCTGGAGACCACTTCGACATCACCTTGCCCCGCACTTAATTTTGTGGATGAAGGCATTGAGAAGCATTGAACAAATTTCTCAGATTTATAAAGTTTGTTGAGAGCTAGTTTTTTTAAAAATCTGATGATCTGATTTATAGTCCCGTGCTGTTTGTTCTTAAGAGGCCTCTGTAATAGAGCTTAAACACGGTGGCATTGTCAATCCGGAAAAGAGCGAGAGAATAGAATTAAATTGGACTTCACAATTTGAGTTAATGTGTCAATCTCTCCTGTAAGGGCTTCTTCAGAACCTTTCCGAGCTCAGATGGGCTCTGAAATGTTCAAAGGTGAGTTTAAACTAGGTGATCTATTACTGGAAAAAAAGTCCTTTGTGATGCTTGTCAGTGAAACAGGCTTAATTCTTGTTAGGGTCCTTCAGTGTGAAAAAAGTGAATGCATTTCATTAATTATATGAGCACAATTCAATGTACCTAAATCTTCATTTATAAGCCAAAAATAATAGTTGAATAATATTAAAAATATAGTATTGTCTATGTTTTTAATAAGTATAGCAAATTGTAATACTTTTAACCAGTTAAGTCCTAGGAGCAGTTAAAGACTTTATTTTTCTATGTTTTGAAAAGATTTCATTGATTTTAGAGAAGGGAGAGAGAGAGAGAAATTTGGGGGGCAGGGGAGGAGTGGGAAGCGTGAGCTCGTAGTTGCTTCTCATATGTGCCTTGACCAGGGAAGCCTGAGTTTCGAACCAGCGACCTTAGCATTCCAGGTCGGTGCACTGGCCACAGCATCACTACAGGTCAGGCAAAATACTTTAGATGAATAGTTGTGAGTACTTATGAGGAAGGTGACATTGATATTCCCAACTTAGAGACGGGAAAGCTGAGACCCAGAATGGCTAAATTATTTGCTCAAGGTCACAACAAATTTTGTGAGCGGGACTCTAACCCTGGGCATGTTAGTTTAGATGCCTCAGACTTACCAGTGCACTGCTCCTTTTAGATAAAATATTCCTTGAACTTCATGAAGAGGGTTTGCATTAAAACAGAATGTTAAAAAGATTTTCAGCAATGAAGTAATAACCCGTGAAAAATGTCTAATTTTGTATTTTTAAGTATGTCTCCTCTGCCTGTTCCATGTTTCTTTCTAGATCTTGGGTCTTCAGAGAAAAAGTGCGATCATGTCTTTTGTGCGAGGATGGGAGACCATAGGAAATCAGTGCGAATTCTTGTATTAAGAACTAGAGTTAAGCATAAGAAAGAACTGCATATAATGATAGTATTAAGGGGCATTGGCCTGACCAGGCGGTGGCGCAGTGGCTAGAGAGTTGGACTGGGACACAGAGGACCCAAGTTTGAAACCACAAGGTAGCCAGAGTGAGCCAGGGGTGGGGGGGACCCATCTGGTTTGAGTGTGGGATGACCAGCTTGAGTGCGAGGTCACTGGCTTGAGCAAGGGGTCACTCAGTCTGCTGTAGCTCCCTGGTCAAGGCACATGAGAGAAAGAAATCAATGGACAATGAAAGAGTTGCAATGAAGAATTAATGGTTCTCATCTCTCTCCCTTCCTGTCTGTCTGTCCCTCTCTCTGTCTCTGTCACCAATATATATATATATTTATATTTATATATATTTATTTATATTTATATATATTTATTTATATTTATATAAATATATATTAAGGGGCATTGCACAAATAACGCAGTAGTAACCAAAGGAGGGGTGTTCTGCATGAGTAGAGTTGGGTTGTCACTTCAGCAGGTAAGACGTTGACCGGCAGTCTTCACTGCTCCCTGCAGACCACAATTTCTGCCTCCCCTGTGGCTGTTCTTATTAAGTTATTGCAGGATATTTACTACCAGGGACACAACAGTATTTTAACTCGGAGCCATAATGCAAACCTAGACTTGGCACAGCATATTCAAACATCACTTAAACTTAGAAAATTACGACTGTAATTAAGATTCAGCATAAAGCCAGCCAAGATAATAAATCTGAAATTGATTCTTTAGTTCGAGTTACGTTCTTATGACCTCAGCGGTCACATCCTCTCTCTCCGTGCCATTAAATGCTGTCGCGTGCTTCCCACTGGTCCTCGCTGCTGACCCTTCTTCACCTGGAGTGGCTCCCTTCTTCCCCCTCTGGTCTCACATTGTTAAAGAGTTCACTATCTTAGAGTCAATGACACATACCTCTAAGCTGTGAAAAAAAAAAAAAGATCTATGAGAGACCATATTAGGAAAATGCAGGGTGGAGCCAGAGTAGGTTTACAATTGTGAACGTGTGCATGAAACACGGAGTTCTTTCTTGTGGTATTATTTATTAATTATATTATTTTCCTACCGAACAACTGTAAACTTACTTTGGCCCCTCCCTGTATATATAGCTGCTCAAATTAAAATGAAAGCAAAAATTGAATCATAGCTGAATAAAGTTTTGTTTTTATTTGGACACCTTTTTTTTTTTTAATTTAAGTGAGAGAAGGGGAAATAGAGAGACAAACTTCCACCTGCACTTTGACAGGGATCCTCCACCCAATGACCCCAGTCTGGGGCCAATGCTCACAACCAAGCTATTTTTTAGCACCTGAGGTAGAGGTTCTACGGAGCCATCATTAGCATCTGGGACCAACACACTCGAATAAATCGAGGCATGACTACAGGAGGGGGAGAGAGAAAGAGAAAGTGAGGAGGAGTGGAGGAAAATCAGATGGCCATTCCTCCTGTTTTCCTGAGTGGGACTTGAACCCAGAACATCCATACACTGGTCAGTGCTCTACCACTGAGCCAGCCAGCCAGAGCCTATTTAAATACCTTTTAAAAATATTCAGTACAAGTTAGAATTTTTTTTGTTTGAGAACCTTCTTTTAACCTTACTGAAGATGAATTAAGAGCAAGAAAGAGATTTTTAACTTTGCAATTAAAACTGAATTTGAACTCCTCTCATGTTGCACTGAAGGCTTTGAATATCCATTTCCCATTTCCCAGTTTCCAGCTCTTTCGCTGAGAGAGCAATGCTCTTTGTATTAAGGCGAAAGGAAATAAAGGCTTCAAGATGTGAGGAAATGCATGCGCGGGTTTGGAGGGAATGTGAATAGAAATCAAGTGGGCAGAAATAATGGAGTCATTTTTCCACAATAACATATTAAAGCTGGAGGTGGTTAATATAAAGGGAACGGAACTAAAAAGCCAGAATTAAAAAGAAAAGTCTATTGAGTTTATCTCTGAAGCGAAGGCTGTCATTTCTTAAAATATTGCAACCTGGACCGAGGGAGACCTCTGAGCAGCGGGCGCGCCGACGACTCCGGTCCGCACTCCAGCACCTGGCTGGCAGGAGCCTGCAGGACAGGGGCTGCCAGGTTCACTCTCATTGAAAAGGACCCCCCCCCCCCCAAATGTCAATCTTAACTCTCTTTCTGAAACACTTATACTTGCTACAAAATCATGTTTAAACACAAAGTCAATAAATTTTAAACTGACTTCCAAAAAGCAAACAACAATAACATTACCCACGTGTGTACATTTAAAAAAAAGAAAAAAAAATGTTGACCTATTTAGCAGGCATTTTGGGCGTGATGTCATTTGCAATATAGTGGCCTTCTGGGTTTTTTCTGTGGTAGTAAGTATGAGAATAAACACTGAAACCCATTGTATGTATGCACTACTGCATATGTTCATAGGCTGGCCCAGCAAGACCAAAGAATGGAAGAATTATTTGATACAAAGATTAAAAAAAAAATCACGAAGCTACTCTCAACTTAGACTATGTATCACTTGGTACAAAACACTTAGATACCCGAGTGAAAACTAACACTAAAGTAACATCATATTAACTGAAGATCATCCTCTTGCTCAAGTTGTTTCCTCAAGTTGAAAGAATGCAGCTTCCCTCAGGTTTTCTTTCTCTGATTTCCGGAAAGCGCAAACTTGTGAGGATGTGTTCTTTCCTCCTCCGCCCTGAGCAGCTAGCTCCTCCTTTCAATCCTTTCCCACATAGGAAACGCGCACCTCTGTGGCGTTATAGGCAAAACGGCGTGCCTCACGTGATTATAACTTCCACGGGACTCGGTGACTCCGTGTGGAGACTGGCCGGTGGCGATTTCACAATCCATTTGAGAGGTTCATCCTTATTTGAAGGAAGCATGCTGTGTCTCCCCATCTCCCCTCCAGGGGATTAGATAGATGGTCTGGGCCACCAGACGCCATCATGACGGTCATGATGTTGCTTTATACCTAAGCAGCTCAAATAGTTTATTATGGCATGATGACACCAGAACACTCAATAAAATGTTTCTGAAAAAAAATGTAACTTAAATCAATACTTTAAAATCTCTAGAGATTTTAAGATTTATTTTTCCCATCCCAAATACATACTAGAGAGCTGATAAACTTCCACTATGGCCATTTTAGTGTATTTAATACACTGTATGGCATTTGAGATGCTAACATGAGTACGCACACTAAAGTTGCATTTGCACATTAGGCTGCTAAGAATTGCTGTAAATGAATTTTGAATATTGGCAAATGACCATTCAATCAGCAGTTCAAATCATATGATTGTCATTGTCCTGCTGTGCATTTAATGTATTTGGAGGATGTAGAATATTAGAGCAGTTAATGAAGAATATTTTAATGTCCACTTCTTTAAAATGTTTAGAAAATGTGTATCTCTAAGAGCTAAATACAATACTATTAAAGAACTTATTTGAGTTTCCAGAAGAAAGTTTCAAAATATAATTGACAGAATAACATTTGGCATCATTATTTATAAGGTATTAATTTGTCCTTTTGAATGACACTTAAAAAAATACGTCACTAATAATTTTACTTTCTTAAAGTAGCCTGTAATAGCAACGTGTATTAACATTAAAATATATTTAATAAAAGCCTCAAACCGAGGGGAGATCAATTTCTTTCCGTAATCACTGAACTGACTGAACACATAGAAATGGACTTCCCCTCTCTTGTGGGACCACATCCCGTCACTCCAACATTCCACCCATTCAGAACACTGGAATATCATCATCTCTCCCACGAACAGGGCAGTTGAAAGTTCAGGGTTCTCTCTGTCCACACCATGGTACTTACTTAGCTTCTCCGCCCACTTCCTGCTCTCCCAGATCTAAAATGTCCCTTCTGACATTTGAACCAGTCAGAAATATTTTTAGTTGTAGCAGGGGAAGAAAAAAAAAACTGGTGTCTTAAACATTGGAAATGTAATTTTTTCACAAAATTTTGCAGAAACGTAGTTAATAGTATTGTTTCAACATATTGGACTGTCTTATGCATCAAAGATATCTGTCTATTAGCCATCATTAATTACTACCTTTCATTTCCACGTTTGTTATCATCACAGCACGGCTGCAGCATCTCCAAGTACCTTTGTCATAATCACAGGGAGAAAGCAAGCTTCGGAGGGCAGTCTCCTAGTAGTGCTGCATCACATATCCTCTGTGTTCCTTTGAATAGAAGCGGTCATGTGGTTACTTGAAACAGTGAGGAACTCTGGTGAAGTATCTCCTCTTTGCCCCAGAGTAAAAGGCAGAGAAGAGATTGGTTTATCGCGATCAGTTTATGAAATTTGCCAATTGAAAGTTTCTACCCCTGCATCCCAAAGCAGCCTCCCTGCCATTTCCTGCACCTTTCTGTCAGCCTCTGTCATTCTCTCTTTACGCTGTTCCTGCAGCACGCTGGGTCATTCTGTGTCTTATAGACGAGCGGGCACTAGACTGCGTTGGTCATGGAGGGGTAAGCAGGCAGTGTTCGTTCTTGTTAGTGATCTACCTACAAGTTACAGAAATCTATTGTGAGTTGATTCCCCAAGCGTAGCCTACCCTGAACTCGGGAACTGGGATAAATGTGGGCTAATAAGGTGACGCTCCAGCACTTCCTCGACTGTGGAAGGTGAAGATGGCTGTGATGACAAAGGTGTCTAGTCACTGGGGACTGGAGAGCCCCTTCTGGGGTGAGAATGCTTCCTTACACGGGAAGTGTGTCCCACTTCAATATGGTGGGGGGTCGCTCTCCTATGGCCATCTCCAGTGGCCCCCAGGCCTTTTTGAACTCCCCACATTATCCAGTCAGAGGGATGGTCTTTTCTTCAGCATGGCCTACCTATGAAAATTCTACCCTGTTGTGCAGTCCGAATGGTTCAGCAAAATTTTGACTTTGGAAACTGATTTTTAAAAACAACTTGATGCACAGTGTCTTATGGTTTGCCATCTCTTCTTTACCAACTTCTGTTCCTTTCCTGGAGCTCTCCTCTGTAACCCAAACTCTGCCACTGAAGAATTCATGTGATAGAGGCATGTGACACTCGAATCTGAAAGTCCCCTGTCCTCCTGAAGAGTTTTCTGACAATATCCACTAACGTTCAGTCACCCACTGGACGTCTTCCGTATTCCTCCCTGGGCCTCACTATCCTCACAGTAGCTCCATCTCAAATGCCTCAAATTCAGAGCCCCTGTGTCTCGGCCAAAGTCTCTTTGCTTTCTTCCTGTCTGTTGTCATCAGCGCGCCTGAACATGAAAATTCTTATTGCCTTTTTCCCTCTTCACTGACCTTCAGCCAACCAAACGAGTAACAGAGAAGGGGACCCAGAATCCTGCTTTTAAACAATCCCTCCAGGTGACTCTTGAGTCTGGAGTTTGACCGCCACTGACTTCTATAACCACTCCGGTCACCAGGTGACTGGAGTTTTCCCACCACTGACTTCTGTAACCACTGGTGTGTCTACTCTTTGCTTATAAATTCACCTTGTAATTATAGAGTGAAGAAAGGTATCCATTCCTCTTCCCTGGGGAATTTTAAGATATCTCGTAACTGCTGCATTGATTATCATGATGAGACTGAACACCGTGCGTCTGATGGCCGGAGAGCTGTTTCAGAGCGCCTCCCCCTCGGCTCCTGTGTAGGATCAAGGACCTCTCTCCCCTCTGTGACCCGCCCCCCCATCTCACCAGACAGGACCTTCCGGATAGCAGGGTTGTGTCTCTGCTCATCATTTAGTACAGCGGGTGTGCACACACCTGACAGTCATGGAACATATCGATTCTAGAAATCAGATGGAAACAAGACCAGTGTGCCTCCCGCCTCAAGGAGCTTGCATTCTTTATATCTGGTCTTGGAGACCGAGCACAAACAAATAACAGACACATCCCGAACCAGAAAGCACTAATTGGGGCCCTAAGAGAGAGGGTTGTCAACAAGGAGTTAGAGGGCCGGGCGGACAGGGTGTCTCCCAGAGGACAACCTTTAAGCTGAGACCCGGAACCAGAGACACAGTCAGAAGGAGGATCGGGAGGGTGCGCCCCCTGGAGGACAGCAAAGGGGCAAAGGCCCTGAATGGCGAGAAGAGCCGGCGTCGCTATAGAAACCATCAGTGAGTCTGTTCAGTTAGTGAAAGATTGGCCAGAAATGAAAAGTCAGTGAAGGGTCAGAGATTCACAGCCTTCGATGCGGGGTAAAGAGCGAACTGTAAAAAACAAACAAACATGGAGTCTGTCTTAATATCAAATGACTGCACAAGTTGATAGAAGGTACATTCACTCTTTTAAATCATGATCGTTCTAAAAGAAAGAGTAGTCAAGAGTGAGGGTGGGGGTAATTGAATGAATAAGTGATGGGATTTTAACTCTGAATCAATTTAGTGTTGTTTTTCACATTATAATTCTCCACGTGCCTAGTTATTGGTCACGTGGAGTCGGCACGTGTCTGACGGCAGCTCAGTTCTCCCCAGCCTCTCTCGCTTTCCTTGTAACATCAGAAGGATTTCAGCATTTGTGCACGCGAGTTCAAGAAGTCAGCTTTCACCATCTGCTCCGCAATACTGAGTGCTGGACACTGCAGACAGGAGCAACCTGCTTGAAAAGTAACTTCTCACGAAAATTAAGGGATATTTCAAAATGAATATGAAGCGATAAAAAAAAAGAAGCATTTGATTTTTTTTATTTTTATTTTTATTTATTTTTTATTAAACAAGAACATCAGAAAAGCCAATGACAAGTCAAAGAAAGTTGTTTGATTGTGCAAATGAGATGCAAACCCAACTTTCATTTCTCTGGTGGAAATGCGCTCTACAAAAGGCTGACAGCACTGGAGCATCCGCAGGACCCCCGATCCCCTCATTTGTATGAGCAGTGTAGTTGATTGTGAAGCAAAGAACAATGCTGGCTAAAGACACAGCTCCTTCCCTCGCCCAAACGCGGAAAGACTGCGTGCACTGTTACTAGAAGCCGGGGCGTGGTGATTCAAGACAGAGCCCAGACATACCCATCATTGTTACTGATTCCTTTAGCTTTTACCTGAGTTACTACATATGAGGCTAGATTATTAAATCTTGTCTTGAATTTGAAAGGGAGAAAAGAGGGACAGAATTTTTCACCTGACTTATATTGAGACTCCATAATGTTACATTACTAGTTTAAAAAGTTGCTTTTCTTTCCAGTATTGAAAAAACAAAAAACAATCTCTTCTCATGGAACACTCACACAGATAAAGCATGGTTTACTTCTCTGTTAATAATGTTTTTTGTTCCTTCAGTCTTGCTTAAAAGTGTTCTTGTAAGTTTGTGATTTCACCCCGGAAAACACTGTCATTTTACAAGCAGCATGACATCTGCTTTTGCTGTGTTAAATGAAGCATGGCATGTTTTGTTCATATATTTATATAATTACCTATATATTCTCTATATTTATATAATTAAGTGATATAAGTGAACTTTAATATATTTGTACTTTACCTGCTTATTGGTAGCCTCTTCTAATAAAACCCTGTATTTCTATATTTAAAAGCTTGATCCTTTTTTAGAGAACATACCACATTCTCACTTAATTATGCTGTTGTCTGCTTTTTAGAATAACTTCTTTGCCCTTTTCTATAATATTATCATTTTTATGTCAGTTGTTAAGGAACAGCAATGCTTGAATGCATTAATTGTATACATTGCAGAGCACCAGAATTGTGCAACCAGGGACTATTACCATTCTCAGGTTAAATAGCAAACAATTTAAATTGTTTGAAACTGAAAATAATTCAAATTTTCTAAATTCCTCTTTTTGAGCTCATTCTTTTTTAATAAGATGAAATAGTGATATAAAAAATGGATATATTTTATAATACCACTATTTAGCCTTTTCATATATGAATTTTCATTAGGGGCTTTCAAAGAATGAGTAGTAATATATTTGCCATTAAGAAAAGACTAACTATACCTCTT
Source organism: Saccopteryx bilineata (assembly GCF_036850765.1). Lineage (NCBI taxonomy): Eukaryota > Metazoa > Chordata > Mammalia > Chiroptera > Emballonuridae > Saccopteryx > Saccopteryx bilineata. Next base: position 9,602,089 of record NC_089495.1, read on the forward strand.
GGTAATTCCATGATTTGGGGATGCTATTTTGATATACCTCATTAAAGAAGTCAAAATGCTGAGTTTTGTCAGTAAAGTGTAGTTTGACTCAATCTGTATGAGTTAAATGATGTTGGACTAATATAATTACTTCAATAAAATAAGTATTGATAATTTTTAAAGATTCTGTATTATTTGAATGATAAAGGAATTATAATATACCTTGGTTTAGTCCATAGTCATTGAATCCTTTTAGTAATGGCAATTCAAATACATTAAAATTCAGCATAGAGACATACATTATAATGATGTAAATAACTGAAGTATCAAATGAGTAATCTGATTTTATCAATTAGGCATAAGTTTGAGAAAAAATTTAAGCAACATAAGAAGCAATAAGTCAATCTTCATCTTCATTGTCTGTTTAATGCACAAATTTGTGTTATATAGGGTTTTTTTATTTGCATAGCTTATTTAAATGATTAAACACTTGTAAGAAGAATGTGCATGCTAAAAAACCTGCATTGTTCAAAATCAGGCTTATTAGATTAAGTGGAATTTTTCCAGGTCTGACCGTTACTGAGTGAGCATTCCACACACACGCTGGCAACATGAGTGGAAGAGGGAGGGGCCTGGGATGCACTGAAATATTGTCTCAAAGGTCTTACTGTTCAAAACTATTCAAATGTATTCCAAGTAAGTATGATAAGCTCTGGACATAGTTTGCTTGACTCATCTAATTATTTTCTAGTCAATAGTTTCATTTTCAGTTACATGGTTAATATTTAGCAACATAGAAAATTAACATTTCAAGTTTTACCACTTTGAAAATGGGTTAGCTCCACATTACACACAATATTCCTCTTTTATTTATTTTAATCCATAGCAATTTTTTAAATTCCCTCATCTATTTACACTATATACCCCCTTAACATAGCTAATAACTTTGTTGGGGTAAACCAGTGGAAAAACTATAAGTAAAATGAAAGTTGGCTAATTCAAAAATTAATATCTGAACCAAACAGGATTATTACCTCAGAATAACACCAGCTAAAATTACCTTTTAAACAAATGGATAACTTCTTTCACTGGGCACATTTTAGCATGGCTTTCTCCACGTGTTCTTCAATCACTGCTGTATTAAAATCACATTGTATCCCAATAACTAAATATAGTATTTAATCTCTTATTTACCTCTGTTTCTTTATATCATTCAGGCCAAAAACTTTCAGTTCTGTCCATCCATAGTGATTTTGCTTGATCAGACACCAAGTATCTTCTGTTACGTGTGTCACAGATTGGATGTTTTATCTGAAGTGCTGTGACTCATTTGGCTCAAGCCCGCAGTGTTATTCAACCAATATGGGAGAATTGAAGGGAGCTGGCTATTCAGCTCTGTCAGCCCTCCCCTCTTTACACCAACGCACATTACAGTCACCACGGCCGCCGATGTGTGGCTAAGTATTTCCTGAGCAATAATTTTTTAATAATTAAGATCATCTTTCTTTTTTTTTTTTTTTTTTTTTTTGCTTTTTTTTTTTTTTTTAAGATTTTATTTATTCATTTTAGAGAGGGGGGAAAGAGAGAGAGAGAGGGAAGGGGGGAGGAGCAGGAAGCATCAACTCCCATATGTGCCTTGACCAGGCAAGCCCAGGGCTTTGAACCGGCAACCTCAGCATTTCCAGGTTGACGCTTTATCCACTGCGCCACCACAGGTCAGGCCAAGATCATCTTTCTATTACTGAGTCTTTCCCCAAATTTTCTATCTGTCAATCTCTAGCTTATGCAGGAAAAAAAAAAAAAAAAAAAAGAGATCTTCCAGTAGCTATCTGAATTACAAGGCAACGCATCTTGATTGAGCCCAGATTGATTCTCTAACCAAACCTTTGTCATCAGGAGTTATAAATATGCCTCACCTTCTCCGAGTAGACTGGAGACACCTCGGTACACACACCTGCTAACCCTCCCCCCAGACTCTCCGTATTTCCTGTGTGACTTCCTCCGTTCAACAGCTGGACAAGGACACTCTTCACTGGTCCTAGTCTGCAATTCCGGTGGGAAATCGAGGGTAAAAAGTAGACAGCAACATAATCGCATGTTAGCTCTTTATCTAGTTGATCAGTATTAACCAGAGATGCTGGGACTTCTAACTGAGGTTGTTATTCTTCAAACAACATCTGTTTAAAATGAAATCTATATATATTTTGCCTTTACTTCATTCTTCTAATGTGTAAGCTAAAAGAAAATCTATTTACTGTCCAAAGTGAAAACTTACTTTCGCTTCTATCTTTTCTCTGGTTATATTCCTCTTTTAAATAGGAGTGATATAAAATACCATTTATTGAGAGTCTGCTGGGCCCTGGGAACTGTTACATGATGTGTATGTATCACCAATTTGATTCTCACAACATTCCTTGAAGGACAAATTGCTGTTTTCACTCTCTAAATACGTGAGCAGGAGCTCAGAGAGGTTCAGGTTGCCGAAGATGACGGCGGCTTGTTGGTAGTGGGCCTAGCGACCCTCCTGCTTTCCCAGGGTGACCACCCCTCTTCTCTCTGCCTACCGTATGCACCATATGCTAATTAAAATTAATCACCGTTAGGCCAAATATGTAAGAACAGCTACTTCCTGAGTTTTAGAAATTTCCAGAACTGCTTTCTCTTTACCCCTGTCAACTTCCCAAACTGGTATTTATGACCAAATACTTGGCCATGTAAGTTTTACTAGTTCATCTTTACCTTCTTATTTTTTTTCCAACATACTAACTTACTTAGGTAAAAAAAATGTCCTGTTTTGTGTAATCTCCCTACTATTTACCAGTCACGGGGTTTCCTTTCTGCTGAAATATCAGAGCTAATTTCTCTCAACTGCACACAGCATTCTGGCCCTTGTCAGTAACACCATTAACATCAGCTCAGCTCACTTCTAGTGTTACCTAAAAAGTTAAGAAACTTCTCTGTAGAGGAGAAAAAAAAGTGTTGAGCATGACATTCATTAGAACGCAATTGACATTTTTGCTGAAAATAAAACTTTCTAAAATGTGATCTCAGCACTTTTCTCATAAGACTACATATAAAGGCTTGAAGCATTTTTTTTTTATTGTTAGTTTAAAATAAAGGAAATTTTGCTATTTGGGACTGTTTAGGAAGTCCTGATCTAGACAGCCGAGTCCCATTAGCATTTTGACAGGATGAACATGTCCTTAAGGCTCTGAGAACGGGAAGGGGTCACTTATTAAGGAGAAACAAAGCGTCGTTAGTCGAACTTCTGCCAACATCATTGAGACAGATAATCCTTTTTCCACAGCGAGAGTGCTGCTATGTGCTTTTCCCTGCCTCATCCAATAAATAGAATTTTAAAAGGCATAATTACAGCCCATCATGGGATAGACTGAGATGGAAACTATTGTACAAAGTAGCCCTAAGATGCTCTCCATTCCTTCCTCTGCATGCTGTAAATATCGTTGCGTGAAGAGCGGTTTTCCAGTCGGCTGACGGACTTCCTCGGTTCTTACATCCTTTGGACTCTGAGAGTAGCCAGCCCCATGCGTGCACATTAACCTGTCTTAAGGATCAGCTTAAAATACCTTTGCTCATTTCAGCCAGCGTAACACAGATCAAAATAGAGGCATTTAGAGCATGGACTCAACGTTGAAATTTTGCTAGAGTGCTTTCGCAGTCGGTAATTGCAACCTCTCCCCGGAGCATGTGGTTTTGTATTGATCCCGGATTCCCCAGGCACAGCGAGTCAAACGCTCCACTTATGTTTCTGTTGACAGTGACGGGGCTGTGCAGCAGGGAGGAAGCATTAGAGTCCTCACGGCTTCCCTCTGGTTTCACACTTCGCTTTCCCTGATTTGCTACTGTGAGCGGCCTGGCCCGCTGGAATCCAGTGGATGGGAGACAGCCCTGGAAAGACCTGGAATACAGAGAAGGTTTCCTATAAAAGGGTTTCTTTTTTATTTTTGCAAGGGTGGGAAGGCTAGTTTGTGACAGCAATATTCAACTAAATATGCCAGATTCTTTAGTCTACGCTTATACATGTGAGATGGCCCAGGTTCAGCTGGCCTGTTGGGTCGTCATTTGGGGAAGAACAGTGGAGAATACAGTACAGAAACCCTGGGGACATTGTAACTACAGTGATGTGTGTTATCCATTCTCTCCCTCTTCTCTCAGGCCTGCCCTCTTTCCTTCTCAGTACAGACAGCAGATCGGCCTATGCCTTCCCTGAATTGCATGGCCATTATTGTGCTAGATACTGCTGGAAAGCTCTCTAAGTCAGCGCTTGTGGGATCAAATTTAGGCGAAGACCTCAGCCACCTGCCAGGTGCCTGGGCTCACAGGCAGCCTGTATGCCTCGTTTTCTAGTCAGCCCTCAAGACAATCACTCAGGGTCAGTTTGGTTAAGAATAGGAAGGTATTTTGCAGCATTTATTTGTTGCTTTCTCACCAAGTTCTGTATGTATGTGTATATATGTGCATTTGGTGTGTGTGTGTGACCCCACTAATGGGCATACTAAAGACACAAAGAAGGGTGCCATAGCGTTTCCACCCTCAAGGCACTTACAGTCTGAAGGGGTCGTGGGGGCTATGCACACAGGTAATGAAAGTATAGCATGATTGGTGCTGGGAAAATGGAAGATCCTATGAAACATTAGAGCAGAAAAGGTACAGCATCTCATCAGGTGGTTGTGGACAGACTACTCAGAAAACCCCGTACTCCATGGAGCTGAACCCCATCTCAGTCAATCACTAAGAACGGCCATTGGGGGTGCAGCAGTTGGACGTGGACAAGCAATGTGAAGGGCAGAGAAAATATCCACCCTTGAGGAGGAGAGATATTGGGAGTGGACTGCTTTCCAGAACATGTTTCAAAGGGAATGGTATCTCTTTGAAAATACATGGTGATAATTTATAACATTTCGAGGGCACCTGACTGGCTGTCCCGTTGCCGTCAGGAACATCTCCTTATGTTGATATGAATGCTCTTAACGACTACACTGTAGCACTGACTTTAAGATTCAACTAAAATTCTTGGCCAGCTTTTCTCAGAAAAGAGAGGGCTAAATGTAAATTACTCCAAAATGGAAATTGTTATTTTTGGCACTTTATATCATCCAGATGGATACAGTAGGCAACTTGACTCAACAGGTTAACTAATTTAGTTGTCTAGGGGTACATTTTGCAGATAATTTATCCTGGCAAACCCACTGGGACACAGTCTGCTCACGATTTAATTTTTCACAAGAGTCATATTAAAATCCTCTAATGCTAGGAGCACATAAGACAACTCAGCTTCAAACTCTTTCAAAAATGACTTTTCTTTCTTCCTTTCTTCTTTCTTTTCTTCCTTCCTTCCTTCCTTCCTTCTTCCCTTTCTTCTTTCCTTTTTCCCTTCCTCCTTCCTTCCTTCCTTCCTTCCTTCCTTCCTTCCTTCCTTCCCTCCCTCCCTCCCTCCCTCCTTCCCTATATCCCTCCTTCCCTCCTTCCTTCCTTCCTTCCTTCCTTCCTTCCTTCCTTCCTTCCTTCCTTCCTTCCTTTCTTTCTTTCTTTTCTTTCTTCTTTTTTTCTTTTTTCCTTCCCCTTTTTTCCCTCCCCTCCCCTCCCCTCCCCTCCCCTCCCCTCCCCTCCCCTCCCCTCCCCTCCCCTCCCCTCCCCTCCCCTCCCCTCCCCTCCCCTCCCCTCTCTTTCCTTTCCTTTCTTTTTTTTCCTTTCTTTTTTTTCCTTTCCTTTCCCTTCCTTAATTTCCTCTCTTCCCTTTTTTCCTTCTTTTTACTATGGTTCAAATTCAAATATTGGCTGCATCCAAAACTGTTTGTATATGTATTTCTTATCCCTGTCTGCTGGTTGTCTTGGAACTCCATCCATGAAAATTGTGTGTGGCTTTGGAATTAAGTGGACTTGAGTTCTAAACTAGGCTTTGATTCTTATTTAAACTTTATTGAGATCCCATTTTTTTAATATGAAATAAGAGACAATATTTTCACCTCCTAGGACTTCTATGGGATTTAAATGGTTATAGCAAAATTGACTTACAATATTTTCTGCCTTTTCTTGGAAATCTTAAAGAATTTAGAAATAAGGAGTAAATAGGAATAACTTTCTTGAGACTTAATTTTCATAAATATTTGCAATGAATATTTTCGCTCCAAACATCTATTGTTTAGATTGAAAACATGTTAGCTTATTTTGAGTGTGGTTATAATCATATTTCAATTACCGTAATGTTTATTTTCTCTGACTATGGCTGAAAAGTCAAGTTGAATGAGTGATTCTCTAGATTCTAAAATAATTTAATGCTTAGTCACTTCAAGGAGTTTGCCGGAAAAAAAAGGAATTTGCCATATGGTTATGAGAGAAGCATATGCAAATAAGGAAGTGAGCGACACAGGTGTTAAGAAGCAATGAAATGGATAGCCATAATCATACGCTCAGTGAGTGTGATTTCTGCTGAGTCATGAAGGATGTATTACCTCTGAGTTAAGAAGAGAAAGAGTAAAGATACTTTAGGTATGGAAATGATGGAAACAAAGACATAGAAATGGAAACTTCTTCAGTGATTCTCAGGGAAGACTTCATGTATCAGTGTGGTATACAGTGTTTTTGAAAAACATCCTTTCCCGAAGTATGTTCCATGAAGAACTCTGTTCCCACGAGGTTCTCTATGAAAACAAACAAACAAACCAACCATTTTGTTGCAACATAAGTTGCAGAAATTTCTGTCAAAAATAAACACATTTGTTTAACACAGGACTTCTCAGAGCCTTTAATCTGCAAGGAATTCTTTCGTGCTCCCGTGACCCTGGAGACTGTCTTTTTTTTTTTTTTTTCTTCTTCTTCAAGATTTTATTTATTGATTTTAGAAGAGAGAGAGAGAGAAAGAGAGAGAGAGAGAGAGAGAGAGAGAGAGAAAGGTGGGGGAAGAGCGGAAAGCAGTATTAGCTGCTTCTGATATGTGCCTTGACCAGGAAGCACAGGGTTTGGAACTGGCAACCTCAGTGTTCCCGATCGATGCTGTATCCACTGCGCCACCACAGGTCAGGGTGGAGACTGGTTTTGAGGAGCATTTGTGAACGTCTCCTAAGAGAGCATGGGCATGGCTGATAGAGTGGGGGAAGATAAGATTAGAAAGGTCACTTGGAGACAGCTTGAGTGTTAGACCGAGAAGTCTGAGCATAAACCTGGGAGGAGGGAACACTGTGAACGTTGAGAACGTGGGTTCTGCAGTCAGACAACTGGGCTCCTCCCCGCGGCATGCGTAGCGAGTGGGCTGACATCAAGAAAGTTCCTTAGCCAGCCCCTGTTCTAGACTCTCTGTAGATCTTGTGTTGAATAGCAGTTTATTTGCAAAACTGTTGGGAGAATTAAATAATTTGATATATCAAACTGCTTAGATCAAGCCTAGCACAGAGCAAACATAAAGGTGTTAAATAACATAAATGGGGAGGAACTGAACCATTTGGAACGAAGCAGTGGTGCTCTTAAAAGAAATGTTTTAGCTGAGCCAAACTTTCATCAAAGAAGAAATCTTCAGTTAAAATCCTGACTGTGCCCCCCTTCCTTTCTCTCTCTTCCTCTCCCCGTGTTCCTGTCTCCTAAAAAGAAGAAACAACCACAACCACAACAACAAAACAAAAACTAGAAGTTCATGTTGGGAAATGCCAATTGCAACATCATAATACTGGGGAATAGTTCCTTACAGGCCTGGGATTCAAATTTCTATTGAAAAGGTTGGTGTGGTTACTGCTTTATAACGAGGGTGTTTCATTCTATTAAATGAAAACCATCTGAATATTTCCCCGAACATCTTGTGGGTGTGGTATGAGTGTGATTGCGCGTGTGTCTCTCTGTGTGTGCGTGTCCCCCACACTCTGTCAGAGCACAGGGTTTCCTTCCAGGGACTGACTTTGCTGAATCGCTTTGAGGCTTTATTTTGGATCTTCAGTACTGTCATTCTGAGGGCATTTGTACTACTGTTCTTATTTATTGATACTTGGAAATTAGAACTGACTTTTTAATGAAAGAAGTTTTCCAAGAAGAGGATATTTTTGAAAAACTTAATTTTCCTAATCCTTGAAATGTGAGTTCTATCTTTTTTTCTCCAGTGTGTGTCATTACTTGGAATACTTTAAAACAGGCAGAAGTTCAGCAAATATAACAAGGTTTTAGTTTAGGAGAATAGAACCATTAACAACACTGAGAAAAACTAATCATTTTATTATATTAGTGAAAAAAATTATAGTGTCAACACATTTATTTTCAGGCATGTTTTAATAAGATGTATGTGAAACAAAGATGTATTTCTAAATAGACTAAAAGATGGAAAATAGGATGCTGACAAAAATTATTAGGGTGATAGATAGTAATTATAAACTATATATTAAAGATGGAATGTATCAAAAATTAAAGCTGTTTTACTTCTGTTCAAGAAGCTATAGGTTTTTTTATTAAATTAAAATAAATCTGAGTTGAATTATAATTAGATACTAGACTAAATGGTTGTAAAATGTATCTTTAAGAAAAGAAATATTGCTTGACCACCTGGTTGCACAGTGGATAGAGCATTGGCCAGGGATGAAGAGGACACAGGTTTGAAACCCTAAGGTTGCTGGCTTGAGCATGGGATCACAGACATGTCCCCATGGTCTCTGGCTTGAGCCCAAGGTCACTGGCTTAAGCAAGGGGTCCCTGGCTTGGCTGGAACCTCCCAGTCAAGACACATACGAGAAAGCAATCAATGAACAACTAGTAGCCACAGTGAAGAATTGATACTTCTCATCTCTCTCCCTTCCTGTCTCTGTATCTTTTGCTAAAAAAAAGAAAAAGAATGATTAAATTGAGCTTAGAATTGCATACAGTGAATAGTGATAATTAAGTTCACTTTATTATTCATAGTCATACTGTCATTAGTATGGAAATATGAGTGTCATTTCAGTGTTTCAACTAATAGAATTCCAAAATAAGTGTTTTTGATGTAAAATAACTATAAACGTGCTATCAATTCTGTATTTCAATCGGATATATTGATATTAAATTTTTGGGGAACTTTTCAAAGGGTGTTACTGTGTTTCCTGAGTAAACCAGTGTGAATCGTTCTGACCTGTCCTTGGGGTGAGACTGGAACTAAACCATGGGTTGTAGGCCTGTCAGGATGGGCGGTTCTCTTAGATCTGGTGATTGGCATTACTTAAGTTGGTGTGAAACAGAATACAATGTGACAAATCTAGTTGTTCCCATCCAGCAATCAGTGCTCTCCTTAAACCACTTTTATCCTAAATATAGGCAGTGAGACAAAACAGGGGAAAGTATCTTTAGTAAACACATACTAGTGCGGGAATACTGCTGAGTGACGGTCATGTTCACCTAGCAGTTCCTTATCAGGAAAAAGAAAACAGCAGGAAAATAACTAAGAACCCGTTTTTATAAATAATTCTATCAAAAAAAAAAAAAAGGAATGCACACTGCTTCATATCTTTACCTCATGACACAGCTTTATGACAGAAATGTGTCTGTGTCAATTATTTTTGGGTAGATCTCAACTAGCTGAATGATTTGATCTGCCTGATGTTTTGTGACCTGCTTATTAGGAAACAGCAACCTGGAGTGATAGTTCCTGTTTTTGATCACGAGAACACACAGATTTACCGAGGAGACCTAGACTCAGCAGATTTCCAGTTTGACAGCCAGCGCGGCATTGTACGGCTGAAGGCTTGGGAGGCAGCACGGCCTGCTTGGCTGCCATTCACCTGACATCACAGATTTAAACATGCACGGAAATGATTACACTATTAGTGCCAAACGAACTCCTTTTCCATTCTGATGTCAGCCAGACAAGATCAGGGAGAGGAGAAGAAAACTTGAATGGAGATTTCAAGATGCATGGGTGGTCCTTCTCTCTCCCCGAGATGCTGCTCTGTTTTCGCAGATGGTAGCCCTTGCTCTTCACCCCCCTCCAGCTCTTCTCCTTTGGAGAGAACTTTGAGGCGGTCGACCTAACTCTCTAATATTTTAGATACGATCCTTGTTGCGGCCCCTTGTTTCGTCTAAATATCCAGCTTCATTACTTAGGTCTCCCATGTTATTAACGAAGCGTATGCTGGACATGCACCTTTGCAGATTTGAATTAATAAGTTTTCTGCTAGATAGTGACCTTGAATTTAGCATTCATGCAGACAAAGCATATTTGTTACACCTGGATTCTTCTGCCCCGTGCTTAGAAAAATTACCTCATTATCCCCATCGGAGCCCTAAAATAGTTATAAACTTGGAAACAAATGCAACATCTTTCAAATATTCTGAATCTATTTAACAATATTTTCATTCCTCTAGTGTATTCTTCACCACAAATTATGGGCAGATAAACTCAAGGCGTAGATTTTTAAAATACTTTTTTTTCTAGCAACAATGTGAAACAAAAATATCATTTGCATTTCTTTTTGTGTAGATTGCTTTGAGAATCAATTGGACACTTTGATGAGTTAAAACCTCTCTGATTATTAATTTTCACCCTATGGTGTCCATTACAGCTGAAATTTTCTGTATGAAACAATACCTTTAATTGAACATTTTAATGCAATATACTGAGTGCTGTACAGCTAACCATGGTCACCTCACAAGTGACTCTGCCATTTAGGACTGTTATAACCATTATGGTCTCTTCTAGGACTTAGAGAAAAATTCTCCAGTTTTGCTCAGCTGAATGGTCAAGAGAGTCTTCTCCAGCTAGTCAGCTGGACAGGCTCTCCTTATAAGAAAACCAGTCATCTTAGGCAGCCTCAGGCTTGCCTTTTGCATGCTCTAAGTGTGTATGGCGTGCCTGAGCTAGGAGGAAGTTTAAACGCATTAATTGGCTCTCTATCATCTTTTCAGTCTCTTATTGAATCAGTTTACTTTAGTGGCGATCGACTGGTCCTTGTAGGGAGGTCTTAGAATCTTAGATGCTTAGGGAATTACCCTTGAGGATGTGCCTTTTGCTCCATGCTCAGGCTTGCAACCCCTGACATGCTTTTCTTTTCTAGCTTCTAGTTGCTTCTGGTCGCATAGCGCAGGGCTTGACGGCGCTGTCCTTGAACAAGGCTGCCTGGATCTAGGTCCCGTTACCAGTCTCTGGTTGACCTTTACAGGTCACTCAAACTCTCTGTGTTTCAGTTTCGCCACCTATAAGACAACAGTGTGAGGACGTAGTGAATCAGCATGGATACAGTGTTGAAATCCATTCTTCCCACACAGGACGCCCTCAGTGAAGCTTAGATCATTATGGTCGCTGTGGAAATGCAGTGGGTCACCTCTGGGCACAAAGCACTAAAACACTGTTTCTTGTTTCACTGTGAATGCTGCCAGAAGACCCACTTTCTCCTGGTTAGTAACCATAGCCACCCCTCTAGAGGAACAAGGCTGGGATGGTTGAGGTCTCTGGAAAAAAAGACCCTGTAAACAGCACCCAGCTATCCCATACAGCCTCCAAACAATTGGAGAAATGAAACAACAGATTGTAGCCAAAAGCACAAGTTGTTATAAACTGGTAAGGAAGAGCCTGCTCCCAGTGGAGCACTGAATTCTTTCTCCCCCAGGGAAGATTGCTCATGGGAAAAAGAACTCAAGACAGCCCATTCTTCTGGGATGAACCAATCGGAGAACTTGTCTACCCCGACTTAATGGAGTAGTGAGGGAGGTAAGTCAGAGTTGTTCTGATGACCGACACACCTGCACGTGGAGGGAACATCAATCAGCAGAGGGAAAGAAGTTCGCCTTGACCCTGACATGTGTGATGGAAATGCACCTCATTTCCTGCCATACAATACTTGGCCCAGCTACTGTGTTTCCAGAGAAGTGTGTTTTCAATTTGGTAGATGCTGATCTAACCAAAATAAAATGCGTTATCCACAGTTTATCTATTCTATAGTGAACCTAAAATCATAAGCACAGTGGATCCTTAGTTGGTGCAAAAGTCTGTACAGAAGTATATGTATCCCTCAACTAGGATCCAAGATGAGTGCTGTCAGGAAATTGTGCAAATCCTGACGTGTCCTTGGTGATTGTGCGATGCTCCTCTCTGTTTTTGCTCACACCAGTTCCTTGTGTGAAAACCCACGGCTATCTCAACAGGACTTTCATGTTCTGTCCTTTCACGTGTCCTCTCTCTCTTTGAAGGTGAAATACTGTTTCATTGTTAAAAAGAGGAGAGTGAGCTTTGGTAGGGACGACTCTAAATGGAAGCATCTTACGGGCATGTGGTTTCAGTGCTAGGTTTCGAGCCGGGCAGAAGCAGGCTGAGGTGTTTTCAGTAGTAAACCAGTTTCTCCCAACTCAATACCAAGTCCATGCTCTTGAGAGGTGGGTTGACATTTGTACTACTAACCTGAATACTATTTTTTTTTCTTTTTAAATGAAGCAATGTCTACAAAAATGGTAGGTCTAATTTCTGACCACCAAGATCCAATTGATCATATGGATATTGATTTTGTGAGCCCTTCCTTATTACTCTAGAAATGAGGGATCAATGTCTTTTGTGACTGTATGATGAGAAAAGACGTAGAAAACAATAAGTTTCTGTGAACAGAGGAGAAATTCTTCAGCAACATTTTTTTAAAGCTACAGTAGACTATGTAAAATCAGTAGGTGTGCTAGGACATGAAAGTGAAGTAAAAAAAAAAGGAAATAGGTGGATTTGGGTATCAGTTACAAACCAACCAGTGCCATATAAAATAATTAAATATGAAAGTTGTCTTCAGACACGGCTGAATGAATCATCGCACTAATATTGATAGTGGTAGTTTAACCAACTTCTGAGCATATGGGTTCTATCTCTCGACTATGTGTTCATTGGCCATGGATACAGCTGTTTTTGTCTCCACACAGTGGAAACCCTGGAATTCGGTACCTTTGTCTCATCTGATACCCTGGGCTTATATCTCAGCTGAATGATAAGTGACAGTTTATATTAATATTTTGGGGAGATATTAGAAGAATAAGGATACAGTTTCATCATATTATAACAAAGGCTAAAATGTAATTAATGATTCTTATTTTCCAGGTCCTGGGCAGAGTTCTTTATAAGCATTATTCATTTAATCGAATAATAATGCTTTGCTATATTACACATGAGGACTCTGATGTTCAGTAATTGGATCAGCCACATTGCCAGTAAATGATGTGCCGTCATAAATCTCAGGAACTTTGCCGCAATTTTTCCTCCACCTAGAATGGTTTTCTCTCAATATCCCTTTGGCTTACTTCTCAATTAAGACCCGCTTTCTAATCTCAGTGAGACCTGCCTCACTGTCCTATTTAAAACTCCAGCTCTTTTCCTATTTTTCTATTGAATTTTAGTTTTCTCTGCTGTGTTTACTACTATTACACATTATCTTACAATGAAATTACTTCATTATGGTTATTGTTTTACTCCCCACACTGAAATATAATAGGGTTTTAATTTTTTCCCCTGATAAAAACTTACCTTGAGTATTTTCTAGGAAATAGTAGACACTTACAAATAATTATTGATTGACGGAACTGAGCCTGCTTGAGCTGAGTGCCGTAATCCCGGGCAAGTGTTAAAACTGTTTAGCGCGTTGCTCAGAGCACAGTGTCTGAGTAATCAGTTGAACAATGAAATCGTGCAGATGATTCCATTCAGAAAGGTTCTGTATGCCTTGTGGTTTTGTTTTTTTTTTATATTGCATTATATATACTTTTTCTCGCTGTAAATGTATCTGTCAAATTGTTGAACTGCAGACTACCAGGAGAACATATTCAGACAGTATTCTTAAGAGAACAAAGGAGGCCTCCCAGGCATAGGAAGTTTGTGGATTCTGTACTGACTTCTCAGTCGTTGAAATGAATGTGGAGAAAGCTTGACTGCCTCTAAGTTAACATATTTAAACTGCTTTGTATTCTGACTTCCAGTGCAGGCTGGTAACAAGTTAATGATTTGTGTTTCAAACTCTGTAGGAAGTTGATTCCCACAACAGCTGCACAGGCTCATTGCCTAGGGGAAGTCATAAACTAAACCATGTTGGTAAATCCACACATTACAGATGATTTTAGAAGCTTCTACTCCTTTCACTCCTTTCTGATAGTATCTTTTTTTTTTCTTTATGGGCTCTCTATGTTACACACCCATTGAGAGAGAAAGTGTGGTAGATCATGTTGGGGAAAAGAAACTTACAGTTTACCCCTTAAGCACAACTTTAAATGACATTTTTTTTTACGCTTTTCACCTAATGTGTGCGACACTATAGAATCTGTCTTTTAACCAGTTGAAACATTTCCCCATATAGTTGCCCATAGCTAGAATAAAAGCTATACATTATTAAAAAGTATTTCCAACATTCATTTTGTTGAAATAAAACTTCCCAAAAGATACAGATGCAGCGTAGATGGGTACTCACATCACGGTGAAACAGTAGAAAGATATTATTATCCTATTTTGAACATATTCTTCCATGAGTTTTCAACACATGAAAATCATATTCTAATAGAATCTTAGAAGTAAGTCAGTACCCTAGGAACTTAAAAATATATTCTCAAAAATAATAAAATCACTACGTATTATCAGCTTTACAGGCCACTTTCATAACTGAAAAATTTAGTTGACATGTTTAGTTGTTTTTATCACTGACCTTTTTTAAAAATGAGTCTTTAAAAAATGTTCCTTACTAAAGTGATATTTAACTTGCCTTGAGGTTTATAACACTACTGATTAATTAAAAAGTGTTTGGCAATAATTGTTGGTTACTAACATCAAACATTATAGTAATAAATTACTTTAATTTTAACAACTCACAATAAAAAACTAACAGAATTAATGAATAGCCTGACCAGGAGGTGGTGCAGTGTATAGAGCATCAGGCTGGGACTGGGACGCAGGGGACCCAGGTTTGAAACCCCAAGGTCGGTGGCTTGAGCGCGGGGTCATTGGCTTGAGTGTGGGATCATAGACATGATCCCAAGGTTGCTGGCTTGAGCCCAAGGTCGCTGGCTTGAGCAAGGGCTCAAGGCACATGTGAGAAATCAACCAATGAACAACTGAAGTGCCACAATGAAGAATTGATGCTTCTCATCTTTCCCTTTATATCTGTCTCTATCTGTCCCTCTCTCTGTCTCTCTGTCTCTGCCACAAAAAAAAAAAAAAGAAAGAAAGAAAGAAAAGAAAAGAATGAATAAACTTCAGACACACAGATTCAGGCAATATTGATAATGTTTAAAGACCATCATGTAAGGCTTGGTCAGATTTTATAGTATTATAATTTGGTTTTGTGTTACAATTAAATGAAGTCACCAAGTAGTCTAGGACAGATTTCTCTTCAAGATTACATGCTTTGAGTTTATAATGTATTTCACCTTGTAATTTATAATATAGAATTTTAAGTAATTTTTTTATTCCTGTTATTCATTGCCCCTTTCTTTCTTTTAAGCTCTCATGTATTTTCCAAGCTAAATATTGATGTTCAATTCCTTAGACCTTTAACATATGATTTCAGGAAGACGAACAACTTAATATATATGATATTCTATTTTTAGGAACTACATCTATTTATAGAGTTTATAGCAACAAACAATGGTATTATTGGAATTGTCCAGTGCCGGCAGGAAGCATCGGTGATGTCACAGGAATTAGCACATACTTTCCCAAACAGCCACCTCTAGATGCTCTTATTGGAGTCAACCTCGATTTTGATCTGCCTTAGGGACTCCTAATCTTTGTAAAATCAAATCTTTAAAGCACTTAAAAAGTTTCTAAATCTCTACATGGATTTAAGGATATCCTTAGTTAATTCGGAGGAGGTTAATATGCACGAGGTTGTTGCTGAGTAATACCTAGAACTTATTCTATGAAATAAAATATCTGAATAATACATGAAGTCGGGAAGTTGATATAATAGCACTCTCACCCTCGTGGTAAGGAATCCTTCCAGGAAGGTGGGTGCTCTGAGGCCAAAGGCAGCTGTTCCCCATAAAATACAGACTCGTGGAAGAGAAGCAGAGAATGAGTAAGTGAGTCAGAATAGCACTGTTGAGATGGAAGGCCTGCTGAAGTATACCGCTCACAAAAATCAGGGGATAGTTCATAGCTCCATATTCATCTTGAAATAACCCCTCATTTTTGTGAGCAGTATAACGAGTGTGCTAGGAAACTAGTAAACCGAGGAGCAGGTGGGCCGGTTGGGTCCAGACGCCAATGGCTGACTCTAGTGGATGTGGGCAGAACCGGGGAAGGACGAGTTGAGGTCATCTCCATGGGAACAGTCCAAGGAGTCTTTCCCCCTGCAGTGCCGGTGACTCTAGGGACAGCAATTCTGACTTAGAATCAAATGACAGACTGCAAGATGGTTTTGTTGTTTGTTTTGTACCGAAGGACAGTGATCCACAGGAAAGACCCAGACCCGAGCGCACTAGGGAAGGCTGGGGCCGGTGGGCAGGGAAACGGGGTTCACGGAAGAAGATGGGGCCACGTCGGGAGAGCCTGCCTTCCAGAAACGGAGAGCGTGGGCCCCGGCTGGAAATCGCCCTGGTGGGAGATCCTCCAACACGGGCAGTGCGGTCAGAAGTCCCAGGCTGGGCGGGGCGAGCTGGGCCGCCCCCTGTGGAACCACAGCGATGACTCAGTTCAGATACACGCGGAGGAGGCGTCTCAGGCCCAGGCCCAGGCCCAGGCCCGTTCTCAGGGCGTGTTTTCGCCTGCAGTGGATTATTCCCGGGTGTGGTAAGACCGTGCCCAGGAAGGTGAGAGTACAGTACTTCAATTTCCCTTTCATTCTGTCACTCTCCTGTGCACGTAACCATGGTTACTTCACAACCCGGGGGACTTTCTCCATTTAGCCAGGAGGGTCCCTGTTTGAAGTCTAGCTAACTCCGTCAGTTCGCTGACTCCCGACGGGGTCCCAGGCCGGCATTGCCGAATGGGGTCGTCACATCTGTTTTGTCCACGTTGAGCCCCTTCCCTCCCTGCCTGCCCTGCCCCCTGCCAGGGGCCTTGCTCGGTCCGGTCCATCTCCTCTGTGAAACAGGGTGAGCTCCTGTCGCCCACGAGCTCCGATTCCACCAGTGTTCGTGGACGGGCACCGTGCCAGGCTGCTGTCCCTTTATGCTATAGAGTGTCGTGTTGGTGGTTCGTGGGCAAATTCTGAACACCTCACTAGGAGATAAGCCTCTGATGGAAGGGAACGTGCTTTAGAAAGTTCTTTCTCCCCAGCCGGCCTGCCCCATCTCGGGCATCAAACCCGTGCTGAGCGTACAAACCCCGCTTCTTGTATTTCTCACATCTCTGTGCGCAACAAAAGAGAAGACACGAGGATGCGCGCTCTATAGTCTGATTTGCCTGTCGTTTCCCTTGGGTAGCTGAGGATACTCTATTCCTTTCAATAAAGAAAATACGAGGAGGCAGCTGTTCTTGTCTTGACTTCCTGACCCGCAGGCAACCACTTCAACCCTCTGGCACTCAGTTTCCTCACCTGTCAACTGAAGAAGCTGGCCTCACCGCCGGTGGTGCCATGACAGCAATTCCTGCCTAATTTAGATTTAAAAAGGGAGCTGTGTCGTGAGTATTGTACAAAAACTTTTTCTCAACCATCTATTTTTTCCAAATGCATTTATCAGATATCCTCTACTTCCCTTTCCCTGTGCTAGACACTGAGTTGATTTTGGTGCCTAATAAAAGGCCTCGCCCAGGGCTCGTGGAGAAGACGTGCCGGGAAGGAGAGACTGCGTGCAGCCCAGTGCCCCACGGTGGTCCCAGAGGGTGGTCCCTGCACAAGCAGCATCGGGTCCCCTGGCAAACGGTTAGGAATGCTAATGCCTGAGCCAGCCTAGACTCTTGAATCAAGAGGTCCTGTGTGTGTCCTCCAGCTGGCTGTGTTCTAAACGAACCCTCTGCTCCCAGCAGCGAGAGAGAGCCGCTGGTGTGATGAAGGAAAACACAAACTTACTATTAGGAAAACCTCTTTTTCTTACTCGTCGTTTGACTTAAATTACTTAACCCTTCTGATTCATGGTTTGCCTTTTGTTTGTGTGTGTAAGGATATCTTAGAAAGTCTGGTTCCTTTTATTTTTTTCTTGTTTGTTTCTTAGTAAAATTGAATATTTGAGAAGTATGTGACAACCTTCCTGGCAATAGAGAATTCAGTTCTTGGTATTAATTTCTTGATAGGATTAATTTCTTGATAGGATACTGATTTATTGCCCAGTGTATGTGCAGATATTAAAAAGAAATCCACTTTTTTTATTTAAAAAAAATAGAAAAGTATATTATTATAAAACCAGAACATTATTTCAGAAATGAGCCCGGTTTATAATGAATAATTTCTGATTCAACATGCATATTTCTATTTATTATAAATAGGTCGATACCATTATATTCACATGGTGCGCTCAGTGTAAACACCACCATATATCACAGAACATCTTACACTCCCGCGATGGTAGCCCCAAATCATTTTAAGTAAAATGTTATTAAAGAACAACATCTGTGCAAATAATAAGCGTGACGTTTAAAGACTATTCACAGCCGGAATGCACCTGTGTTATCAGAACCTCATTTGAGAAATGGAAGTGAGAATTCCAGCCTCCTGAGGGCCCTCCCACTGGCCATCACACCTACCCCGAGGGGGACCCCTATCCTAAGTTCTAATGCTGCCGATTAGTTTGGTCAGTTTTCAACCTCATATCAATTGAGTTGTACAGTTAAAACTTGTGGCTTGCTTCTGCTCACTCAGTATGTTTGTCATGTCCATGTGTATTTTTGTCGGTAGCAAGAGTTCATTCATTCTATCGTCTCTGCAGTCTAAGTCATTACTCACAAATGATAAAAGGAACGCATGTGGTGAATTCAGTCCAGGGATCATTCTACACAAGAGAAGGCCAAAGAGGGATTTTTAGAATACCTGGAAAAGTCTGGGACCCAGACATATTTGAATTTCAACCCTCCAACTTCACTCTGGAGAGATGTTCTTGTTGGGACTCCACTTGACTGCTCAGTGTTCTTTCACCCAGGCACGAGTGCTTCTCTGCTGTGTCCTTCAGAATCTATGCTTAGTGACAGTGGTCTCAAACTGGGAATGCACTCAGCAAAAGCATGAGCCTCACAGGTATTGAACTGAGACCTCACAGGCTTACCAACCCTCAAACCTACCTCGCTCCAGTAAATCAGTTCTTTGGTGAACTATCTGGACATGGTTTCATATTATTAAGAATAATTGCACCATGGCAGTAAGAGCAAAAACACTGGTTCTTGCCTTTCTTTAACTTGTGACTGAACATTTTGAAGTTTAATTGGATATTTGGAACCAGACTAGGGTAAACAGGAAAAGGCAGACCTTTCCAAGAAATTGAAGTCAGGACCCAGACATTCAATGGACTCTTCTAACACCCACAGAAGCATGTATTTTGTCTCTCTTTGTTTTTCCTTAAAGCCTTATAAATGATCATTACTGAAAAAGACACCTTGAGGCAAATTGCACAGAATTTTTGAAGACACTTGTAGAAACATCCTAAGATTCAAATTTTAGTAACACCACTTAACTCCTGTGATATCTGTAAGGGAAATTTGGGTTCTAGCCGAAGTTCCTTTATGTGAACAGTACCGGATAATATACCAGAGCAATTTAGATGTAATCAGATGCATTCACTTTTGTTCAGTTCCAAGTGTCTTCATCCCGGTTTTCTTGTTTTCATATCAAATGTTAGCTAACGTTTCAGTCTCCCACCCATTGCCGCGACAGACAGGTATACCAGTCAGCCTCATGGATGAGAATGATGGGTGACTCAACTTAGTATGTATGATCCATGCGTATTCTAAATGATATATTAATGTCCCTAAAAATAGTACTCTTTAGTTCAGGTATTCAGTACCTGGAGGAAAAATATATTACCTTATAATTAAATATAGGAGGCATCAGCAGTAAAAACTTTATTCAAACCTATTCAGTATGGTTTAAGTTATTTATGATTTTGCATTATGCATCCCCATGGATTTAGAAAATGATGTTTCTACATTTGTATTATTGCACTGTTGAAGAAAATCAAGTTATAAATACCTATCTTAATTTATTTCCATATTTTATTTCTCCAGAATAAACAGCATGCTATATTTCTCAAATTAGGCAGAAATTAAAAAACCCAATTGACAAAATTAAAAAGCACATGAAAGAACTCTGTGAGCCAGTGTGTTCACCAAGTGAGCAAATGTAAATAATCCATTTATATTTATGTCATGATGTCAAACATTGGCCATCAGCTTTGACTTGACCTACCACTGTGTCCAGAATTAAAAATGACTACATTGAAGAAGGTGAAATAGAACATTTTAAGGAAGGCACTCGGTTGCATTAAATTTTCTCTAAATCCTAATTCATCAACAACTATTAAATTTTATTATTGTGGAAATTTTGGGTATTTTTGATTCCCAGAAGTTAACATATTGAACTTAAACATGTATATACAGTGAATATACATAGTTATATATAGTTTTCTTGACCATTTATCAATGCACATATTTTGTAATTGTTTGAACATTGCACAGTTTAGTTCATGTTTATAGCTAACTTACAATAAGTGCAAAAGTTAAGATGTGACTTAATTTTATTTAAAAATATCAGTGCTAATGACATGTCTTTTTTACATTTTTTAGGAATATTTAAGAAATGAAAGGATGAACAAATTAAGAAATAATTAAATCATCTCTCAACCAAAGTGTTCAGAATATATTTTTTGGATTTACCCTAGGTCAATATCTTATAAATTTTAACATTTTTAACATTTTTTTAATTTGTAAATTTCAGGACTACATTTCTAAGTTCTTGTTACTAATTTTCTAATAATGAGTATCTTCACTGCTCTTGTTATGTTATGAGATCCTTGTCCTAGTCTTAGGTTAGTGATATGAGGGAAATGTGGAATTATAAGAAAGCGAGCGGAGGGACTGCTCAAGGTTTTGTAATACCTGCCGCAGCTCTGTGTTCTGTGTGTCCAAAGGGAACCATCACTCTAACCTATTCTTGCCACATAGTCATGTCCCAACTACAATACCAGAGTTCTCTAAAATATACTAGTATAATTCATATTAATAATAACTAATATGAAATGTATATTATGTTCCAGACATTTATATTTTAGAATGTGCTCTTGGTCACAAAGAGACTATAACAGAATTAAGATTTAAACCCATCTTTTCCCCAGTCTCTCCTTTGTTAAGAAAGATGAGGAGGCCTGACCAGGCATTGGTACAGTGAATAGAGCATTGGACTGGGATGTGGAGGTTTGAAACCCCAGGTTTGAAACCCCAAGGTCGCCAGCTTGAGCGTGGGCTCATCCAACTTGAGTGCGGGGTTGCCAGCTTCAGGGTGGTACCATGAACATGACCCCATGGTCACTAGCTTGAACCCAAAGGTCGTTGGCTTGAACTCAAAGTCACTGGCTTGAGCCCAAGGTTGCTGGCTTGAGCAAGGGGTCACTTGCTCTGCTGTAGCCCCTGGTCAAGGCACATATGAGAAAGCAATCAATGACCAACTAAAGTGCCGCAACGAAGAATTGATGCTTCTTTACTCTCGACCTTACTATCTGTCCCAATCTGTTTCTCTTGCTGATTCTTCCTGTCTCAAAAAAAAAAAAAGAAAGAAAAATGAGAATTATCATAAATCAATATATCACTAATATCAGACTCTGTCACAAAAATACCTCATGGTTCTATTTATAAGAGTTGTTCTGACTGAAGGAGAGACATTGCTGCTACCACCTGTCATCCAGAGACCTGAACCTTTGTAGTCTCTGGACCCTCCAACACTGGATGTGAAAAAAGAAATTCCAAAAGCTCTCTGATACAATGTTATTCAGCTGATTCACCTGCTATTGTCCTAGAATGTCTTTTTTATGAGGATTGTAGAACATAGTTTGAATATTAATATCAGCAAGATCATGCAAACAGTTAAAACAAAATAGTAAGTATCCCTTACTGTGTATGTGTGTGAGAGACTCAATGTTTAGAAAACTGTTTGAAGTATTCTGTAAGATATTCTTAAATATATAAAAGACTCTGCTAGAAAGAGTACATGGCCTTCACAATGTTAAAATTCCAGAAGTTGCCTCAGCCGGGTAGCTTAGTTGGTAAGAGCAGTGGTTGGCAGTGGCTGGTCCGCTAGAAATTTCCTGCTGGTCCACAGAGGAGTTAACCACCCTGATGTTGTATAAAGTTTATAGATCTATAGACCTGTGGTTGAAAGACACTGGGTTAGAGAATCATCCAGATATACCAAGGTTGTGGGTTCGATCCCTTGTCAGGGCACATACAAGAATCAACCAATGAATACACAAATAAGTGGAACAACAAATCAATATCTATCTCTCAAAAAAATCAATAAGAATATTTTTGGTGGTCCTGTTAGACCTTTAGGTATAGACAGCAGCTAAAGTCTACGTGACTAATATTATAGAAGAACATACAAAATTAGCATAAATGATGTTGTACACAATTATCAAAATAAAGAGTGGAATTGAGATCACTGTGGGTCCAGGCCAGAGGGTGGTACTTGTATGTCTACATCATTTGGGAGCTTGTTGAAATGCAGATTCTTTCTTTTTTTTTTTTAAGATTTCCTTTTTTTTTTTAATTTTTTTTTATTTTTATTTATTCATTTTAGAGAGGAGAGAGAAAGGGAGAGAGAGAGAGAGACGGAGAGGGAGAGAGAGAGGAGAGAGAGACAGAGAGAGAAGGTGGGGAGGAGCTGGGAGCATGAACTCCCATATGTGCCTTGACCAGGCAAGCCCAGAGTTTCGAACCGGCAACCTCAGTATTTCCAGGTCAACGCTTTATCCACTGCGCCACCACAGGTCTGGGGAAATGCAGATTCTTAAGCACATTCCAATCCTCTAGGTTCCATGCTGCATTTACAAATGACCTCAAGGGGTTTGCATTCACATTAAAGTCTGAGGAGTATTCATCTATAGAACAGTAACATACACAATATTTATTTGTGTGTATGAAACGGATTGTTCTTATGACTGTTTTCTCACAATATGCCCCGATGGTAATGAAGGAAAGAAGTGCTTTTGTTTTATTATAAACTATACGCACATAATCTAATGTAGGATTTCCAAGTGAAGGTCAACTGATAATCTCCAAGATAGAGCAAAAGGAAAAGAAATCATTTAAATGGAAAGTGTGCTTGCTGACCGAAAGGGGTGGTGAATAATTGTGAAAGAGGCAAAGCTCAAAGCTCAAAGTGAATGGGAAGGTTTTTGCTGGGCTGTGCTGGTAAAGCCCCCTGATCCCGAGGAAAGTGGGATCTCACAGGATGCTGAATGGAGTGCAGATTTGGCTCTGCTGCTGGGGACTGGGATGCAAAACAGCGTGGGAGACAGTTTAAGTCTGTGATGCTGAGAAGGGGGTTTCTGTATAGTGGCTTTGAAAGGGCTTTTATCAGATTAACATGAGAGATTGGCAAAAATTTAGCATTAATTGATTCATTATTGTTTTTTCAAGTACTAATTACAAGTTACACTTCTACATTAGCTATGGAAGTGGATATGATAGGGAGATACATTTCGTCTCAACAGAATGGAGAGTTGTGGATGGTTAGAGTACATGTTGTCTGGTTTGCTGCGGAACCAGTGACACAGTGTTCTATAGGAGGCTGCTAAGTGGATGGATTTCTGAGCATAGTTTTGTTTTTACTGCAGTGTTGCCCTCAGGGTCAACATTACAGGAAAAACTTCTAGAGAAAAACAACATATATTATTATATGTCTTTTGCTTAGTGTGTAAATAAAGAAATGTCTTCGCTTGAGAGTTAATGCTACCATGAAGTACGAAAACAAAGCACTGCATTCAAGACTGAGGTTACTGATTGCTCAGGTCATGGGGAGAGATGTGATTTCTCTCTTCCCCTTGCCATGTGTTTGCTAGTACAGTGTATGGCCAGGGGCTGCCGCCACCATTATGGCCATTCACATGCAGGTTCTTATTTGATTCGGACAGGTGGTAATGAAGCAACAGAGCCGAAAACTGGTTGTCCATTTTCCTTTAATCCTAGCTTGCACCTGACCCCAGCGGGCGAGTAAATGCACACAGTGGGAAACACTTCATTTTCCATTCAGGGCTCCCAAAGCCACTGACTCATTCAAGTATTCCTAGAATCAAAGGCTTCCACCTCACTAGCCTTATTCACCTCTGTTCCCCATCTCCTTTTCCTACACAAACTGGCTTCTCCTTCACCTTTCCACCATTTTGACTGCCTCCCACATGCGGCCTTTCTCTGCCCTGCTACAGTATAGCTATTCCTCTCCACAAGAACATGGCCACTCTCCCTCAAATGGCCTCCTAGCTCCACCTTTTAAAACCTTTTGGGCCTGACCTGTGGTGGTGCAGTGGAAAAAGCGTTGACCTGGAATGCTGAGGTCACCGGTTCAAAACGCTGGGCTTGCCTGGTCAAGGCATATATGGGAGTTGATGCTTCCTGCTCCTCCCCCCTTTCTCTCTCTCTCTCTCTCTCTCTCTCTCTCACACACACACACACACACACTAACTCTCTCTCCTCTCTAAAATGAATAAATAAATAAAATAAAATAAAAAAACTAAGGTTTTAAAAAAAAACCTTTTGGCACAAAAACCCTCCCCCCAACACATATTAGCATAACCACGCCCCTTCCAAGCAAGAAGGGCATTAATAATATCGCCTGGGCGATGGGCAGCACCATCTTTAACAATAAGGATGAGAAAAAATAACTTTATCTGCCCAACATACAGTATGTCCTATGTTATTGCCATTCTAATTATTTCCCTCCCTCAGAAGCGCCGGTAAGGACTGTCAACACCTACTGAGAATTTACTGGGCTATGTTCTGGGTTAAACATTTTGCAAAGACTTGTCATTCAGCCTTATAACCAATCAGTGATAGATCAGGAAAATAGGTCAGTGATTAAAAAACATTGACAAGCTTCACATCCATATCTCAGACATAAGGGATTATATTCTTCCTCATGGTATGATGCTGCCTTGTTTATGGTAGTAAAAAAGTAAATAAATTAATTGAAAACAAAATAAGCAAAATGCAGGACAGTTGGTTCGTTGGCTGGTGCCATCAGTTGTAGATTACCTATGCAAAATGAGCGTTTGTAGGTGAACCACGATTTTTTATTCTATCATGAAGTACTGATTATTTTTTCTATATAATTCTGATTATTTTAAAAAAATGAAGTATCTGTTTCTTACCTTTTATTCTATCCATTGTTCTTGGCCATGACAACCAACAGAAGTTAAACCCGCAGGCATTCTTATAAGGAAGAGGGGGACATCTTTACACCTGATAGGACCTCACAAAATAATTTAATATATTCCCAACTGGAAGGACTAAGACCATTAAAACTAAGTATTTTACATAAGCTCATGACACTTCTCATTGTGCTGGATTCTCATTATGTTCCCTCATGCAAACACTTCTTTTGTACTGTGCAAATAGCAGAAGTCTTAAAAATCTGTGCAGATAATGAGTGGAACAACGACAATAACAGGTCATTCACCTGCAAAGTGATGGGAAGTTATGAGCATTCTGTAAGAAGATAAATTCTAAGTTTCTGTCAAGTCAAATGTCCGTGGCGTTTTGTTCTCTGATAGAAAGAATTCATTTCTGCAGGCCTTTGAAAGGTGCTGGAGTGTAGCTATAGCAACACGAAGGGGATCCCATTGTTTCCTGAGGCACACGGAGCCCTGTAACAGGGCAGATGCAGATTTCTTGAGGTAGGTTGTGCCTGCTTTGGAAATCTCAAGCCAGTTTTCAGGATCAATTCCACTCTCCTTAATTAGAATATAAAGATTACAGTATCATATGGAAAATTTGTCAAATTACCATAGGGCTGTGAAAAGATCTTCTGTGTTCGCTGACTCTATTTCCATGTTTTGTTACTAACTGAGCATATATGTGCACCTGAAAATACCTGGGTGGATGGTCACAGAACACGTGGTGGAGAAGTGCTGAATCCCAGGGGTAGAGAGCTTGATTTCTTGTGTTTTGGTGTCTTTATTCAAATCTAAAACATCTTTTTCACATTCAAAATTACAAGATAAATAATGCAAAACTTTAGTTTTCATTTCTTGAGAAATAGAAGCCAAAGAAAGCTTCTTCAGATACAGGATTCAGTTCCAAAAGGTGATTTTAATGCTTAACGCACATAATGGACCCCTCTACTACAGGGGTCCCCAAACTACGGCCCGCGGGCCACATGCGGCCCCCTGAGGCCATTTATCCGCCCCCGCCGTACTTCCGGAAGGGTACCTCTTTCATTGGTGGTCAGTGAGAGATGCAAAGCATGGCATCGCTCACATACAGTACTACTTCCAGTGACGTGGGATGCACGCCTGATGGCTCCGGAAGCATGTCACATCACTTGTTACATCTGGCAGTGACAAATATGGAACCGGACATTGACCATCTCATTAGCCAAAAGCAGGCCCGTAGTTCCCATTGAAATACTGGTCAGTTTATTGATTTAAATTTACTTGTTCTTTACTTTAAATATTGTATTTGTTCCTGTTTTGTTTTTTTACTTTAAAATAAGATATGTGCAGTGTGCATAGGGATTTGTTCATAGTTTTTTTTATAGTCCGGCCCTCCAATGGTTTGAGGGACAGTGAACTGGCCCCCTGTGTAAAAAGTTTGGGGACCCCTGGTCTACTACAAAGTAATACAGATGAATCAGAGTTCATTACTGCAAGGTAAACATGAACCTGAACTCCAGTCCACTAAACAGACTTGTTTCCATGGCATTGGTGCAGAAGCAGCCCAAATGGAATTATCCAAGGGTCTGAGGAACAGCGGGGCTTCTGCCACTCAGAGCTCTGTGAGGAACTTCTCTCCTTCACAGGGCGGAGACTCCGCTCCTGTCTGCCACGCCCACTCCATGCTATCTCGTCAGAAGTCGGTGTTCCCAGTGTCCTTCACTCAGCAGTGCAGCACTGTGGGAGGGAGGGAGGGAGACGTGGGGCATTAAACTTCAGTGTGCTCCTCCTGCCCGTGCCTTGCTTTTATCCTCTGCCTGGGACGTGGTGCCCATGGCCAAGGTGTCCCTTATTTATCCACAGAGGCTAATATCAAGTGAAGACAGGGACTTCTGCAACTGGCGTGTATTATCAGGAAGGTAACTAATGAAAATATATCAACGCAAGAAAAAGATTTTGAACCTTAGAATTCCTGAATAATTTTGCTGATGAAAGAGATTTGCTCTTGGCTTGCAGAATTGAGAGACTACAGTTGAAGATTTGAGTGCCAGTTATAGACAAAAGTCTATGTTAGGTTTTATAAAGGAGTCACAAGATGAGTCTGTATTCCTTGTATAGTACTAATTACTTTATTTTCTAGATTTACTTTGTGTCAGGCGTTGTACTTATACGCAATATTCCACTTAATCTAATTTTCATAATACTATGTTGTGATATACTGTTTCATTATTCACATTTGAGAATAAAAAGGAGACTGGAAAATTTTAAACTACCTGCCAGGTGTCTTAGCTTGTTTGATAAAGGTATTTAGTAAAGTATGCATAGACATCGTGCTTTTAACTATGATATTGGTCTATGGCCTCAAGGTCTTGGCCATTGGGTGGGAGAGGCAAAAATGAGCAGAATAAACTGACATACAGCTAGTACAATTCAATATAACAAGAAAATACACGAGGGACATGGATATGGGGCGGCTAATGTGGTATAAAGTAGGAGAGGCTGAGGGAAGTTCTAGAGATATGAAGAACTATTATGTTCCTGACTTAGAGATGGAAATAGAACTTCAATAACTCAAAAGCTGTCCTTGGTTGTGATATAGGTGGAGGACAGGGCAGAAGAACAGGGAGGAGCTCAAAGCATTTGTTTCTACCTGTGATGACGGCATGAACAAAGACTTAAGGGGATAGAAATTGTACATGGCACTGCCTCCAGGAGTGATAGTAAACAGTGCGGCTGCGTGGAGGAGCGGTGGCCGTGTACATACTTAACGGAATGCTTGTGGATGAGCTGAATGTCAAGTTCAAGCATATGGAACACATTTTTGAAAGACTTTTGCAATTCAGTGTGTGTCTGTCCATGATCGCAGTGAACACCATTAAACGTAATATGGAACAAGGGTCTAACTATTCGGACACTCATTTTCCTCCATTTTAGGGATTTGCCTCCTGTAGTAAGACCCTCATAGAAGCATGAGAATGAAATAATTTATTAAGACACAGGTGAAGCACGGGTAATGAGTGAGGCATTCCCAATGCTCCAGGAATTGGAATCCTTGACAGTTATGTATACCATTATCAATGAATATATTATTTTCTATTTTGAATTTTAACATCAAAATTTTAGGGTGGAAAGTTCATTTCTTCTCACAGATATGACTTCCTCCTCTGTCCTCTTGTTATTTATAGCTAGAACTATGGCCTCATGTTTCTTGCTAAAAGAAAAACAAACAACCTATATTTTAAAACCATTTTTATGTATTAAATTTATTCTTATTCTTTATCTTATATATTCACTTGCTCAAACAAAGTCATACCTAATGATAGAATATAGATTAATTCTGAACAACTGATACTGATTTAGTCATTTGCAGCTATAGTTTGATAAATATATATAAATACCTAGTTTTTGAGACCACAAAACATGACCTAATTGCAGTTAATCATATAATTGTCTTTTGAGTTGTCTTTATTATTTATTTTTATATTCTTTTATTATTGCTTTGTTTTATACCAGCTGAGAGGGAATCAAGCTTTATTATCCAAAATAAAAATTATTTATGGTCCATTATTTGCTACATGTGAAAATATTCCATTTAAAATTATTACTTTGGGTTAAAAGTTTGCATTAGAATTTTTGCATTTTAATTTGCATTTTTATCACTAAAATATAAGTATATAGGCATGAATAACATGCTAGAGGTATCTGTTGGTAATATTAAATATATGTTTTTCTTTTGGTAACTGAAAAATAAATAAAATATCAAGAGTTTTTTATATCATTTATTTCAGAGTTTTAAAATGGTCATACAAGGATAACATACTAATCTTGGAGCCATTATTACATTTGAACTTCTGTATTTATTCTAGTGGTAATTTTTATTATTAAAAAAGACTTTTGTTTGACAGAAACATCATTAAAATGTTAGTATATTAGGTGTTTTTCTCTGCTGTAGAGAGTCATTGTCAACTTCCTGTTTTTCATAAGAAGACAAACTACGAATCATTTTGTGAACTGAAGACAC
Organism: Saccopteryx bilineata; assembly: GCF_036850765.1. NCBI lineage: Eukaryota > Metazoa > Chordata > Mammalia > Chiroptera > Emballonuridae > Saccopteryx > Saccopteryx bilineata. The sequence goes on from NC_089495.1 coordinate 9,631,292, forward strand.
AAGGAAAGGGAGAGCTAACAGAGGACGATTCGCAGCCCTGGAGTTAGGAACTTTGTCGGCTGAGTTCGGGGGGAGTAGACAGGAATCCTGCTCAAAGGCTGGCCCTGCTTAGCTTTCACTCCCAATCTCACGCCCTTACTCAGGATTTATCCCACAGTCCTGTTGCATTACACACACAATCCCTGAAGGACTGGGGAGATGAATTCTCAGTCACGCCTTCTCCTCAGAGCACTTATGCCCACCTCTATCAGAACCTCTTCCCCCTAACGCTGTGTATAACTGGTTGAATCCGGCCTCTCTGAACAGAGAGCAGGAGCGGTGCTCTGTCCATGTTATTTGTAATTCTACCAGATCCCCCACTTTCTGACACACATCGTATACATTGCAGGCAAGGTTCCTTAAAAAGAAATATGGCCCTGGCCGGTTGGCTCAGTGGTAGAGTGTCAGCCCAGCATGTGGAAGTTTTGGGTTCGATTCCTGGTCAAGGTACACAAGAGAAGTGACCATCTGCTTCTCCAAACCCACCCTGTTCTCTCTCTCTTCCCCTTCTGCACCCATGGCTTAAATGGCTCAAGCAAGTTGGCCCTGGGCACAGAGGATTGCTCCATGGCCTTGCCTCAGGTGCTACAATAGTTGGTTGCTGAGCATCAGAGCAAGCCCTAGATGGGCAGAGCATCACCCCTTAAAGGGCTTGCTGGGTGGATCCCAATTGGGGCACTGGCAGGAGTCTGTCTCTGCTTCCCTACCTCCCACGTCATAAAAAAGAGAGGAAGAAATTAAAGCAGAGCATGAACTATCTCATGAACTTTAATTTAGTTGCTGTTAGACCAACATTATGGGGTGTCCAAATGAACACACTGGAGGAACTCGGCAAAATCCCAGGAAGTGGTTAGTAAACTACTTTGAATGAGTTTTGAATTTTCCCATGTAGGTGACTGTGCTAGGAACTAGACCTGTTAGAATGTTTTTTAAAGATATTGCAGAGTAACTAGTGCTGAGATGCTATTTGATTTTACTGAAGTCATCTGTCTGAGCATAGCAACCGGATAGGTACAGTTTGATGGATGGGTTTATTATGGTTAAATTGAGCATGGAACAATCTAAATTGATCACCGAAGAGACAAAATCCTGAACCTGCCAAGCCTTGGCTGTTCGATTCAGGTCTAGACTTACCTACTACCAAAATCAGAAGAACAAAAATGTATAGATTTTCTAAACATTTCTGAGCAACATTTCCAACATATCTTTGTTAGAAAGCAGGCCATAAAGGCATTTCAAATGACCACATAAACACCACATGCGGGACTGGCAGCACACACCATTCTTTAAAACGCTTCTGACTGTATTACGTTTTCTTGTCATTTTGTGTTTGTCATCAATCTGTTGTCTGAGGGAAGGTTTTAGAGTCGTTTCTATTTTTATGTTAAGCATTTCTTGCATGGTGTAGTCTCATTCTATATCCTTCACTCGGTAACTTGTCTTGTAGTCATAACTCTTTCTGTAGAAACGATGCTGATGTTATTTTCATTTTCCATTTACAAGATACACTCTCTCATTCTGAGAGATGCATTTGCTAAACACGGCTCAGCTTTCGTTCTGTGAATTAGACCACTAGGACTAGCTTGCTTACCTTCCAAGCCAGATCAAATAGGTAATATGAGGTCTCAGTTTTTTGTGTGGGGATGTGTTAGCTCGGTTTTCTGCCAACCAAAGAGAATTAAACTTTGAAAAGTATGTTTTATGGTCTGCTGTGATCTTATATATAGAGAGATAAGTAGAGTGATGGATCATGTATACTTTTCCAAATTTAGAATAATTTTATTGCTTTATTAGTAAAACACTATGGTATTCATTTTCGAATATGGGAAAATCAAAGTTTAAGAAAAAAATACTGAAGTGAAAAGCAATTGATGCCCTACCCCAATATTCAGTTTTAAACCACTTTTTACACTTTTAAAAAAATATATCTTATTGATTTCAGAGAAAGAGGAAGGGAGAGAGAAAGAGAGAGAGAAATACCACTCTGTTTCTGTATGTGCCCTGATCAGGAATCGAACCAGCAAGCTTTGCATATTGGGATGATACTCTAACCAACCAAGCTATCTGGCCAGGGCTAAACCATTGTTTGTATTTTAATAGATGTGCCTATAGTACTAAATTTCTGTGTAAATATTCTTTGGGTGATTGTTCTTTACAAAATTATATTTTTCTGTATTTTTTGTTTTCACTCTTTTTTTGTTTAATTATATTTACACATTTTTACATCCATAATTATTATTCTTCTACTTCTTTTCTAACTGGTTGCAAAATATTACTTTAAAATATGAATGTGAAATACAATTTATTTAACCAGTGTTTTTATTGTTGGACTTTTAAGTTGTTCTTAATTTTCAGTATTATCAACAATGCTTTAATAATGAACATTCCTGTCACTAAATATTGAACAATTTCATGGCTATTTCTTAGAATTTATTAGTTTTATAACTGAAATTACTCAATATAAGAGAGGGTTTTTTTTACAGAACATTAACTATAGGAGCTGTCTCTTATTTCATTTATTTTGGCCCAGAAGGCTGACATAAAGGAAACAATTTTCTAGTATCCTCTGGAAAACACTGTGAGCCACAGGAAGACATTACAATGCAACAGGTCAGTTTTAACAGTAAATATATTTGAAAATGTTAAGAGCTCTATGTGTTCTAAGCATTCACATAACATCGGATGAATAAGCAGACCATGGAAAATCCTTATAAAATAATTTCTTTACCCTGACCAGTTGGTTCAGTGGTAGATCCTTGACCCAGCATGTGAAAGTCCTGGGTTTGATTCCCAGTCAGGGCACACAGGGGAAGCAACCATATGCTTCTCCACCCCTCCCCTCTCTTCTCTCCCTTCTCTCTCTCTCTCTCTCTCTCTCTGTCTCTCTCTCTTCCCCTCCTGCAGCCAGGGTTTGACTGGTTCGGGTGCTAAGGATGGCTCCGTGGAGCCTCTGCCTCAGGTGTTAAAAATAGCTCAATTGCGAGCATAGCCCCAGATGGGCAGAGCATTGGCCCCAGATGGGGGTTGCTGGGTGGATCCCAGTTGGGGTGCACAAGGGACACTGCCTTTCTATCTCTTCTCCTCTAACTTTGAAAAGAAGAAGAAAACAAGTCCCTTAATTTACTCTTTGTCAATAGCCATAAAATACTAATATAAATGTCAGTTGTTCCTGTACTTATTAAGACCGTCAGCTGTGGCATCAAGCTAACTGTGGTGTGTTGTCACAGGACATGTTTTATGCATATTTTCTGCATTTAGAAAACTGAGAAACAGGTTTTGTACCTGAATGGGGGAAGCTCAGTATCCTCCCTCTCCCTGTGTCCCAGGCCACGGAACCGTTGTCCTGTGACGGCTGTGTCTACACGAACACTTCTTCCCAAAGTCCTGGCAGGCTGAGATCAAGAAAACTCTCAATGATCCGGCCTTTTCTTCTCTCTGGATAAGGCTACTCACAGTTAGATAAATGATAAACACGTGGCAGACATGAGATCATTTTCTTTCCCTGATGAAATTAAGATGATATTTAAGCAACAATGATATTTGTTGTTTAAATATAGTCATGCCAGCCATAGTAAAACATAGTAAAATTGCAAAATGAAGTTTTCACTAGGGAATGCAGTCAGCTGTTGCCTTTCTCACTGGAAGTTACAGTGGCCAGAGGACCCAATTAAATGCCCACGGTGGTCCTATGGGCGGGATTTTCTTAAAGAGAATAAACCTCAGGAAGGCAGGAGCCAAAACTCATTAGCTTTTAAAATAGCTAGTCAAACCTCACTGCCATTGAATAAGGGCGCATTTATAATAAAGAGTACAACTGTTTACCTTCTGTTCATATTTAATTAGCCTAATGGTTTTTATATCTGTATTGTTTGTTTAGACCTTGTACTTCTTCAGTAGAGAAATGGCCATAAAGGCTTCCTGTTTTTTTATTACCTTTAAGTGTTTTCACTTAGGATCAAGTGAGTCCCTCTCTTGCAAACTGCCCCTGGCGGCTGCCTTTATGAAATAGTTGTGGATGTGGACGGGGAACTTCACCACTTGAAAGACACTCCAGTAAACCATAGCCTTGAAATCCTATTAATCTTTATACCTACGTGTCTCCTTAAAAATGATTCTAATATGTCTCTTACAGCCCAGTCCTTATGATTCTGTTTCCCTTTAATGCAGCCATTTTTCTCCACCCAGTTATTTTTCATTAACAAAGTCACCGTCCGTAATAAACTCCAGGACCTGGCATGATTGATGCATCATCAACAGTTCCAATCTTTGCCAGCGCAGCATCCATCGTAGAAACAAGGAGAATTTTCCACCGGCTGGCGGAGTTCAGCCCTTCACGCCAGGAGAGATTGTCAGGAGATAATGTTCATAGGAAATGGACCTGTGCCTGCCACAGGGAAGGGGTGGGGCTGTGGAGAAGCTTCCTGTTTCTTAATTGACATTTCTTCTTGTTAAGTGCAACCCCAACAAACATGAGTTCCAGTTGGGTCTCACGGTCAGTTGCCATTTACAAAGCCTGCTGTGAGTTCCTTCCGAGTTCCAGATTACCGGGCACTAGGCTAGGGATATATATCTCTGCGTTTTCTCTTAATGGGTCTCGGGACACCCGGAGCACTGTGGACATTCACACGTGTAATTTCTAACTCGAACCCCTGGGTGATAAAAATTGGTCTTATATTTTCATTTTTTTCTTTATAATAAAAAAAAAACTAATATATCTCTATGTGGGTTTTTTTTTTACCCTCAATATACTTTATCTTCAACAAAGGTCAAAATATTTGACTCATTCTGTCCTGTAAACAAGCACATTTAACAAAAACTTTCAATATTACCTTCGACGTTCTTTTGAAGATCGTACTCAGTTTTTGTGAGCCTCTGGATTTTACATGTGGCTTCCTGCATTTTGTAGGAAGCTGCTAGCTTCGCTCAGATGTGGAGACCCTGGCTTGGTGTGCCCTTAACCTAGAAGATCTGTGTTTACTCTGGTAGTTGGCCATGCAAAACATTAAATTCCCTAGATAGTTAATCAAGAGTCTCCCTCTTTTTCTTGATTTTACGTAAGATAGTTTCCTTCTTTCTACATGTGCATTTCATATTCCCAAGACCTAATAAACACGAGCATGGTCTCCTACCTTAATATTAATGCACAGCAGCTATTTAGGGACCCAAAACATTCATGACTTAGAAATCTAGTCTCTTCTTCCAATACTGCTTTTCTCCCAGTTTGAACTTACTCTATATTTATGATAGGATTTCATATACTCCCATGTTTCTGAAAGACAATTCCTTATCCCCACCATCACCCGAACTCACAATTCAAACTCTCAAATCTTATTTTCCTGAGCTTATTGTAAAATCACTGTTGTTAAGGAGAAAGAGAGGCACAGAGAGCTAGGCATGGGAAAATTCTTCTGGTGACATGGTGACTGTCCCTTAGCTCAACAACCAACTTCTCTTTACATTATTCAGGAAAGGGGGACCTGTAGGTAAAATGAGACAAAATATATGTGTGCAGGAAGATCCATTTTATTCATGTGCTGTCTCAGTCTGCTTGGGCTGCTGTAACAAAAATACCACAGATAAAGTAAATTGAACAACAAACGTTTCTCACAGTTCTGGATTTTGAGAAGCTCAAGGTGAAGACACTGGCGGATGTAGTGTCTGTGAGAGCACACGTCCTAGTTTCTTGACAACTGTCTTCTGGCCATGTCCTCACATGGTGAAAGGAACTAGAAATGTCCCGGAGGAATCTTTTATAAGGGCACTACTCCCAGAAACAAGGGTGCCCCCCTTATGACCTAGTCAACTCCCAAAGACCTACCACCTCCCAACACCATCAACATATCCATGAGCAGTTTGGATTTCAACATGTGAATTCCGGTGAGTGACAAAAATCCAGTCCATAACACACCATGAGATATTTCAGGCCCAAGGGCCACTGTGTTGGTCCCATCTTACACAGCGTAAAGAAAAATGGGGGAACGATTGTTACATGAAGTAAACGGTTGCTTTTGTAGCCTTAAAAATACACTCCATGCTTGAATGTGCTCTAGTGAGATGTTTTTTAACAGTAGTAAGCAAATTTAATTATGTCATGTATATTCAATGGATGTTTCAAAAACTGATTCTATTAAACAATATTAATTTCGCCACCCAGATTTAGTCAAGCCTGATGTAAATAAATACACTTTTCACACAATAATTTTATCTCATAGTAACCAAGAGTAAATAAAGCAAGGTGAACGGAAAGGATTTAAAATCCTGTATAAGCCTGGAAATTAACTTCACATTCAAGCCTTCTTAGAGATGAGCTAGATATTATTCTTTTTATTTACCTGTAGGATTTGCATAGTGATTTTTTCCCCCTCTCCACATTTCTCAGATTTGAGTAGCATCAATTTATTTCTGATCACTTTCCCCAGTTTCCAAAGTCATTTATATTCTAATACTACTGTGTAGGAACGGACTGGCCCAACGGCTGCCCCTCAAGATTTGCATTGATATTGTTTTGAAAATTGTAATGTCATCTCATGGACTTCACCTGATTTGAGAAAATTAATTTCATTTTAGAGCTCACCAGACTGCTGTTTTTCTAGCTGCTTAAAATGTTATCACCCCAAAATATTTTCATATACTAACTTAGGTTGGTTTATGGTAATTCACTCAGGAATGAGTCAGTGTCGCTAAATGTCTTTTTGAAAAACACACCATTGATGTCATGACTGTGGTTTATCCATTTTGTGAACAAACCCTCATGCAAAATTCATCGGAAGGCAATTGACGAGATGGCTTACCAAGTGAAGAATTTATTCAGATACCCGCATTCGATTCTTGTTTTTTGATTCCACATACTGTGGAGATTTGTTTAAAACTTCCCAAGATGTCACCTGGAAAAGAAAAGTAAACAAGAGAGACCTGGTAGGAAGACATCCTGAATGGAATTCTGAAACTATCAGAAAACATCATCCTAGGGTGTTAAACAAGCATTGAGTTCAACCATGTTTTAGCCAAATAAATAAATAAATAAATAAAATAATAAGTTGACTTAAATTTTTACTAAAAATTGAGACTATCAATGACCCTTTGACATTTAGGTATTTTTCCTGGAGATGGGATGGGGGGGAATAACATGTTTGTTTGGAGTGTTTAGTGATAACCTACTACTTACTGTGTGCATTGGATAAATTTGTATTGTATTTCTCCTTCAGTTGTGCATTCTGGCAGCTTGAACTGCTTTACCAGGAACAAGGGGTTTCATTCGGTAGTGCCTGGAGGTGACGTGGCTGATAGTCATAGATAAGAACTATCTTATCCATGCTCAATCTAACCATAATAAACCCATGTAATAAACCTCTGTAATCCTGACCTCATCGCACTGCGGTGCACACACGCATCTTTAGCCATGGTTTCGCTGTCTTTTCACCTGATATTTATGCACAATTTATTGAGCAGGCTAGAGCTGTGCTTCGGGTGGGAAAGTTAGACAATATCTAAAGCTGAATCTCATTTGAGCTACATTAAGGCTACCTGTTCCTTTATTCTGCAAAATATCGGACAGGTAGGGGATTTCTGATTTTTTCCTCAGAATTTTTACCCTTAGGCTAGATTGTGGAATTAAACTCGGATAACCAAAAGCTTGCCTACTGTGTCTTCATAGTGCTGCCGACCTGATTGTTGAAACATGTATGTACTGTGAGCATGAATTTCCAGGTGAAAAATTCTACAACTCCTCGGCTCCTCGGTTTTGGAATAATTATAAATGGGAGCACTAGTTATAAACTACTTCAAGGAGCTGTTGTGCTTGAGTGATATATAGCTAATGTACTTAGCCTAGCATGTAATAGACATTCAACAAATGCTATACATTGTTAATGTATTGTAAAGTAAGCAATGACATAGTCACTCTGTCTGACAGTCAACCTTGTAACCAGACGTGGGAGTCCTGAAGATGATTTTCTCTATGTTTCTACGTTACAATTAACACTTAGCTATGAATTACAAGTATGCAGGGGCTCATTGGAAATCAATCCATCCTCCCATCTCACTAAATTCTCTTGTCATTTGTTTACCCACATTTGAGAACTTAAATGGTTTATGGAATAACGGTATTTTACTGTGAACTTGGAAGTTTTAATATTTTGTGTAAAATTTTCAACAAAGCATTTTGCCTAATAATTAAGGTAAGTTAATATATTTAAGGAAAAAAATTGATAGAAACCAGTATTTTCTGTTTGTTATTAAAATAACTTCTTTACAAAACCTATAGAAAATCTGTCCTGAATTTTTTCTCCCTGGACAGTTTGCCTCCAAGGTCCAAACTGTCTTTTCAGATGTTTATCTTTTAGATGATGCTTCAACATTCTTCTAAGTTGTTCTCTATCTATAATACGTCAACATGACTTCCCCAGGGATTGCCAAATATACATAGTTGTTGCTTCTAGTTTTTGCTCAAAGTATTTTTTCTTTTCTTTGTTTCTCAACCCAGCTAAGACCATATTCTTTATGACATTATTCAGATTACAACATCCCTCTCTCTTTGAGAGGTGCTTAATACCTGTATCATATGTTGCTCACATGTAATCATTTAGAAGGGTCTACCTGAATGTTATTGTGTACTATTATCTTTTATCTAATGATTACATGTATCTTTTTATCACCCGTAATGCCTGACACATGTTATGTATTTAGTGAGAAGGCAGTATAGCCTGGCCAGGAGGGAGCCCAGTGGATACAGCATCAGCCTGGGGTGCTGAGGACCCAGGTTCAAAACGCTGAGGTCACCAGCTTGAGCATGAGCTCATAGGCTTGAGTGCAGTCTTACCAGCTTGAGAAAGGGGTCGCCAGCTTGATCATGGGGTCACAGACATAATCCCATGGTCGCTGGCTTGAGCCCAAAAGTCACTGGCTTGAAGCTGAAGGTCGATGGCTTGAGAAAGTGATCCCAGGCTCAGCTGCTGCCCCCTGGTCAAGGCACATATGAGAAAGCAATCAGTAAGCTACTAGAGCACTGTAACTACCAATGATGCTTCTGATCTTTCTCCCTGTCTGTCTTTCCCTCCATCTCTCTGTCTCTCTGTCTCTCTTCTCTCTCTCGCAAAAAAATAAAAAATAAAAAAGAAGAATGCAATATATAAGGTAATTCCTTCTTAGTAGATAGATAATGGGTTAAAAAGCTCCTGATAAATGTAGGGCATTAAAGAAAGATATGTGGAAAGGAGGAGACATGAGGTTGAAAATAAGTTAAATTACTTTTTCCTCAGTGATAACCACTGATTCCACATTTTACAAAGGGAATTATAGGGTAAGAGTATATTTTGTTTGGTTTCCATAAACAGTTCAGAATCACACCTAGCAGTGGTCCTTGACACCATGAGGATGTTTGACCTTTCTTTAGGTGTCAAAGATATGAATCCTATTTACCTGCCTTTCCTGAGAAGGATAAAAAGCAGATGACTTTTCTGTCTGGTTTACATTTATTATTTCACTCTGAAAAACATTTTTTTTTAAAACTGGTTTCCTTATACCTCAACAAAGACTGTTGTGATGCCATCTGGTTTGGAAAATTGAGAACAATTTATTTAAGTTGTTGATTTTCAAGGTTGAAGAATATCAATGTCACCTCTTCAAAACAAAGGTTTGAGCTACAGATATAACCACTCAAAAATGTAGGAATAACGTCAAAGTCAAGAAATTTGAGATGTGCGGCCTTATTTTTATAATTTACCTTTAAAATAAACACTTCCCAAGGGCAGACTCTCTCCTGGGTTACACCTACGATTCGAATGGAATGCTCCACTCTCAGACCTGCTCACAGGTCCCAATCCAGAGCACGTTGCTTACTGTAGCCACGGGCAGCAAGAACCAACCTGCTTTCTCCTATTAATTTTCTACTCCCCTTTCCATGTTATCCTGTGGAACTAAATGTATGTCTATAAAGCATATACTTTTGAAAAGCAGGTAGTATAAATAAACATAGAGGATGATCAATCACAGGAAAATAAGTGGAGGAGAGGCACCGTCGGACGGGGACGTGAAGGCTGGCCGCCATTTAGAAGATTTATACGACAAGGTGATTTAGGAGTTGGCGTGGGCTGCCGCAGCCTGCTCTGTAGCTGGGACACTGGAAAACGTTGATGCAGCTTCTGTTTGTGTTTCTTAACCACTTCCTATCATCATTCCAGAACCTTTAAAAATATTAACGGCAATAGCCAAGTAGTGATGTCTAAGGCATATACCCTGTTGCAAAAATGTCCTAGGTTATAAATTTGAGTAGTATCCATAATATTAGGACACCCGAGCGACTGTTCTACAGCCCTTTAAATCCTGCTTTGGTAGAGACTGTCACTGCAGTAATTTATCCAGTTACTTTCGTTCCAGTTTCTTCTTTCAGGACCCCTTTGCTATGACCATCTATATCTATATCTATAGATATAGATAGATAAATATACACACCTGCTCACAAAAATTAGGGGATCAGGAATGTGCAGAAGGTTTTTTGACTGTCTCCTGTCCACCGTGCATTCCTGCTGGGCTCATATACATTTATTTCCACCCAAAAATGTGGCGTCGTATCCTTTGCTGTGTCACACTGGCCGTTTATTTCCACCCAAAAGTGTGGCATCGTATCCTTTGCTGTGTCACACTGGCCGGGGGTGAGGGGTGATAAGGGTGTATGACATTCGCATACGCCCTTTTCTCTGTGGGGTGTCCTTTTCACCCCCACTCCCAGATCTTCACCTGGCTGCTTCTTGCTCATCATTCACCTGTCCAGGTAGTCTTTCTTTTCTCCCAAAAGCCTTATTTCCCAGAAAGCTTTGGTTCCCTCGCCCTGCTCTCTAAAACGATGGAATTTGAGTCTCCTGGTCTGAACCCCTACAAGCCTCCAAATCAATGTGTGCATTTAGCACATTCTTTAATTCCCAGTCGCCTGGAGTTTGACTTCAGCATAGTGTATAGGTAGTAAATATTTGTTGAATAAAGAAAAATCATCACCTCATCTTCTGGAATAAAGGAAAAGTATATATTATAATTAGGTCACAAGGCAAACATAGGAAGTGATCAATTAATTTAATCACCCAACTGCTGGTTCTTTCAATAGGTATTTCCTGAACACATTACATTGTTTCTGGCACATAGTTGGTCATTACTAATGACTTGATTGACTGGCCCTTCAATTAATGAAATGAGAAAATGCATAGAAACATCTTAGAAGTTTTGGGTCCTTTCTAGGTATTAGGAAAATTATATATATTCTATGTAATATAAATTAATGTGTGTTAAAGTTATGACTGCAAGTCTAATAAAACATAGCATTAAATATTACATAGCAAAAGCTAGAATAATATTCATGGCCACGTAGCATTTTATGAGATATATAATCTTAAAAATACTATTTTAAATCTTTGTTATTTTTCACAGCTCAGATGCAATAATCCTTTCAGCAACTGCTCTGCAGAGGTTAATATATTTGTATTTATGAAGGCAGAAAGGATCGCACATGTGGTTCCCAATGAAAATGTATCTTTTATTTCATGTTCAAAATTGTCAAATCCAGAAAGTATGATTTGTGTGCAGTTTATGGGATTTGAAATCTCAAGAAAACACTCGAGAGCATTTGGCTGCTCTAACTGCAGTAAGAGAGCTTTGTTTTAGTTTAATAGCCCAATTGTAGAACCTCTTGGAATTGCTCGATTAAAAGCAGAAAGAGCAACAGGAAAGTGTAGTTGAGATTAATAATAGGAATAGAGCTATTGTACAACCAGAATTGCGGTTTTTGGAATAATACATTAGGTTTGTGATCAATTATGGATGAACTGTCTGGTCCAAACTTTTCCACATCATCTCCCAGCGATGTATCCCTCCTGCCAAAATTGATTACGGATATAGCACCTCTTCTGCCATTGCTGTCTGGACCAAGGGGAGCATGCTCCCTGCAGAACAGCAATTAGCATCAGAAATCAATCATCCTCAGGCTGTGTTTTCTAAGTTTATCTAGATAAAAATAAGCCTCTAGATGACTCTCTGTGAGTGTGAGTGTGTCTGTGTGCTCATAAATGTGTATGCTGATCTTTATTTGCTGTCTGTTGAGTTGGAAACCTGATGTTTTCAGCTTGTGTCTGAAATCAGAACAAATCAGTCTAATGAAACCCCTGTAAATAGGAATGTGGCATCTCAGTAACAAAGCTGAAACATTTAGGTTTGAAGTATGTTTTAAGGTTAACAATCCATAGTAACAGTAACATAAATATACATTCATGAGCTGTCTGCCTCGTTAGTGCAAGACTACTGTGGTTGTGTGCATTGCTGTTTTTTAAACATCATATAGTTATTTATATTTTAAAAGTTTATTTCAAAGTTTAATTTATGCTAAAAGAATAAATATATTTTGATTAACCAATAATTTATAAAAAGAATGAATATTTCAGAACTAATTTTATATATCAGGGTTTTTTGATACTACTAAACTAGTATTTTTCATTAATTTAGAAGATAAAGATATTTAGGGGAATACTCCTAAAATGCAATTTAGATTTCTAAAGCAATAATGTTAATGTAATCCCTTTGAGTTTATAGATGACTCAAAAAATTCACACAATTGAACCACTTGACAATCACGGTTTGTGCAATCTTGAATAATTGGCACGTGCCTGATTTGTGAAAAAATAGGAAGATTTATTGCTTGTTGATTGTAATATTTACAGAAAAAAGTGACAGTGTTCAAGAAAAACTTTTCTTGTCGTGGCTTTGGTATTTGTCCTATGGAATCATTCTTTACTGTGACAAGAACTAGAGGCATTTGTTATAGTTTCTAATCATAACATAAATGATGAAAAGAGGCATTTGAGAAATTTATACTGGCAAAATACAAGCCTGAATGCGATGGTAGCTTCCTTCCCTGCCAACTAGGTAACGTTCAGAAGACAAAGCCCTTGTTCTCTGAGAACCCACAGTCTGTAGGAGGGCAGATGAGAGACAGTACGTCTTAGCACAACCTTAAATTGTCGTGGGGTCACACAAGCCAGCCGCGACAGAACTCTCAAAGCAGGATGGGTCCCTTCTGGTGAGAGGTCAGGCAGAAGTTCTCAAAGGTCAGTGGATCCTCAGATACCATGCGTGTTCATAATAACAGTTCCTGCAATTCCTGTGCTCCACTTACTGCGTAAGTCCTCCTTGGACAACTCCAGCAACTGATGCTGTGCTCGTGTTCTGCTTCCTCGACCCGGGGCTTCCTCTACAACTATGTAACTATGTGAACACAAAGCAAGACAAATGGATGACACGGTCCTCCTCTTTGTGTCCAGTACAATGTCTGACCTCTCAATATACAACAGATGTTTATTGTATTTAAATTTTTAACAATATATGCTTTGTAAACATCATCTCTGCAGATACAAGATTTATCTCCCTGTTTTTCAGTATAAATTAAGGCAGTGACTGAGCCTAACGGTGCTTTAAAACTGGTAAGACTTTATTGTATTGAACATACAGTTTTCCCGAAGAACCTGCGGGTTTAAAAATTCACCTATAAACCTATTAGTTTTTAAAGCCAGTAAAAAATAATAATAATCAAATAGCGTTATAACCAGTTTCTCCTAAATATAGAGGAGAATTTAAATGAGGTAGTTTCTTCAGCAAATTCCATAATGTGATATGTGAAAGTGTCTTTTAAGCTTCCATGGCTCTGAGCACAGACACAATCAATAGCCACTTGTTAATCATGAAATAAAACATAACTATTTTATTTATAGTTTACCTGTCTATTAGCCCTCAATTCTCTTTAATGGCATAGATGATCATAAGGGCTATTTTAGGCATAGGCTAATTATGAAAACAGTTCTGAAGAACCCAGGTCCAAATAATTCAGTTTTGGCTCCATTTGCCTGGGAGTGGTGTGTTCGTTTTTTGATTGCTGCCATTGCACAACACCACAACTATTGGCTTGAAACAGTACAGATTTCTTATGCGTCAGTTCTGGGGTTCCGAGGTCTGTAGGCTCTAGGGGAGAACCCTTTTCCAGGCCATTCCGTGTTCTAGAGGTCGCCTCCGTGTCCTGGCTTTACCCTCATGTACCTCCTACCTTTGCTTGTGTGGTCACATCTCCTGTCTGACTCTTACCTTCCTTGCCTCATTCCTATAAGGATCCTTGTGATTACCTTGTGCCAACCTGGGTAATCTGAAATAATCTTCCCATCTCCAGCTCAAAAGGTTGATCAGACCTGCAATGTCCCTGTTGCAAGGTAAAGAATCATCTTGTCAAGTTCTAGAGATTAGGGCAACGGTTCTCAAACTTTTTGAAGTCGGGGCGCATTTAAAATCCTACAAATAATTGTAGAATTGTAGGCATGCTACATACAAATTTCTGAGAAATATGTTATAATAATTAATTCAAATATTAAAGAAAAAAATACAAAGTCCAAGCGTGCTTTTATGGTAATTAAACAAAATAAATATGACAAAATTAAATTTATTCTGACATTAAAAAACATTTTTTTTACTCTTATTAATTTTTAGAGAGGAGAGAGAGAGAGAGAGAGAGAGAGAAGGGGGGAGGGAGGAGGAGGAAGCATCAACTCCCATATGTGCCTTGACCAGGCAAGCCCAGGGTTTTGAACCAGCGAACTCAGCATTCCAGGTCGACACTTTATCCACTGCGCCACCACAGGTCAGGCCTAAGAAACATTTTTATGTCACATTTTTTGAGTTATGCTTTTTTGTATTTGTAAAAAAGGGGTTAAAAATTTTTAAAAATGACAAAGAAGTTATCTTTTTATATATACTAGAAAGCCCAGCAGTCATACGAAATGACCGCTGCTCTAGATATTATAAATTGTAATTAAAATGATTTGTGCAAAGGTGTCTGCTAATTCAGACTGAATTACCCAGGGCAGGCAGTGAGCATGCCCCTTTGCTTACTGCCCCACGGGGTTTTCCCCTTCTACTTGCTTAATTGCTTAAAGTAGAGTGCAATGAAGGAAACCACTGGTGGTACATTTCTTAAGAGCCACCTGCTAGCTCAATAAATAAAGGTGATTTAAATAATAAAATGTTATTTCACATGTCAAAGATCTCTTTGTACACAACATTTCTTGTGTAGATCTTTCCATCATTTTTAAGCTCGCCTTGCAGAGGACCATCAATTATTTTTAATTTTACTTCCGTTCTTTCACGAACTCTTGAACAGGCAACATAAAGTTGACCGTGTCCAAATGCAGGCTCAGGTAAAGAAATGCCAACACGCTTAAGCGTTTGGCCTTGAGACTTATTGATGGTCATAGCAAAGGCAAGTTTTACAGGAAATTGTCTACGTCTCAATTGAAACGGCAACGCTGTTTGAGATGCAGCCAAATCAATTCTTGGAATGACATGTATTTCACCTTTAGAGGAGCCAGTCAAAGACTTAGCTATTATGACATTATTTTTCAATTGGAGAACCTCTAGTCTTGTACCATTGCAAAGACCCCTTCTGGTGTTAATATTTCTTAACAGCATAATAATTGCTTCAATCTTTAACCTCAATTTGTGAGGTGGCATACTAGAAGGCGGGACTATTTGAATGCCATAGCAACTTCACCCCATTGGCTAGTACAGTTACGCAAGCAACCAATAAGCTATTGGGGACAAACAGACACTTAAGCTGCATATAATAAAGATATAGGTATATTCTTAGTAAGAATTAGTAAATTTGGCAGGTCCGGAGCAAATATGTTAAGTTTTTTCATTCTTGTGTTTATGAGAAACATGAGCCTGATGTGTCCTAGCAATTTCTTCAATGTTTGGGCATGTATTTGAAAAGCAAACTCTCATTTCCTTGTCAATACATTGAAGAATTCCTCTTTTTTTTTACTCTTAATTGTGTTGAAGGTAGAAAATCCTAATTCACATAAATAGGATGTTGAAAATTGTAGTAAAATGTTCAAAGCTTTTTTAGATATCGCCACATATTCTTCTTTTATAGAAATCCAAAAGGCTTCAAGAGACAATTCTTTATGTTTAATCATCAATCCATGATCAGTGGATATAGCTGCCAGTTCTTCTTCTTTTGTTATTGTTAAACCAAAATCACTTATAACTTCCATGAATGGTTTTCTAATCTAATTGTATTGTTCAGTGTTAAGTGCTGAAAAATGCAATAAATTAAATTCTGCCTGTCAGCCTTCAAGTCCTATTTTATTTACACCTTTGCTCACTTCCAGAATTGGATTCTTCAATATCACACTTCTTTTTGAGAAATTGATCCATTTTATTTGGTTGTATTTATCTAAAAAAAATATGATGATGTATTAATAATAAATATAATAATGATGTGTTAACAAAAGAGTGGTATTTCCACAATGAAATGGTATAATAGAGTAACTATATTTATTTTTATATCTGGCCACATGTTGTGAACCAGCACAGCTAGTAATTCCAGGTACTGAGTGGAAACAGTGTGGAATTAAGAAAATATGGGGTCGGGAGGGCCTTGTAATTGCTGCTGGCAAGAAAAAAGTGCACCCAAAAACAGCATCTTGCTTTATTTATAGGGTGAAGTGACGCCATTAGCAAATCAATGGTCTCTGATCACGTTTCCAAGACAACCCAAGAATTTTACCAAGTGCAAAAAAACCCCACCATAATATCATCTTAACTTTATACCGAACAAAGGATAGAAGAAACTTGCTTCCAGTCTTTCCGGGGAACATGGTGGGGGGGATAGTGTAAATAATCCAGCACCACAGTTTAACAGATTTTTGTAACCAAATCAGGCAAGTGAGGTGGGGGATTGGGCAGACTGTTAGTTTACAGCCAATTCCCCATACCTCTGTCCTCCAAAAATTTAAACTCCCAAAACCTTGTTGGTTTTGTTTTGGTCCCCAACAGGCACATATTTCTCTGGAATACCATAGGGCACAACTGGAAATCTTCTAGGGTGCACCAGTGCACCCTGGCACACACTTTGAGAACCACAGGATTAGAATTTGGACATTAGAGGGCCATTATTGAGCCTACCATAGTTGATTGCCTTTTGAGTTTAGAGATTTATTTAGAAAAGGTATTTCTCCCAGGCAAAGGCAATTAAATGTCTCCATTTGGTTGGGAAAGTCTTCCTAGGGAAGGAACATTTACTATCAGTAAAGACGTAAGAATGGGACCAACACTGCCTATCTGGAAAGTTCAAAGCCATCAAAAGCACTATTTTTTATTTGAAATAGAAGGATAAAATCCATTCTAGGTAGATCTTAATATAGTCATATTTCTCACATTATAAACTCTTTGTGGGACAATTAACTACATTAGCTTAGAGGGTTTTTGTTAATGTGTTTTTGTTTTTTGCAGGTTAACTAAAAAATAAAAATAATAAGTTTTAACACTTTTATTTTGGCACTCCTTTTCTGAGGTTGTCAAAAGTTGCCATGAACTTAAATTAATAGAAATTTTTATGAAAAATTTTATTTCAAAGAGAATGAATAGACTAAAACTATTAGTAATAGACTTAAGAACCGAAAATGCTTATTTTGTTTAAAAATATCTTTCCATTGCCAGAGTCAGTAGATTCCTTGCTATTTATGTTTAATGTATGATCATGTGAACTTGATATATATATATATATATTTATATATATATGCTATTTATTGACAATATAATTTCTCTTTCAATGTACTTTTTTTAGATGATAGTTTTTATTGGGTTTGGGGTAGGAAACATTAATTATTTGTAATATATTATAGTAAAAAGTCCTTTTACAAGTATATATATATGTATATATATCTATATACATATTTAATATCTGTTCTCTGAGTCAAAGTAGAAAACAAAAATAAAAAAGTTCCACTCTTTATAATATAAATAGAATATAGATAGAATGTATCCTACTACATTTATTTTGTTTGTAGACAACTATGAATATTTTAATATTTCAAAACAATATAACTGTTCTGCAGACATTACTTTTCTTGATAGTCAAGCTAGTTTTAGGGTGACTTATTATATATAACAGAAACTTTTTAGGAAAAAATTATCTGCGTGTTCCCAAGCTCTGGTTAAATTAATACTATATACATTGGATGTGCATGTTCTAGTTAATGACTGGTGTCAAAGAATGTTCAACATTTCCGTCAAAGTTTGAAATTGTCAAAGAGACTTCTGGGAGAGTTCCTGTGATGTTATTATCTTGTGCTGGAAGTACAGAAATGGCATTTTCCAGGAAAAGTGATGAGTTTTGTGAAATAGCTTGTATTTGCCTTAATCAAAATGTGAAATATGCTTCACTTGATCTTGTTAAATTGTTTCTATGACATTTGCCACAGTGGTCATTAAATTAGATAGTAATAGCCCAGTGTGTATTTGAGTCCTTCTCATGTTTCATAAATAAAGAAATTGTGTTGGTCACTTCCCTGCTTTATGGCCTCTGTAGGAACAAATGTGCTCATAAAATGTACGTTCGGGGTTCCTCAATTATGTTCTGCTTTCCTTCAGCGCATCGGCCCTTTTAATAAGCTTTTTCAGGTGTTTCTGGTCTATATCCACTTCATTTTTTCAGCATTCCTCATGAGCTTTCGTTATGATTGAAATGAAACCCTGTTCCAAGGCACAGTAGAATTATAACCAAGTGCATTTGCCAGCTGTAATTCCTCTCAAGAACTCACTTCATTGCATTGGAAGAAAAATTATTTTGCATTTAATATCTTAACATTTTTTCCATTTTTTGAGAAAACAACTAAATGAAGATGCATGCACACACTCATAGTCACGGATACACGTAAAGACATACACAAATATAGATTTTTGTATTTGCAAAGTAGTAGATTCCCTAGATGATCTAGTGCAACCTTTTCATCTATTGAGCAAGCTAGATAGACAGTCCTGTCCCATGACTGAGATAAGGGCAGCTGTCACACTGGAATTCTGATCTCTGTGCTCCAGGTTACCTGTTTTTTCTAGTAAGTTATGCTGCCTTTTTGACAAAGTGTGCGCTGACTGGTATAATTGTAGCATGCAACCCACTGAGACCAGATGCCCCCTAATCTCTTCTTGGTGCAGAATTTGACATGCCATCAAGCTCTTGACAAGCTCAGGACTTGACATCATGACATCAGCAGCGTACCCCTCAGTTGGAGTCCAGGCAGTATGTGGCTTTTAATGATCAAGCCTATTATTTCATTGATTATTGCCAAAAAAATGCACACATCATGGGTGCTGTGATAGAAATATATCAAAGTGAATACAATTATATTCCCGTTTCTTGTCTTTCTTTCTTTACTGTTTGCTCTTTTTCTGTGTTTCAAAGTTATGACCCTTTGAAGATCTGGATGTTGGTTCTTGAGCCTGCCTTTAACTAAGGATAATGGTATCTCACCACTTTTTACCTTTTGTCTTCTTAAAGAATTTTATTCTTTAATTTCTTCTGGATTATTCTTTTTTCCTTTTGTTTTATGATAATCTTCCTTTTTTTTTTTTTTACTTTCCTAGCATTGGCAGAAAAAAATCCTTATTTTTGAATTTATAACCATCCACCTATTTATCAGTAGTAGAATAAGGACTAATAAAATAATACAAGGTGAATGGTGTAGTATAAAACTGGAAATAAGACAGAAGTGGGGTTTAAATCTCAAGTCTGCCACACTTTGAAGATGTTTAGAAACTGATGTAACTTCTTATAATTCAAATGTTCTCTTTGTAATGAAATCAACAGTAGCACCTATCTTGCAAGAGTATTGAAGGAACTAGAAAATCCTTCACAAAAATTCTGGAATGCATTGATCTCTTTATTGGATAGTGGCTATTAATTTTCACTCATTCATTTGAAAACAATTATTTATTAAACACTATCTAAGGAGGCCTAAGTCTTCAGATACTAGTCAATGTGCTTCAAGGTTCAAGCTGAGTGGAAGATTTAAAGAAAAAAATTTGATCTCCAAAAAATACCTTCAAAATCATTCATT